>NC_132807.1:6497500-7097500 GCF_048594095.1 Paramormyrops kingsleyae | reverse complement strand
TAGATGTGTGCATGTTCATTCCTAGATTGTTTGGCCTCATCCAATTTTGTGAATTCCACATGGAACCCACAGCCCACCGGCGTGCTGAGCACCTGTGTAGGAGAGGGGCTTGGTGTTGGTCAGCTGCCGCGCTTTCATAGCCTGCTGCTGCCGCTCCAGGGCAGCCAGCATGTCTCCCAGGTCCAGCTGCACCGGGGTCTTGCTCTTCTTCCCTGCTGCCTTGGTCAGGGCCTCCTGCAGGGCACACGGGTGACATGCAGCTGAACTACGGAACTCCGCATACAGACACAAACACAGGGATACTGAATTGCCACTTGCAGGTCTGCTACATTTTTCTTGAAATACAGGGTGTTTCTAAATACAAAGAACATAAAGATTGTACTTGTGGTCTTGGCAAGACCGGTCTTGCTAACATGTCTCCCAAAAAGGAACTTGAGGTGCAATCACTCATGGGATTGGTCCTGTTTGACGAGGATGCAACTGATGCGTCCTTGATATTTGGGGCGGGACAAGAACAACATCTGGGGATTTTTACCATCCTCCGTACTTATTTCATGATTATTGGAACTGGTCTTCAGCAATGGAAGATGACATGAAACTGGTACACGAGAGCAAGTGTAAGTAAGTATACACGTTGAGAAACACCCATATTGAGTGGACAAATGGTTAGGAGTGAGGCCGACCTGCAGCTTCTTCTGCTCCATGCTGATCTCGGAGTACTCCTGGGCCGTGGCCAGGGCAGCCGCCAGGGCCTTCTTCCTCTGGCTCTTGGCTCTCTTGGGGACAGACGTGGTGATGGGGATCGGCGTTTGCACGATGTTGATGGGCGAGTTCTCCGGCAGGTTCTCCAGCTGAGGGGACAGAGAGGCACAATGGCAGGCAGGCGTCAGGGTTCTGCGAGGAGGCGCCTGGCCGCGAACCTGCAGGCCCTTTGATTCTCAGCTTAGGAATCTTCAGACACGCACCAGGCTTTTTGGGATCTTGGCCTGGACTTGCTCCAGTTTATTTCGTGACACAGGTCCTCCACTTCCACTGGAAAGTTCAGGAAACTCCTCTTCATCCTACGAAGGGATTCCATCATATCCCACATCAATTACTAACATTAATATTAATTAATATTATTACATCTGTACATATATCTGTCTCTCATGGAGAACAAGATAGGGTAGGAAAAAAAGAATCTCCCCATGGGGATTAATAAAGTATCAGTTTTCTTTTCTCTTTATTTTCTTTGTCTCATTTCCCAGATTTCCAATTTAAAGGCCATTTCACACCAAGTATGATTTTTTTTTCCCCACATGTAAAAACCAAAAAACATCATTCTGAAACCAACAAACGTATTTCTATGAAGGCTTTCAAATTAAGTCTGATTAATTTGCACTGTTGTGTTCCATCAAGACCAATAGTATTGCAGTTTTTACACTTGTGTTCTTTTGAATAGGAAGAAACCCCTTCTTTTGCTTTACAACACTAGCCTGTAGTGGTGGATGATACCACATACTTTCTTTTCGGTCCAGTTTTGATTAGACCCAAGGATGATGTCGCAGGTATCGAAATTCAGTGCCGGCCAAACCCTAACGATGAAATGAAGCCAAGCTCGAGGGGGGATTTTGTGGGTGGATCGATTGTCCCATTTTCCTGTAGTGGCTGGGCAGCAACTGTCCTGGTACCTTGTGTTTATGTTCATTTCCATTTAATTTTGTAAGGCCTTATAACATGACTGATTATATTAAATTGTGGCCATTTATTATTATTTTTACTTGACTTATAGACCTATCTGTCTACAATCAATATACAATATAAAATATAAAAAAAAAACAATGATCTGTTTTCTCTATTCCTGTTACGCAACTAATAATAGATGTTGCCATGTTTTAAAAATTAAATTTTACTTATCCTGATCAACCATCTGAAATGGAAAAAGTTCATGGAAAAGTTTAAACTTTTTCAGAATTGGATGTATGCAGTATTTGACTGACTTTTTTTTTTTTTTTTAAACTTGTTTGCTCAAAAGAAACAAGATACAACTTGGCACTGCTGCTAGTGCTTGTCGCCAGCATGATCATTTCTGGATGCAAACTTCTCAGTTACGTACATTTCATATTGCGAATTTGACGGATCAAAAAATTTCACATCCGAACATTTAGCAAATCCGTGCCGTTTTTTCTGGCCCCGCTCAGTGTGAGACGGCCTTAACCCTCCAACACAACAAGCATTAGAAAACAGCACTACATTTACATGGAGGCAGTGCATAGCTCAGTAAGATAGGAACCTGTGTCCATGTCCAGAACGTGGGTTTGAATCAAGCAACCAGCAGAGTTATCATACCACAATAAACATCGGGTACCTGGTGATGAAAGCAGGGGTCTCCTCTTTCACACTCTCACCTCAAAATAAAGCGGTTCTGCGGCAAGCTGGGTACCGGTCTGCACGGTCCCCTCCTGCAGCCTCTTCTGCTGGGTGCAGCCCCTGTCTGAGGAGGTGCTGCCACGCCCACGGAAGCCGGTCGGGAGCTCGGTCTAGAGGAGAGACGAGCCTCAGACCGAAGCTCCAAACCCCACACATCCTCCAACCACATCTTACGGATCTCACAAGAAGACACATCACCCAAAACATTCAGTGCAATTAATTACGCAAACAATACTGCACTTATTCCGTTATTTCGAGAAGCGTCCATGGGGAAGCACCTGCATGTAGCTCCTCTGAGAAGATGCCGCTCCTGTTTGATAAAAGGAGGAGCTTCTCTCACCCCAGGACTTCTGAGTGGCTTGGGAGGCAACATTGACCCAACTTGCGGCTGAAACCACAAACGTCACAGCTGAGAAACATGGGGCCTGAGCTTAGAAGAGCCTCCTCTCTAAAGGTGCATATAAAACAAAAATAAATTCATAATAAAAAAAGAAAAACACCAACCTGTTGCTGCTCCAGATTCACCAGCCTACACAATGGAAAAATATGTAGAATTACTTTAATTTAAAATAAATAACCACATATTTCCATAAAAGGTTCCCGTTTACTAAATATAGAGGGATAGAATGTGTAGAAAGGACATGAAACCTAAAAACACCCACTGCAGATGGGACTGCGCTGTAATAAAGGAGTCACCCCCCCCCCCCCAAGCCCCCAAGCCCCCAGCAGCGTCGGGCCGTACCACAGTAACCGAGGGATCCGAAGTCCGCAGGGTAGTGCCGCCGGCCTGGTTGTGCTTGGGACTGCAGTAGCCGCTGTCGCTGTCGATGTCGGCCTCGCTGGCCCCGTGCTCGCTGGACGACTCTGCCGGGTGGGAGGGCCGCCGTCGCCGTGCCCGGTTCTTCCACGCCAGCGGGCTGGCCCTCTCCATCAGGGGCTTTCCAGAAACATCCCCCGGGAAGTCTAAGGGGGATCGGGAGTGTCACCTGTGGTCAACCGGGGCTGAATTCTACGGCACAACCCAACAAAGTTCTGGTCATACCTGTCTGCTGGGCCGCATCCACCAGCACCACTGTCTTGGATCTGCCATCGGGGCCAGAGGCACTGACCTCCTTCTGGACCGCCACGCTCCGCATGGGGAGCCTCTTAGCCCTGCCCGCCTGAGGAACCAGCTGAAGGGACAGAAACGGTCAGACACCCGAACCGTCCAGCAGGTGCCCAAAACCCCCCCCCCCGGGGATGGCCCCTCCCTCACCTTGAGCGGCGCAGGGCTCCGGACAACACCCCTCCCTCTGTGGGCCAGGGTTCCAAATGCCTGGCCTGGGCCCGGGGACCGTTCTCCAAGGTCAGCGGAGAGTGTGGCCACCATCCCGGGCTGCACGGGGCCACCGTATGGGCCAGCAAACTGCTGGTAGAAGCCCATGACGGGGGGACAGGGGGCAGGCACGATCTGGTAATAGGCGTAGTCATTAGACACGGGAGGCTGGGGCGAGGACAAGATGGGGTAGGCCAGGTATGGCCCATTCGGGGTGGGGGCGGCCGCGTGCCACCGCAGGTCTCCATTATACACAGGGAGTTGCCTGTAAGGGAAGAGGACCAGAGTGAAAACAGAGGATCCGTTAGAAGACAAGAAAACACACTGATCTCACATACAGTGAGCTTTCTTGTGTCTGACACAGAACAGTCAAGAGTTAAGAATAGGAGGCCATTTTAATGAATATTTTCATGCCGCTGACACCCTCTCCCTCGAGATATCTACCCATTGTTTTCCACTCACTGGCTATATGGGTGGAGAATATGCAAGGCTCAGAAGATTTTTTGGCCCAGTCCGAGAGGGGATGCCTGCACGCCACTAAGCGCGGAGGACCAAGACCCCCCCCCCCATTTGCTAGAGAGACTGTGGCCTGAGCTTGAACCGTGCCTCTCGCCGGAAGGATGAGGCTTGCGCTTTTTTGGAGTTTTATTCCGTTGCAGCCAGCGTTTCCTTGCATTGAGAAAACGGGAAGGAAGGAAATGAGGGGCGGGAGGGCCTGGGAATGCAGCGGGGGCCACGAGGGACGCCACCATGCGCAGGACGTCGGCACGCGCTCGCACTCTCCACGACTTCCACTGAAACCACGTGTCTGCTTTTAACCTTTATGACGGAAAACATCTCCCTGGCCTGTCGACTTACTCGACAATGTCTCATATTAAAAAAATAAAGTGATAAACAGGCACTATAAGAACACAGTACCTGTTAGGCTGGCTCTCCTGGACAAATGGGTAGCAGGTGATGAGATAGCTGGGAATGGGCGTGGCTTCGGGCCCACTGCCCGGCCCCACCGCCGCTTCCACAGGCAGACCGATACCCACCAGGGCGGAGCCCTCGGGGCCTTTCTTCTGCGGGATGAAGGGCTCCACCTCTGCCGAGAGCTTCACATCCTGTCCAAACGAAGGAGGTCAGCCACGATTCAAACACCTGCACCGAAAAACAACCTAACCTCCTATTTCAGAGACTGCCATGTCTACAACAAATATTTACAGAAACTGGCATTACCGGTACATGACAAGTATGCTATCTCCTAAAGCAATGAAACTACAGTTGATCTTCTCAAAATTATTATGCCAGTGTATCAGCATGTTCAATATGGAGGGGGAAAAAAAATTTTCAATCACTATTCGTGCAATAACAGGGGATTTTACACCAGGAGGCTTCTGACACAGACGTCTCTTTGTCTAGTTAAGGTGGTAAAGTTCAGGGAAATCAGACACTTATGAGAAAGTGATGGGGTGATGGTGCCATCAGCGTTCCTGGGGATCTTCCTCATTCTCACCTTCATACCTGCAGCATTGCTTTGGGTGTAAATGACAAATGGCTGGATTGCTAACCACTTCTGAGAATGGTTTTCATTCTCGGCATTAATTGCGACAGTGAAAGACACCCGTCATGGAAACATCAGATAAACAAAGTACTTCCTCACCCTCGCTCTACCAGCACAGTCAGCAGCCGACTGTGACCAGGGAGGGTGTGAGGTATGGCAGAGGCTGCTTTCTGAGAATTTACACAGAATGACTTAGACCCACCAACCTCACCCACACTGGAGTGATGTACTGCATTTCAGTGACATCATTCTAGAGGTGCAGTAATAAAACTGAATGACCCATCCTCGCAAGAACTTTAGTTACTGTACCAGCATAAGTCATCACTTTGGGCCAAAACTAAAGAGCGAAAGTCTGTCAAAGTTATTCTATTCAACTGTTAATTAAATGCAAAACAAGATTTTCCACATCAGAACCCAACATGTGGTGAGATAAAACCATGGCTTGTGGAAGGGAGAGGTAATATTTACACAAATTAAAACCAAGTATCAAGTCTGTATCTACATCCAGAGGCCATTTTCAGTTAGTGTTTTTACATAGACTCTTGCATGAAAAGAAGCCGGTACAAATTTATGACAGGTCACTTTGAGAAAAGTGCTGACAACACTTACAGGGTGGTTTCAAACATGAAAAAGTGAGAGAAGCTTCTTTCCCCAAATGAGCATGTCACGGAAGGCAAACGCTGCTTCTGGGTTCAGATAAAAATGTCAGCCTGAACAATTCATAAGCATCCTCTGTCAGCTTGGGGCAGAGCTGCTCCTGACTAGTCCATCCTCCACTCTGCCGCTTCCCCGATGATCGACATGTTAGGCACTGCACTGTGCAGCACCTGATTCTCAAATGCCTCCCTCTTAGATGCAATCCATGGTGGCACCTTCGCTGACATATTGAAATTCCATTTTAGACACGTGCTCAGAGGTTAGGGTGACCTGACATAAGGTGAGGAACCTGAGGACTGCATGGTCAGCTCTGTATATTAAAGCACATTGCAACAGAAATGATGTTTCTATACTCTGGGCACTATGGTTCTTCAAGTGATTATTGACATTATTGACATCTCATCTGGGGTGTGTAGCGATAAGTCATAAAAAAACACTGGGGTCTAGTTATAATAATTCTCACACATATATAATATTAGAAAGACAGAGGATCCCTCTGAAGAAGCTTGAGCATGGTTGGACAGGATGCCATGCGGTCATGAGTCATTACTTTCCAGAGTGCGTGATGGAGATACACAAGCAGCCAATGAAATAGCCAAAAACCACTGCTTTAAGACAATGGACATTAATATTTGGAAGGAATGCGATAGGCAGAGATATGACCTCCAGCTCAGACAGGGATAGCGGAACAGTGAAAGACAGCGAAGGTAAAGCTTCTGAAAGACTTGTATTATGTGTTTAACAATCACTTTATGTGCCTTTGTCAATGGCAGAGGACAAAAGTGGAAAACAAGCCCTGCGTTACTACTCCTTGGTGACCATCCCTGCTGCTCACAGCCAAAGGCAAACAAACAAGCCAAGTAAACTGAATGCATAAGCTTTATAACTGCCAGTGAGCACAGAGACAGCCAGCAATTGTCCCCATATCCTGCTGACTGTTGATAGAGCATTCAACGGACAGGAAGCATTTAAACCCTCCATGTTTCAGTGCGAATAACACACACGGGACAAACTGGCATCTGACCATCATCAAGTCAGGGTTAACATAAATGCCAGCTCAGACAAATCCGTATGTAGTAAAGGACCTCTGAACCGATTTGTGTTGGGAAGTTCACTCAGTGGGAAACCTCATGGCTCCAGAGTTGCAGGCTGAAATCTGACTTTCTCCAATCTGCATGTTCTCCTCATGATGATGTGAGTTCTTGCCAATTTCCTCCTAAAACCCCAAAATGTGTTGTGCCAGTGAGTCTAAACGGCTATTGGTAACTTTTTTCATGAACCTGGGGCTGAATCAGCAATTGAGACATCTAGAAACAAGCCACTGCAACATAACTCCTCACTATTTAAAATGGACATCTAACAAATGAGACATTGTTCAAATAAATTACCAGTACAGTTAACCAACATATGGAACTAACCTAAAATAAATAAATAAATAAAAAACACTGAATAAATGGCCACGCTATTTACAGTACAGTACACTTTATGCGTTTTGAATGCTTTTTGAGTGCCAAGGTGTACCCTGGTCAAAGGCTGGACAACCACAGCTACAAAAATGCCTGTTATTTTGATCTGGATTTGCTCGACATTAGACTATTGTCTTAGGCCCCGGGGGCAGAAGAAGACCAGCACGCGAGTGAAAAGAGGCAATTGTACGTCTGCCACTGAGGTCAGCCCCAGATGTGTAGGGGCCCGGAGCTGTGCTGACACCGGTACGGATGCACTGGGCAGCCACCCCTTATGCTTACAGCACAAGGTTCGAAGCGAACGAGCCAGCACAGACCGTGGGACGCAGAGACAATGCCAGCTCCAGCTGCAGTACTCACACATTGAACAGACCATTTGACTGTCCTCTAAAAGAAAGACTTCAAGAGAAAGACATGTAACATCTGATTATGGAAAAAGACTAATGCACTGAAACACCTTTTTTCCTTCTAAGAAGCCCAACAAATTTGGCGTTAGGTTAAAGTTACCACATATTGACATTACATTTTAATGGTGCAACAGAAAGTTAATCGATTATATTACATCCCACAATTTGAACAATGAAAAGGTAGATTTTCCCCACCAGTTACACATACCAAGCTTTCTGTAAACCAGTTTTCTTTATGCGGGGATTATGACAAGTTATTAAGTTTCATCAATGTGCAACTAAACAAACTATAAAATGCCCACAATACACAAATATCACCTCCGAGGCACGCTATTCAGCTTTTTTTTTTTTTTTGCTTAAATATACCGATGCGTTATTTCCAAAACTACGAGAGAGAACCCATGGAAAACAGACGTTTCACACAGCTGAATTAAAAAAAAAAGCACATAACCAAACGCTTCCGCCGTGACAACTGTCACTCCAACTGTATCAGCAGCATAACATTTTCGTTACAGAATCTTCCCTAATTAACCCAGTAAACAAATACCAGTATAAGCGACAGAAGCCATTAAATATAATTTTACTTTAAGGCATTCAGTGAAAAACAACGAAGAAACACTAAGGATCCAGAAGCTACGCTGCTTGGACAACTAATAAGAAGCCAAATGGTTTGTGAGAGAAAATATATAGCTGCGAACCGACGTAGAAATATCTAATAAGCGAGGGCAAAGTTCCGGAGGTGGTACAATCAATGTTCAACTAATTTTAATAGGAGTCTACTATTACGCAGGTACAGCATATGGGCGATTTTGCATGTAATTACCGGCGTTTATTTTAGGAAAAAAACATTGCTAAAAAAAAACAGCAATTTAACTGGCAACAAATTAATTTTAGTCCATATATCTGACAGAATAGCAACAACAAGTTTGCAGAGGAATGCATTCTATTAAAATGTAAAACGATCGTGTTTGAAAATAAATTTTAAAAATCAGTGGAATATACGATGTACGGCGACTTTGACAACAGGTGGCTCTTATAGGACATGTGTGTTAGATTGACAAATTCATACTTAGAATTCACGTCGACAATCCGGATGATAAAGTTAAAGCTGCATTAAATCGCCTCAAGGCTTAACGTCCAAAGGAAAGTAAAGGGATGACAGGTGCGGTTAGGGTTAAGGTGGAGGTTAGGCTCAGAATCAGACACCACTGCAAATGAGAAGATAGACTTTTCTTTGAGGTTGGAAAAGGGCAATTTAAAGATCACACGTATATATAACCAGTTATCTTTTCATAGCACTCAGTGTCAGGCGAACGACTACAGCAACAATTAGTTAGCAGTACTGCTAACGTTTCGAGAAAGTTCGTTGGAAAAAAATAACATTTTATAATGACTTTCTGGTAATTCTGAGGAGTTTGCTAGTTCCTATGCTAGGTGACAAGACACCGGCATTACTCTCTAATTTAACGTCCCGACGCGACCGTGCATTTTGACGGCCTAGCGAAGCAGGCAGTTTGGCGGAGCGAACACAAAACCAGTCAACACCTTAAAAAAAGCCCGTTTACCTTAATGTCGCTACAGTCCATGACCCCGGTGGCGCCACGACACCGACTGACTAACAGACAGACCGCAAATGTCAAGGGGACGTCGTTGTTTCAGTCATGGTCGGCGCTCCGCCGCCCGTGCGAAAACACACCCAGCTGCCCTTTTCGCTGCAGTCGCAACAACTACTCGGCTTCCTGCGCCGCTCGCGTTTCTATGGTCAAAAAAAATAGAGCGTGTAAGTCGTAACGGAAGCCCCACTGGCCCAAAAAGTCGGAACCGTCCCAGCGTTTCTGAATAGAGCGTTGCATCGGACTGTGATTCGTTGAGCCATCGCCTGGGTTATCTCAGCTCGAGCCAAAAGAGGAATCGGCGAGAAGTGGTTAAAATTAGCAGAACAGAAGATAATGTGGCCTACTGTGGGTTCTGTTCCTCTCAACATTACATTACATTTCTTCACATTCGTCCCAAATTTAGCCACGGTAGGTCAGGGGTGGTTCTAGGGTTAGGGGCGATCAACGGCGATGAGAAATTCTGTCCATCTCTTCCGTTCAAAAATCACTAGAACAAAACACGCCAGAAAATGACTGTGTGCTTTCCTGCCGCACTAGACTGATCCTGGCGCTGTCACTGCTGTAGATAACTGGTTAACGTTTAGACTCAGCTTCATTGTCATTATCACATCTAAAACCACATCTTTATCCACTTAAATATATTTTGTGTTCATTTTGTATTGTATCAAGGGTATTTATGTGCTCTGCAATGACAGGCATCCCACCCAGGGTGTCCCCTGCCTCGTGCCTTATGCTAACGTTACCCATTACTTAATATGCAGTTGGGTAACTGCTGATTGTAAAAACAAATGCACGCAACTACAAATTCCAAATGGAAGTATCATTCATAAATCTATAAAGATCGAAATGTATTCATAAAATATTTTAGTTTAAAAAATGCCATGCTGGGGTGTAGGAACTTGAGGAACATGTACACTGCAATATTTAATTTGGCTTCAATAAAAAAATATTTGAATGATTGTCCCCTAGTATTAAACTCTTCCTACGTATTTGATGTAAGGACAACGGTGTTGTCAGAGACTAAAATGGCAGTACCTAACTAGATTGCACAATGTCACTTACCTAATTCAAAACTCACCTGGTTTGACAATTAATAAATAAGAGCTTGCCAACATATATGAAGGGTAATAAGCAAATACTTATATTGTGCTATTGGTATCTACAGGTACATTTCTTTCAGAACTATTGAGTAATCAGTCATTAAGTGTTTGACCTAAACACTTTCCTGCCTGTTGCAGGAAGACTATCTAAAAATGTTCAATAAAAAGCCTAAAAACCATCGGTTGAAAGTATAAGTTGTCCAACAGACAGTGCAGTGACCCAGACTGCATCTGCTTTATATTGTCATTCATATGGAGACACAGAATTAATTCTGGACTAGCTTTGCTGCGCTCAGGGGCTGTTTCTCACTCTGACCAAAAATATCCAGTCAGCTTCTCGCATGAATCATCTCTGGCACAGTTTAGGAAGGTCACACTAAGAGTTAGAAACTAGCAACTTGCATTTTTCTTTCCATGAAATTTACATGTAAAAACCACACCGACTTTATTTTGTAGTATGAAATCTCTATTTGCCAGGTAATCACGACATCAAGCATCCTGTTAAGTACAGCCACATTCTCAGGCATGAAACCCTTAGACATCTGACATTTTGCAGAGAACAGCCACTAAGCTGGTTCATGCATGGAAATAAGTGCTCAGAACAGGTTTACATTTCGTCTTTCAGTCATTTCATAGCCTAAGGCAGTGTTTCCCAATCCAGTCCTCAGGGGACTACAGTTGGTCCACATTTTTGCTCACTCCCAGCTCCCGGTAAAAACGTGGACTGTCTGTGGGACTGTGAGGACCGGATTGGGAAACACTGGTCTAAAGTGTTATACTAAATATTATAAATTAAAAGGACTTGATATCAAAACAACATCAATCCCAATGAGTTTTGGTTTTCTGATGAGCATTAAAGCTGTCTGTCTTGAAAAGTCATATTCGCCAACGTAAACGAGCTGATTAGAGAAATTGCTCTCAAGCTCCACTTAGCAGGACAATGTCAGCAGACAGCAAAACCGCTCTTTCCGGTGTCTGCAGTTTAGCATCGGCGCCTTGCAACTCTGACCCGTTCTTCTCAGCCACTGTCGCTCAGGCCAGCTTGCTAACAATGGCCTGGTTGAGGGTGTTAAGCTGATTTGTCCATTTGTCTAACGCTGAATATCGTGCACCTCCCCTTTTCTGATGATCCAATTCCAGTAGCTGGTTGACTTGGTCGATGCGTCCATGGATCGTGCTACAACAGAACATAACACGTGTTAGATCTTGGAATAAAAGTGATAAGAGCAGAATCACTGTCCCACATTATTTTAATTCATCCTAAGAAGAAACATGCAACTGAAGAGCTAAATCCTACAAAGCTGAGGAGTCTATTTGGTCAATGACATTGTCAAGCAAAGATGCATAAAGGTTCTGGCTCAACAGACAGTGGCGGGGAACTTACTTGTCCAATATACACTGAACAAGCAAACTTTCTACATCTGCAACATCAATGTTCAGCTCCTGGGTTAAAAGACGAACCATGAGAAGGGAAGAAAAACAATGGATCATAGAAGCAAACAAAGCTGAAAACTTAGTTAACTTACCTTTGAAATAAAAGGGATGTGTATTCTTGTGTAAGGCTTTATTAATTTTATTAGCACTTGTGTTCTGATGTTGCGTAAGAGCTCTGAAAGACAGGCATCATTTTAAAATGTTAAATTCCAACATCAAACCCCAGCCTCCCCAATTCCAGACATAACAGAAATGCACAAATTAAATGTGAAAGGCTGTGTTAACTTACCCTCGATGTGCTCCCTTATGAAGGGATCCTCCATTATATTACTGTGATTCGTCTTCAATATTTTCTCAAACTCTGTGATGTCATTATTTTGATAGGCACTTGAAGGAAAAAAAATCTTTTCAAAACACAAAATACTGCCATTTTGAAAAATTAAAACATATTCTAAAAACTAAATTGTAACCTACTTTTTATTGCAGTAAAACAAATGTGTGAAATGAATGAAAGGAAAATAATTACAAGATATACTTGTCATCTCTTCTCTTTCAAGCAATGACATTTGACAAAAACAGAAATTCTGGCACTGGATATAAAGGTTTAGGAGCTTAAATTTCTCAGTTGGCATGACTAAGTACTAAACTAGAAAGGCACACCAAAACTGAAAAAGATGTCAGATTTCAAAAGGCTGAGTTGGAATTTTAAAATGCTCTTTAAAATAATATCTAATATATTTATTTTCAAAAATGTTATTCAATTAAAAAAGGACCTCTGATGTTTCCGCCATATTCAGTTTCATTACAGAATAATATTTTATCAATGTCACGTTAGATAAATACTAAGTAAAAAAAAATTAAAAAAAAATAAAAATTCTTACCTTACTAGGTTAGTCACTGCAAGAATCTCTGGGTCATTTTTATAGGGCTTAGCCTACACAGAAAATACACACAGAAGAAACAAAAAGCTTTTTTTTTTTTTTTTCAAGCTTTAACATTCCAAAATGTTGTTCCCCCCACACTCCATAAACCAGATCATCCTGAGCGATCTAACCTATCCCTCTGCTTCACAAGGCTGTCACAGCTAACCAGGAAGCCTTTGTAATGTTAAGTCAGTTTTGGGAATTGAGGAATATGTAATAGAACAGAATGGCACTGGATGGAGTTTAGAAAAAAGAAAGGATGATGTTTTAGGGTGCACAAAAAAAAATAGATCAAATCCACACAGAACTGTAAAACGTAATTAATAGGATACAAATTGTGAGGATGACCAATAACAAGCCTTAACAAGTGTTTGGGGGGGGGGGGCACAGATCAAGATAAATTTAAGGAGGGGAATCCATACCTCCTGAGAGTCAAACGGGTTAATTCCTGATTTCATCAGCATGTTGGCTAAAACCAAATATTTCAGACAGGTGGTTCTCCTGGGACTCCCTGATTCATCGTAGTTCTTGAAAGCTTCAAAGAAGTCTGTATGAGCCTTTTCGAACTCCCCCTCTCGCAGGTGCATTTTACCCCCACACTCTAGGGAGAGCAGGAAAAAAAATATCAGTGGTATGTTAACATCAATCTCTGTGATGCTGAAGGCAACAGCAATAAGCATGGAAGAAAAAAATATTCACTGGAGTCATGTGTCACTTAAGAAGATACTATGTGCGAGCACAAACTATCACGGTCTCGCCCTCATTTAGATTAACTCAGTGGCTCCACCTGCTGGTTTGAGGTGGAATTTATGCAGAAAAGCTATGAGACGGAAAAATCTCACAAAGCTGAACTAGCAGGTCATGTTTATGAGGAAATACGCCAGTAACCAAACCGTGTCCTATCATACCCGTGACTGACAATGCATAATTGACACCCAGAGGTAAAACAAATGCAATTTTCATAGTACAAAGCTGTACTTTCTCCAGGGCACATAGTGAGTAATGTCAAAAGAGTTCTCACAAAGTGGAAAAATAATACAACCTATAATACAAAGACTAAGACCCCAAAGAGATGGGCTATTCATTTGTAGCCTGGAAAACAGCCATGCTTAAGTTATATAATACATCTTACACAAATTTTAAAACATTACATGTACAATATCAAAGTAAATGACAGCAGCTGTAATGTTTCAGTATGACTTGCATGACCAATGTAAGTTACAGGGCTTTATGGAGACCGTACCTCTGATGACGCCCATAATAAGGGGATGAGGGATTGCAGATTTGATGTGTAAGGACTGCTCATAGAGGGCTTTCAGCTTTTTGTTGTTCTTCTGCGCCGTGTACATTTGAATTTCAAGAGCATAAATTTCCAGAAGCTGTGTTCCTTTCTTCAGGTCATCTTCCCCATCGTCAGTCTAAACCACAGTATGGTTCAGTACATTCAATGCAATGCAACAGACCACAGAATAACAGTCATCCCTGGGTATCCGCAGGGGATCGGTTCCAGGACCTCCTAAAGATACCAAAATCTGCAGATGCCCAAGTCCCTTATATAAAATGGTGCTGTATTTGCATATAACGGGGTTCCCCAGTTCCGGTCCTGGTGGGACAGTCTGTGACACAGTTTGCAGATTTCCCTTCTGGTGAGCTGAATAAGGAGCAGGGAGACCTGCAAACTGTGTCGCAGACTGGCCCACCAGGACCGGAACTGGGGAGCTCTGGCATATAACCTATTAAATCTACACACATCCTCCCATATAGAGATTTAAATCTCTAGATAACTTATAACACCTAATGCAACGTAAATGCTATGTAAATAATTGTTATACTGTATTGTTTAGAGAATGAAAAGAAAAAAAAAATCATGTTCGTTGCAGACGCAGGCCACAGTGGGGGATGCTTACATATCACCTAAGTCGCGTGGATTAAGTGCACTGCTTGGCACATGGCAAATTCCAGTTTTGCTTTTTGGAACTTCTGGAATTTATTTTTATTTTTTCAATTTGGTTGGCTAAATCGGCAGATGCCGCACCTGCGGATTCGGAGGGCGGACCGTACTTCAAAAAGACAGGTAGGGGAGGGTCAAAGTGCACATTGTGGGCTCTGAAGCCGAACGTTGTGGGTTCAAATCCCTGCAGGAGCCACGCTGTAATACTTTACCTGACATGACTGGTGTAACTGTCGGAGGATCTTCTGAAGTTTTCCGAACTCCTCTCTCTCCAGGTACAGTTTTCCAAGCTAAAACAGACGGGCGGAAGAAAAACAAAAGGCGATTTAATAAAACCGTTTTGAAGGAATTTAAAGAAAACTCAATGTTTATTTTCAAAATGGGAGTGTACCTTTGTGTTCGTTTTGAACCACAGTCTATCGTTTTTGGCATCCTTTAATGCATCCAGAGTGGTTTCGTAAAACTCTTGCAATAAATCCATCTGTGAATAAACCATGCTTGTTACAGTGCTATTACTTCAAGCATATTTTCATAACCCACTGGCCGGGTTACAGTAAGGA
The DNA here is from genome assembly GCF_048594095.1 of Paramormyrops kingsleyae. Classification (NCBI taxonomy): domain Eukaryota; kingdom Metazoa; phylum Chordata; class Actinopteri; order Osteoglossiformes; family Mormyridae; genus Paramormyrops; species Paramormyrops kingsleyae. The sequence goes on along the minus strand of NC_132807.1, from coordinate 7,082,116 downwards.
TCAGTACCTGTGTCTGGACTGGAAACCCCATGGTTACCAAAGTAATCAAATCACTGGTGGACCCTTAGGGAAGCCAATAAGCCTAACAGGGAACACTGGCTGCCCAGATCCCCGACCCCAAGCTTCCCTCACTTGTACATCACCTTGAATAAAATCAGCTGCTAAGTAAAAGTCAATTTTATTCTACAGTTATGCAGTGATCTGAAAAGGCGGAAGCTGCAGGCCGCTAAGTGGGACTTTCACTGGCACACACTGCAAGATGTGACCGATACGTCACACATGAAAGCTTCTATTGCTCCTATATATACGTTGTTAATTCACACAGTTTTGGCTTCTTTCCAAATCCTCTAAGCCGCTTCTTATTACCCACAATTGCAAACATGGTTTGTTGGGAAATCCATATTATCAGACTAAAATAACTAAAATGGTCCACACATATTCAGAAAACAATAAGGAAAAGAGAAGTGAAAATCTCAAAAACCACCAGGATTTTGGCAGATTTACAAGTCAATCTATAGCATTCAGTTCCAGTCCATACCTGCTTAGATGTGGAAATATAATCCAGAATGGAATTAATGGATTTCTCTGAGTAATTCCGGGTGACAGCACTCCGAATATAAGTGAGCAGCTGCTTGTATCGATTCATCATTTCAGGAAAGTTGGTCTGGAGAGGAGAGATAATCAAACTTCAGAAAGGTAAACAATAATTATATTACGCACAAGAACTTCAGAAAAGAGAAATTAAGCAATGTTATTGGGATTTCTGAGCACTTACCAGTTTGAAGTTAATTTTAATCATCTGTTTAAGTGCTTTAAACCCCCATTCCCCTTTCTCCCCCTCAAGCTCCAACACCTATAAAATGAAGAAACGTCACTCCATTACTATAATCTTAACAGTGGAAGTGACTCTTGCAATGGAAAAACTGCACAGAATAATTACAGCTAGACGGGTAAGAGTTTGAGAGGGTTCACATATCACCTTCTGAAAGCTACTGAGAGCTGCTTTGGGGTCATCTTCTTTCAAAGCTTTGGAGTTGTAGTACTGGTTCTCCAAGTCAACATTTGGCTCGGAATTGCTGTCTTCCGAGTATTCCTACAAGAAAAGAAGAAAAAGGAAAAAGATGAAAATTAAAAATAACCCAAAACATCACATCACAAAATATTTTTGACCCCCCAAGTCAAATACTGATTTGCATTAATTTTTTGTATTGCAACATCAGAGATCACAAACACGGCAAAAAAAATCTTACAATATTGTCCATGTACCAAATCTGCAATATCTGCATGGATACACTGCTTTGTAAACTTCCTACATATAAATTACCGTTTTTTTTCTGGTACTCTCTGCATCATTAACTTACCTCAGTTACCATCCGCATTTTGTATCTCTCATAATTTATTATAGATAATAAATATATCCGTCTGGTTTATTGTATTGCTGCTGTTATTATTGATACAGTTTATTTTTTGTTAGGCACTGAGAGTAGCAAAATGCTCATTGTTACACTGTTAAGCATAATAACCATACAGTTAATTCGTTCATTCATTAATAAGCTCGAAGATGGGTAGAGGTTAATGCGTAAATAAGAACGGGCGCTTTCGTTTTCATATGGATAAAATATTTAACAGATCAAACTTTCGAACTTCACTGACATTAAGCATTCCAGGCTTGGAGCATAGCCGGGCTGAGATGACGTCCTACTGCACTTTAAACTTGTAAATGTAAACTACGGCACATTCCGGGCAGAGACCATAACCCACATAAATGGGTTGCTGTGCAGCTCAGTGGGTTGGCAATCTGCGCCTTGGCCCGTGAATCAGGGCTGCCGGCTCTCACGCATCCTGACTCTCACGCAAGAAATCTTACGGCAAATCTGTATTATTCCATTACAAGCCTAAAATGAGCTGAATCGAAAGCGTTGGGGTAGTTTTCAAACAATACGGACTATTTACAAGGTAATAAAACGGTTACATTCGTGGGCATGTGTGCGCAGACTTGTCTTAAATAGGAAATCTCACTCCAGCCGGCTGACCGTAGTTGACAGCCCTGGTAAAGTCACAGGTTCGAATCCCGTGGTCCGCAGAGAAATTATATTACTGCTGGTCACCGGGACGCGGCTTATCCTCAGCCCAGGGTTTCCTCGCTTAGCTCCGGATAAAAGTATCCGGTAAATAAATGCAAATATCTAACCAGAGAGCTGATCTGTTTTTCCCCCTTTCAGCGACTTGTGGGCTTATAAAAGCCACATAAACAGATACATTATGAAGCGTAGAAAAAAAATGTACGCTCTTCAAAAGTAAGCAATATGTAAAACGTCTTAAAAATCTCCAAATTAAATGATACAGAAACCAGCATCACGGCAAAGGCCCCTCCGGTTAGCAAGCCGTATTTAGCGTATGCTAACTAACTGGTAAATTACACTAAGAAACACTGACTTGTTCGTCCAACACCTCGTGTAAATGTTTTCTTATTATGGTAAAATATGACAGTTACTCACTGACCCGAAAGCATGGCAACTTAGGGACGTTAACCCTGGATGTTTAATTTCACTGAAGTGTCAGTGAACTGCGGCTTGCATAAAACATTCATGACAATTAAATTGCAAAAGTGTACCCTCTGAAAAAGCAAAACCATTAAAGAAGGGTGAGAAAAAAACATGAAAAATGTCACGTTAGTCATTCCTTACCAGATCATAATCCTCCTCATCGTCGCACATAAAATCATCCTCCATGTCAGACATCTTGCTCCAGCACTTCCCAGAATCCTCTGCGCCAAGCAAACTATTTTTATCCAGCCATTTATCCATCAGTCCATCCATCCAGCTTCCATACTTGTCCTAGGTTGCATCGCAACAACAAACAACTATTATTTATTATTTTTTTATTATTTATTTATTTATTTTTATTTTATTATTATTATTATAACCCACAAGCAGTCACAAACATCGGTGCCTCGATCACAATTATGTGGGACATGGCCATTGACACCGATATATCCATATTAGCGAACCGGCCTGAGTTAGTGGTCCACGACAATAATATAAAGCAGGTGGCTAGACGGTTACAAGTCTGCGTTGGAATATCATCTAATGTACTAATTTATTTAAATTGGATGGATGGCTAAGTATGAAAACTGACAAATTTGCAGTTTTCTTGTTATTGAGACATTTGTTTACGCGGCACTGTTTGGTCTGGGGGGGGGCGGCATTTCGTTTTTTATGCATGCAAATCCATACATTTCATTATATCTAACAGGTCATCATAGTTCTGTTTTTTTTTTTTTTTAAAAAAAAGCTATCTATTGATTAGTTAATTTAGTTTCCATTTAAAAGCGATGCACACTTCAGATGATTATCTTTTTCCGCAAGTCAAGCTCTCGAAACGTGTCTGGGACCCGTTTACTCAGGATACTCAGTAGTAATCCGCGTTAGGTCCTCTGCCTACTGAAAAATACAGTAACTGATATTGCTCAAAACTACAGCCACGTGTATCTTGCTGATCTTGTTTACCTGTTCACTTGCTAAATCAAACTGAAGCACGTAGTAGAATATTTCATTCACAAACTCCGGAAACATTCAATGTACAAAATCGCACAATAAAGCATTTTTTCTGACATAGACAGCGGTGGAAATTTCAGGTCCAGAAAATAAAAAAATCCAGACCACGATTTAGTTACAACCAACAAGTTGAGCGCAAGGAGTCACAGTTACAGAGTACTCAACAGGTTGGTTGAAACAAAACCACGGTCTGGATTATTACTTTCTGGACCTGAAATTTCCACCTCTGAATATAGGCCTATGACATCAGGTCTATTTCTTTAAAATTACATTTAAATTGTAACAGTTCGGCGATTTATAAACGGTTCAAATATAAGAACATAAGAACTATACAAACGAGAGGAGGCCATTCGGCCCATCGAGCTCGCTTGGGGAGAACTTAACTAATAGCTCAGAGTTGTTAAAATCTTATCTAGCTCTGATTTAAAGGAACCCAATGATTCAGCTTGCACTACGTTACCAGGAAGACCATTCCATACTCTGACTACACGCTGTGTAAAGAAGTGCTTCCTTAAATCCAGTTTGAAATGTTCTCCCGCTAATTTCCACCTATGGCCACGAGTTCTTGTATTTGAACTAATGCTGAAGTAACTATTCGGTTGAACAGCATCCAAACCTGTTAGAATCTTATAGCCCTGGATCATGTCCCCCCGGCAGTTAATGCAATAATGTATGCGCAGAAAGGCTCGATAGCACGTCTCGATAGGTAGCTCAACTCGTCAGAACACCGGGAATCAAACCCTACTGTGTATGTAAACTTCATGATAAAAAGGGATTACCAGTACATTTAATGTATGTCACCTCGTACAGCACCTTGACCAATAAGAATGTTTTTTCACTTCTGCCAAACACCAGTATGAAAGAAAGGACAGAGTCTTGGATCTTGAAAAGCACCTGTTGTTTTGCAATCGACAATATCACTAACCGTTAGGTGGCGCTCTTACACCATTACATTACTGTTCTGTAAAACAATATCGATAAACAATCTTTAAAGGGGAATGCATTATAACAATATTACTCAGATAAACAATCTTTAAAGGGGAAGGCAGGTCTTTTGTGAAATACGTGTGCTATATGTAAACTATTTCTAGTCATATTTCTTGTAGAGCTAATTGATGCATAGTAATAGGTCTGTTAAATCAAACGTATAAAATGTAATAATAGGCCTACATAGTTTACAAGTGTTTATCGTTAAGCGTTTGTTTCAACATATAAACCTTGTAACTGTTTAAATAAATTTTCCACTTGTTAATTTCAGTTTACCTGCCATTGTATAACGTATTTAAAAGGAGTGAATTTTTCCTTTACACATACGTGTTTGTTCGATACCATAAAGCTGATTTTATAGCAACAGCTTTTCCCTATCGCATTAGGAATATGAATTTAATTTCTGACAGGGTCCAGCGGGATAGTCTAGTTATATCAGTTTTACCCTGTAAGTCATTCTTTTGGAATGCAACTGGAGCATATTTTGGCACAAACAATTTATTTCTAAGAAACTAGTACACGTTTCTTACAACGCTAAGAGCCCAAATCAGATTTAACCCTGTAGGGTCTGGTTCAGCTTATAGATGTACTCTTTCAGTTTCTTTTTATATGTTTTAATAAGTTTGCCTGCTATATTTCCGTTTTATTGCCATCAATTTAGAAACATGATTCAATTGGTGGAAATTTTAGATTTGTGGTGAACAACTTAATTGCTAAGAAATTTGTTCTCAGACAAGGCACCTGCTTTTATTTCAAGGAGGGGGGGGGGGGTCATCCATCCGAGTACTTAAATATGTGTTTGTTTGTGTAACGTTATATGTATGTAAGAGAAGGGGTAAGCTAATCACAATCACTGTTTTAAACTGCTATCCGTATAATTATGTTCTCAGCAGCGACCCTTTGCATCGTGAACGCTTAGAGTACATGAGTCCAATACAGTACGCATATATATGCGGGGTAAATTAGGTCACTGATTCCCCTGGACATCACGGAATTTAATGATGCAAATAAACCAAAGTATCCAGGAGGAAAAAAACATTCCCGAAGGAGAACTTGCACACACAGAGCTGGGTCTAGAGTCAAAGCCACAAATCCGGAGGTGTGAGGCAACAACTCTCTGAGCCACCGTGCCGCCTGCATAGCCTAAATAAATAAAATGAATGAAATTTGGAATCATGTTCAGATCGTAGTGTATAACGAGAGCGTATCCTGTTTTCATAGCGTAACCGCAATGGGGCCGCTGTCATCTATCAGCGCAAAGCCAAATGGACATATTTTTTCGGTCACGTCCCCATTAACGGTGCTGTTTTCATCACCAGATCGCTCGGACCTGACCGCTCCTGCAGCGGTGCTGTTTGAAAGCTTCCTGTCAACTCAATCCCGTCGAGCCCCTCAATGCCGACACGCTGCAGAAGCCCCATTTATCTCCTTCTCTCTCTGCCTGTATCGCTCGAGGGCAGCCATAAGAGCACCAACTGCACGCACACACGCGAGCCACGGAGCCCCGTGCACGATGCGGGACCCGCTCAGCGGAAATGAGGAACAGACACAAGGAGCTGTACCCTGGAGTAAACACTGACGTCCATGCCACCATGCTAGTCTTTAAGTTTCATTCTGAAACTAGACCGTCTAAACTTCATGTTAGTTTGGGAAATACATATTGTCATGCATTAATATTAATTCGTTTGGAATTCTAAACATTCTGCAAAGCTTTTAATAGCCACAAATCACAACAAAAAGTTTTTGTAATGCATTATATAAAATTGACCTCTGTATTAACAATGTTGTTGCACACAGACGGTTCTTGTAAGACATTCGGTGGTTACTGATTGATCCTGATTACGCTGTAATTTTGCTTTTCGATTCCAGTTCATCACCACCTGTCAACACAAAGACCAGAAAAGTGGCTGCGGAATGCCTGCATTTATTTTTTGGAGGGGAGCAATAATTTCAGTTCCGTCTTTAACACTGGAGTACTCATAAATCTGTCTAATCAGACAAACGGAACCCATCTGGAAGATAAAGCTGTATTATGACAATGTCATTAATAAATTGGAGACATGGGAAAACGACTGTTTTCTCAATGTCGGGGCATATAATCACACAGTAAAGCTATCAGCTCAGGGTAATCATCCTGTATTTCCCTGCATTTGGAGTTTGTCTCTTGCTTGTATTAGCATAACTAACCCCGATGCCTCTCTGCTCTCTTCTAGCAAGGCTCAATGCATCTTTGAAGTCCCGATTGCTCTGCGTCAGAACTCATAAACATTACGGGGCTATCCTTTCAAGTTGTGTTGTCAGAAGTTATTTTGTGATTCATTATAAAAAACTTTGCATATTAATATTATTCCCTTGTCAGAAATTTATACACATGGCTTTATCTGCCGTTTAATTTTTCTTTGCCAAAAACTGTTTTATGCGGAACCTAATGACCGTAATACAGTTAAACTAATCTTGTTTTTGACAGTTATTTAAACATTACCAGAACATTTTAGATGTTTCCAGCATGGCATTTGGCAAACGAGGTTCTGTGTGCATTTCACAGCATGTTACTTGATTTTATGTATCTCTAAATTTGTTTTTCAATTAAGTGCTCACACAAGACTGCTGACTTACTACAGCGCCGCGCCAGAAATGGCTCGGGGTCATATGTGCAGAGCCGGACTGTGCTCTTACCTCAGCCCATAAACGATGCGTGACTAAACATTTCACTTTTGGCGCTCCCCACTTCTTTTTTTCCCTTTTACAACATAAATTTTTTTTACGCACAAATTTCTGCGCTTCTCACGCGGCATGCACGCATCGCTGCAGGCTCGCACGCAAACAAGCATGCAAACTGGCAGTCCATGGGTAGCCTGTGCTTGTGGGGGGCTGCGCATGGTGGGGGGGGGGGGGGAGGCACGGTGACGCTACCCAGAGCAGCTGTTACCTTGACCTGTGACTACACTGTTGTTCTCCACTCCAGATGTTTCATTGCTGCCGCCTAATGAAGTCAGAACGGCCCCCCACCCAGGGTAAAGAGGCCCCCACCTCTCAGCCCAAGCCCATCACAGCATTCAGATACAGGGCTCACATTTTGCCTCCCAACCCCCCAACCCAGGAGGTGTGATGCATCACCAATACCCACCCAGGATCCTTGCCACCCTTTGCATGTTACTGTTTAAAAAGGCCTGATTTATGCAGGTTCCCGAAAGCAGAGTGCAGGTGATGACTGATGGTGGGCCAGCTAACAGGGGAAAGGGCGAGGTGCAAGTTCCACAGTGGGAGGTGGGTCCGTAGCTCCGGGAGAGTGTGGGCCGCGGTACACCGCGAAAGGACAAACCAGTCATGTGAAAGGCATAGACACAAAGTCATGTCAAGGCACTACTACTGACTTGGCCAAATGAGAGGTCCATCGATAAGATCTTTTGTGGCAAAGGCTGCACCCTGCATTCAAACCAACTGGTATTTTAGTCACTTCTATGCAAAGCCACATTTCCACCGTTATGAGTTTTACAAACATTAAAATCCCTATTGGGAGCGTTTTGTGCCACAATGGCTGCTTAAAAACTCGCCAATTACCATTCTTATATTTATATTTTCTCTGCTAAATTTTGTTTTATATGCCATTAGAATTAAATGCGCATTATAATAAACTTCATTTAATTGACCGCCGTTTCATAACCCCCCCAATAAACACCTCACTAAGACCAATAATAGTTTCGCTGTGGGATTTCTCAGCCAACATGAAATTCTCCAGCTCTGTTTTTTCATAAAGTAATGTCCTATCTAGCATAATATCCAATTTACTTTAATTATCTAAAATAACAACAGAATATTTCAAGCTAAAATTTCTATTATATGATCATTTTTCTTTCTTCCTTTTTCAATTATGTGCTTTGAGGGCAAATGACTGGATAACTGAGTCTCAATGGAAAACTTCCTTTGGCCATTTATAAGAAATCACAATACAGCATCAGATGTATGATTTATAAGGATGTCCCAGCAACACTATACTCTATGACAATAAGCTGTCCTCTTGGAGCCCGTGCCACAGAGGACGACAGTGAAGTGTGATGCCCCATCCCTTCCATGCACCATCACTCTGACATCAGCTGGGTTTGAGCCTTCGTGCCGAGTTGGATCATGGCTAATCCTCTCCTATTTGATTTAAACATCTTCCCGCTTTTTAAAGTCGCTGCTCCGAAGGCCTGTTAGTGCAAAAGAGGTGGACATCAGCTATTTGACGCTTGACGGTATTCTTCTTCATTTTTCCTGGTGTGATTTCTGAGTTTTCAGATTTTCCTCATCACCTTGTTCAGACGGCCCCATGGCACCTAGAGCATAACCCTAAAGCTTGCTGCATTCTAGACCAAAGCCGCCACTATCAGTCAAATTTCTCACTGGCCACTGTGAGCCACAGTGAAAAGCTCTGGTCAATGCCTCTGTTAATTCCAGATGTACAACTTCAGTGGTGAAGCCTGGTGGTCCTGCTTCAGTGAGGTCTGTTTTTCCCCCTCATTGGTTAAAGCCAGATAAAACTGTTTTTTCCGCTCCTTTTGAAACAAAGAAAAACATACAATCTTAACATGCAAAGGCCACCCAACTTCACCTTAGTCCAAATCCTTTAAGCACAGACAAAAAACATGCAGTTAATCAGAGTATAGGTAGCTGTCAGACATATACTTTTATGTAAAATCTTTATTTTAAAAAAGTATTCTTTAGATTTTTTAAACACCAAGGCAGTTTAAATGAAAATCCTAAACAAAGAAACAATCTGTGTCCCAAAAAAAGGTTCTGGCAAATAAACGTAAATTCCAGCCACTTTTCAGTGGTTTCAGGAAGGCATGAACAAAAGGAGCCATCCAAAAATAATAACAGCAATCAGATGTTTCTGGAACTGTGCTCAATTAAATTCGGCGGACAAACAGTAGTAATGTCAGATTAACCTGAGAATGGTGTGGCCAATAATTCTGCATAAACACTTAAGTATGGACTTGATGTCAGGCTGTCTGTATACACTGTTTCAATCATGGTGTCTCAGAGGTTTCTCCAGTCCAGGCTACTGCTTATACTGCTCTCCTGTTTCATTTCTGCTGTAATACAGTCACTGAAGAGGATATTAGAAAATGAACCTGAGGCTATTTGTATGCAACTATATATATTACAGATCAAGCTCAGGCATAATGACATTATTAGTAACACTACAATTAGCAATGATCTGATTGGGAAGATTATATATTGTTTATATACATATTACATATAAAGATCCGAGTAATTAATAAATGAATAACAATGAAAATGCCGTGCGTGGTCCATCTTTTAGGAATGCAACCGACAGTTTGTGTTTCAGCATTAAAGGTCAATGTTACCCCTCTCAATCGTGCATCTACTGTATCTGAAGACAGTATCTGCGATAGAAACCCCCAGTCTACCTAGGGCTGCACAATATTGGAAAAAATGAACATTGGGATAGTTGAAATTTTTTTGCAATAAATACTGCTATATACACTCATCTAAAGGATTATTAGGAACACCTGTTCAATTTCTCATTAATGCAATTATCTAATCAACCAATCACATGGCAGTTGCCTCAATGCATTTAGGGGTGTGGTCCTGGTCAAGACAATCTCCTGAACTCCAAACTGAATGTCAGAATGGGAAAGAAAGGTGATTTAAGCAATTTTGAGCGTGGCATGGTTGTTGGTGCCAGACGGGCCGGTCTGAGTATTTCACAATCTGCTCAGTTACTGGGATTTTCACGCACAACCATTTCTAGGGTTTACAAAGAATGGTGTGCAAAGGGAAAAACATCCAGTATGCGGCAGTCCTGTGGGCGAAAATGCCTTGTTGATGCTAGAGGTCAGAGGAGAATGGGCCGACTGATTCAAGCTGATAGAAGAGCAACTTTGACTGAAATAACCACTCGTTACAACCGAGGTATGCAGCAAAGCATTTGTGAAGCCACAACACACACAACCTTGAGGCGGATGGGCTACAACAGCAGAAGACCCCACCGGGGACCACTCATCTCCACTACAAATAGGAAAAAGAGGCTACAATTTGCACGAGCTCACCAAAATTGGACAGTTGAAGACTGGAAAAATGTTGCCTGGTCTGATGAGTCTCGATTTCTGTTGAGACATTCAAATGGTAGAGTCAGAATTTGGCGTAAACAGAATGAGAACATGGATCCATCATGCCTTGTTACCACTGTGCAGGCTGGTGGTGGTGGTGTAATGGTGTGGGGCATGTTTTCTTGGCACACTTTAGGCCCCTTAGTGCCAATTGGGCATCGTTTAAATGCCACGGCCTACCTGAGCATTGTTTCTGACCATGTCCATCCCTTTATGACCACCATGTACCCATCCTCTGATGGCTACTTCCAGCAGGATAATGTACCATGTCACAAAGCTCAAATCATTTCAAATTGGTTTCTTGAACATTACAATGAGTTCACTGTACTAAAATGGCCCCCACAGTCACCAGATCTCAACCCAATAGAGCATCTTTGGGATGTGGTGGAACGGGAGCTTCGTGCCCTGGATGTGCATCCCACAAATTTCCATCAACTGCAAGATGCTATCCTATCAATATGGGCCAACATTTCTAAAGAATGCTTTCAGCACCTTGTTGAATCAATGCCACGTAGAATTAAGGCAATTCTGAAGGCGAAAGGGGGTCAAACACCGTATTAGTATGGTGTTCCTAATAATCCTTTAGGTGAGTGTGTGTGTGTGTATATATATATATATATATATATATATTTAAAGTTGAAGATATACCCAAAATAAAACATAGCCTAATTACAAGCTCTCGCAAAAGTTTGTCAAATCAGCAGGTGGTGCTGCTTTTGGTTGTTCCAACAAGCACAAAGCAGTGCTGACAAACCACTCGATTTGCAAAATATCATTAGTGCTCAGTGGGCTAAGCCACCATGCCCGTAATCAGAAGGTGGTCGGTTCAGGCCCAGCTGCAGCATTTCTGCATGGGCCCTTAAACCCCACCTCCCTGGGGACAGCAACAGGCGGCTGCCCTTTGTGGCCAGCTTGCTTTCACGTAAAGAGAGCAAGCTGAGGGAGGCATAAAGAGAATTTCCCCACAGGTATCAATAAAGTATCAATTATCATTAGAATCCGAAATATTTCCATATAGGGGAAGACGAATGTCCTGTGGTGACCATTTCTTGTTCACATCTCTCCTCTTCACTGATTTTTGTTGCATTTCTCTATGAGTCTGACAGCAAGGATGAAAATGACTGTGATTGGATTGGAGAGTACTGACAGAGCTCATGCAAAAGCAGCGACAATAAACTTCACGCTTATTTTTGTAACATGTACTACATAATCTTGAAAATGAAAAATCATTGAAATTGCTATCTTGCTAAGTTTTGTTACCTATGACAGAGTAAACACCTACTGATGTTCTCACCCCAGATGACTACTGCGGTCCTGACAAATGCCTGTGCATTGCATGCAATGTCAATATTGACATCACATATCATGCAAGCCCAGTCCGCCCTCCAACATCTGCATGAAGCTTTTGTCAGGACCTGAGCATACACACCCACAACGCAAGGAATGTCACAGTTCCACTACAGCTAACAGTGCGGCTAATGATCAGACTGAGAGCAATTATTGACTTCTGTGGCATTGTTCACCTCCGAGGGGCTGAATCCCTAACAGGGAGCGTAGGGCTTAAACATGCCATGAAGATGCCCATCAGCAGTTTTCATACCACACCACATCACACAGAGCAAGAATGTGAGGTCACCAGCTTGTCATTGTTATGTTTCATTACTTTCAATCTGGTATTTTCAATCAGTTTGTTTATATCCCAGTTTTTATAGTCTACCACCAAACCCTAGTTAATGAACTTCCCAGAAAACCACATACTTAAATGCAGTTTATCAAGAGACCTTTAATACAAAGCATTTTGGAGTGAAACATTCAGACCGCCCTTAAACAAGTACTTTGTAGAGCTGATTCCAAAAGACTATTGAAACAGCCACAGACCTTGAGGGATCTGTCTCAGCTGGTCAGGGAATCCCTCCTTCACCTCATCTGCACCTTTTCCCTCTTTAAGTCATCCAGATTGGGGTTCCACAACATGCTGAAACATGGAAGTGAACCTTCCAGCTGAGACCTAGGCAAGGTCCATCCATCCATCCATCCATCCATCCATTCATCTTCTAATCACTTATCAAGGATTCAAGGATTGTTACGTGCAAGGTGTACAGTCAGACTACAACCGGCAATGAAACGAAAGGTGGTTAACTCTGCCGTAATAAAAATAGTAAAAGCAATAAAGACATAAAAAGTAGCAATGGAACAGAAATTTACACTGAAGAGAAAGTAAAAACAAAAAAAAAACAGAGAAAAAGAAAGAAGATCAGAGATATGCAACATAGTTTAAAAAAAAGTGTGGTGCAAGAGTATGAAGTGGATAAATTATAACAATTGATTAAGTCTTAATCTCATTAAGTTTGCAATTTAGGTCATTATAAGACCTGTAATTATCCAGAAAAGAAATGAATGAATGAAATTCTATAACTAACAACAGCAAAAGAACATAACTTTAGTTACATAAAATCTACCATCATCATGAATAACCTGCCCTGAGAATGGTCTCCTCTCGGTTGTACATCTCTTATGTTCTTCTTATTAGCATTCATTTTGCATAAGTAAATATTAATTGTAGTAGCGGGCTTGAAGTCTACCCAGCAAGTGCAAAGCCCCACCCAGTTATTTTGTTAGGGGAGCCTGATGCATTTGACCTTGATGTCCTGCAAGCATAGTTCGAATTACGGGGGGTACTGTACCCCCCGATCAAGACCCAGACCCCCCCAAAGAGACAAAAATAGCAGTTTGGGGGGGGTCTTAACATTTTTCATTTTTTGTAAAAAAAAAAAATTAAATAAAATAACCTCACCTTGTAGGAAACGTTTATGTAAAACGATTACAGACACCGCTAATGTGGACCGTACCATTTTAACCACCTCGGCGCTAGAAGCAGCTAGCCAGTCGGTTGCGTCATTCATTCTCATTGAGTGATCTGTTCATTGTGTTTGTCTGTCATGGTACTGTTTGTCGTGCGTTGGTAAATGTAAGTAGCCAGCAGAAGTCTAGCCTGTTGAAAATGTGTTATTTTACAACCTTTATTTATTCGTTTAAGTGTTTCATCTACTAATGCAAGCTGACGTCTTTATAAGTTGAATTACTTACCATTGTCCTTCTGAGGCAGATGTTCTGTCGAGTTGACCTACTTTGTCGAGGTTTACTACCTTAGTGCTAATTGATAGCCCTAACCATAGCTTACCTCGACAAAGTAGCTCAACTCGACAGAACACCGGTACAGTCAACTTTAGTTACGTTAACTAGCAAGATAAGCTAAGTTCTCTATTTAAACCAGGCTTATTTGTTGAGGTAAAATCGATCATGGTCATTTTCCAAGGAGATGAACTCCCTATGTTTAGGTATGTCACAATCACCAGTTCTGCGCCATAGGGGCTTTGGCAGGCAGCCTCGTTTTCAATTTGGTCGCCATTCCACAGAGCACCAGGGTATCCCAATAGTTTTTGCCTTTTTGTTGTGTTATTTTTGTGTCTATTAGGGTAACCCGTTCTGATAACGTAAAACACACCTTCATCTGGGGATTTCCATTCAAAACACGATAATCTGACTTTCTGATAACTTCGAAATTTCCTCCCGATCTTACCGAAAATTTCACTCGTTAAAACCTTCGTTGGGACAATAAACGTAAGCATAATTATTCTTCAAATTATGATAATTATATTTCTTAGTTAGTTTATTGTATTTAGGCGTATTTTGAGCAAAATGTATCGATCAGCAGTTCACTTTTTTGGATCCGCCGCGAGAGCCGGTCATGTTTTGTGGTGAACAGTGCAGCAAGAGCCGAAAATAGCATGATTTTCAGCATGGAATTTACAGCTTTAAAATGACGTGAAGGCTTTTAACACAGATGATTGATAATTTTGAATGGGTTGGAAAGGCTAGAAATAGTTGCATATTGTCCTTGCAGTTACCTTTAACATGAAGAGTAATCCTCCACAACCAGCACGGGCTGGCATAGCAAGGCAGCACCTCAAAGACTTCTTTTCTTCAACTCCCGGAGATCAGACAGTTCTTTACGGGCACATACTGCATATTTACCTGTACCTTTTGATACTTTACTATGGACAATGCTTTTCAAATGTATTATTATTGAATGGATTATAATGATAACACAAAGTACTTTTTAATTTGATGCTGTGGACTCTTTGCAAAGACATTCTTTGTATTATTCACTACATACATTCTCCGGTGAGTATTAATTGACAGACAAATAAATTAAATAATTATTTCTTTTATTTTCAGTGTATCTGAGACTGTTAGGCAAGGAATAAGCTTTCTAATGATACCTAGTTTATTAAAATCTGATAAACAATAACAGAGTTATGCTCATTTTTCTGAACACCATAAACAGGTCACAAAGTCAAGTATGGTTCTCCATTGTTTTATCTGTTACTAAGTGGACGTTAAAAAGCCTTAATTGGCGTTACAAAATATCCTATAACTTTCTTGCCATTCATCACAGAAAGAAGTTTTTGGTATCATTGGAAAGGTCTTATCAAGCCTGTTTATGGTACTATTTTTGTAAAAATCCAACAACTTTGAAATTTTTTGTGACATACCTACTATATGTTTTCATTCTCATTTTATCACAAATAAATTGTGCCATTCTGAAATTAATTCGCCACTTAGCCTGTGTGTTTTGTTATTAGGCAAATGTTAACGCAGAAGAAGGTCTAACGTTATGCTCTGAAAAAACATTACTATAAGTGAAACCTATAGGGGCAACGTAAAAAAAACCAGCTAGCAAATAATAAGCCCTATTCGAATTTTAGTGGTATTGATTCTGCATTCCACAATTTCATATTTATAGACATTTTTAGTAGCTTCTTCTGATAGCCCAGATACTGTTTTGTTAAATATAGATTCAATTTTATTCACAGACACACTATGAGGAAAAGGAAAGATGGAGACATCAGACACTTTTTTGGTGGTAAAAGAAGAGTAAGTAGGAAATATTAGTGTTAAGAGCTACAGAACATTACACCAAAAGTATAGACACAGTTTTGGAAACAATGTGTATAAAGGAAAGTGGTGGTCAGCAGGAGAGGCACAGGAGCAGGCAGCAGGAAGATGGCAGGATGAGGACAGTGCAGGACAGTGTGCAGGCAGCAGGGAGATGGCAGGATGAGGACAGTGTGCAGGCAGCAGGGAGATGGCAGGATGAGGACAGTGCAGGACAGTGTGCAGGCAGCAGGAAGATGGCAGGATATAGACAGCGTGCAGGTAGCAGGGAGATGGCAGGATGAGGACAGTGAGCAGGCAGCAGGAAGATGGCAGGATGAGGACAGTGTGCAGGCAGCAGGGAGATGGCAGGATGAGGACAGTGTGCAGGCAGCAGGGAGATGGCAGGATGAGGACAGTGTGCAGGACAGTGTGCAGGCAGCAGGAAGATGGCAGGATATAGACAGCGTGCAGGTAGCAGGGAGATGGCAGGATGAGGACAGTGAGCAGGCAGCAGGGAGATGGCAGGATGAGGACAGTGAGCAGGCAGCAGGGAGATGGCAGGATGAGGACAGTGAGCAGGCAGCAGGGAGATGGCAGGATGAGGACAGTGTGCAGGCAGCAGGGACATGGCAGGATGAGGACAGTGAGCAGGCAGCAGGGAGATGGCAGGATGAGGACAGTGAGCAGGCAGCAGGGAGATGGCAGGATGAGGACAGTGAGCAGGCAGCAGGGAGATGGCAGGATGAGGACAGTGAGCAGGCAGCAGGAAGATGGCAGGATGAGGACAGTGTGCAGGCAGCAGGAAGATGGCAGGATGAGGACAGTGTGCAGGCAGCAGGGAGATGGCAGGATGAGGACAGTGAGCAGGCAGCAGGGAGATGGCAGGATGAGGACAGTGAGCAGGCAGCAGGAAGATGGCAGGATGAGGACAGTGTGCAGGCAGCAGGAAGATGGCAGGATGAGGACAGTGTGCAGGCAGCAGGGAGATGGCAGGATGAGGACAGTGTGCAGGCAGCAGGGAGATGGCAGGATGAGGACAGTGTGCAGGCAGCAGGGAGATGGCAGGATGGGGACAGTGTGCAGGCAGCAGGAAGATGGCAGGATGAGGACAGTGTGCAGGCAGCAGGGAGATGGCAGGATGAGGACAGTGTGCAGGCAGCAGGGAGATGGCAGGATGAGGACAGTGTGCAGGCAGCAGGGAGATGGCAGGATGAGGACAGTGTGCAGGCAGCAGGGAGATGGCAGGATGAGGACAGTGTGCAGGCAGCAGGGAGATGGCAGGATGAGGACAGTGTGCAGGACAGTGTGCAGGCAGCAGGATGATGGCAGGATGAGGACAGTGTGCAGGACAGTGTGCAGGCAGCAGGGAGATGGCAGGATGAGGACAGTGTGCAGGCAGCAGGGAGATGGCAGGATGGGGACAGTGTGCAGGCAGCAGGAAGATGGCAGGATGAGGACAGTGAGCAGGCAGCAGGAAGATGGCAGGATGAGGACAGTGTGCAGGCAGCAGGAAGATGGCAGGATGAGGACAGTGAGCAGGCAGCAGGAAGATGGCAGGATGAGGACAGTGTGCAGGCAGCAGGAAGATGGCAGGATGAGGACAGTGAGCAGGCAGCAGGAAGATGGCAGGATGAGGACAGTGTGCAGGCAGCAGGGAGATGGCAGGATGAGGACAGTGAGCAGGCAGCAGGGAGATGGCAGGATGAGGACAGTGAGCAGGCAGCAGGGAGATGGCAGGATGAGGACAGTGTGCAGGACAGTGTGCAGGCAGCAGGGAGATGGCAGGATGAGGACAGTGTGCAGGCAGCAGGGAGATGGCAGGATGAGGACAGTGTGCAGGCAGCAGGGAGATGGCAGGATGAGGACAGTGTGCAGGCAGCAGGGAGATGGCAGGATGGGGACAGTGTGCAGGCAGCAGGAAGATGGCAGGATGAGGACAGTGTGCAGGCAGCAGGGAGATGGCAGGATGAGGACAGTGTGCAGGCAGCAGGGAGATGGCAGGATGAGGACAGTGTGCAGGCAGCAGGGAGATGGCAGGATGAGGACAGTGTGCAGGCAGCAGGGAGATGGCAGGATGAGGACAGTGTGCAGGCAGCAGGGAGATGGCAGGATGAGGACAGTGAGCAGGCAGCAGGGAGATGGCAGGATCAGGACAGTGTGCAGGCAGCAGGGAGATGGCAGGATGAGGACAGTGTGCAGGCAGCAGGGAGATGGCAGGATGAGGACAGTGTGCAGGCAGCAGGGAGATGGCAGGATGAGGACAGTGTGCAGGCAGCAGGAAGATGGCAGGATGAGGACAGTGTGCAGGCAGCAGGGAGATGGCAGGATGAGGACAGTGTGCAGGCAGCAGGGAGATGGCAGGATGAGGACAGTGTGCAGGCAGCAGGGAGATGGCAGGATGAGGACAGTGAGCAGGGAGATGGCAGGATGAGGACAGTGAGCAGGCAGCAGGGAGATGGCAGGATGAGGACAGTGTGCAGGCAGCAGGGAGATGGCAGGATCAGGACAGTGAGCAGGCAGCAGGAAGATGGCAGGATGGGGACAGTGTGCAGGCAGCAGGAAGATGGCAGGATGAGGACAGTGTGCAGGCAGCAGGGAGATGGCAGGATGAGGACAGTGTGCAGGCAGCAGGATGAGGACAGTGTGCAGGCAGCAGGAAGATGGCAGGATGAGGACAGTGTGCAGGCAGCAGGAAGATGGCAGGATGAGGACAGTGTGCAGGCAGCAGGAAGATGGCAGGATGAGGACAGTGTGCAGGCAGCAGGAAGATGGCAGGATGAGGACAGTGTGCAGGCAGCAGGAAGATGGCAGGATGAGGACAGTGTGCAGGCAGCAGGGAGATGGCAGGATGAGGACAGTGTGCAGGCAGCAGGAAGATGGCAGGATGAGGACAGTGTGCAGGCAGCAGGAAGATGGCAGGATGAGGACAGTGTGCAGGCAGCAGGGAGATGGCAGGATGAGGACAGTGTGCAGGCAGCAGGGAGATGGCAGGATGAGGACAGTGTGCAGGCAGCAGGAAGATGGCAGGATGAGGACAGTGTGCAGGCAGCAGGGAGATGGCAGGATGAGGACAGTGTGCAGGCAGCAGGGAGATGGCAGGATGAGGACAGTGTGCAGGCAGCAGGGAGATGGCAGGATGAGGACAGTGTGCAGGCAGCAGGGAGATGGCAGGATGAGGACAGTGTGCAGGACAGTGTGCAGGCAGCAGGAAGATGGCAGGATGAGGACAGTGAGCAGGCAGCAGGGAGATGGCAGGATGAGGACAGTGTGCAGGCAGCAGGAAGATGGCAGGATCAGGACAGTGTGCAGGCAGCAGGGAGATGGCAGGATGAGGACAGTGTGCAGGCAGCAGGAAGATGGCAGGATCAGGACAGTGTGCAGGCAGCAGGGAGATGGCAGGATCAGGACAGTGAGCAGGCAGCAGGAAGATGGCAGGATGGGGACAGTGTGCAGGCAGCAGGGAGATGGCAGGATGAGGACAGTGTGCAGGCAGCAGGGAGATGGCAGGATGAGGACAGTGTGCAGGCAGCAGGAAGATGGCAGGATGAGGACAGTGTGCAGGCAGCAGGAAGATGGCAGGATGAGGACAGTGTGCAGGCAGCAGGGAGATGGCAGGATCAGGACAGTGAGCAGGCAGCAGGAAGATGGCAGGATGGGGACAGTGTGCAGGCAGCAGGAAGATGGCAGGATGAGGACAGTGTGCAGGCAGCAGGGAGATGGCAGGATCAGGACAGTGAGCAGGCAGCAGGAAGATGGCAGGATGGGGACAGTGTGCAGGCAGCAGGAAGATGGCAGGATGGGGACAGTGTGCAGGCAGCAGGATGAGGACAGTGTGCAGGCAGCAGGAAGATGGCAGGATGAGGACAGTGTGCAGGCAGCAGGGAGATGGCAGGATGAGGACAGTGTGCAGGCAGCAGGAAGATGGCAGGATGAGGACAGTGTGCAGGCGGCAGGAAGATGGCAGGATGAGGACAGTGTGCAGGCAGCAGGGAGATGGCAGGATGAGGACAGTGTGCAGGTAGCAGGAAGATGGCAGGATGAGGACAGTGTGCAGGACCAAGAGGTGAGTTAGAAATTAGGCAAATATGTATTTCTGAAGGCTGTTGGAGCTGGGGGGACTGAGAGGGCAGGAATAACACCAGACTGCTGGACCAGACCAGGCTGTTTGTAAATGTATAGGCTTATTACTTTTACTAGTATACTTCTCCTAGGATAATTCCTGGGAGTTAGGGTTAGGGTTAATTCTTTTGGATAGGGATAAGGACAATGAGATCTTCTGTATTGATTCTCATTGTATCGCATGTTCAGACCATGACCGTGTGTTACATACATGTTAGTAAACACCCCTAGTGCATCTTGCACTCTTAACATTGATCCTGGTGGCTATTCGTATTGACGCGGTAGCGGACCGTAATGGTCATAGAAGTGTTATGAAGTCAGTACCCCCCAGTTATGGAGGGGTAATTTGCACTCTGCCTGCAAATATTACTTACACTAGATTGCCAGCATTAAGAAACAAAGCACAATTTTGAAAAGCGATGTTATTTATGCAATGCTTTGCAGTCACATCTTACTGTCGGGGTCAGTGCCCATCCATCTCTGTCCTTCATATCTCTTCCCCGTTTGGCCAGCAGGTGTCACTGGCCATCCTGTTTCGTCCTCTGTCTTCCTACTAACCCCTAGTGTGTTCTCTTATCCCACCTGCTGCCTGTTTTCCCTGCACCCTTGCTATTGGTTAATTGTCTCAGTTGCCACATCTGTCCCCTCATTAGTCAGTTGTCTGTTTGTATTTAAGTGCCTACCTGTGTTACTTTCCTTAGTTAGCAATTGTGCGCTATGTTCTTGCATGTTGGTTGCTCTGGTCCCTTGCCTGTTGTAGCTCCTGGTGTTGCCTTGTTCCCTGACCTTGTTCCCTTTTGGTTTCTTACATTGCTCTGTTATTTCCCCTTGTTTGTTTTGTCATATTGCGGTCCATTTTATTTTGCGCCTTCCGCATTGTGTTCCATTTTCTTAATAAACCCCTCCGTCTCAGAGTCGCAAGTGGATCGTGACATTCTCTTCCTGCCTGCACCATACATCGCCATTGTAACAGTTGCATTTTTCACAAATATGTGACTCACTCTGATTTCTTGTTTAGTCTGTCTTGATTCCACAAACTTGATTATTTTTTTTCTGTTGTTAACTTCGCTTTTCAACCAACTGGAGCGACTCGACCACCCGGAGCACCCGCATTAAGAGTCCATCCAGAATATTTGCTTATGTTTGTGTTTTGTCTGTTCCCAGAACACAAACCTTTGTTCCACACATATAGATGCAAATAGTAATAGTAATACATTTATTTCAGACTCAAGCAGCATATGTATTTAGGGAGGCGGGGGGGGGGGCATGCATGTTGGGGTACTGCACCCGTGCCCCCTCCCCCAAACCGCTCCTGGCCCAAGACAGGGGGGTGCCTTGGACAGAAACTCACAGAAACGTGAGCACAGAGACACTCTGTGTTTTTGGGTTGGAGATGAAAACCCAGACAAATCCCCCCACAACAACATGCACATGGCCAGCATGGGACATCATACCTCCAGGCCTGGAGGCGTGTGCTGGAGCTATCCACTCAGATGCCTCTACCGCTGGATTTGTCTGAGCAGATTTATCTTCTGTCAGTGGCTTAAGTTGTATGGCTATTTTTTTTCATAACAGAATAAACATTGCAGGATATTTTATCTTTTAGATATGTTAGTTTGTACTTAGATAAATGTTTAAAAATTCCCAGGGAGCAATCTGTCAACAACAAAAAAAAAAGACTGAGTTTGATTGACGAGGTTGATATAGCACACGTGGTGCATTTCCGACCAAATCTCGTAGCAGGTTGTTCATAAACAGGGGACGAGTGTAATCCTTTTTTTTCTCTGCCTGTTTGTGTCTACAGATGCTTAATTTTTTTTCCACCACCGGGGCCAATTGCTGATCAAGCTGAGATGTTTCTGTCAGTTTCATGTAATAGGAGTACTTTCCAGTGCTATGTTTGCGATTATGTAGGCCTACTTGCAGCGCAACACAATTTATCATCAAAGAGAAATACTGAGAAATCAGTCAATTAAAGGTAATCAAAGTGCTTCACTGCGGTTAAACAAACTTCTCCACTCTAGGTCTGAAGTGGTGATACAAGGTTTCGTGTAAAAAAGATAGATTTTTTAAGTTGTTTTAACGCTGTGCTACTAAAAACCATGCAGTTAAGTGCATGGACATTACGACCTTTCTGACTTTTTACTTTTACTAAATGTAATTAATCAGCGTTATAGAGCAACCCCACGGCTAAATGAAATGTTTTATGACGTGATAGAATGTATTGAACACCCCCTTACCTTATACAATCCACCATAGCTACTCGAGCGTTTAAGAAGGGGAGAGGAAGACCTGTGTGGTCCCAAGCTTCCTTCTTCGTGTCGCGACATGGGACCCAGGCTTTGGGATGGCGAAAAGATGGCATCTTGCCTAGATTTTTGTGGTTGCGACGAAGTCTCGATTATCCGACAGTTATTAGTTATATTAGTCCGACAGACATGTGCCCGAGGCTGCCGAGGGTTTGCGCTCGTGCCATACGAAACACATGAGAAATTCAGCAAATTGCAACTTTGCATGCAAACTGTAAGCAGATGGGGACGCTAATTATAGGCTTGTACAGTGTAATGAGAGTATACTGCTGTACTCTCATTTGGGTTGCGGTTTTTTTTTCGATACCTAGCGATATGGGTCTGCATTTGATTTGTTTAATTGTCTTAATGGCAACAGGCAGCAAAAAGTAACACGCAGGTGCACGTGAGCGGCGATCGGAGCAGCTTTGCGCAACTCGCCAGCTTTCAGTCTCTCCTCTGAGTTGGGAAGGGGCGGCACCACCCACCTGGCATCGTCTACAGCAGGGGTGAGCAGTCTTATCCGCAACGGGCCGGTGTGTATGCAGATTTTTGGGATAACTTTTAGGTCCGCTGTTCAAACCCAAGTGTGAGGACTCTTTAGCCAATCAGTCCTCTAATTACTGACCTAATTAGGGAGTTGTAGCGAAAACCTGCACACAGAGCGGCCCTTTGCGGATTAGACTGCTCACCCCTGGTCTACAGTCACCCACGAACGAACCTGCGACTGAGCTGAACTCCTCTCGCGTCGCTCAGACCCAGTACTACGGGCCCCCCTATATTCTTCCTATTCCCTCCAGGAGGCTGAGAGTTTATCTGACATTTCAAAATGAAATAGTGAATTATAATGTTACAGAGATCAAAGGCTTACAAATAAACATTAAACTTAAAATGTTTCATTTCGTTTATGTTATCTTATTAGCAAACAATTCAGCTTGTAACACACCCTCAAACATAAAAAATAACGAACTTCAAATATCGATCTGGTTTCATTTATATATCCCTTTTGTTATTGTAAAACAACACCGTCGCAAGTCAAAATAAACTGTGGCTTTTTAAAAGTAACATACATTTTCATATCAAATATATTTCGGTGATATATAAGCGGTTGCATCTGCTCATGAACCTATTATGTTGTCATTAGAAATGACTGACTTAATCCTGTTTTAACGGGACATTTGTATAACACAGCGCACGACGGTCGCAGATGGGGAAGTTTTGGTGCTAATTATTACTTTTTTGAAATGAACCAGACTTCGGCGTTTCGTTCCAGCGCCTGGGTGGTGCAGCACCAAGGGGCATCTTGCCCTCTCTTCGCAGTCTTCATATGGTACCTCACTCAGCAGAGATGCCTCACAACCAGCCGTCCCGTGTGGGTGACACCGAATGATTTACGCCTGAATTTTGCACTCCGTGGGTCCGTCATTCTGAGCTCGGGATACTGTACATATACTTGCGCGGTATCTTTTTTTAGTTTTCCCTATTGAATGGCCCGGCTCTAAATGACAGATCCTACTGTGCAATAACTTATATTTTTGCACGTTTCACCAAAAGCTTAGAGTATTGGTTTCATATTTTTCAATGTGACGTGAACTATTGCCAGACTTTGAAAAATAAAAATAAAATGAAAACAAAATGCAAGTTGATTATGCAAAAACTTTGTTGTTATGCAAGTATTTTGTTAGACGCTGAATACTGCGGACACTCATAACTTTGCTTTGTAACAGGCAATGCATTGACATTTATATTTTTGATGTGTCAAAAAAGAAAACTTCAAATGGTAGGGCGATATGTCATATGGCCCTATTACACAAAATACATTTTGTTCCAGGGCTGTCGGAGTCCTTCGTGTTTTTCTTATCACATTGAGCTTGTTAAAACTGCTTTCTTGGAGTCATTCAAAGGTTGTAAATATATAATTACCAACAGAGATAATATTGGGGGAAAAATATGCTTACATAGTAGTGATTCATTTGGGGTTCATAAAAGACGGTATTTGATGTCAGACATTTAGGTGTTAATAGGCTAACAGGGTGCAGCTGCCCAGCTGTGGATTATATTTATACATATTAAACACGCAAGTTGTGCTTGTTGGTGCCACAGGCTAACAGGGCCCACGGCTGAAAGCAGGGCTGGGTATTTGTGCACCAAATGAGTCAGGGGGGTTTTGGGAAAGGACTACACACATTTTCTCTTTTAAAATCTTAATTATATATCAGCTATATCAACCTCTGCTCTGAATTTAAAAGCCCCTTGGCATAAATGCCACCTGCACCAACCTGTCATTGAATGGTAAATATGTATATACAGTATGTCTTTAAAGAAATGTAAGCATGCCAACTCCTGTACCTGGCCATTCGGTCTGTGTGTATTGTAGATCACATTTTCTCTCTGAAAGGCTGTATTTTTATTTTTTGATTCAATTTCCATATTGATGCTAAATCGCTTATGATTCACTTATTTTCTGGATATGAGGGAATCTGCACTTGCATCTTGCAGCTCTCAGGGATACATTATTATAATTTCTTTGTATTTGGATTGAGCGTCACGTTCTGCACTTCTAGAAGCAGGTGGCACAACAGAGTGTTATTACTGAACCCTTTCTTATTTATAGGTGACACCTATCTGCGCTATAAACAGATGACTGAGGTATCTTTTGAAGCAAAAGCAAGCATTTCTTTTGCAGAACAAATAACTGACCCGGTTCACAACAGCGAACATGAGCGGCACAACATAGCTATCATCACTGCGGTACCACAGATATCTCTGTTACATAGGAAAGGTCCAATGTGCTTATCGGATTGTTTCTGTATCAACAGATAAAGTTGCATGTTCTAACCACATACTGACTCAGAAATCATGATGGATTCCTTATTTTGAACGAATGAATGACAACTCAGTGTCAGCCACTGGGTGAGAAACTTGCCATTTGTGGAAGGTTATGAACTTCCTGAGGGGGCGCTGTTGTTCATCACCTGCTCACTAGACGTACACAGTTTGTATGTAGTAGACTTGTAGTCAAGACCACCTAAACCAGGGGTGGGCAATCTTATCTGCAAAGGGCCGGTGTGTATGCAGGTTTTCGCTGCAGCTCCCTCATTATATTACTAATTAGAGGACTGACTGGCTGATGAGTCCTCACACCTGGGTTTGAGCAGCTGACCTAAAGGTTACCCCAAAGACCTGCATACACACCGGCCCTTTGCGGATAAGATTGCCCACCCCTGGCCTAAACCAAGACCAAGACACTACCAAGACCAGAGGGTATCGAGACCAAGGCTAAGACCAAGACAGACCGAGTCAAGACCAAGACAAAGTCGAGACAAGACCAAGACCGAAACCGAGACAGAGACCGGAAAAAAAAGACTCCCTTAACTTTTGTGTGCTGTTGAGGACTGACATGACGGGTGCTGACTGGTCCCAAAGTCATCTGACAAAACAGCTAACACCTCCAACAACTGTCTAAAGAATGAGAAATATGTAACTGGTTTCAATTATACTTAATTTGTAGAAGAAATTGTAACATCAAATTGAAGATACACAATTATAAACTTGAAATTGCATCATGTCCCATTGTAGTAGTACTAGCCAAATGACACTGTATGATATCAAGTTCCCTGAAATGGATTAGGCCTGTTAAGTCAACACAACGTCATATGCAGATGTTATTTAAAAGTCAATGGTCACATTTATTTAGTCAACACCATTTTAAGTAAAATACTGTAATCAAACAATATAAAGACATGTGCACATGTCATATGAATCAAATGCAAACTACAAATACTATATACCAATACAAACTGCACATCAAATTGTGCATTAATAAGAATAAGGACAAGTGCTTAAAAGATTCTGACATCTTGATGTCTGCAGTGGCATCTGCAGTGGCATGTGATTACAACACACTGCCAAGGATATCAAGCCTGTTGTTCAGTAGGGCAAGAACAATAGAACACAGACATTATGGACAAATAACAGATTGATAAACTAATACAGTTAGAAGAAATACTTAAAAATAGAGAGAGAATGAGAGAGAGAGAGAACGAGAGCATCACTGTTAATAGGCATATTTTCAGAGAGGAGGGAGAGAGAAAATAGTTCACATTTTAAAATAGTGGTTGATTGCACTTCAGGAAAACTAAAGATTGCAACATCTTATAGCCTGTGATGCTGGATCTAACGTTTAACTAGCGCTACACTTATTTTGCGCATATAACGCGTATTTTGATTGGATGTGCGCCAATGTCTGAATCACAACAAAATGCATGCATATCATTGATTGGTTGCATTTGAAGGGCACGAAAGGCGAAATAATAATAATGTTGCATTATCGAACATTACGTTGTGTGTCATGGAAACTTTTCGCTCCAAATCTCCCGACCACTATGTTGATCTGAGACAGCAAGACCAAGACAGCGAGACAAAGACAAAACCGAGGGATTCGAGACCAAGACAAGACCAAGACTAAAGACTGTCGAGACTGTGACCAGACCAAGACCACGTAAAAGTGGTCTCGAGACCAAGACTGGTCTCGAGACATCCAACTCTAGTATGTAGTACCTGGTAGCATAAAAACCTGAAACACCTGTCATCAAGTCACACTTAAGAATATTTTCTATATTCAGTTTAAACTACATTTTGTGTAGTTCATATTAGAGATTTTGCATTAGAAAAATTGATTTACACAATTTTACCTTTTAACAGCATAAAACATTTTACAATGTTTTTTAAATTAGTTCACTGAGTGCAGTATATCTCATTAATTCAGGAATGCATTCTCTATATATGGAATGTCTGTCAATGAATGACATATTGCCAGAAATAAAGGATATTTGTTGAATATTGATCAAGAGCATAGATTTGGTTTCAATACTGGTAGGGAGCAAATCGACCCTGAAACTACCCCCCCAACACACACACACACCTAAACACACACAGTTCTCCCTCGGCATTGATGGGGACATGTCCCTACCATCCATACCCAAATCTACAGCCTCGATATTGACCAATGACAGCCACAACAGAGAAACAACAGAGATTTCAGCATTTGTAAGAAAGAATGACACTGAAGACATCGTCTGGCTGTAGCTTGGTGAGGGCAGCCCAGTCATGCAGGATTCTCAGCTGATTTGGCTAGTAAAGTACAGCCCTACCCAAGGGGTGGTCTCTGAATCAGGCCCAGTCTTGGCAAGACCCAAGCACTGAGATTGAAAACATACGTGTTTGGAGTTTGTTCTATGAGTTACTACTGTGCGACTGTGATTTACAAGAGTGTGTGAGATATAGAAATCTCTCACGCAACTCCAGATATGCTATGAGTAAAAGCACATTGTGAAATCCACCCACTTCATTCTACTCAGGTTGAACATTCTGTTTACACATTTTCCTAAGCTTCCATTTCATCATCTTCCTTTTCTGCAGAGAAATGCTTCCCCTTTTTTTAATATCAAATATGCTCTGCAACAATAGTGACAGATTTCCTGCATTTCTTGCTTTTCATTTTGTAGAGTGAAAGCTGCACCTATCCTGCGCCTTCTACTTCGTGGGATGGACCCCAGTCTCACCAGCACCTTGCAGAGAATAAGTAGATTGATGAGTAGATGGTAGATAAGTTTCTGTTAAAAGGATGTTATCAGCTTAAAATAATTGGGAAAAGGTGGGAAAGTTTAGGCATAATCAGTGTTTTGTAATGCTTGTTTTCTTCTTAAGTACATTTTGATAGCCAGTCTGATAGCCATTTTGATTCTCCAGTTATAAACTGGAAATACTTGCAACGTAACTGATTACAACAACAGTTTCAGTTGCGCAGGGCCCTGCTCCTCCCTTGCATATATATCAGCAAACCCCCCCCCCGGTCCCCCGGCCCTAGACTGTCCCTTCAATGCAGCAGCCTGCCACCTGCTCTCTACATTATTCTTTTTCACTGTGAAGTTTACACTCACGCTGGTGATCTTGTTCAGGCCGGCAACATGTAAATGAATCAAGTGGTTAAAACTCTGCATTTGACTGCTGCTGAGTCCCTCCCTCCTCGCCCCTCTAACAGTCCAAACATCCTCTCATATGGCATTTCATCTTACTTATATACTCTAGCAGTATATAAATTTCCCGTTACGGATATTTGCTGGTCAGGTGTGCTTTGGGGTCTCTGCAGCCAGATACACATCACCAGACATTATGAAGAAGCCCACATCACAGGACCTTTCAATCACTGCTGAGATTCGGTTAAACATCCTGAACATTGTGGGGCCACACATCACTACCGTATCATTAAAATCCGCCAGATAAAATGCTTGTCATCTCCTCAAGGGAAGCCTCAAAATTCTGCATCTTCACGGCAGTTTCACAAGGAACAAGGAAAAGTCAATCCTTCCTTCCCTTTGAGACCCCTCACATAGGTAGTTCATGGATAGATTAAATTATTGGATTAAAAATTCATGCAATTCAAAACCTGGAAGTAGCCACTCACCAGAGGAAAGTCCCTAAGCTCATCTGCTTATTACCTGTCATAGGGTTGCCACCCACCCAGGATTTCCCAGGATCACCTCGGATCCTGGTCATCTGTCCTTGAAGAAAGGATTTCATTCTGTGACAGGGAATACCCCTATCAATTCTGATATCAAGCAGACCTAAACAACCTTTGGAATGGTTTCACTATGTGCAAAAATTTTGGTCAATGACTGAGTGTCCAGAAATTTTTCCGGACTGAGGTGACAACCCCAGTGTGTCACTTGCCAGCCTTGTTTCCCATCTGCCCCAGTCTGCACCGGCAGCCCTTTAGAAACTTCGTACCACTGGGGTACCTGTCTGGGCCCAGACGTCAGACCTGATGCACATCCACCCAGTCTATTGCCAAAACAGCTCCAGCTGGCCTCTTCCCTACTATTACCAAACATCAACGACTGTGACTGCTGGGCTGGGTAAGAGCAGGCCTTTGGAGGATACGCAGGTCCATATATTAATTCATCCTGACGGCCTCGTCCACTGAGTGGGAATGATCCATCATGCCAGACACTTTTAAGAAATTCCATGAAAAACAGAGAAATGGTGAAAGCAATTACATTATATGAGTCATACTTATATTTGTAAACAAAAAGAACAAAACAGATGATGAGACTATGAAATCACGCAAACATTTAGATACCATAATGATTTGGTTTTCAAACTATCCCAAAAAGGTTATTTAAAAGCTTGTCTCTTGCTCTGATAAATTGTCATCCTATTTCCATGGAGGTGTGGACCATAATCTTCATTTTACTTCTTTTGACAAATTATCTATTGAATCAGTTATTTAGACAAAATGAACTGCTTTGATATTCGTGGCAGACTCAACTGTGTTCGTAAATTTTATTATAAAAAAGAAAAGAAAAAAAAACTTTGTTTTCAAATATTATGTCCACGATAAAAACAACTAATTCCGTCGGTCAGATGTTGCCACGGTCTTGACGCCGATACTTAAGCAACTGGCTCATGTACTTCTCTGGCTTTCGTTAAGAACGTCTCTAAGAAATATTTCATCAGGTGGTTTGGACTGACTTTACAAACTTGATACGTCTCGCCAAAGTAAAGGTGCGTAAAGCATGGAAGTGTCGCTCCGGCGAAACGAGCATCTGACGTTGGGTCGGGCACTTGTGAAGGGACGTCTTTTTACGACCGTCAATCCATCGTTTCCTGTGAAGTAGGGAGTCATAAAAAGCGGAGGCGGGGGTGTCACACAGTTCCCCACTTTACCCTTTATTAGAGGTTACCGCGGAGCAGCTCGATCGCTTTAAGGTCTCCGGCCAGCGGGGAGCTGCAGCATCCCTTCCTACCGGAGCCGGGCCGACACGCGGACTGCACTTCGTCACAAGTAATTACCAAAAAGCTGGGATTTCCTTTTTTGCACTTGTACCGCCGTACAGCTTTAAGTAACAAAAAATCTTTGCTCATCGGAGAGACCGAGTGTTTTTATTTAAGGCTTATAAATTTGCATATTTGAGTGATGTTGAGGCATTACTTCAGGATTTACAGACGCATAATCGTGTATACAAAAGACGCTGTTGTTTACTTGAGTCCGGACAATCCTTTTCATCGTATGATATCTGCTGTCCGCCAGTAGAATGGCTGTAGTGAGGCGTTTGAATTATGCGCCCTGTTAGAAAGCAAGAGCAGCCCCCCCCGCCCATCCCCACGGCACCGCTCGGAGAGATTCACAGCCACGAGGCGTGTTTTGTCCCCTCTTCTGGTGAAATCACTGTGCATCGTTTTTCCCAAGCTGACGTTTGGATAAAGTTGCACGGATAGATCTGAAACAGAAACCATATGTACCACTGGTCAGGAAATGTTATGGATGGATTTTCGGGGCAAACTGCAGTGCAATGACAAATTCTGCTTTAAAAACTTCCCAATCCCACATATTACTGTAAAAAAGTGTACATTATTTATATTACATGTGTTTATAATATTCGAACACATTATATAATTAGTTATATCATACCAGACATTAAATGGATGAGTTAATGAATGATGCTCTAGCGCGTGCACAGTTTAAATTTACTTATTTAAAGCAGTTTTTGAGAATACTGTTAGAAAGCTAAAGGTTGAATACAATGTTATTCAGAGCTATGAATCTTTGTTGGTATAAGCATTGTGATGCAATAACATTTGACAAATTTCTGACACGTTGAGGTTGGGTAAAGACAGCTTTGATCCTACAGTTCTTCGTGACCATGGTGTTCAACTATGGAAAAGCATTTGGTAAATTCTCCAGATTCATATTAGCAAGCTGGATATGGACCAGTGGTGAAAGATAGATAGGACAATCAACACAGCACGCTCGTAACAATGACCAATTTAAAGGTTCATTTACTTCACAATTAAAATGCCTTGGCCTGTTTCACTTTAATGTTTAAAGGGAAGAGTCTTATTTTTCCAGTGTACATGAATGTGTGTCATGCTGGAATCAAGGCACTGTGGTAGTAATGTGTGATTATGTTTTTCCCAGGGTAGCGCTGAGACCGCAGTCCTCACAATGCTTTGTGGCAAAACCCATTCAGTGGAGCTTGTGATATGTGTGACCCGATAGAAAAACGCAATAAAATGTTACAGAAAACAGCATTTTCTCCACTCTACAGCTACTAGAGGTCATTGATGGTAGTCAAATGGTCTGCCAGGTCAACAAGACAGATATATACCACAGCATAATTTTTTGTTTAACTCATTTCTCAATTTTTGGGTGTGTGTCTGAATATATATATGCGCAAACTGCAGCCTGGTTATTCTCTGTTTCTCATGAATGAAGGGTTTCTTCCTTGCTTTATGGGACCTCAGTCCTGCTTCTAGGAGCCTGATACACACTGTCCTAGCAGTGCACTTCACACCACTTAATGTTTCCCATTCCATTTGAAGGTCACTTCATGTCATGCGACGATTCATGAGAAACTTTCAGATAAGTTAATTGTCAGATATATACAGCCGTGGAAACAAAATCAAGAGACCACTCTATATTTTTAAACAAATCCGCATTTCTAAATCCTGGTTTAATCGTGCTTCTGCTGAGCAGCTGGTTGCTACCAGGTTCAAAATTTCTAAGACAGCAGTTCACAAGAATAAGGTGAAGTAGGAGACACTGGGAACGACCAGAAACCAGCCAGGTAAAAGGAGAATGTGACTAATGCCAGAGATGATCATTAACTTATCTGACAGTTTCTCATGAATCGTGGGATGACATCAAGTAACCTTCGAAAGGAATGGGAAACATTAAGTGCAGCTGTGAAGTGCACTGCTAGGACAGTTTGTATCAGGCTCCTAGAAGCAGGTCTGAGGTCCCATAAAGCAAGGAAGAAGCCCTTCATCAATGAGAAACAGAGAAGAACCAGGCTGCAGTTTGCAGAAAAATATATATTGTTCACAGACGTACACCCATAAATTGAGAAATGAGTGAAACAAAAAAATTGTGCTGTGGTCTCTTAATTTTTTCCGCGGCTGTATATGACTGTTAGGGTCTGGAAAATGACCCTAACAGTCTGGAAAATGAGCTTGGAGCAGGGTAGTATGTGTGGTTTTGGGGCACCCAGCTCTGTTTGGGGCACCTTACATTCTTATGAGTTTATGAAATTAAAATTTGTACCAAAAAAGCATTTTAGATTCAAACTTCAGCTGTGACTGGGATTTATGTTCAGCTGGACGGTGTGGAAGTAAAATTGGACATTGGTAGGTCTGGGAGGGGAGGCATATTGGGTCTGTTACAGTATGTCTTAGGCCTTAGGCAAGAAGAGACTAGAAGTCCTTATTGGGAATTGGGAATTATGGTTTATCAACTAGTTGCTCTGTGTGCTGGGGTGATTTTGGTATCGAGTGCCAGAGTGTGATGGGAGCGCTTTGCTGGAATTAATGGAATAAAAGAGATTTTCTTTACTCGCCAAACAGAGAGCTCCAGACTTTTATTCTAAGTGACTCTCTCTGTTTTCAGAGAGGTCAATTTATAATTTTTCTACCACAACGGTAAGCAGCATGTGGCTGATATGAAACACCCAGATATGAGCTCGAGAAGAAAAGAAACTCAGCCAACTTTAAGTGCAGAAGGGGGATCTTCTGTGTTACCTCTAAGCAAGACACTTAAACATCTGAAGTAAGATGTTTTTGATAAAATTGACCAAGTAATTATGAAGCAACAAGTAATGTAACATGAAAATGTACATGGCTAATTACAGTTTGGGTTTTTTTAATTGAAGGATGATTTAAACATCTTATATGCATTACTAGAAGTTTACATAAGAAAACATACAATATAAATTTTTAAAGATCCATCTCAGGGGCATCACTGGTTTGAACTGGTTATTAAATTATTCCAACATTTACTGACCATTACAGCATCCCCATTTGGCAAGTCTGTATTATTTCACAGTGTAACCCGTCTGCAATAACA
The DNA here is from genome assembly GCF_048594095.1 of Paramormyrops kingsleyae. Classification (NCBI taxonomy): domain Eukaryota; kingdom Metazoa; phylum Chordata; class Actinopteri; order Osteoglossiformes; family Mormyridae; genus Paramormyrops; species Paramormyrops kingsleyae. Next base: position 7,049,205 of record NC_132807.1, on the reverse strand, counting down.
TCTTGATGTGTTGATTTAGAGGATGTGCGTAAAATAGGATTATGGCGTACACCTATTCCATCTGGATCATCACATCCTGTACCTAAAGAGAAACTGAGGAGTAATTCTTTCCATTTCCACCAAACCCAGATTTGCTCATCTGTCTTTTCAATAGGAAGTTACATGAAAAACTGGTTATTTTCACTCTTTGAAATGATTTGGGTGTAAATGGGATATACTCCTGTCAAGGAAATGTCTTTTCATTGTTTATTCACTGAGCAGATGAAAATTAATTCACAAGAAACTCACCTAAGAGCCCCGTGTACATGGAATAAATTAATTCTGCAGAGAGGCTTGGGATAGCCTAAACAACTGGGGATACATTTTACATCTCTTTCAAATTCTGCTCAAATAAATCCTCTTAAGCGGATGCAATCTAATGTTCCCACCATTTGGGATGTGACGTAATGTGGCAGACAGACAGTTCAGTGTCAGATGAGGTGCACCCCATGTCTTTTAAAGTAAATAAATCACTATATAAAACTGCTGCTACAAAAAGTTATAAACACACTGACAGAGGACTACCAGAAAGAGATGTGGCAGGTTTCGGCACTGTAGTAAGAAAAATCTGATCATTCTCTGCAGATTTTCAAAGTAGACATGCCTGCTTTGCTGGAGAGTCACATTCAATCCATCTTTTCAAGATAAAATGTGGTGCATTTTAAAACTTGAATATGGTGGTGCTTTAAACAAAACATTACAGTCTAGATTTTAACTTATACGATACTCCTTGCACATACAAATATAATTATGGGAGGAAAAAATCTATACAAAAATACCAGTCCACATGCCATTATAGAAATCACAAACAGGTAGAAGTGATATTGATGTGGTGTAAGTAGACCTCAGTGGGATACCAGAGTGGTGTGGAGTCTAGTGGTGCTAGTTCATGCTAGACAGGGTCTTTCTATGCCAGCTTCATAATTTAATCCTTTGCAGTTGAATGTACATCTTCCTTGTTCTGCATTCAACATGATCTGCATGTAAGTTCAAGCCCTGCCATTCAGAGGCTACCTTGATTTCAAAGCAGCACTGTGTTGTGGAAAAGTACAGTGTTCCTTTAAATTGTTTTCATAGCGTGTTAGTCAAATACTCTACAGGCTAGCAAAATAACAAGCTCTAAAACAGTCGCAGTGCCGGCCTCCCTTAAGCCTTCATCTGGAAGCATTTCGGCCTGCAGAGGAAGATGACGGTCACATTAACGATAATAGTTACGAGGAAGACACAAAAACAATGAGTTTGCTCTGAGTGGTTCACTATCAGGTCATTTTTAAAATAAGTCTGCAGGAAGTATTTAAGCGTTAAAAGAAAACAAACGTGGAATGACAAACCCAATTCTACAAGTTATTGCCTAATTTAGTTAATTATCATTTATCCCTTTGGTATAATATCCCCTGGTAATTGGTGATATTTTATCCCCGTATTTCATCATTTATGGAGGAGGTGACCAGCTGGTGGTCAAAAACTACAGCCCCTTACTGGCATCATTAAGAATCTGAGCACGCAAATACAGTACTTGATGTCTGCTTCTATTCTACACATTGATAACAGCTTTTAGACTGACAGAAACATTCCTGTGTACCAGACACTGTGCTGAGAAGTATTTGGTGGATCTGCAGTTATACAGCCCTAAATAGCATCTGGCACCAACTCTTATACGAAACAGTCTGAAATCCTTGATCTGGGCGAATGTGTTGAAATTACTATAACTCAGAGACAAACCAAAGAAAAGAAAATGTGTTTAATTAATGCTTTTGGATCTATTAATTATGGGGGGGAAAAAGATTTTTTTAAAAAACAAAAGAATGTTTTAAATGAAATTAAAAGTTGCATAACACAATACAAACTTTTAAAAAGCCTTGTAGCGTATTCATTTGTGGAAACATCAAAGACCCTGGATGATAAATGAACAAATTACTAAGACAAGCAAACATCTACAGATGTGACGTCAGGGTAATAAAGAACAGAACGCTGTTTATTTTCTACTCCATGGTAATCGTCATATTCTTGTATAAAAAACAAAACACCTGAAACAGGTCCTTTAGGCCATTTTCCTTGTTCGTTTACTTGCACTTGAGCTCTTAATTTCTAAAATTTGAACTTGACCTTTTTATTGCTTTTACTGGAAAGACTCATAAAACCTGATTGGTCACAATCTAAAAATGTAACCCAAAATGTTTGTAGAGGATGTGCAGTTACCACACTCTGTTTCTTTGTTGGGTTTCAGCATTTGTGAGATCAGTCATCCAGAATTCCGGTATGTTGAGTAGCTGACAAACCAGCTTCACATTGATAATGACATTAAAATGCCTTTGTGTAGTAACAGAAAGTGTCTATTCTTTGTGTGCTTTTCAAATTACATGAAACAGCTAACAATAAAAACACTGTACATCAGGCTGTGAACCTACCTGGCACCCTTTATTGTTAAAAAGAATGCAGCAAAAATCACCAGCAAATAAACTACCAGCCGAGTAACATCTGAGGACTGTAAAGACCTTAACAAAGAGACTTGCTGGATCACCCCTGAAAACGAGAAGGAGCATCTCCCCAGTGCATCATTGTATCTTCTGCTGCAGATTTGCTTTGTGTGCAACTTGCATTACTGCAAAGAATCCCACACTATGGGCCGCACAGGGAGCAGCCCAGTCACTCAGGTCTGTAATCCCTGATTCTGATGGGAATGTAGGTGGACTTTTAGAAAGCTTATGCTTGTACACATGACACTGCTCTGCACATGGATTATTGAATACATCCATTCATCTTCCAACCAGTTATCCAGGATGGGTTAACTGGAAGGGGGCCTAGTATAGGGCATAAGGCAGGGCATGCATGTTATAGCATACATAATGGGCAATTTAGAGACTATTTAGATTCATCTAATTGCCTATCTTTGGACTGGGAATAGAATGCATTTACTGTCATTTTTAGATAGCAAGTACGGAATTAAATCACTGCATATCCCATCTTACTCTCCTATGAGGATCATAGACAAATACAGGTAAAAGCAAAGCCTGGGGTCCATTTCTCTGGAGCTCCAGGAGCAGTTTTTAGGGCTAAGGAGCCCAACAGTGACATACAGTGCTAAGGAGATTCAGGGGGATTCAGAACAACAACTTTCTCGACACAGGCAGAGATAGCTACAAGTCACTCCAAAACGGGCAGAATTAATCAGCCAATCAGAACCCAGAACACGAGGACTCCACACTCACAGAGTATGGGTGGGATTTAAACCCCAATAGTGCTGGTATGGGGCACCCTGCTGCATGGATTATTACCACTTGAAATGTAATATTTCATCTTGGAGATAATAGAATCCTTTGTTACACCACCTTATGTGGGATATAGTGGTATTTATTGCAATCGTGATTGGTTATTTTGGTGATTACATTTAAGGCACTTGAATGTAATTTCACCTTTTTAGCCACTCACATCTAACATGGCCCTCATTCAATCACACGATACATGTGCACAAGACTCTCCAGTCCACTAGCTCCACATAATATATAAACGCTAAAGGAAGAGACTACGACCACACACTCTTCAGCTGGAAGATGATTCCAGAGGTGCTGTTTGGGTCTTAGCAAGACCAAAGCAACCAAACCATTTGAAGGGAATGTTTTATACATAACGGAGCTCTCCTGGATTACCATTTTACCAGTTATTTTAGGATTAGACTCTTTTTAAAACCCTAAGGCCCTGTAATGTTTATTTAACAACTGCTCTTTGTTTTTTCTCATACATCAGCGTATATTTGATTTTAGTTACAGCAGCCAAAACAGTGATCCTGAACAGCTGCACAAGTATTATCTAGGATCTATGAATTCTCAGGTGGCTTGAGGACTGAATGCATGTTCATATTTTTAACTAAGCCCTATTGCATTCACCTCAGTTTAAATCTGTCCGTAATGCAGTCCAGCCTCCTCATATGACTCCATTAAAAACTAAACAAACACAGAAAGTGCAATCTGCAATCCCAGTTAAAAGAACAAATTGAATTTCGATTTCTAATAACTTATCAAAATGTTTTCATATGCAGAAGCTATTCATATCTCTCGCTTCAAAGATGTTATTAAAAATGATTCTTAAGCTTGTACAGCTGAGTTACCCTGACTTTGCATCGTCGACTGTGTTGTTCAGTCTCCACAGACCAAAATGTAAGGAAAAGAATGCCTCAATGTATTATTAAACACAAACACAAGTACAGAATGCACCCAGACTCAATAACAAATCTGTTATCTGCTTTGTTAAAAAATTGTAGAGTAATTTTTCTTTACTCAAGCTGCTCCAAATTCATGCTTCCGGCTCGGTTCAACAACTGTACAACCTAAATGAATGCTTTGTAGGTATATTCGGGCGGTGGGGGGTGTATGAAATGCTGGGTCCCCTGAATCTGCCAGGGTCCCCATGCCCCACCGGTGCCCTTGGGCACAGGGTATCAGGAATACGGAACTACATCTGCAATATCTTAAATGTACTACATTAAAGATGGTATCAGGTTATAAGGACAAAATACAGAGGTAACCTGCAAGACAAACATACAGGGCTACCATCCATATACAGTACCCACGGTAATCACTCATTGGAATATTTGGTTTTCATCTTGCAAAGGAAGCCTGGATCTGGAAATAAGCACGTATCTATCTGTGAGATGCTTTTTATTTCACAGAAAATAAAAACAACATACTGCAGCCAGGAATTTATTCAGGAACAGTGTACCCAAGTAGCCAAGGCAGAGATGGTAGCAAGAATGATATGTATGAATTTTCTAAGTTTATCAGGAAAGTCAGAGTGCTGAGCGTTTCTCAGAATGGGCATTGTATGTGAAATGTATTAGTATTTATGAACTACTGCATAAAATCCAAAAGAAATATTTGTTCTAATTTTACTGTTTTAATGTTTAATGTTACAATATTGATCTCAAAGAACAACTGATGCTTCTTGACATTCTTTCAAATCAAGGCCTATTTTCTTCACCAGGAGAACTTGTTCTGAGATGCAGCTGAAATTACCCAAATAAAAATCTATTAAAAACAGGTATGAGAATGGAGTGTTCCTCTGAGGGTAACGATGCAGACAGGAGAAAGGAGATGTTTCCAGTTTGGAGCTGTCAAACTGAATGGCCCCTCACACCTCACTCTCGTTGGTGAGCTATTACAATCTGTCACCCTTTGTTGCCTTCACACATACTTCTCTTTGCGATTCGGGAAAGAGAGCTTCAAAGCAGCGGCCTCATTAGTCTGAAAGACAACCAACCAGGAGAGGCCTGGTCGCCGGGGGAGACACAATCAGCGTCACCCCCGATCCAGCACATCAGTTCCTTAAAAGTTACTCTTAAGGCTGATCTCATCACAGAGCCTTTCTCCTGCACGGTAAGCCTGTCTTTAATTTCCCTCCACAAAGCTGTCACCAGGAAACAAAGACCTTCAATGGAAGACATTAAAAGCGTGTTCAGGGAAAAGCAGAGTGCAGGTGGTTGTAACTTTTATTAAGACATTTCAAAATGCTGGTGACTCAGGCTGAGATCAGTTTTATACTGGACATTCTGATAACAAGTACGCAAGTAAAACGTAGTGCGGGTAATGCAGGCCAACCTCTGTGTATTAAAACAGATTAACCATGTCAGGCTAATTGAGAGCACAATGTAACTGCCTTTTATCAGGTGGAATGCTGTGCTGTTTCCTCTAGCTTAAGTGGCGTAATGATCTGGGACAGATGAAGCAAACTGGAAAAGCTATCCAGGTATCTCGTATTCACACTTTTAAAAACCTGGGGCCTGTATCACAAAGCAAGATTTCTTGGTTAGCTTCACAACTTATCGAATTTAAGGTATCCTACACTCATAGACAAAAGGGTAAAAATCTGTACTTTTGCTTGTCACTGGGGCAGTACCCTCAGGGGTCTGCCAATTGTACCCTTAGCTGTAGGTAATTGTACCTTGTACGGTACAGAAATGGACTCTGAGGAACATTTCTGTACTATCGATGGTACATTAATGCTGTTTGTATCTTTGGGATGTTCCTCAGAGTCCATTTCTGTACCTTAAAGGTACAATTACAAGGGTACAGTCCCAGTAACAAGCAAAATACAATTTTTTACCCTTTTTTCTGAGTGTACTTTAAATCGACTTTACCTTACTTTACCTTATTCACCTTACATTTAGCTTGGACTACCTTAAATGTGACAAAGTTTCCTCACTAACCCAAAAACAGCTTCCTGATACAGGGCCCTGCTTTCCTTGGTAGGTATTGGTTTGTGTTTACTCATTAATTATAGCACAATTACACGTAATTACCTATCGCTAAAATGAGGTGAAATATAAACCAGCACACACCAATTAGTCTGGCATTTGGAAAACATCAATTTAAGACCGAGGTCTAAGAATAGGTTGACCTTAAACATGATTCGGTTTTGCGTCAATATATGTATGCATAACAGAGAGGATTTTGAACAGGAAAACAGAGACATACCTTTCAGAAAAATATCCTAAAAGGTTGGGCTTGTGCTTAAGTTAACAGTTCTGTTCAATAAATTCATGTTTAGGTCTATATACTTTTTTTTGCATTTTGCTTGAAACGTTAACATACGCGGTGAAACAAAATAGAGAACATTTATGAAAAAAATAGAAGCGATACCTACAGTTAAAGCATGACAGTCTAACCGAAAACTTGTGCAGGTTTACTTAAACAGTGACAAGTGACAAGTAAACAGCTAGTGAAGTCCTTCAACACCACCTCCAAGATACAGGCCAGCATGCAAAACAGCAGCTACACCTGCAATAATATCACGGTACACAAAACGGGCAGTTCTGTATTTCTATTTCAAAGCACATGCAATAGCATGGAATAGACTGATAGGACCGAGAATTTCTGGTAACCTCCGAAACATTTACCCAGCTCAGTTTAACAGCACGGGTCTGCTGTGTCAGTGGAAAGAAAGGGCTGGAGAGTGGAAGGAGAAGCGTGCATGCTGGGACTCCATGGAAATCCCGGGACAGTCACTAAATACTGCGCTCAGTATTTAATCTTGTGAGCCGGTTTAACAACGGCAGTCAATTAAAAGAAAAAAACTAAGTTTTAAAATTCCAGTCTTTATCAACAACGAATGCGAGAACTACGGGATCATGCCCAAGGCGTGACATAAACGGTCTCGCCCGTTTATTAAAAATGTATGAGAATATGATACTGGAGTGATAAACGATCAGAATTCAATGCATGCCACCACACTTTTAAATATATTGCCTACATTGTTTTGCTTTTGTGGGCAACTTATCATCTAGTCTTGGTAGACATACTCAGAATTCTTGTATTAAGTTACTGTTTTGACACCAAAGTTTTGCAAGTTAATTAAGACATATTCTGGCAAAAAGGGTGCCAGTATTTGACATTAAAACAGATTATTCAGGCTATGTTTGCTTTATATTTTTGTGCATAAATATATGCAACCAATTTTACCATGTTAAAAAGGAGAAAATATGTACTTCTCTAATATATGTTTGGGCTCCAGTTCTAAACTGTGCATTTCAAGTAGGCCTATCTTAAACTTGGCAGATCAGATAAATATTTCAGTTGTTAGAATTGGATTTTACATTTCTCTCTAGCAATTCAAATAATTAAGTAAATTTGAAACATTCGATTTAAGAAGAGCCTACATTCCTCGCTGTTCTGTCCCAGATTGATTCACATGTAAGAACTTTTACTAGGGAAATATTACAGTGATGCAGTGGAAGAGTGAAGAAAAAACCTTTAGGGCTTTTGAAATAGAGAGGGAGTCTGTTTGACAGTCAGTTTGTTAGAACTCTCAATCACCCATTTGTCAGCAGCAATTAGTAGTACACTGCTTTCTACTTTCATCATTCAAACAAGAGACAAATATACTGTATATTTGTTGGTTGTCATTTAAATACTCTTGCATGTATATTTTCACAAGTATTGTCTTCATTCATACTGTCCTGGCAATGAGGTGACACATCACAATCCCCGTGACTACTTTCATTTCCTCAGCACTGCAAAAGTTTTGATTTCCGAGAAATATACTCCACATCATATCTATCTTTCGCTAATAGTTTAAACACTCTCCTTCCTGTACCAAGTGCATCATTCCTCCAACTAAATCTATTACAGAAAAATTACAAAATGAATGACCTAACTGACATTATTGTAAAGCCCTGTGCAAATATTTACTTAATAGAAAATATCACAAAATAAGTTATGGTTTTAGATGGGAACTTAGACAAGCTTTTATATACAAGTGCAATTGAAATGTATGACTTTTTTTGGCTTTGGTCATAAAAAACAGCGTTTCCCAAACCAGTCCTCAGAGACCCACAGACAGTCCATGTTTTTGTCCTTTCCCAACTCCCAGCAGGGAGCAAAAATGTGGACTGTCTGACAGGGAGCCCAGAGGGAGCAAAAATGTGGACTGGCTGTGGGTCCCTGAGGACCGGATTGGGAAACGCTGATAAAAAAATGGAAGATATCAGGCATACTTTGAGCCTCTGCACTATATATTTCCTCTATGAATAATACTATATTTACCTCCAATATATTTACCTCTTTGTGAATAATATGTCCTCTCCTCTGAACACTTCCCCTAGGTTTTACTGCAGGCATAGCGAGGTGAGTTTCATACTTGTGAGGTGAAAGGGAACTTTAAATTTTAAAAATATATATATAAACTCATTCATGAAAACAATGTTGTTCTTTATCTGTTTCAGTCTCCTTTGTTATTAATTAATACAAATGGGTTGAACACATCTGCAGGATTCTTTAAACATTATAGTTATTAGTATCAATTCAACAGGTAAAGGATTTACCACCACTCATTTTATTTCATGTCATTAGAGAAATTGTGCCACTACAGGGTAATGTCTGCACATCTCTGTGGGAATGAATTTTTGAATTATTCACTGTATTGGAGAGTCAAGTTTTCTGATCACCAAATGACAAGTTTAAAAGCAAAAATCTTTAGCATTTTCTTTTGTCTTAATAGTTCTGTGTTGTCATTCCTGTTGAATATTGTGACGTGACCAAACAATGATCCCAGTAAAACAGAAAGACTATATTTGACAGCTGTGGAACATGACCGATCTATAAAACACAACACAGATTTTAGGCATGATGAAATTGTTTTCCCAGCTAGTTTTCTTTCTTATTTCATACAGATGAATATCTTTACCTCATACTACAAAGGAGACACAATACATAATTGCTATGAGTCGAGTGTGACTGATTTTTAGTGCCTGAAAGTGTATTTATGCAATTGAATGACAGACTTAATACATATCATAGCACTAACAGCTATTTCACAAGTTTGTAGCTCCCTCTGATGACTGTTGGCAGGCTTACAAATGATTTTTTTCTCCATACTCGATCCAAGTGACAGCTGACTGGCTAAGAAGTAATTGGTCTGAAGTGAGGTCATCACAATGCATTTATCTACGCACAGGGTGAGGACATACAGAGCAATGCTTCCCAAGTTAGCGATTCAACTGTGAGAGTAATTACAGCCTCAGCTCACAGGAAGCTTTATATACTCATTGCTTTTGTGAAGTGCGACTTTTTTTTTTTTTGGGAGGGGGAAACGGATATCAATATGCCCGGCTCTCATCCTTTACGGCATGTAAGTCACTCAAAAACTCCCGAAAGGCTGTTCCCAAGCCGGGAACACATTCCAAGGCTTATTTAAAAATGCTCTACCAGGGTGGTTCACGAGTGAAGAGAATCGCTAGTGAGACGCAGTGAGGTCTGCATGCATGCAGGCAAAAGAGGGAGGTGCTGGCAGCCTCAAGTCAGTCCAGACCGCTAAACAGGACAAATGTGGGCAGTTCTAAGAAGAGTGTTTAGTTCACCGCAAAAGTGTCCGTGTTTATAAAGGCTAGACTACAAGTATGAGGTGAGCAAACCAGGACAGAAGAGATTTAAATCCAATGTTTCCCTGTTCATATCTATCTGATATTTTAGTAAGTCACAGTGGTTTTAATTCATTACAATCGGTCGGGCTGATTTCCACTTTTGTACCTGTTAAACTTGTAGCACCTGCAGGGGAGATTTCTTGGGTCTGAACAAGTCATCCAAACCTGCTCTTCTGTCATTTTCTAAATCCTGCAGATCCTCCGTTCCTGAGACTGCCAACCCAAAAGGCGCATCCTTCAGCCTGCAGTGGAACCGGCTGCAATGTCCTAGGACTCTGGACAGAAGAGAATTACATACGAGCGACTCCTCCGAACCCCATGAACGAAAAAACACACCAAGGGAGCAAGAGCAGCATTCGCAGTTTCACTCGTGAGGAGATTGTAAATCGAGGAAGCTGGGTCGAGGACCCTTTGGCCTGAGATTCCCCATACGTTTCAGCATGTTGTTCGTAAATACCCGTTGCATTGCATTATAATGCACAAATGGATGCTGAAATGGAAGCTGCCAACTTTGCTCTCCAAACTGTACTTGCACATCATGTTTCTACTGAGCGGTATGTGTCTAGCTTGCAGTGATCGGACTCCGGAGCAACTGGCTGCAATTATGAACTGTTCCAAACATGAGAGGCACACGAGAAATTACGATTATATGGAGGGAGGGGATGTAAGAGTCAGGCAACTTTTCAGTGGAACACAATGGTTTCTCACAATCGATGACTATGGCAATATTAACGGAACTCAAGATCCAACCAACTGCTACAGTGAGTACCTAACCAATGCCTTCTCATTATGCAATCCTGTAAGAAAAATGTCATCATAGTTACAGACTGGTAGCCTTTGTCAGTTACGGTTTCTTATATATGTTACTTGCAAAACTACATAAAGAACAACAGAACTCCAGCAATAACATAACATTGTTTTTATTCATATATCAGGCCGTCTAGGCACCCACATTTCAAGCTCTTGATTATTAGTATGTTTTCCAACTGCTTAATTTGTCAACTTGTGTTATGTTTGGTTGTGTTATGTATTAATTTGACTGAATGGGTAAATAACTTTAGTTCAGTTTGAATGCATTCTTCGACTTGCCTTGCTTACAGACATTTTTATACTGAGTCCTATATATATAAGTGACACAGTTATAGTACGATATTCTTAAGTTAATCACAGGCAAGAAAAATGACAGCGGTAAAAGAAAACAGGTGTCTCGCTTGGCAAAGTATTATTTTTACAGTCTAAACAAAGGTCCCAATAAATTAAACAAGCCTGTAAAGCCGCAAGTCCCAACTCTAACAGATTGTGTCATATTTGCAAGTGTCAGTGAAGATCAAGTTAAACCGCTGAGTCACGTGTCCAGACCATGACACAATATTAGCCTTAGGGTTGATTTTGAGGATTTTGGTTTTGATAAAAACCATACGAAGGTCGTAACTGCTGCCTGAGTATGCAAGAGAATGCGTAGCATCTGCAGTTTCCAACTGCCACATTCATCTTCGTTGTCTCTTCATGATAAATGTCGTAATCGTATCAAGTTACTTAGGCTGCTAGGAGTAGCTAGGTTGCATGTAGAATACAAGATGATCTATGAAGTTCAGAATAAATTTTAAATACAAGTCCAATATATGCATTTCTGTAAAAATCATTAGTGAATTCACCATAGCAAAAAACACATACAATTGGAGTACTTGTAACTTTTAAATGTTGCAGAAAAGGGAGGGTGAGGGGTTAAGAGCGTATATGGTCTTTCTACAGATTACTACACACCACGGGACATAACTCAAGTACAAATAAAAAAAGCTAACACGGCAAGTCAAACACACTAACCCATGGACGGCCCACGAACATCACAGACTCTTGTCTTGCCATTCTAAGCTTCCAAATATATTATGATTACACAGTGCAGAGGGACAAAACTGGAAATTACTGTTGAAAAGCTGCGAAAAGTGTAGATGGGGCGGGTCTTACAATGGGAGCACATGCAGGTATCAAAAACACAGAAAAAGCACATCTATGAGATCAGCTAACTGTGCATAGGATTATAGTGTTAAGCTAAAATACCAGGCAAATGGGATTAAGTATTACATTTACATCTACTACTACTTGTATTTAATCATTAAAAATCATCAAAGTGAATTTCTGTTTCTTTAATAAGCAAATTTTAGTAAGTAATGAGCCGAAAACCCTCGTATAACTTCAAAATTGGCAGTGATACGTAGGGCTATTTGTAAAAAAGTGTCATAATTCAGTGATTGCTTCTATTTAAATAGATTAAATACACTGTCCAGTGAAAATTAGTAAAATGAGAAATAATGAATTAGAATTAGTAGTCTACGTGTAAATTTAGGGCTGAGTTTATTTTACACACTGGCAAATGAAGAATAGGCTGGTATTAAATCGATGGACATGTAAAAAGTGCCAATGTTCAACTAGCAGAAACTTTCAATGTTTCCTGCTTAAACTGCTGAAGGAATAGCGGGTTTATTAATATTTGATCTGGCTGTCCTGATTGTCTGGGAAGGTTCATTTCCAAATGAAAAACATGGGAAAAAGATTGAGTCATTGCAGCCTTCCAGAGAACTGGGATTGCAGAAACGCATTTCTTGTCATCAATTAACTGAAAAGGGGGATGGGTTTACGATCAATTTATGAGGTATGTAATTTTGTAGAAGCGCACGGACAGCCTGTACACTGTCAGGAAAAAAGTACCAATTTGTACCTCTGGGAGTATAATTACTTGTCACTGGGGCTGTACCCTCGAGGGTCTGATTCAAACAAATCGCTTCTCACCTTAACTAAAAACTGTTGTCAAAAAAAAAAAAAAAAAAAAAACCAGAATGAATTTTCATGGGAAATACCAGCCAGACAAAACCAAGAGCATAAAAACAATCATTTTAAAACAAGCTGACATGTAGCCATGATATGTTGCAGATAATGAACTGGATTTCAGTCACCAATTAAAGTGTCTGTTCTGATTTATGTACTGAATTACAAACATATGTTTCTGTCTGGGAAAGGCATACATAGCAAATACAGTAAAAACATCAACAACACTGATTTATGAACAATTCGTGCCTGCCTGAATCTATAGTCGTCATATTAAAGATGACACCTTCTTGGTATTTGAAATACATGTAGGCCTACTGGTTAACTTGATAGTCTTATGACATTGAACATGAACACCATTCCAAAGGGTTGAACAAAATAATAATAATAATAATAATAATAATAATAGAACACATACTACAGAGTTACAGTTGTGGTTTTTCACTACTATCTCACCAATATAAAAGATGTAAACGATATCAACTCCACTCGAGCGACAGAAAATGACGAATCAGTCACAAATAGCAGAGTCAACCAGTGGCTGGGGCAGCACAGCATGCTAAGCTAAATTTGTTCAAGCTGGTTAAAACCTTATTAGGGCTCCCTGAATGCCATTTGTGGCCCGTGTGTGCATTAGCGTCTCCTTGTATCAGCTAAACAGTTACAGTTGCTAAAACATAGAGAGGTACCACGCTGCGCTTCAGGGGAAGCCCGAATTGTGCCCCGTTTTGTACAACATCGTGTTGGCTGGCCTGAAACGTCTGCAGCAGTAGCCATATTCTCTCCTGGAACTTTTACCCTCGTCTTGTTTAAATTACATTAAAAATGCGGTTTCGGGAATAGAGACAAAGAAAATTTTTTTTTTTTCTTCAATCCACAGAGCAATTTTTCTTTTACTTGTTTTTGTGCAGTCCTTTTATTTATTGGATAATTTGGCCTAATGTTATAACATTGCCTTTTATATTGAAAGTCAATGATTATTACGTCATAATCCATGCATTTTCCATAACTGTTCATCCAAATCAGCCTTTCAGTGAACATGGAGCTAATTGCACCAGACATGTGAAGCACCCTGGGCAGGACGCCCATCCATCATTGGATCCATATTCACCCCTAGTTCCACACTAAGGGCAATTTAAAGACACTAACCGATCTACACCACATGTTTGTGGACTGCGACAGGAAACCCACACAAATACAGGGAGGAGATGCAAGATTCACAGCCGCAAAGCCTGGGCAGGAATTAAACTCAAGGCTTTCGAGGTGTGAGAACATAGTGCCATCGCTATACCTTAATGTTTTAATACTGTTAATACTAATATATGAACCAAAATCTTGAATTATTATTTCAACAACATATTTTAAAACTGAAAATTGAAATAAAAAGGGGAATTACATAAATTCAGCCATTTCAAAGTGTTGTTTCTCCTTACGTTTATGGCCCTCTCATAAATCACAACAGCAGGTTGTTTTAACAGAAGAACAAAACATGAACTTCACAGTGATGCTCATAATATGCTGTTGAGATTATAGCAAATTACATGCTGTAAACGTGCTTTTTAAATCTGAAACAGTTTATACAGAAGGATATTGGCTGACCCACGGTTCCAAAGTAATTTTGCTGAAGATTCAGTGCCAAAGGAGGTGCCACGCATCTGGATCTCTTCATTACTTAATTCAAAATGTTATAAGTTTAGACAGCATTTAAAGACAGTGACCTTAGATGAACCTTAAGCTTTTACTGAGGCACAAAGCAGGCAAGCAAGCTCTGCTGCTACACATCACTGAACTGTGTGCTCTGCTAACCAATCACAGGGTAATCTGGACATCGGTGTTAGCAGGAAATATTTACTGTCCTAAAGGAGTTCATAGTTCTATTTGTTTATCCATCCGTCTTCCAATCATTTACTACAGAAAAGGTCACATGTGGTCCTGGAACCTATCCCAGACAGTGAGGGCAAAGTCAGGGGGAACACCATGGACATGATCCCAGTACATTGCAGGGCACAGAGAGGCCTACACTTACACTCACAATCACTGCTACAAGCAATTTAGAGATGCCAAAGAAACCCTCCAGGCAGATTTGAACTCCCAACCCTTGAGGTATAAGACAACAGTACTATGCACCAAGCCACCCCAGCTATATTTTTAAATGCCTCAGGTAATCATATAAAGGGCAGATATTCCTCTAACTATCAGAAATGACACCCAGTGTATAGGATGAGAAAAGAATGCACTGAAGAAGACACTGCCAGCCAGTCATTTGTGTTATATGGCATTTCAGAACTATGAATCCGAAACTGCATAATTCATGTGTCAGCCCTCCACTCACGCGAGAAGCAATATCCACAAACCAGTACATCATCTAAATGGGGCAGAACCCATTATACAGAATAAGAGCAAACAAACAACTAATTATAACCAACTACAGGCCCTGTAGTATATTGCAGTGTAAATCTGTGCTGCTTCCCAATGTAGAAGAACAAGTACTGCACATAAAACACGGTCAGACATAAAAGTCCAGAAACCATCCACGGAAGTTCTTTTAGACCTGAGGGTAAAACTCACCCAATCTACATTTCCAATAGCAGCTCACAGTAAACTGTCTGACTCTGAGGTATAATGTATGCAAAGAATTTCCCTTTACAGCGGGAGTTAGATTTTTAAAATATGTGTTACACTGATCATAAATTCAGTTTGCAGAGACAATCTACAAGGACAGATTTTGAGTTGCTTAATACAAGCCTAATTGTAGCCTCTAGTTTCTAGGGACAGCTAAAAACAGTTGCAATAATAAGGAAGTTCCAGAAAATGCTGGTAGAATAAATATTAACAAGAATTTCTAAAATACCCCAATTCTTGTGTCAATTCCCAAAGCCATGTTTTCAGTTATTAAGAAAGTTGTTTTGTTGTCTTTCATTCAAGAAGTAATAAATGGCTGGAGCTTTTGTGTTTCCTATCAAACATCGTTGAGGTGAATCCCTCTGAATAATTGATACCAGCTTAAGTACAGCTGCCAAAAGTCATGTGAATAGGCAGCTGCTTTTATCTGGGTTAATAATAATAATAATAATAATAATAATAATGATAATAATAAACTCCTTGTTAACAAATCAATCCTTCATGAATTTGTAGACATATTTTCCAATGAATGGCAGTATACAGCCAGTATTATTTTTCTACAATAGTTGGACTATGACTGGACTAATAGACCAAAAGATATTATTTTATTTTCTCCATAAATGGAGCTACTCAGCGTCTGTTTTGAAATGTAGCGTGCAAAGCTAATGGGAACAGACATTTTTTTTACCCTCAGGATACAGCGTTTAATCTGTTGTCCATATGTGCAACTTCATGAGCACTGGATTCTGGGATGGCCACCCAAACCATTTAACAACTCAACTTGTTCTTATAATGTGGATGGTTTCTGATCTCAAAGGGGGAGACACATTTTATTAGCAAGTTTTTTTTGTTCGTTTGTTTACTAACCTTGCTTTGATGGCATTGCAGGTATCCTGGAAATACGCACAGTCTCCGAAGGAGGTATCCTCGCTATCAAAGGGGTAAAAAGTCAGTATTACATATCTATGAACAAGACAGGAGTATTACAAGGCAAGGTCAGAAACATTCAGTACTTCTGCATACTTTGTTACAATAAGTCTCAAATGGTGTATTTCTTGTGCGCAATCCAGCATTTCACTGTGAAATTCTCATAAATATTTTTTTAAAGTCAGACGGTACCTAACTTACTGCGATTATTTACCTTTTCAGAAAACATACAATGAAAACTGCAACTTTAAGGAGGTCTTTCTAGAAAACTATTTCAACGCTTATTCTTCAGCAAAGTGGACTAAACAAAATGGCAAAGAGATGTTCATTGCTTTGTCCCAGAAGGGGAGGCCCCTGAAAGGCAGGAAGACGAGGAAAGAGAACACATCATCTCATTTCATCCCCATGAAGTGCAGAGAAGAGGACAAGAGAGTGGAGTAGAGCCACTGAGGCGTCTAGCGGACTCAACGCTGGCAGTGAATAAGAGATACAGTACTTGGCTACCCCAGCTGGTCTGAATGTCAGTGCTGATGCACAATTCCATCGCATTAACGCCAACCTGCTAAATAAACATTAATAAACATTAATGCTATGAGAAGAATAGTAATTCATTACAGATAACACATTTCACAGATTTTAGACAGATTCATTGAGAACTTATTCATTTCAAATGAAGATGTTATAGATTACTTATTTACTTTAAGTGCAAACAACCAAATGAAAATCATAGCACCCTGTTTACAAGTCGGTATATGTAACAAATATAAGATAAATTCTGACACAATATATGCATAATAGAGGTGCACTGATGCTAGACAGGGTCCACCCAATTGCATTTTAGGTAAAGGCTTATCCACCAGCATGATCTGTACCAGGGGCAGGTGGCAGGAGCAGACGTGTAAAATAAAATCTACAAACACACATATAATCATGATACAAATATTATTATGGGTTTGCCAAGTCACTCAATATTATATGTATCTGCACTAATTTGGAGTTGGAGACAGGTATTCTGTAAACATCAGATATTTTGTCTAGCATTTATTGAACCATCATTATACAAACTACAGCTGTACCTGTATGAATGAATGCAAGCTGTGTTTTTATCTAAGAGAATATGCATGGAAGTAAATTCAAAACATATGACTATTTTTCTATATATTAGGTACTACTAAGCCAAAATTTCACTGCAGTACTAAATTCGATAGGAGACAATGCATTGACAATTATGAGTATTGTAAAGTTATAATTTTATTTTCTTTATTAGTCCTATTATTTCCATTACTAGATAATTTTTAGAAATTAAACAAAATTGAAACACACCAACAGTGAGACACAGCAGTTAATATATTCTGACATTTTGTCCATCACTGGACAAACTCTATTATACTGTGTTAGTCAAGCAGCATTGAATGGTTTAATAATATATCAGGTATTCAAAAAATAATTGACTCTACAATGGTTTGTTATATAATGGTTGGCTGCAGGAACTACTGAAAAGTAAACAAGCTGGACTTGCTTTTTCATAGAATGTGTATTCTGAACTCAACATTTAAAGTGAAAGAATATATACTGATATATATATAAAGATAATGGTCAAAATTGGATCATAACAGCAAAACAGATGTAACCCCTATTTATAAATACAAGCAATACCTGCTTTATTGTTTTATAATAACCGTGTAATGCCTTTTTAATAGCTGCTAGCCCTATTAACTCAGCTGTGGTTAAGTTCTACCGCATTAGAGCCTGAAGCTGCTGATAAGGTTCCATGACAGCACATTATGAGCACTGCTCAGTCAAGCCCTCTGTGCATCCCGCTTCTCATTCGCACAGAATGAGCACTGCTCAGTCAAGCCCTCTGTGCATCCCACTTCTCATTCGCACAGAATGAGCACTGCTCAGTCAAGCACTGTGCATCCCGCTTCTCATTCTCACAGAAGGAGCACTGCTCAGGCAAGCCCTCTGTGCATCCCGCTTCTCATTCTCACATAATGAGCACTGCTCAGTCAAGCCCTCCATGCATCCCGATTCTCATGCTCACAGAATGAGCACTGCTCAGTCAAGCCCTCTGTGCATCCCACTTCTCATTCGCACAGAATGAGCACTGCTCAGTCAAGCACTGTGCATCCCGCTTCTCATTCTCACAGAAGGAGCACTGCTCAGGCAAGCCCTCTGTGCATCCCGCTTCTCATTCTCACATAATGAGCACTGCTCAGTCAAGCCCTCCATGCATCCCGATTCTCATGCTCACAGAATGAGCACTGCTCAGTCAAGCCCTCCATGCATCCCGATTCTCATTCTCACAGAATGAGCACTGCTCAGTCAAGCCCTCCATGCATCCTGATTCTCATTCTCATTCTCACAGAATTCCTAGTGAATATCATCCAATTATGTTCTGAAACTGTTGATGTCTATCAGTGATCTCACCAATCACAATTTAGTTTACATTATATTTATAAAGATTCACCTTACATTATTCATCATGTCCCTGCATTCTATATATTATATTTTTGGGTCATCTCATTCATAATAATGTAAAGAAATGCTTCTCACAACTTGAAATCCTTCAAAGCCATTATATGCTCAGTGTATAATACAATGCTGCATTTTCTCCTGACGATGGTAATACATCCGTGTTATTCTTTATTGTTCTATATTATTTATATAATTTATATAAAATATAAAATGCGTAAGATGTTTGAAACATGCCTGGTTTTGTTTTTCCTGATATCGCTTACATATAGGATCCACCCTGCCGTTAAAGGAAGCAGATGAAGGTTCAGACCATAACAACACAGAAGGGTACATCATCCATGGCATTAGAATATAAACCGACGAATACTTCACACCCAACAAGCATTTCTAAGGAAAACTTAACTCTGTACCAATGATCAGAAGGTTGCTGGTTTTAGCTCCACCCTCGGCAGAACGGTCACATGTCTGTGGGCCCTTGAGTAGGGCCCTTGAGCAAGGCCCTTACCCCCCCCCCCATCCAGGGGCGCCGCACGTTAGCTGATCATGTGCTCTGACCCCCAAGCGATGGAGGGCAAGATGGGGAGTTGCAATAATAATAAAGAATAATTCTGATGTACTTAAAGGTACAAAGATGCAAATAAAGGAAAACCAGAATAGAGCAGCATAGCTAGTTACCAGCATATGCTGTGTTTTAGTGCTGGTGGACCATTAATAAAATATTGCGGATGGACAAACTTCTTGTGAGGGCAGACTAGCATAGCTACGCTGGTCAACCAGCTACTGTACACCAGCAAGTAACCAGCACCGAATCAGCATGGAGATCATGATGATCTGTGCTGTTTTTTCAGCAGGGTAATTTACCTTTCCTACCCTGGAGCATTCCAAAGCACCAAGTCTTCTCTGTATCTTTTTATGGTGTGGTCACTTACACACTATTACCTTAGAACAGTGGTTCTCAATCCTAATTCCTGGCGCCCCACATGCCAGAATGCTTTCATTCCAATCCTACCCTTAATCAGGCTTATATGGTCCTTAATAGGCTAAAGCTGGTTACAGACCGAACGCGGCATACGCTGTGCTCGCCGCGAGGCTTCTGCGCAGAGTAGGCGTGGTTTTCAAAACTCTCTCCTGTCATTTTGGCTCGCGGTCAGTAGCGACGATGTATATTTCGCATTCAAAAAGATTCTACGCTTGTGTGATATAGCTCTGGGAACTCAGACACGGACAATATAAGTTTTTCCTCCATTTCGTTTTCTGTGCCCGGTTCGGTTCCTTGCTTCTATTGATCGCGAGATACAGCGTCACAGCGCGCAGCGGTCAAAGTTCAACAAAGTTCATCTTTGACCCCAGTGCTCTCACAAGCTCCGCGAGCGGCGCGCGGCATGGAGCGCAGCGCTGTGTATGCCGTGTTCGGTCTGAAACCGGCTTTAACCTATATAAGGACCATATAAGCCTGATTAATGTAGGGTTGGAACGAAAACATTCTGGCAGGTGGGGCACCAGGAGCAGAATTGAGAACCACTGCCTTAGAAACAGGTTTGGGTTCTGAAATCCATGACCAAAAACGTCAGTCCTGGGAGTAGCTTAAGAAAATGATCTTTACAAATGGTGTTAGGATTTGCCACTGGATGTACTGAATGGTCAACAATAAACAATTAATCATCTCGAATGACAACACTGAAAGGAAAAAGACATTTATGGAATGTATAAGTGTAGGTGGAAAAACAAAGTTGATTCCCCAAAATGCAACTGTTAACAAAGAATGGCATCAACATTACAGCGTGGTTATAAAGCTATTTAAAACCTCCGTCTATAGCCATGGTGTGATTGATGCCACCCTGCCGTATGTTTGACTGTACAAACCATAATAAAGTCATTTGAGGTTACCACACACAGTGATAACAAAGCGCGAGCCAAGCGCTGACAAACAGCGCAATCATTGTGTTAACCAAGGGACCACAGCCCGTCTCCCAGGTAGCTTAACTCCCCCCGCAAATAGTTTATTTTCAGTTATTGCATTCCATTCCATTTTAAATCAGATCCCATGCATTTGTATGAGGTTAAGTATTAGATTCTTAAATATGCGCAGCTCCTCCAAATGTTCGTTTGGAGTTCGTTTTATGGCTACTTTGTTGAGCCTTATACTATTCATTTTATTGTCTTAATTACTATAAGCCTGCAACATATTCCTAGATACTTCAGTAGGTAAGATGCATAGAAATCTCACCAAATGTCATTTTCGAATCCTTTTCTTTTTGTGCTGGGTAGAACTGCGCATATTTCGCTAAATGAAATATAATAGATAAAATTTAAGAATGACCAAAGGGAAACGCTGGCAGACAGCCACACACATGGAGAAGCACATCGAACGAGAGCCCTACCTTCTGTTAGAGTTCACATCTGGATCACAGAGAAATGACAGATAAAGAGTCTAAAATTGTGAGTGCAAACTTCTGAATCAGTTTGACCTAAACAATGTCTGAATAAGGTGAAGGCTTTTGCCAAGTCACGCAACGTTTGTCTGAGCAGATAATTCAGAACATACTCGAAATGTAAACACATTTTCAGCTCTGGACTACAGACTTGAATTCTCTGCAGATATATGAGATACACTTGAAAACAGGAACAGAAGCTAGTACAGTTTAATGGATATACAGATTTATTATTATAGTACTACACCAGTTTCATTATAACTACTGTGTAGCTAATTCATTAAAATGTCTTGCATTCTTTAATGCTTTAAATTGTAATGTTTTTACCACTATATTCAAAAATGATCTGTTAGCCATTTATTAGACATAAAACAAAAGCACTGTCTTAAAATCTATACATTATCTTTTTTAATAGAATTTTAATCAACAGAGTGATGCATTGTAACTATGAGTAACCAGAGGCCATGTGTGAATGTCAGGAATACGTAAGCTACAAATCAGTAACGCAATGCCCAAAAGCGCAGAAGCTAAGGCAGGTCTGGGCCAAGGTATATTTGCAATGGCAACCTTCCAGTCACATCAGCTTGTTGTTGAAACTGATGCTGGTAATCCAACAAGGAGCATGTCTCACTCTGGCAATGTATCAGCCTTACATCCTGAATGGCTTGTCAGGAATGAACAGTCTTCCATGGAGAAAATGTGAAGCTAAACGTGCCTTGGACTGGTGCAAACTTGCCTAGATAATATTTTTGAAACCCAAAGATAAAAATTGGATTTGCATGTAAAGCTTAATGGTTTTGTTGTTCATTTGTAGTACTTCTTTGTTCCTGTCTACAAAACATAATAGACAAACCATGGAAAAGATATTTAGGTTGTAGGCCAATACACAAATACTACCAAAGTTAGTTCAGCAGTCCTAATTTAAACCTAGAATCACAAATAGATGTGCAAAGTTCTACTTCCACTCCAAAGCAAGGTGACGCAGGTGTAACATAGTATAGTCAAATGTAACAAGGCAATTGACATATCCATCTATTCAGTAGTCGAGTTGTAAAAACAAATCAGGGGGGATGGTGAATTTTATCAGACATATTTTGTGCTGATGACAGTGCACATGGTGGGAGACCAACTGTGTACCCTTTTTATATTTCCGAAATCGTGGGGTATGCTTTTGGAGGTTGAATAGCCAAAGATCAGTTTTAAAAACGTTTTAAAATAATTGTAAAAATCGATTCGTTCAGACGGTTCAACCCGTTAACTAAAAAAAACAAGTTAAAAAGAACGATTCGTTCGCGAATCGACCATAACTAATGCATTCATTGACAAAATAGCACGAGGAATGGAAAGGGGGGATGTTCGTTTTAGAAGGGGGGTGATTTTGACTGTTTTTATTTCAGGGGGGATGACATGCCTCCTCATCCCCCCTCAACTCGAGTACTGCATCTATTATTAGCATGTTAATGTTATGCAACATCTTAATGCAATGTGTTTCACTTATACAACCAAACACTTCCTTGGCCGTATATCAACCCCATCCCCTTTTCAATAGATATTGGCAATTTTCCAGCTGCAACTCCGCATTTGTCTGGTGTTATGTTTCCATGGATATAACAGCATTCTCTATCGGATTACAAGGATGAAAAGATATCCCACATATCATTCAGTAAAATACAGCATATATTTTACCTAATATGTTAAAACAGACAAGACTGGTGTGTAATCAGTGAATAACATATACTGTATACCTTGGATTAAGGTTGATATATGCTAGGTCATTTTTAGGCCACTTTCAGTTAAAAAGCCTGATATTTAGACATTATGATTCATGCCAAATATCAGGTTTACATTCCAGGCTGCCCCTGTCTTAAGTCACCCATGTGCACAACATGGTTCAGACAGGATATCAGGATTATTTTCAATCTAATAGGAGCTGTTCCTTTGATCTATAAGGGCATGATATGGTAGATGATATAGAATCTGCAGCTTAATGGTTAAATACATGTGAAGTGTCAGTAATCCTATGAGTATGGTTCTTGCCACAAATTCCCATCTGACAGATAGAGAAGTTGTTTTTGTCAGTATTTGTATGCTGAGGGGTTGGTCATCATTTACACCAGTGTTCCCAAATCTGGTCCTCAGGGACCCACAGACAGTCCACGTTTTTGCTTCCTCCCAGCTCCTGGTAGGGAGCAAAAATATAGGCTGTCTGGCAGGGAGCTGGGTGGGGGCAAAAACATGGACCCTCTGTGAGACCCAGAGGACTGGATTGGGAAACTGAAATTTCAGAGATCATCTTTGTGCATATCTTTTTTCTTTTACCTTTAGAAAAACTTCAGATAAAAAGCACATTTGCTGTATAATCATAAATCAGACCAAGGAGCAGTACGGAGAGTTAGGATCGCATCTTATACCTATATAGTGTGCTGGAATGGCTCTCTGGATATAATTACTATCATTCGTTTCAGATGGGAAAATTTATCTTATACAGGCTTTGACAAATGTTGCAGAATCTACACATAGCATTTCAGTCAACAACTGATCAATCACAACACACTGACAACCCTTTCTGTCACTTTCTTAAGATGGCTTTTGTAGTCAGCTGTTCTCTGATGCTCGAAAGATGTTGAATTCATTTCCCTTCAAGAATAAATCATCATTATGTATTGAAAGTAAAAGGCCTCTTTAATCTTATTCACCCCAGCCCAGACACAAACTGTGCACTGATGATTTGTTTTGCCTTTTAAGCATAAACAATTTTTGTTAAAAACAAAAATGCAACTGCCTTAAAGATGAATTAGAAAGGTCACTTGGGTACAATTTCCCAATACCACACGTAAGTCTCATTACCCAAGCACCACATTTGGATTGTGTCCTAATGGATCACATCATTCTGAAAAGACTGCATGTTATTGACCACACACGGGAGCAGCACATCCAGAGACAGCCCATAATAACCCCCAAATCTTTCTTTTTAGGGTGTTTTTTTTCAGTTACTCTCCCTACACAGGCAGCTCCATGTTTTGCTGCAAATGATAACATGGAAATTAAACCAGATGTTTAATTATCTTGACTGATAGAGTCCTCTAATTGAAGTGAAGATAATATTTGTATTTGCGTCAGTTAAATTTTCATAATATGTTGTAACATCAGTGTGTATTTTGGCTTCCAGGACCACAGAAGTTAATTTTAGACATCAGGACTCATTACAAATGTGTTGTGAATTGTGCAAATCCATCAGTGTGGACAATAATGCATTAAATATTCTCAAGATTATTCAGCAGATTGGCATTTTGCTGTATTTCTATATGTATCACATACCAAGGATATATTGTATCTGTTTCAAAATGTAAAGTCAAAATTATTGAACAACAAGCAAGTTTAAGCTTAATAATGTATCTTACAAATTCATACTATTGTTAGGTATGACGAAAGAATCTAGGCCATGTAGGAATCATTAAATGTGCTCAATGTGTGAAAATAACAAAACTGGTCTTCCATAGTGTCATCACTGGAGACGATCAGGTGACTCAAGCTTTGCACCCCACTGTGTGTGTGTGTGTGTGTGTGTGTGTGAGCGGGTTTACCTATCCTTATGGGGACATAATGTCCCCATAACGTGATAAATATCTGTTTTTTTTTCCCTTATGGGGACCGGTTTCCTGGTCCCCATAAGGGAAAACTCTATTTTATAAAAATTGGTGACTGCTATGAAAAAAATAAAAATGCAAAAACTCTTGTATTTTGTTAGGTTACTTATGGTTATGGTTAGGGCAGGGTAGGGGTTAAGGTTGTCATAGTTAGCGTTAGCATTTTTCCCATTGAAATGAATGAGCGGTCCCCATAAGGATATGTTTACCCTACATCTGTGTGTGTGTGTGTGTGTGTGTATGTGTTTAAACAAGTTCTAACATTGTACGCTGTACAAATTAAACCCCGCTACCTGGAGAAGGCAGTGGAGAGCTGGCACAAAGCCCACATTCATTCAATATAACATTTCAACAGGGAAATCTGCTTAACATCAAGCTAACAACAGCTAACATTAAAAGAAAACTGGATATTAATATTTCAGTAGACCAATATATATAACACAATATTTACTTTCTAAATTATACTGATTACACTGGAGGGAAATTATCACATACCAAACTGTAATTATCCACCTTTTTTCTCCGATGGCTTAGGAGTTAATTACATTTATTTCCCCCAGAGTATGAAAATGGAAGGAATAAGGGAAGCAAAATCATGTGTTTGTATTCAGTCAATAACTTTATCTGCCTTGGAGGCACCGCTGCATAAAGCACCCCAGACAAAAATATGGAATGGTTACACTTTACAAGGGACAAGACTCTAATACTTATTTCAACCAGACACGTTTTCAGATTAAAGTCATATAATTAGGTTTACAGAGATCTTGAGCAATCAACTGGACACAACAGAAAAGCGGCATACCATTTTTATTTCTACAAAACTGAAAGGAAACGCCTAAGCACAGTTTTACAGAAACATATGGGTCAAACGCAGAGTGCAAATTACCCCTCCATAATTGGGGGGTACTGCCTTCATAACACTTCTATGACCATTACGGTCCGCTACCGCGTCAATACGAATAGCCACCAGGATCAATGTTAAGAGTGCAAGATGCGACAGGGGTGTTTACTAACATGTATGCAACACACGGTCATGGTCTGGACATGCGACACAATGAGAATCAATACAGAAGATCTCATTATCCTTATCCCTATACAAAAGAATTTGGATTTGATAACTGCCAGGAATTATCCTAGAAGAAGTATATTAGTAAAAGTAAAAAGCCTATACAGTTACAAACAGCCTGGTCTGGTCCAGCAGTCTGGTGTTATTCCTGCCCTCTCAGTCCCCCCAGCTCCAACAGCCTTCAGAAATAAATATTTGCCTATTAGGCTAATATCTGTCTTGATGATACAGTAGATCTTAAAGTACAGCCTAATTTATAACTCAACTTTTGGTCCTGCACACTGTCCTGATCCTGCCATCTCCCCGCTGTCTGCACACTGTCCTGATCCTGCCATCTCCCTGCTGCCTGCTCACTGTCCTCATCCTGCCATCTCCCCGCTGCCTGCACACTGTCCTCATCCTGCCATCTCCCTGCTGTCTGCACACTGTCCCCATCCTGCCATCTTCCTGCTGCCTGCTCACTGTCCTCATCCTGCCATCTCCCTGCTGCCTGCACACTGTCCTGCTCACTGTCCTCATCCTGCCATCTTCCTGCTGCCTGCTCACTGTCCTCATCCTGCCATCTCCCTGCTGCCTGCTCACTGTCCTCATCCTGCCATCTCCCTGCTGCCTGCACACTGTCCTCATCCTGCCATCTCCCCGCTGTCTGCACACTGTCCTCATCCTGCCATCTCCCCGTTGTCTGCACACTGTCCTCATCCTGCCATCTCCCTGCTGCCTGCTCACTGTCCTGCACACTGTCCTCATCCTGCCATCTCCCTGCTGCCTGCACACTGTCCTCATCCTGCCATCTCCCTGCTGCCTGCACACTGTCCTCATCCTGCCATCTCCCTGCTGCCTGCTCACTGTCCTGCACACTGTCCTCATCCTGCCATCTTCCTGCTGCCTGCTCACTGTCCTCATCCTGCCATCTCCCTGCTGCCTGCACACTGTCCTCATCCTGCCATCTCCCCGCTGCCTGCACACTGTCCTCATCCTGCCATCTCCCTGCTGCCTGCTCACTGTCCTGCACACTGTCCTCATCCTGCCATCTTCCTGCTGCCTGCTCACTGTCCTGCTCACTGTCCTCATCCTGCCATCTTCCTGCTGCCTGCTCACTGTCCTCATCCTGCCATCTCCCTGCTGCCTGCACACTGTCCTCATCCTGCCATCTCCCCGCTGCCTGCACACTGTCCTCATCCTGCCATCTCCCTGCTGCCTGCTCACTGTCCTGCACACTGTCCTCATCCTGCCATCTTCCTGCTGCCTGCACACTGTCCTCATCCTGCCATCTCCCCGCTGCCTGCACACTGTCCTCATCCTGCCATCTCCCTGCTGCCTGCTCACTGTCCTGCACACTGTCCTCATCCTGCCATCTCCCTGCTGCCTGCACACTGTCCTCATCCTGCCATCTCCCTGCTGTCTGCTCACTGTCCTCATCCTGCCATCTCCCTGCTGCCTGCACACTGTCCTCATCCTGCCATCTTCCTGCTGCCTGCACACTGTCCTCATCCTGCCATCTCCCTGCTGCCTGCACACTGTCCTCATCCTGCCATCTTCCTGCTGCCTGCACACTGTCCTCATCCTGCCATCTCCCTGCTGCCTGCACACTGTCCTCATCCTGCCATCTTCCTGCTGCCTGCACACTGTCCTCATCCTTCCATCTCCCTGCTGCCTGCACACTGTCCTCATCCTGCCATCTTCCTGCTGCCTGCTCACTGTCCTCATCCTGCCATCTTCCTGCTGCCTGCACACTGTCCTCATCCTGCCATCTTCCTGCTGCCTGCTCACTGTCCTGCACACTGTCCTCATCCTGCCATCTTCCTGCTGCCTGCTCACTGTCCTGCACACTGTCCTCATCCTGCCATCTTCCTGCTGCCTGCTCACTGTCCTGCACACTGTCCTCATCCTGCCATCTTCCTGCTGCCTGCACACTGTCCTCATCCTGCCATCTTCCTGCTCCCTGCTCACTGTCCTCATCCTGCCATCTTCCTGCTGCCTGCACACTGTCCTCATCCTGCCATCGCCCTGCTGCCTGCACACTGTCCCCATCCTGCCATCTTCCTGCTGCCTGCACACTGTCCTCATCCTGCCATCATCCTGCTGCCTGCTCCTGTGCCTCTCCTGCTGACCACCACTTTCCTTCATACACATTGTTTCCAAAACTGTGTCTATACTTTTAGTATAATGTTCTGTAGCTCTTAACACTAATATTTCCTACTTACTCTTCTTTTACCACCAAAAAAGTGTCTGATGTCTCCATCTTTCCTTTTCCTCATAGTGTGTCTGTGAATAAAATTGAATCTATATTTAACAAAACAGTATCTGGGCTATCAGAAGAAGCTACTAAAAATGTCTATAAATATGAAATTGTGGAATGCAGAATCAATACCACTAAAATTCGAATAGGGCTTATTATTTGCTAGCTAGTTTTTTTACGTTGCCCCTATAGGTTTCACTTATAGTAATGTTTTTTCAGAGCATAACGTTAGACCTTCTTATGCATTAACATTTGCCTAATAACAAACCACACAGGCTAAGTGGCGAATTAATTTCAGAATGGCACAATTTATTCATGATAAAATGAGAATGAAAACATAGGGAGTTAATTTCCTTGGAAAATGACCATGATCGATTTTACTTCACCAGATAAGCCTGGTTTAAATAGAGAACTTAGCTTATCTTGCTAGTTAACGTAACTAAAATTGACTGTACCTCGACAAAGTAGGTCAACTCGACAAAACACCGGCCTCAGAAGGACAATGGTAAGTAATTCAATTTATAAAGACGTCAGCTTGCATTGGTAGATGAAACACTTAAACGAATAAATAAAGGTTGTAAAATAACACATTTTCAACAGGCTAGACTTCTGCTGGCTACTTACATCTACCAACGCACGACAAACAGTACCATGACAGACAAACACAATGAACAGGTCACTCAATGAGAATGAATGACGCAACCGACTGGCTAGCTGCTTCTAGCACCGAGGTGGTTAAAATGGTACGGTCCACATTAGCGGTGTCTGAAATCGTATTACATAAACTTTTCCTACAAGGTGAGGCTATGTTTTTTTTAATTTTTTTTAACAAAAGAAAAATGTTAAGACCCCCCCCCAAACTGCTATTTTTGTCTCTTTGATCGGGGAGTACAGTACCCCCCGGAATTCGAACCATGGTCAAACGCCTGAACACCGTTGATTTTTTCAGATTTGCAATCGCACCTGGAGATTAGAGTTGTGACGTTCGCGAACGAACCGATTCTTTTGAACGGCTCATAAACATGAACGATGGGAGCCGAGTCGCGGCTGGAGGGGAGCCGTTCTTTCTGTCGTTCTTTTTTTCCTATGCGTGTTTCACACAGATGCACACAAATTAGCTCCTCCGCGAGACAGAACAGTTATAGGGGGAGGGGCGCACCCAGCGCAGGGGTGCTACTGCCTAACAGCATGATGATAGTTGTGCACGCATCCTTCACTTCCACATTGTGTGGAAGTGTTTGTAGTAAAAGTTGTTTTGCACAGAAATTCATTGCAGCCGGCTTTGTTTTTGATGTTTATTTGTGAGTAGGTATTGTATGAATAACATAAGTCAACGTAGCTTTACACATACACACACTTTGTACTAAAGGTAAATCCAAAATAGTGATGTCACTGTCTAAGCAGAGGGATGTTGTGCAACCATATGGAATATAGTCCACACATGACAAATGAGGTAATAATCAATATTTCAGAATAATTCAAACTCAGATATTGGTGTGTGATATCTGAGTTTTAATTATTTGACGACAAATCTCACCTCATCATTCCTCCCAGTGATTATTTCCAGGATAAACTGAGATGCCCCCAAGCTGGCTTCTTAAAACTGACTAAATATTTAAAAAGAGCCAAAAGAGCCGTTCTTTTGAACGGCTCTTTGAAAGGAACGGATCGCCAAGATCCGGATCCCCTCAAAGAGCCATAAATCCCATCACTACTGGAGATACACGGCTCGGAGTATGAAATATTGAAACTTTATATCTTTCACACAGTATGGGACATTTCACAGTGGATTTTCTTGTGTTTAGTTTAACAAGTACAGGAACCAGTCAGTTATGAGAGGTAGGACCCACGGCTTGCTTTTATAAAGAAACATATTACGCCACATATTTGTCCTGTCAGTATGAATTGTTTCTATAAACTCCAGTGTCTCACCTCAACTTATTTTGCAATACTATCACAATAGTTCACTATGAACATGTTTGTATTGTAAAACTCTTCGGGCACATTACAACTAAGCTGTAATCTAACCATGACTTTTTCATTTACGGCGTACACAATGTCTGTGGTTTATGGCTTTATTTAATACAGCTGTCGGAAAGACATTTACAGCCACCCCACTAGCGAGCGCATACAATAAACGCAAGAGACAGTAACCAAACAATCTTTGAACAGAAGTGCATCATCGCTATTTATGTGAGATACTAAAATACAGATCAACGTTGTTACGCAACGTGTATCTCAGACTTTTACCCATTTAGCGTGTTCTGTTATTAATTAGCTTGACTCCAGTAAAAGAACATCGGATGTCGAAAACTGTAACGTAGGACACATGATTAGCGCCAGCGTTGGTACGTTGCTAGGCAACAGCCAACCACCTTGTACTTCCGTTTAACGAGAGGAAGCACTTCCGATAGCGCGCGTGGAATTAGCGTTTGATCTGTATAGCCGTTGATTTTCTGTGACTGAAATAATCTAAGTTTGGCTTGTTTTATTTAGCTGTGTTAACCATTGGCATCGTCTTACTGAACGTAAGACAAGTTGTGACCGAGCTGGCTTAGCTGGTGTACGTGATGACTGTGTGGCTACCCGCAAGGACAGAGTAGTACTGTAAATATGTAACTGTATTTAAAATCAGGTTACGCATAAATGTCGCATTCGAACTCCTAAGAGTGAAGGGGGCTGCATATGCCGCTTTATTTTTCGCCAGCAATAAGAAGACAGATATTTTCTACATCCTTCCTACAATATCACAGCTCATTTATCCTCTCACACATTTGGGCACGCCTGCTATTAGCCATAAAACTGAAGCTGGACATCAAGGAAAGATTGGGATGTCCACGAAGCAGAAGGAGAAAAATGAGTGTAGTCACTTAGGTGATGCACCTGAAATGAAGGGAAAGCCCTTCGATGGCTTGAAACTCGCATCTCATGAAGTTTTGGAAAGAGCCCAGATGACGGGCAGGTCGAAGTGCCCCAAGTGTAACGGTTCAAGGATGTTTTATTGTTACACGTGTTTCTCATTAGTAGGCGTGAACCAAGATGAAGTACCCAAAATCAAGGTCAGTATGATGATGTGCCTTACCAATGAAAGAGGAAGAGCAGCGTAGATTTAGGCAGAATCGTCTGCGGTCTACTTTGAAGCTTGCCGTGTACTGGATTATTTTAAGTGAAATATCTTTAATATTTATCATTTATATTGTACCCTGGCATGTTTTCAGATATTCGTGTATCTATCCGTTTAATTATCTGTGGCAATAACGTACTGAACTGTAAAAGAAATGGCGCTTAGTTAAATTGTAAAACATAAATCGCACCCAAAATGAATGAAGTCTCAGGTGCCTGCGATGTACGAACTATTTCAAATATTTTAAATGTCTGATTTAATCATCAGTATTATGAGTTAAAAGGAGCATTTGTTAACCCCTTTCAGCTTCCAGTTAAAATAGACATCATTAAGCATCCTCATGAAACTGACGGAAAGAGCACTGCGGCACACGCCAAACTTATTGCGCCTGATGACGTCACCGTTTACACCTACCCCTGCATCCCGGAGTATGAGAATGAGAGATATAATGTACGTTTTTTCCTTCCCACTACTTACGCAGTAAAATAATGGATATATACATTCATTGTAATAGTTAAGAAACTGAAACGTTGCATTAGTATCTCAAATACTTTTATTCATTGAATCTAGTCTTGTGCTTTAAGTGCCTCTTATTTTAGTGAAGCAATTTAAAATAAATTTTGCTGAGAGGCACTGCATGATGGTCCGGTCCTGGGACTCAGACGGGCAATCTTTGTGCGGCACTCATTCTTGGTGTGTCCCCAGGTTGTCTTGGTCTTCCCTGGTCCGGGTTCAGTGACCATAGAGGAAATGATGGAGGAGCTACAGGTACTTAGGGTCCCTGATAAAGGTGGGGCCGCTTCTGCTGGGGAGCCCTCCCCGAAGAGGGCGAAGAGAGATGATGAGTCTGAAGAGAGAGACGGCACAAAAGTGCAACAGCGAGCCTTTGTGCTCCAAAAGGTCGTCTTCATTGATAGCACATGGAATCAAACAAATAAAATAATCTCAGATGAGCGGCTCCAAGGTAATGACATGTAACTGCGGCAGAATTTCAGATATTCCTGGCTACAGTGTTATATTTCAGTCTTACCAAGTTTGAGTTGTGAGGGCAAATGCACAACAAAATACTGGAGTGTGTTTGTCCAGACTCCTGGGAAACTAAAGTATTTGCTCATATTCCTCAGCCTTGCTGCGAGTTGAACTGAAGACAAGGAAAACCCATTTTTGGCGTCACCAGAAGGGGTCCCCAGACACATACCTGGCAACAATTGAGGCCATCTATTACTTCCTGAAGGATTACCATGTGCTCTGCCTGTCACAGGACTATCAAGGAGACTACGACAACCTCCTGTACTTCTTTGTATATCTGCACAAGCTGATTAACAGTGCTAAGCACGCTGCGGGGAAGCTGTAAACATAGCCTTCGTGTCCCAATGTTTTTCTTATTTGGCAGGCAGACATTGGCTGTAAGATCTACAGAATACTTGTCCTGTTGTAGATATGACTGTATATACTGTCCTGGTTGTTATATTTAATTTTTTTTTTTTTACATTGAGTTTTTACAAATGACACTATTAGATTGTAATTCAACAATGTCTGGTTTTGTTTTGGAGCTGAGAAAGGGCGTGCGATAAGCACTGCACAGAACATGCTTTCCATCGCTCTAGGGAATGCAAATCTGGAAATAAAAAGTAAAAAAAAAACAACCATTCATTTATGAATCTTTCTGTATAAAGTAAATGCCTCTTATTAATCCACAAAGTTGCCCGTCAGTGCAGAGAATAAATTAGTGAAATGTATGATAAATAATAGTGTGTGTGCCCTGCCATGGGTTGGCGCCCCATCCTGGGTTGTTCGCCGCCTTGCCCCTGTAGCCTCCGGGATAGGCTCCGGACCCTCCCCAACCCTGAATAGGTGGAAAATGGATGGATGGTTACAGAGGATGGATGATAAAATAGTGAAGTAGGTCATCAGCAATGCTACCTGCTATGTCCTCGTGCATGTTTAATGACTCAGAGGTATCATGTCTTTTTCCTCATCTATCTCATTTTCTCCGGATCAGAGAGCAGCGCAGTGCTTCGACACTGCTAGGGTTGTGGGTTCGATTCCTGCCCTATAAGGTCCCCATATTTATGTGGCTTACAGAGACAGGCCTACAGCAACAGGAGAGGTTAAGTTTATTACATTTAAAACTTGCATTTTGGAATCAGCTGAACACTGCCATAAATCAGCATGTGATCAGGAAAAGGGAAATAAATATATATATAAATGTATAATTGATTTGGAGTCAGTCCTGCGCCTAGTAGTAGGCCTCTCTGATTTTGGCCTGCAGGCTATCGCAGGTCTTCTTGGCATCTCCAAGCAGCATGCCGGTGTTGGCCTTGTAGAAAATGGGGTTGTCCACCGCAGCATATCCCACGCCAAGTGTGCGCTTCATCACGATCACCTGTGTCAGGAGGATGGTCACCGTTAATTTGGTATACTTAGGCAAGATGCTGTCAGATTGTACCAGCTCTGTGTTGCATATTCCTGAGCGGTACTACACATTTTGTTAAATGCACTTATTAGAAATGTTATTGTGCTGTATTCTGAGCTGTGGATAGCCACAAACATCTGATGGACAGCATGATCGTCTGATAGCAGTTATGATGGGTACCTGTACTAATGACAATAGAGCAAGTATCAGTGCCAGTGGGGTTGCCAGGTTGGCACCAGCTCCCCTGAAATAGGCAGCTGACCAGAGCATTGTAATTAAGTAAACAGTACCCTAGCTGAGGAGCTGAACTCAAGATGAGAAGGGTTGCCAGGCCTTACCTGCTTGGACTTCCAGACTTCCAGCACGGGCATGCCTGCTATGATGGAGTTGGGGTCTTCCTGGGCCGCTGAGTTTACAGTGTCATTTGCACCGATGACCAGTGCGAGATCCGTTTCTGCACCAATAAAGGAGACCTTTAATCTCGACGGAGCTGCAGTAACTTAGGACACCAACAGGCACAATCAAAGAGAAACAGCCATGAGGCAGCGATTTACCGTCGCCCAGCTCGCTGTATGCAACATGAATGAAACCACATGTAAGCTTTACACTGCAGGGCAGTTCACTCTAAACTACCTTAATATTCAGCTGCCTGCTGGCCTCACATGTGTAAGCTGAATTACATGACTTTAATCTGAAAATGTGCCTGGATAATATAAGTATTAGAGTTGTTTTTCTGCTTGTTCGCTCCGCATGAAAAACCCTGTTTATCTCAAACGCTTGCACTAATTTCTGCACGGGCCGTGCAGCTTGTCAGAAATGAGACACTACAGCCATCCCAGACGATCTGTTTTTCTGCCCTTTCTGGGTCCGTGAGAGAGTGCGAAACACAAGCTTATTCTGTCAACCTGGAAAGTCTTCGTTGATCTCATCCATCTCCAACACGACATCGTACGGGACTCCTGCCTCGGCTAGAAGCACATTCAGCTGGCCCGGCATGCGACCAGCTACGGGGTGAATGCCAAACCTGGGTCAAAAAAGGCCGCATTCAGATCCACAACATCACTGATAGCGAGGCCAAGAATACCTTTGACGTCATGTGTAGTCTGGCAGATGTGGTCCAGCCCATAGATACAGCCTTTGTTTGTTATATTCATAGGAGCTTTTCCAAAGCTTTCGTCTCATTTTGATAATTTCCTTACATAAATCTGGACAAATATTCTGCAGCATTGCACCTTGTTTAAATAAAGACACTGCATTATTATTTTAAAAAATAAAAAAAAAGTAATTAATTACTTTGTGTACTGAACAAGCATAATTTTATAACAGAGTATATTTTAAAGCCCTTATTTATAAATTATGATGGCACGAAGTAGTAATTCTTGGTTTGAATCTGTAGTGTAATAGTATAAAAATGTCTGTCAAATAAATATATGTGACTATACACTTTAAACAGCATGGACCTGTAAATATTAATTTCAGTAAAACGGGATGTTTTTGATCACATTTTTTCTTTTAATAGGTCATAGAACCTTTTTCAGATTTTCCCAGTGTTCCCATTTGATTTTACCAGCTCCCCTGGCAAGGAGGCATAGCAACCATCCTACCTGACCGTCTTCCCCTGCTCTCTGAGCATCTTCACCATGTCAGCGATTGGATACTGAGCCTTGGCAGCGCACAAACCCCAGCCTATCAGAATGTCAGGAGGAGCTTGTTACAATTGTGTATAATTATGACTATCCATCCATCCATCCATCCATTTATTTACTTTCCACAACCGCTTAATATTTTGTATTTACATGTGGTCATATAAAGCATTCAATACATTTTAGACTGCATATTATTGCACTGACATGCTGTCACCAGAGCTGCGATTTGGTTGCATTTTGCTCTGATTTTGAGTTGGAACTGGAAATATTTCTTTCATGTCTCCACATTCAGTTGATTTAGATTTTTGGAAAGAAGAAAAATGATTATAGAGTTTATACTGCAATTTTCTGCAAATAATATGAATTTTTGGCCATGTTTAAAGAGTTCTGTTTTGTGGTTCTGGACTTGCACTGATTTTGTGTTTACCTACATCTAGGGCAGAATGCAAGCACTGTCATACTACTGATCAAATATCTACACTCCGAATGCTGTCAAGATACAACAAATAACATGGTCATAAATAAACACATCCAGCCCAATGGGAGAGCCTCTCTTCATGAATTGTTTCTAGACTTTTCCTGTCCCCAATCCTTGATGGCAACATATCCAAAGCCTTACGCAATCTTGCGTGCAAGTTGCTAACCGCTCACTCTGTCAGGGTGACCACTACTGCCAGACACGGGGGGAGCGGCAGGTTAATTCTTAAGGAGATCCCCCTCGGGGCAGCCACCTGCCAGTGAAGCAGCCATATCCTTCGATTTCTCCGTTCCCTGTTTGTAATCAGCTTCTTTAGCCTTACTGCGCTCTTTCCGTGATAAAGCAGAAAACTGGGATTGCCGCTTTAGGTCTTTCCTTCAGCTGCCTCCCTTCGTTAATTGATTCAACACGTTTGAACTGGCCCTGCTCTTTCGCAGTGTTGTTACAAACAAGAGCAAGAAAAGCAAACTTGAGCCACATGTTTTCTGTTGTGCACTTGAACTTTCGCCTGTGAACTTTCCACAAGGGGTTTCTCTGCTGTCTAATTCTTCTCTTTCATTAAAAACAACCAAAAGGAACTGAAGCAGCGCTAATAGAGGAATCCTCGACCAACTGCTGTTAAAGGATGCCACCGCAAACAGCACCCACATTAATCATACAGTTCTACATATTATCATCTGGCAGCCAATGACATCTGCTTTGACTATCTCTGGCCATTTTTACAGATCGCATGTGACGGTTTTACCCATATATTCATCATGCACTTGAGTGAAACGCAAAGAGTTTGTGCTTGAAAATACTCCCGCCTAGTGGTCACAGAGTACTTTGTCATCTCTCCACCACGATCCTGGTTGAACATGACAGAAGCGTTCTGGTTATGTCTCTTACCAGGCGTGATGATGATGCTGTTTGCTTCTTTAATCATCTCAATGGACTGATCCACATTGACCTCCGTATGAGTGCCCACAATCTCCATTGGCTTACCACCGGCCGTGGATGTTGTGCCGTACCCTCCCAGAATCACGTTGGGCAGCGAGCGATTCATGGCCTGTATTGAGATGCGTAGTTAGTGTCGCAGTTCACGTGCTAAGGCTTCCCCCATTCTCAGCAAAGATGCATTATCCTGGAGTGCATGCACTCACCACACACATGATGTACGACAAGATGGCTCCGGAAGAGCCAATGAGCGCCCCAACGATGGTCATGAGGTTATTGTCCAGCAGGAAGCCCTCCGCGCATAGCGCCCAACCCGAATAGCTGTTGAGAACTGTGATGACCACAGGCATGTCGGCACCCCCGATGGCCGCAGTCAGAGTGACACCCTGAGGACAACATGGCACATTGGCTAGGACAGGTTTCCCAGTCCCAAAGGACCACTCCGTACGCTGGATTACAGTCATACTAAGCTCAGTTCATTAGCCTTGACTGCAGTGTTGACTGATCATATACTTCATGTCAAACTAAATCAACACCACCTGAGGAACAGTTATCACTATACTTCACTCTTCCATCCATTTTCTAAACCTGCTTGTCCTTTACAAGGACGCTGGGGTCTGGAGCTGATCACGAAATCTATAGGCACAATCAGGCAAAATTGTCTATATTACAAATGCCTCTTATAATGAATATTTTATGTAATATTATTTTAATCAATCAATCCTTAATAATTTAGAATAATAGGGTAGAATTTGAAAGTTGCAGTGAGTCCTTTAGCAATGCATTTGACAGATTAAAAAAAATCTGGTTCACTCAATTTAGAGTGCAATCAAGGATAATTAAATAGCTCAGTCAGAACAAGATCCAGCAAACAAAGTGGACTGCCAGCTCCAGGATCTCCATCCATGGACATCCACGGACCCAGGTCCTGCTGGCAGAGATGCCCTGGTGCTGGCTTCTATAAGTCACTCATGCCCTGAAGACGCTGAATCTCTGATGACCTAGTCTGTAGAACCTGGGACTTTGTTTATCTCCATTAACGACTGAATACCACAAGGTACACATATCACCTTACTGCATTTTAATGTTCTAGGAAAACATGTTTATGAGAAAGATGTAAAGTATTTCGGAGAACCTCCCACGATCTTACCATGATGGTAGAGAGCCCAGACACACCCACCAGGCAGCCCATGCCCGTCGCGTAGCTGGAGCTCAGCATGTAGGGCACCAGGCCACCCACGGAGGCCGCCATCAGACCAGCGTTCAGCATGTGCCGGCCAGGCAGCAGCAGCGGAGCCGAGTCCAGGATGCCTGGAGGCATAAGCACAAGACAAGGATCTCAAAAAACACGGTAGGAGATGAAAGCAGGGGAGATGTGGTCCTCAAGACTGAAGATCAGCTCCGGAATTTCAATCGGCCGGCATGTGCGCGTTTCCCAGGAAAGGGGAAACTCCGCGAGGCCCGGTATTGATAACAGACAACGGCGTGGAGATTCACCACAAGGTCTGCTTTGCATTACCGATCTTGCTAACATAACCCAAATTTATCATAAAAACCCAAGTCAGTCATTAGACCAAATACCTAGAGGCATTCCAAAGACTGCTCTTCTTAGAAAAATTACTTTGTTATTTCCTCTGGAGTCCCTTAAATTACATGAGCATCGTTTCAAGCCATCTTTCTGAGCTCATAATCTCAAACTTTCCTCTCCAGGTTTTTTTTTATACAACTGACTTTTTCAGCCCAATTGAAGACTGTAGGACTGCCAATAAAATCACAGAAATTTCCCATATTTGACTTCTCACAAATCAATAATATTCAACTCAGGTCTCTCCTAGTGTAAGCAATTAAAACAGAGCAAAACAAATATATGAAGACATGGAGTTGCGGTACTTGAGTACGGTCTCGAGTCCACATATGAATTGACTCGGTCTTGTCATGCACTCAGGTGAATTTTTGCTCAGTGTTGACTCACACTTGAACACTCATGATGATCATCAAATACTGAGGTGCGAATTTCTACCGACTTCTGGAAAGGAAGCATACAGACAGGTACGTAATTCTAGCAAACTCAGTTGGACTAAATGTCCGGCCAAAATTTGTTTTATATAGCACTCTATTGATGGCTATCCTGCTAGTAAGCCAATGTCTCGTAATAATAATTATTGTTGTACCTTATTAACCCCTTTTTCACATTACCCACCTTGGTCTCCAGAGAGACACAGTTGAGAGTGAAGTAGTTATCAGATCACAGGTTCATCCAGTGTTCAGAACACCTGCAGTAGTTATATTTGAAGGTCTTACTCAAGGGCCTAATGGTGATGTGATTGATCTGCCGGGAGCAGGAATCAAACCAGCCATTTTTCTGACAGGGGAGCTGTAAAGCTCAGAGCACTTGTTGTTATCAAAAGTAACATGCCATTGTAGTGTGCAGACTCCCAATGACAGAAATATCACACATAGTTTCTTACATAGTAGATCTGGCACTGAACACTATGTGTGCACTTTATCTATATTATGTGAAATTTTAAGAAACTATGAAACATTAATAAGTTCGAAAGAAACTTTGTATTGTTTTATGCGCCAATTGTTAACCAATTCTAACCACTGTTCAGCAGGATGCAGTCTTGTAACCATGTAATTAATAATTGCTACAGGACGTAGTGGAGGTGTGTTTCTGTTATATTTGTGTTTGACAAATATTTTTTAGTTGAAAACAATTGTTTCTTAGTTAGTAAAGTAAATTATTTAAATATAAAAATGTGAGGTATTTGTTTAGTTTTCAGTTTATAGTCTTTGAATTTAAGATTCATGGCCTAGAACTGAACTTGTGTGCTTTCTCAAATTGGAATCGGACTCGTTCGTGTCTCGGACTCGTTCGTGTCTCGGACTCGTTCCTGTCTCGGACTCGTTCGTGTCTCGGACTCGTTCGTGTCTCGGACTCGTTCCTGTCTCGGACTCGTTCGTGTCTCGGACTCGTTCGTGTCTCGGACTTGCCCCCCACTGGACTCGATCTTCACTTGAACTCAATCCGTTAAAGATATGGGTTTTACTTGCACTTTAAACAGCACTGTAAATATATATACAAAATCATTTGTTTGTATTATCCTGATAATTTGCATACGGTTATCGAAAGCATATAGATATTGTTGGCTTTAAAATTCCCAGAGTGTGTGATTGTCTGTCTGCCCTGTAACAGACCCGCACCCCATCCAAGGTGTCCCTGCCCTGTGCTCCCATCCTCACCGTCGCCCTCTACTGGTTGTGCAGTTATGAAAGCTGGCTAGCAGTGGAGAGAAACGCACCCTGAAGCTTGCCATATGCCACCAGGGAGCCGCTGAAGGTGACGCCCCCGATGTAGGTGCCTAGGTAGGCCACGGTCTTCACCATGTTGGCGGCAGGGTGCGTGTCCAGGTGGGGGTGCTCAATCATGAACTCAGCAATGCAGGTGAGCACAGCTGCTAGTCCCACCAGGCTGTGGAAGGCAGCTACCAGCTGGGGCAGGTCAGAGATCTCAATGCGCTTGGCGACTGTCAGACCTGAAGGCCAGAACAATAAAACAGAGTGACAGAATTATAATTACCTAGCATAGGGACAAGGGAAAAAACAGACAAATGCATTTGAATTTCCATATATTCTATGACAGTGTTTCTAAACCCGGTCCACGAAGACCCCTTGCCAGTCCATGTTTTTGCTCCCTCCCAGCTCCCTACTAAACAATCCACATTTTTGTGAAAAACACATGGACTGTCTGGGAGTCCACAAGCACTGGGTTGGGAAACACTGTTCTATCACACAGAACATTTTTTAATACAGAATGTATTATGGCACGTTAATTCCCAGTTTTAAAAAGCCAGCCCACATGGACATCCCAATAAAAAATAAAAAATTTTAAAGCTTCTTGTAAGCTTTTTGTTATCCAAGACCAAACAGGGCTGTACTGGAAAGAAAAATACGGACAGTCTGGGGTTCCCCAAGGACGGGTTTGGAAAACACTGTTCTATGATACTGAACATTTTTTGATGTGCA
Organism: Paramormyrops kingsleyae; assembly: GCF_048594095.1. NCBI lineage: Eukaryota > Metazoa > Chordata > Actinopteri > Osteoglossiformes > Mormyridae > Paramormyrops > Paramormyrops kingsleyae. The sequence continues at coordinate 7,008,396 of NC_132807.1, read as the reverse complement.
TACAGTACAATATGGTGCATTAATTCCTGCTTTTAAAAAGCCGGCCGACATAGAAATCCCAATAAAGCCTTCCATTATCCAAAAGCTTAAACTGGGCTCTGCTGGACAATGACTGGATACTAGGTATGTGGGTTCCCACTGTCCTCTTGAGATCCAGTAATTCATTTTTGTCCTCTGTAGAAGACATTATGTTCTTGCTGATATCTTTCATACAATACATGCTGCTCTATTATGTCATGCTGTTCCTTTAAGAAGCTGTAAGGTGACATCACATGTGTGGGGTGTGATTTTGTCAACCTCCTCTTCCCGTCAAATCAAAATTTTAATCAATATTAAAAAACAATTTTTGCCTGGATCTCCAGGAGGACCTCAGGCCCCTCTTTCAGGCCCCTGTTTAAATGGAAAAGACAGGCTAAGCAGTGAGATTAAAAAATTAGTTCCTTTCCATTCCTGCCGACTACGTAAATACAAAAAGTCACCTGACCCTCAACATCCAGCCTCTTAAGATAAGAAACATGGTGTCTGAAGGTATAGAATATTTGTCTCCAACACGCCATCTTTCCTCTCCCACATCTTCACCTTTGTCATTGTTATTTTTATTTATTTACTTTTTTTTTTACCTTAATGTTATAATACATCCCTAAAGTGCCAGGTACAAAACCTTCCTTAAGGACAGTGCTTTGAAGGTTACTATTATGCAGTGCATGGCAAAGAGAAATCTTTTGACTCAATTAGCAATGAACATGTCAGAGAATTACAAACATCAAAGGCCAAAGAACGCCATACGATGTGGACTTAAAGCAAATGCAAACATAATAAAGTGTAAGAGAATGCACTGGGCTTAACCATCTGAAGGCGTCTGTGAGTGCCCACTGATTTCTACCAGCTGCTTGCATTCATCAGAGAATTAAATGCTCATTTGTTACATCAGCTACACTGCAGGCCAACCCAGGTGATTAATGCTAAAATATAGTATTTTCCATCTTTCAGATCATTCTTAGAAACAAGAACAGCAAGAAAATTATGGAATTAACATCAAAGGCTGTGATGTTTATGACCTAAATATACTTAAGGCAGGAGATTAACTGTGCTTTTAAAGCTTTAAGAGTGGTAATGCCTTCTTTCATCCCCTATCTTTATGTTTTTGATGTAATGTAACCCTTATGAATGTAGAAATACCATAAATGCCTGAGAAATTTGCACTGACTGTTTACTACCACGACACTTAATGCTGCATTTGATCAGTCATACTGGTCCTGCTTATATCTAAGGCATCGTTAATGTAATCCAGTGATGTCTTGTGATTTTGAGGTTTTCCGTAAGTGTGCTATGATAAAGTGTCAAGTCTGTCTTTTGATGTTGCCTTGCTTTAAAATTTCAGTTTTTAATAATGACAGCAGTTTGAACACCTGACCGTAGTTGGCGGTAGCGAATTAAGCGGCCGCTGTACCCACCGATCGTTCCCCCAGTGGCCATTGCCAGGGACATCTGAGAGAGCAGCTCGGGGGAGGGTTTGAGGGCCCCCAGGGTGGCTGCGAGGCCCCCAGCCACTCCGATGATGCCGAGGGCATTTCCCAGCCTGGAGGTGCCCTGTGCGGACAGCCCCGCCAGCGCTCCCACGCAGCACAGCCCAGAGCCGAGATATATCATCTGCAGATGGGAAAACACAGCCATCTTGGCGATGAGCATCAAACTGGCGTTAGGGATAATCTCAGCTACTCAGAGGCCAGAGAATGTGTTCAACACAGCCTGTCAACACTCCTCCTGTCTCTCTTGTGCCCGTTACACGCATACAGTATTTACTCCACTGAATTCATGTTTCTGTCGCTCTTTTCCCTATTGATGTATTTCCCACCTGCTCGATGTTGTAGCCGCCCAGGATGCTAGCGCCGTATCCACCTATGAAGGCAGCGCCAGGGATGCCGTACAGGTAGTTATACTCGGGGGGGTCTGTGGGCCTTTTGAACATGTCCAGCATCCTCTGAGTGATGAGGAAGCCGCCTGTAGGCAGACAGTGACACAAGGCAAGATATGTGATGTGGAGGTAAAACACTTTATGTGGAGACATGAGACGGAGATACACGATGGAGTCACATGATATGCGGTCACATGGTGTGGAGTCACATGGCAGCGTAATGAGTGAAAGAACAGAGTGAAAGTGTAGAGTGCTGATAACCCAAGCAAATGGCTGGCAAAAGTGGCAGGCCTCGCAGTAAGGCTGTCAGCCCTGCCTGGGGGCCCTTACCCGCAATGTTTATGGAGGAGACGAAGGCTGCCAACAGGGCCAGGGTCTCCGGGATGCTGGAGGGGGTGAGACCCCCACCCATTAGTGCCAAACCACCCACTGCAGTCAGGCCTGCAGAGAGAAATGTGGCCTTTCACATTGATACGTCTGCACCCAAGTGGGGACTCATTCATTTCTATGGGGAAAACTCTAATCCCAACAATGACAACCTTAACCCCTACCCAGCCCTAACCTTAACCAAACAAAATGCAAGACTTTTGTCTTTTTTCCCTTTTTGACTGCATTCACAGATCTTTGTGGAGATCTCAGAAATGGTCCCCAAAACGTCAAAATAACAAAATTTCATCACATTGTGGAGGACCCCACAATGTAATATAAACCTAATCCACACACACAGACTCACACACACACACACACGCGAGTGCAGTCCCTGACCTGAGATGGCATTGGTAACAGACATCAGCGGGGAGTGCAGGGCAGGGGTGACCCCCCAGACGGTGTGGTAGCCCACGATCCCGGCCAGGCCGAATGTGGTCACCATCTGCGTAAAGGCAGCGTTGGGGGAGACAACGCCGAGTCCAAGCACTGCGGAAAGACCTGGGGAGCAGAGGGGGTGGGGTGGGGGGACGTTCTACCTGAGTCTCCTGTCCAGGACCCTGGGCTTCCTAACAAGGGCCAAAATTGGCCCGGCAGTGTTTCCTGAGAGCTGCATCTAACAATAATATCACGTGTACTTTTTGTACAGCCAAGGTGAACAGCAAAAAAAGGGAAAAACTCAACTGGATGCCTGGTCCTAAAAAACAAGTACCTAGAGACCAAACGATTTTGAAACAGCAGTATCTGGCTTTCCTGTGGATCCCTTTCCAGGCCCCAGTTACTGAGACCACATGGGCATTATTTACCGACTGCGCACACGGGCATGTCAGTGGCATGCAGAGGCCGGACGCAGCACCGCTGACCTGCCGTGTAGATGCAGGCGGACGTCATGGTTCGCCTGAAGGGGGAGATCTCAGCCAGCTTCTCGGCGTTGAGTTCTGCCACCGTTTTCTGTTTGAGCGGAGCTGGAGGAGGGGAAGTCTTTGGCAATGGAGATGGGAAAAGATTTTTGCCGTCCTAGAAAGTGCAACATTAAAATAAAGTCGTTACATTCAAAAGACATTTTAGAACATTATTCCTGTTCATCTAGCACAGGCTATTAGACAATCCCATTATCTATCACTGTTTCACAGTGGGGAGCTTGCTTGGAAAACATAATTAACATATTAAAGTAAAATAAAAATAATTGAAAATTACATTTAATGTACTACTAATTTCTGTTTTCTACATTCCCAGGTGCCTTGCCAGTTGCCGTGTTTTGGTAATAAAAGAAGCACATTTTGCGGTTTGGATGGTTCAGCCCATTCAGAAACAAAGAAAAACAGGGCTCAGGGTGGGCAAACTGACAAGGAATTTTATGTTTGAAAAAGGGACTTAATGTCGCCCCCTGCTGTAAAAACACAGCAGACTTACCTTCATGACCACGGTGCCCCGAACGACATGGTCGACTGTTCCATAATCAAAATCATCCTTGGGCTCAAAGTAAAAGTATTCCTTGTCGGGACTGATGGCCTTCAGTAATTTCAAAATATTATTTGAGTACAGTGAGCTGGCTTGTGTGGCCATCCGGCTTGGCAGATCTGTGTACCCAACGTGTGTCACGCCCTGACAATAGATGGAAAAAAACGGTCACACAGTGCAGATAACTTGCAACCACATCCTCCAGATCTCACTCCTCTTCTTCTTCCTGCCAAGATATGAGAAGATATTTAAGAAATGCTCACCTTGTGAACGTATAGCTCTCCAGGTTTTGTGGTCTCTATGTTGCCCCCAGCCTCAGCAGCTAGATCCACCACCACGGAGCCATCCCTCATGGACTCGACCATTTCGGTCTTGATAAGGATGGGAGCTCTCTTTCCTGCAGGAGGGGAATGTCAGACTTACAGCACTGTTGGGAGTGGTCATGGATGGGCGTGGTGCTCACCTGGAATGAGCGCAGTGGTAATGATGATGTCCACGTCTTTACACTGTTTGGCAAACAGCACCATCTCCGCCTCGATGAACTCCTTGGACATCTCCTTGGCATAGCCGCCGACGCCCTCCCCGGACTCCTTCATATCCACCTCTAGGGGCTCAGCCCCGAATGACTTAAACTGCTCCAGGGCAGCAGGTCTGGGGGCAGGGAAATGAAGCACAGTACATACTCAGAAGAGCGCAACCTTGTCTGCAAGGTAATTAGTGCAAAAAGTCACGCCTTGGTCACCTGGTGTCAAATCCCCTCACGATGGCACCCATCGATTTGGCGGCCCCAGCTGCAGACAGACCTGCAACGCCACCACCGATCACCAGGACCTGCACAGAGGGACCAAGGTGTCAACAGAAAGTGCTCCAGATACAGTGAGGATCCGAATTTGCGTTTGATGTTATAGAGGTTCCTGTGCATGATCCCGCATTACGGTTAGACGTGACACAGGAGTGGAGGGTGCATACCTTGGCTGGTGGTACTTTCCCAGCAGCAGTGATCTGGCCAGTGAAAAATCTTCCAAAATGATTGGCTGCCAGGACAACAGCCTTGTACCTAAACAAAATAAAGCCCAATCAAGGCAGCAATCTTCCATCTATCCATAACAATGTATGCCGTACAGGGTCACACCTGAAACCTATCCCTGGAAGCACAGTGCTCAAGATACCCTGGATGAGATGCAAGTCCAAGGCTGGGCACTCGCTCAAACAATATGGGCAATTTAGAGACATCAGTTCATCAAATCACATGTTTTTGGACTGGAGTGCCTGGGAAAACCTGCACAAATATTCTGGACATGTAACTATGCCAGGCAGTATCTTCTGCTGGTCCTCCCATAAAGATACATTATCTCACCCTGCAATGTTGGCCATGGAGCTCAGTGCATCATAACCTTGAGCTATTGTGACCCTCGGCACCTGGTCCATGGCCAGGACGGTACACTTCTGGCTGGAGAGCTTCTCCATGAGGTCAGGATTTTGTGCTGGGTAGATGAAGCTCACGAGTGTGGACCTGGGCCTGAGCAATTCAGCCTCGTGCCTCCCCATGGCGTCATTAAACACTGGTGCTCGTACCTGCAACCAGAGGCAAAATGAAGACACAAAGATATTTCCATGATAAACCCATGTGGGTCTATTACGGGCCATTAGGACCCTGCATAATTGAAGCAACAGTTTGTTTCACATTGTCTGCAGTAAATTTTACTTGCTCTTGGTGGGTGTTGGACTTTGAAAGGGCTACACTTTGCCATCGATTTAGTTCATAAGTCTTATGGATACAATGTTTCAGCACAGTCAAGGGGTGGAGGGTGTCGAGCTTGGTGACCTCAGGATCATATCTTTGCTTTTTGCAGATGTTTTCCTGTTGAATTCAAAGAGCAGTAACCTTCAGCATACACTGAGGTAGTTTCGTCTCATCTCATCTCATCTCATTTCATCTCGTCTCAATTCAATTCAATTCAATTCACTTTATCCTCAATGGGCAATTAAAAAGGTGTGTGGATTAGCACAGCAGCCATTCACACATGACAATAAATACAGAATAAAAAGGACACATCGCTGTTAGGCAAACCTTAATGCTGTGTGTTCTGATAAAGTTCCATTAAAAACTTCCATTAAAAGTTCCTTTAATATGATGCCAAATCACAGATATTGAGACTTGAGTAGCTGGACAGTCCTGAGGACAACGGTTGTCCTTCTCCTCTGTGTCCTGCAACCTGGACAGCGAAGCCTGTGCCCTGAAGGGAGCCATTCAGACACAGGGAACAGGATGTGTGAGGGATCAAGATGCTGAGTACTGATTGGGCCACGAGAATCCTGGGAGTCAGAGGGTGTACTGCCCCCTCCAGGTTGGGGATGAGTTCCTGCCTCCCTCAAATGGAGAAGTTGATGTATCTCAGGGTCTTGTTTATGAATGAGGGTACAATGGAGCAGGAGATAGACAGGTGGATTGGTGCAGCTTTTGATTTACCAGTCAGTCTGCGTTTGGTCACGAGTTTTGTGTAGTGACCAAAAGAATAAGATCGCAGATACAAGCGGCGGAAATGCCTTTCCTTCTCAGGGTGTCTGGGCTCAGCCTAAGCGATAGGGTGAGGAGCTCAGACATTCAGGAGGGGCTCAAAGTAAAGCCGCTGCTCCTCTGCGTCAAAAGGAGTCAGTTGAGGTGGTTCGGGCATCTATGTAGGATGCCTTCTGGACGGCTCCTTGCGGAGGTGTTCCAGGCATGTCCAACCAGGAGGAGAGCCCGGGGCAGATCCAGGACACGCTGGAGAGATTATATTTCTTCGCTGGCCTGCAATTGCCTTGGTATTCCCCCGGTGGGGCTAGAGGAGGTGCTGGTGAGAGGGATGGATGGATGGATGGATCCACATGGGACTCCTTTTATCTTGAGCAATGTCACACTTTTTAATTATGTCAAACTAGATACACATAATACTCACCTTCAGGACAAGATCTGAATCGAAGCTACTCTGCGTGTCAACTATCGTGGCTCCAGCTTCCCTGTAATGCTCATCCGAGAACTTTGACTCCTCCCCAGCTCCTGTCTCCACCTGTACCCTGAAGCCCTGCTTGACCAGCGCCTGCACACCGGCCGGTGACACGGCCACTCTCCGCTCATTCTTGAAGGTTTCCTTGGGGATGCCCACAAGGACGTCTGAGTATCGAACACCTGGGAAGCAGACACACGTGGTAACGTTCATACTATGGTCCCACTCTGAGGCCTACCTACCAAGAAATACCAGTGTATTTGGGAAGATGACATTGATGATTAGATGGGAGCTACTAATAGGCCCATTCAATAACGAGTCACTTCCTGAGTCTTGACTGCAACAGCAAAAGGTCACAACTCCATTCCACCACAGCAACGAACCCAGATTATGTAAAGAATGACTGAACGGAAGTAGTACTTGACTGTACCATGATGATGGGGGGGGGGGGTGCTGTGTAGACAGCAAACACTGAATTGGAAGAAACCACTCAAAAGCTGGGGGTGGGTTAATAATATAAAGAAGTGCTGAATGTAGAAGAAGATGGTTTAAAAACAAAGTCTTCTACCACTTGCTTTAAAACGCTTCTTGTTTTAAGCTCTACCTCAAAAAAAGTACAGCAAAAGACGACAATACGAACGCAATCCCTGTTTGACAGGCCTTGCTCAGCCTGCTGATATATTCCATGCAGGGTCCAGTTTCACATATCTGTCCTTAATTGGCATGGTGAACTTCCAGCGCCAGCTAGACATTATTAGCAGCTGCTTGGCAGCCTGCCGCTCCCACAGCCCCGGACCGGGCCTCCCCTGCCTGGCCGGCTCGCAAGTTCCCTGTCCTTAACTAACGCGCGGAGGATCCAGCGACACACTGGGAGTCTCACACAGGCGGAAGGGCTGTGACCTTGCCTCAAGGTTCCTATGACAAAACGGTGCTCTGGACCAGAACAAAAAAACACAAAAGGCTGGAATGTGCCTTTCACCTTTACGCGACCTCTCCTGAATATAAACTTAAGTAAACATCAGCAAGCAGCAGCCAGTTTCTCAGTGGATGAGGTGGGGGTCTAATCCCACAGCGTTAAATTAACATCATCCACAACTTATTCTCTGATACGCTTTACACTGATTTAACTTGTTCAAGATCTAGACAACATTTGTTCATAAACTTTTGAAATAAACACAAAGAAGTGGAATGAAAGTAAACAACACTCAGCAGGAAGACTTCATACCGAAAATGAAATAAACAGGGAGTTTGCCAAGGGTATCTGTTCCATACCTTTGGAAGCTTGCTGGTTCCACAGGACAGGGAACGTTCTGAAGTATCTTATTCCAGAGATCTTCTGCAGGGCACCGGGATGCAGCAAGGGCACCGAGCAGCTGGACACGCATCGCAGCAGGGAGGACATGTCTCACGCGTCTGTCCTGCTCTTTACAGGTGCAGGTGTGCTACGGGAGAGGTGCGGTATCTGAGACAGAGCTCGCAATCAGATGTCAACAGGCATATTTTCTCAGGCAGAAAGCTGTCCCGGTTGCCCCGCGCACACTGTCAGCTCACAGGCCCAGGAACTGCAGTGTGACACTATAGCTCTCCAGGATACAGTGCCAACCAGTCATGTGGGACAGTCCAGATTCGCGAGAACTGGAAATGTGACGACTGTGGCAGGGGACACAGAGCCAAGAAACTCTACTCGCCTTCAGCCTGGAATATGCACTTAGATCATATCTACACATAAAGTCTGCTGTAGAAAACATTAACGGGGTTACTAAAGATAGGAATTTTATAGTAGAATGAAAAATATTTCAAAAAGGTGATAAAATATTTGTTTTGCAGTGAAATACATGGAAACTGTGATTTAATGTTAGTTAAAAAAAAATTAGTGGAAATTCATTTATCTCTTTTTTCAATTGCAGTATTTTCTGATGTTTATGACAAACAGAACTTCGAGCAACTTGGAGTAGTAAGAAAAAAGTTCAACAGCTACAGGGGAGTATTTAAAATCTCACTAACCTCGGTCCTGTGAGTCTTCTGTTAATATAAATGACTCCCGTGGTATTTTTTGTCAATACAGATAGACGTAAATGCAGATTTTATGGTCATTGTGACCTTGACGTCAAGGTGCCCCCTTCGGGTTTCGTTAGCTCAGTTTTACCTCTATAAATAGTGGAACCACGTGATTCACATGCCGTCCGCGGCCGAAAACAGACACAAGTTCGGCGTAATTCAAACACCGCTGTAGACCGGCTTTCATACGGTCTTCAAACAAAAACGTTGCACCGTTCATTATTGTATAAAGGTAATACACGCAGGGTTCATTTCACAAATATAAATTACAGTAATTGAGCTTTAAAGAAAAAGCGTGTATCTGAAGCCATTTTTTAAGTATAACTGGTAAAAAAAAATAGATTTATTTATAGTATCTACAAAGCACTTAAAAGTTATCCAACTAACTTTTCGCTTGATTTTGAAGTTTTTTTAGACTATACTTTGAAATTTGGTGCCACCTTCTGGTCACAATAATGAACTATTACTACTTGTGGAAGAGCAATAGAGATGCAAATATATGATTTAAAGTGCTTCACCTGATGTGTAGATGTCTAGCACCCGAAGAAACTGTGTTCTTAAAGGTTTCCTCGTTGCTTGTGACCTACCGCATAGGTGTTATCCGCCAATACAAAGAGACAGGCCTATCTAACCAACAAACTAGCCCAAGACTTATGTGTCCCAGCACTGAGGTAAATTAAACTTTGGTTACAGAGATTCTTGATGATAGTTAGATCAAGGTAAATTGCCTGTATAAATAACAGACTGGAGCTGTGATGATGCTATGCTTGATGAATCTGATGGAGGTTGGCACTTATGTTCTGCAGGGAGCACTGATTGTCAAGCCACATGATCTTAGGTGCTCCTCCATAACGTTACTTTTAGTGAGTTTGAGCCTTTGTCAGTCAAAAGGAGTTTTATTCTATTCGGATGACCCCTTCAGCTGTGGCATTCCATGAGGATGTGATGCATCTCTTGTGAGAGATCAATGGTATTTCTCATAACGATATCCTTTAATGAAACTGATATTTTGATCAATACCCCTCTAATTATCCTGAGTTCATGAAACTCTGTTGGGACTGGGAACACTGGAATCTTCCAGTCTACCAAGTTCCAGAAATGTCCTTAATTCCACTTTCAATGCACCCCTTAAGTCTTCAGGCTACCCTTTCCTAACTTGGCATCACGGTGACTCTGTGCTGGTTGGCATCAGAGTGACTGCTCAGTGCTGGTTGGCATCAGAGTGACTGCTCAGTACTGGTTGGTATCAGAGTGACTGCTCAGTGCTGGTTTGACTCATACCTTGTAACTGACAAGTGGCTTGAGGTGCAGAGGAGTCCAAATCACATCAGGTAACAACCGGTGTTCCCCAAGGCTCTGTCCTTGGTTCTCTCCTCTTCTCTGTTTATGTTTTCTGTCTAGGCCAGATGATCCAGTCAGATGGCTTCTACTACCACTGCTATGCTGATGATATCCAGATCTACTTGATCTTCATTCTTGACGGCACCATAATTTCTGCTAGTCCATGCTAGGTTGACATCGCAGCCTGGATGAGGGACCAACACCTCCACTTAATCTCTCTAAAATGAGCTTCTTGTCATCCCTGCCAGCATTATAATTCATACTGACGTGATTGTTCAAGGACTACCAGGAACCTAGAGGTAATGACACACGACCAGTTATCTTTTGCTGAGCACATAAAAGCATTGTCCCAATCTTACAGGTTTACCCTGTATAACATAAAGAAGATCAGGTCTTTACTTTCTGAATATGCAGTTCAGTTTCTAACCCAGGCACTTGTCACTAATGGCTAGACTATTGCAACTTTCTGCTGGCAGGTCTACCAGTTTGTGCTATCAGTCTACTGTAGATGATCATGATTCAAAACATGGCAGCATGTTTAATATTCATTCAGACTAAACATTTTCAGGTCACACCTCTCCTTGTTTCTCCTCACTGGCTCTCTATTGGCGCTGGCATTAAGTTCAAGTGCTTGGTTCATCAATGGGCTGGCTCTCATCTTCATTAAAAGGCTCCTCGAGACCAATGTCCCATCTCGCCCCCTCTGGTCAGCAAATCAACAACACCTGGACCTCCTTCCAACATGGGAGAAGTGTCACTTCATACAGTTTTCTTGTGTGGTTCCCTGATCGTAAACAATAAACAATTCATAAAGAAATACATGCTGGCCTGGGGTGAAATAATGAGCCTTCTTGGTCTGGTGCAGGATACATCGAAAAGAGGAACCCTGGAATTTTACTGTCAGTCTCTCTGTCTGAATGCTAGGAGTGATTCTACTCCATTGGGCCCTTGAGCAAGGCTCTTAACCTGCGATTGCTTCTTCCTGGGTATGATGTACACCTATATCCAGCCCTGCAAGCAGGTCCTCCAACTTTCAGGGAAAATGTGGGGGATTGGCAATTATGAGGTATCACCCGCCACACGGCTGCACTCGGGTTCTCATCCCTAAGCTGGTTCGTCCTGTGGTGGGTATCAGCGCACGCTCCTTACCTTACCTCACTGTGCAGATCTCTGTTTCTACACCACTGGTGGATTCCTGCAGGCCATCAGTGATGCACATGGCCTCAGCAAGGCTGCTGTGTCCAAATCTGTGCATGTGTTGGTCACATTTCTGTTGCATCATGTTTACAACTACATACAATTTCCAGCAGGAGAGGATGCCTTGCATGACGATTGGTAAATACTCGTAGATTTCACTTGTTCTGTACCTATCTTCATTATCTTACTCGTTATTCACTAAGATCGATTGCTTTCTGGAAACAGCCCTGACTGTTTGTACTGATATCCAGTCGAAACTTACAAGTTTCTGTTATATCTCCAGTGTTGCTTGAACTGCATTACTTCTGTTTAATTGCCCTACTTTTGCTATCAGCCCATTATTTGTTTACTGGAATTGATCATTTTAATTCATTTGGATTTTTTTTTTACTATGCATACCTTGTTGTATCTTGTTATTAGACAATAAATTGGTGGTGTTTCATTTTTACATTTGGTATTTAATTGTTGTTTTTAACAGAGTAGTCAATTTTTATTTGGCTATTCCACAAATTAGTCATAGTCGATTTTAATCAACACAAAAATAATTGTTAGGTGCAGCCCTACACATGTGTTTGCCGGGTTTAATAAAGCAGACTTTTTATTGTTTGCACATGCTGTTTTGTGGCTTTTGTTGTACATGTACTTTCACGCTGAAATTCACATTAAGTTTGATAAATGAGGCCCCAGGTGAGGCTGTGTGCCAAGCACTGTTAATGGAAGTACCAAGACTTTTATTTTAATACAATTTATAAGCTGAATTGTTGAATAGCATTTCTTATGCAGCAGTGTGTTGGCACAGTGGTTAGCTCTGATGTCTCTGGTACTTGGGTTCTAGTCTCTGCTGTGGCTCCATATGTGTGATGTTTGCATGTTCTCCCTGTGTCATTGTGGGGTTTGCTCTAGATATTCTGGTTTCCCCTCACAGTCCAAAAAACATGCTGAGGTTAATTACCAAATAGCGTGTGTGTGTGTATGTGCCCTGCGATGGGTTGGCACCCCATCCTGGCTTAGTCCCTGTCATGCTCCTGTAGCTTCTGGGATGGGCTCCATACTTGGGGGGAAAGTTAGGGTGACTCCATGGGCCCCTGACTGACTGGGGCCCCAAAAATGTTCATACAGTTGGATTGGTCTGCGTTGAGGGTCCAAAATCTCTAGCAGGACCCCTGCTCCAGACCCTCACAACCCTAAACAGGACAAGTGGTTATAGAACATGGATAGATGGTCATTTTTGCCAGTTCCATAGAATCAAGTACAAGATTTTCATGTGTTCAGAAATACTAGTTGGGCAGACGGGCTTTGAGAGGTGAATAGTTGGTGTCTTAAGTACCCAGACCCCATCTGCAATTCTTATTGCTGTATGTCAGACATGAGACAGGAGTCTGCAGTTATTTACTTGTATCACATGCCCAGAATATGAGCTTTAAATCCCACTTCCTCTCTACCCACGTGGGGAGTTCGCATGCGATTTGCAGGCCATGTGGGTTCCCTCCAGGTACCCTGGCTTCCTTCCGCAGTTGCTGCCTGGGAGAGGTGACCCTGAGTATGAGGAGCGGTTAGGAAACGCACGCATTGCCGCGTCTGGAACGGTGGGCAAGAGACGCCGGGCTTAAAAAACAGAGATGTGACTTTATCAGAGGCTGAATGAGTCATCAAATGAGTCAGAATACAAGAGGAATTAAAAAAAAAAAAAAACTAAATCAAAAAAAGGCGAGGAGGAGATCTGTAAATAGTCCCAGGTGAGATGCGACGATGGCAGGAGTTGTGTTTAGCTGCAGAGGAGCAACTGTGGGACCACGGCAGGCAGATTTAGCAGAGCCTTTACCAAGTGTATATGTCTGATGGGAGGTGAACATCTCTGCGGCTTGAGGCAAATAAACACAGGGCTGTGAATTCTGATTATACACACATGTATTCCATTTAAACAGGGAAGGCCTCAGTTCAAATAAATCATTTAAAAAAATAAATAAACGAAATTACATACATTTTTCATCATGTTATAAAAAGTGGCACTTTATGTATAAATATATAAACCCATGCAGGTATGTACAATCAATGGTGGATTTGCAATTAGCTGACATTTTCCATTCACAAGGGACAGTATCAGGGCAACAGAACGGTACACATTCCTTTGTAAAACACTGAGAGAATAAGCCATCATCACATGTGGGATACTCACTGGCGGAGATCTATGCTCTTTAGTAAGGCTCATAGTAAAGAGTAAAAAACGACTTTCCCCATGTGATGCAGTGACACGCAGCATATGACCCCCCCCCCCCCACACACACACAGACACGTGCAGGGAGCAGCTTCTCATCGATGTTCACACAGAGTGACGTTCCAGGACTTTTAGCCTTCGGGAACCAGCTGGAGGTGTGTCCCAAGGCAGCCTGCAGTCCCTTCGAGATCCTTCTTATGTTTTTGCCGATTTGTATCTCTGTGTGCTCAGCGATCGTTCGTTTATCACCGGGGCAGGAAGCAGTAAACCAGACCGATTGGCATGGAGTAAAAATATTATGCCGACAACACTGGCCATCTGCAAAAGCTGACAAAATAGTGTATTTTTGAAGATAAAAATGTTTACAAAGGCAATTTATTATGATATTAGTTGTGCTGAGAGGCCTTCTTTAAGCGGTACCCTCTAACTTTCAGTTGTATTGACTTAACTCTTAACTCTTTCCAGATGTTTAGTGTGTTCCCCTGAAGTACCCAGTCTGACAACTGTAGCTCATTAGCTGAGTTTGGTGAAAATTATTTACAGTACACTCTGCTGTCTGCCAACAGCCATGTCCAGCAAAGATATCACACCAGTGGTCACATGACCAAATAAAACCGAACTGGCCACACACACTTTACGGCCATCTGGCCTCGGGTAGGAGAACCACCAGTATGACACCATTCACTGTATTCAAAATGCATTGTTTTGAAAATGTGGCAATAATCTTCCCAGTATTTTACAGTGCAACACCTGGATCAAATGCTTGCCTTTAAAAATGGATGCTGGGCTATTTGTGCAGCACTTGCAATAGCATAAACACAGTGACCAGAAGGAGTTAAAGTATTGCCCAAATACTCCTCAGAAACTGAGCTGGACTCAGTGTTTCCATCTGGATGCCTCCAGGGTCTGAGTGCTCCCTTACTGGCCCTGGGTGTTCTCGCTTTCCCTGGTTCCTGAGCCACTGCTCCAGGCTACCACTGTGGTGCCTGTAGCTGGATCCCCTCTCTTCCTCAGGAGACTGAAGACGGGAACGGCCACCTTCATGTTCCTCCCCGACGTGATCAGCTCCCCGTAGCCCTCCTGGTGGGAGAAGGCGTAGGCCGACCGGCGCGAGCTGGTCCGCCGCACGCGCTTCAGGTTCTGCTCCTGCGGACGCTGCCTCCTGCTGGCCTGCTGAGTGTGGCGCACCTGGAAGTCAAAGTAAAAATATGCTCAGAAGCCCAGAAAAATATCAGTGTGGCAAGAAATGCCAAAATACCGCGGAAAGTGAACGTGAAGAACAACATGGTCAAAGCTGGCAGTAAATCTCACATGAAGAAACGGGGATTTTTAATGTACTTTGATTGTGTAAATTTCTGTGCAAATAGTTTTTTGTAGAATTCCAAAACAAAAATCTGTGAACTGCAAAAACATACAATAAACATACAGAAAATATTGTTATCTTATCTTTGACATTTTCCATGAAGCATTTTGCAGAATAACATTCATGGAAGCTTTAACATTTGTGGCTCTTCTTAACAGTTAAAGCTGGTCGTTTCCAGGCCACATTTCAATCTCTCATTGCTTGCCGTCCTGCGGTTATGCGCCATGCTTCCTCTTTGCACATAAAAAGCGCGCTGCATAATACCTTGTCAGTCATAGTTGGGTAGAGGTCAGTTCTCAGAAATCGCACAACCAGGACGGGCATGACACACACTGTAGTGGTGAGGAGAATAACCAACCAGACACCTGTCTGGGTCAGGGTGTTCCGTGCGGTGCCTGGGAACCAATCATACCAAAGCTGGGGTCAACTAGCACAACTTGGAACTCAAACACTGAGGACACCAAAAACCCTTTAATACACTGACATCAAACAACACTTAGCTCAAGAGCGCCTGAGATCATTATAAATACAGTACTTTATAGAGAGCATTTTAAGAGCAGCAAGCCCCGATGTAGAAAGTCTATTTTAAGAGAATATATCTTAGCTGAAAGTTGAAATACAAGAAATGCTGAATGCTCAAACTTACCAAGAAAAGGGAAGTGGCTTGGGAATATGGTGAAAATACCATTACTGTGCATAGCGAACAATATACAGAAGTAAATAGTCAGGCTCCCCCATACATAGAAATGATTCACAGCAGTCCAGTAATTAGTGTCGAGTCCAATCTGGAAAAAAAAACGCATCCAGAAAAAGCAGTTTTCAAACCTTCAAGGACAAAACAGGGATTTTCATTTTCATGCTGTTACATTTAAACCCTTAGCTGGCCCCTTTTCTCACTGGCAATTTCTTAATTGTCTAAAAAAACTATTTGCACATCTGAATATTTTAGTGCGGCGATTCAGGTTAAGTACTTTGCTCAAGGGTGCTACACAAAATTCCTGGTGGGACTGAGCTGGCAGCGTGTGATTCATAAGGCAGCCCTCTTAACCTCTCAGCTAACTGCTGCTTCTGTCAAGCAAAACTGCTGGAACTCGGCGGTTAATAGGGAGGGTAAGATTCAATCAAACGATTTGTATCAGCGCAGTGACATAAGAGTTCATGAAGCGATTGTCCCGGATCACAGCCGTAAATCATGGGTGGGTTGTAACCCTTAATAATCAAACCCAGCACAATAATCATGTCTCCCCCTAAATGGGTGGAGAATTCGACCCTCCCAATGTTTAAACCAAAGTTACACTCTGGCCCTGAATACAGTGTGCACTGGATACAATTTGGGATGACTTTGGGGTGAATGGTTTCTAACATCTTTGCATTGGTGAAATCTGATTAATTAATATATAATTATTAGTCAAGGCCCTATGCCTTTATTATTTAAAAATGTGACCAATAATTTTATATTTAAACTGATTCCCTCTCTCTAAACTGTTTATCTATCTCTACCATATTGAATTGCATTGCATTATATTCTTTTGCATCGCATCATATTGAGTTGAATCACATAGTGTTGAATCGAATCGTATCGAATCGCAATACATCGCAATAGGGGTCAATCACATTGCATCGCATTAGTCGCTTCATATTTATGTTAAATGTATCAGATCACTGGCAATGTATTGACTGCATTAGTGTGAGCGGTAGCGTGCATCAGCGATGGAGATGCACACCCCTAGTGGTTAAACAAGGCACATGTAGGTGGAGCTTTTAGATGTAGCATGACGCAAACCCAAGAGCTGCAGTAACATCACCCCAGCCGAGTAGCGTGTGCTCACCTGGACACTCACAACGATCACCAGGGACGTCGCTATGGTGACAGCAAATGACTGCTGGTCTGCGATGTGGGAGCCGTCATCTCTGACGTTGCTGGAGAAGGCCCCGTAGGGAATGAAGAACAGCACGAAGGAGGTGTAGATGCCGTGCAGGGTGCACATGAAGAACTGACGCTTGTTGAACAGCACATTCAGCTGGCCCAGCTCATACAGCTTGGGGTGCCGGAGACTGTTCTGCTCGTTCACGTCCTTTGGGATATTAACCAGTGTATGCATTAGGCCTGGGAGGTTGAACTCTGTTATTTGAATAAAATACAAATACTAAAATATTTACATATCAAATGGCAGAAAAATATACTTTTGAATTTTAGAAGATTCATGCAGACTACTGATCATCTAATACAAATTTACTCATTTTTGTTTTGCTTAATAGCCCTTGTCGCTTGATGTAGAATAAGGGATCTGCCATTAGCAGGAGATTTCTGTAAATTAATCCAGCCAACTAGAATGGGTGAAACTATCCTGCAAGGAAGCTAGTGAAAAAAATATGTGAATCAAAGTTAAATGCGGCGATACAGTAACTCCCAAAAACCGGAAAAGCACAGTCCCGAAAATGGACTTTGCCAGCAATCTTTATGGTGGGGATCCCAGCCCACGCTGTGAATTTTATTGCTAAGATTTCAAAACACCTGAAGAGTGTTACTTTGGAAAATGCTGTCAAAATATTCATATACCATATATCACGTATGGACAGTATGACAGAATGAAAGATAAACACTGGCCAAGCCTAGTTAAATGGAGCCTAAATGAAAGACAGCATTTGATTAAGCTATTTTGATAAGCTATTTTATGCACATGAGTCTGTGTCAGCTATCTAAGCAATCATTTGATATTTTAATTTCATGCCAAAATTGAAACACCTTTTTTCATTGCTGCAGACATTCCTGTCCTTTGAGTAGCTACATTAAAATGTGTTATTATTAGGGCTGAAAAATGTATTGTGTTAGCATTAATTTTTAAGTCATAATGCATTTTTTTTGATCGCGTTAACACATGCAGTATTTTGCTACACAAATCGGAGATTAGCATGCGGATAGCATTTAATAGAAACCTATAATATTCTTTCCTGGTTGTACTCCCCCTTTATGTTCATTCTACATTCATTTGGGGATTCAGTGTATAAATATTTATGATAAGTTTTAAGATTAGGTGCAAATCACACACTGTGAGATGAATTAGTTAATTTTTTAACTCAATTCACAGCACTAGTTATATATTACTGCCTCCTCATCATTTTCCTTACTTAAGACAGTAGATTTTGGGTTTCACCTTTCATGCTTGTTTGCACACTGACTGCGGTGTGATGAAGAGTAGCGTTCGTACAATAATTAATTAATAATAATATTTAATATTTGAATTTCATCGAATGACAAATCAGTTATATTATTACATTTTGAAGGCCCTTTTTAAAGGAGGTTCCCAGCCCCAGGGTATAGACATATTTCACAACAGATCATTCAAATCTGTGTGATACATGCTATCTAATGTATATCGATACATCAACAGAAAGATCTACGCACCTGTCTGGCATCAGTTTTCCCCATAATGCTTAGCAATACCATATCCTTTTACTGGTATCTACACAGCTTCAAGCACTCAATAAAATATTGATCTACAGATGTACAAACAATCTCTCCTCTTTACTGGAACAACAAATAGGTAGTAAGGCATACCTGATCAAACAGTCCCATAGCAAGAACTGGCAGGGATGTGTAGACTATATTAAAGAGTGTGATAAACCACTGGTCATATACGGTCTGTAGCAAAAGAAGGAGAAATATGGGTTTGTAGTAATGGATCCACTTACACAAACAAAAAATTCCATTTAATCTTGCCAAGTTTTTCAAAAGTTAAGGAATTCAGCCATGGTTGTATACATGGTCTGAGCTGAGAGAATAAGACAGATCTGTATTCCACTCAGCTGAACAATACCTAAGCTGAAGGTATAATATGAATCAATATTCAATACCGAAGCTTATATTTTTCCATGAACGATGTCTTTTATTATGTAGCTGCATAAGTTACACTTTGTCTCAATATTAGGGTGCACGGGTGACTGTCAGTCAGGGACCTCACCTGTGCGGAGAAGCCGCAGAAGAAGCCAAACCAGAAGTGCACCAGGGTGAAAGCGAAGTTCTTGTAGAAAAAGTAGCAAAGGAAGCGGCACATGCGCAGGTAGGACCAGCGGCCGTGTACCAGCAGGAGGCGCTGCAGGTAGCGGAACTGGGCGAAGGAGTAGTCTGAAGCCAGCACGGCCTGCATGCCCTCCTGCCCACTGATGCCCACACCGATGTGGGCCGCTGTGGAGGCAAGATACATAATCCTCAACAAGGAATTACCAGCTGCTCCTTAACTACAAAAGCAACACGTTTAGCGTCACTCAGGTCTCTTTAAGACAACAGAAATCGTTTCTATTGGACTGACTGAAGCCATTATCACGCATTTGCAGGTCAGATGCTTTGCGATTAAACTATTTCCAGAACAGACATAACATGATATGACCCTGTCTCCCCAAGCTGCTAAAATGTCAGTGGACAGCAAGCTCATACAAATATCCACACCTAACATGACCGCGCCTGAAATTTAATTTAGAGCGTAAAACAACAACAAGGCTTTTCTGTAAATTGTCATGTTGACGGGATCCAGGCGCCAGATGGATACTGGCTCCAGTGAGATGGGGGATGGGGGTGGGTGGGGGGGGGGCGTGAAGCACACTTACTTTTAATCATGCTAACGTCGTTGGCGCCGTCCCCTATGGCCAACGTGACAGCCCTCTTGTGTCTCTTCACCAAGTCCACCACCTGGGCCTTCTGCAGGGGCGTCACACGGCAACAAATCACGGTCTTGCACAAGCAGGCTGTGTCCAGCAGGAGGCGCTCCAGATCAGCCTCTAGGGCGTGGGCCTGTTGGGTGCCACATAGCGGTAAGCTCCACAAGCCCCGCCCCAATGATGACATCACCAAGCTACAGAAAAATTCAAACCGAGACATTACAACGGCAGTAAATGAGACCTAGCACCGTGCTTGAATTCACTGGGTCCTGTTACTGCGTGGTAATTCAAGCCATCCCCAGGGTGTCTGCTAGGATCACTACAGGGAGGCTGTTTCTCCAACAGGGACTGTGAGTTTAATTAAGAGCCTTGGGAATTAGGGACTCCCAGAACAGCAGATCTGAGTCCTCTCAGCCGATAACCACAAGCAGAAGCAAAGGCAGCATTAACACACACATCACGCAGGCAGAGAAAAAATGTCGCGCACACATTCATTTTCTTTGTTTTCCCAGCTGAAAATATATTCATGTCTTTTTGCCTAATGCCTCCATCTTTATCTACGTTTATGTTTACTTGCATAATAATCCTTTTATCCACTGCCAAGGGTACCATAGCTAGCCTGTGACTATGCAATGCTGTTTTGTTCCTTGGCTACAGTCTTCACCAACAGACTAAACGAGAAAATGTGAAGAAGTTCTTTTTTCACATTTAGAAATACTGTCCACCTGTCAAAGACCTTACCAAGCTATGGCCGTTTATGATTAATGCATACTCTGATGTGATAGTTTCTTCAAAGACGGAGTCATTCCTGTAAAGGTCCATTTTTTCCGCGTCTTTCTCGCCATTAACGATCTCCCGGGTGGGGCCAAGAATCTTCTCCTTGGCTGTCCTTGAAGTGGGAACCCAGAGAGCAGTGCATAGATCAGGTCATATCACAGATATCTACATACGTAACCCTTTGATGCGCTCATAGAGAGATGCTGCTCGCTACCACTAACACAAGCTAAATACTTACCAAGCAGTTTGGCATTTTCTCTAGTCTGAGAGATACATCTCCAGGGCTGCCAACTTTAGTCAGCTGGCTGGCTCAAGATTTTCAATTCGAGACAAGTTTGCACGCTCATTTACATGTATGTAACAGTTTTATTGCCTTGTGAATAGTCTGTAGGGTTTGCAAACTGTCCCAACGCTTTTGATGTAGCTAATTTATTATTAATTATTAATTATAATGGAATAATATAGATTTGCCGTAAGATTTCTTATGTGAGTGTGAAAATCAGAAAGCGTGAGTGTCACGCACATCTCAATTAGCAAAAATAGCTCCTCCATTACAAAATAAAAGATGAAGAGGACAATTACAGTGGGGGAGAATTCCGTGGTTTGCAATTAGTTTTTCTGCAGTCAAGTTACAGTTCAAACACGAACATTAGATGCACCCTTTCCTAATGTGATTATTCCCTTATTATTTGCTTCACAGACGTTTGGCCCTCAGCGCCTGCTTACCTGAGCTGTTGCTGGACCTCCAGGGCCGTGTGCCCGGTGATCACGAACACGTCACTCATCTCGTCCCTTAGCATGTTACAGGAGTATCCGATGTTCATGGCTGTCTCTGCGTGGCAACAGCAGGTTCCAGTTAGATTTAATGGATGATGGGTTCCGCGCATACGCCAGATAAGCTCACGGGACCTCCCATTACCATATAAAGCCACAGTTACCTAGTTTGTCTCCTGTGAGAACCCAGATCTTAATGCTGGCCAGAGTCAAGCAGGCGATGGTCTCGGCTACACCTTCCTGAAGCTTGTCCTCTATGGCTGTAGCGCCTAACAGCTTTGGAAGGAGAGGGCAGAGTCTGGGTTCGAGAAACCAAATGATCTGGGGTGTCATATTCGGCCACAGTGCGAGGCACCGACCAGAAACTCACTGTCATGTCCTGTTCGATCTCCTCGTAGAGCAAGGCCAAGCGTTCCTCGCGGTTCTCCAGCGCAGTGCTGGCCTCGTGCAGCCTCACCATCCACTCTGCAAAGACGTCTTCCTCCAGGTCTTTGTAGGCCAGAGCCAGCGTCCTCAGGCCCTCTCCAGCAAATTCCTTTCACCAAGTAGGAGATACAGAAAGGTCATCATAATGAGGTACATTTACAATGACAGGACACAGAACCAGCACGAGGCTTATCTCACAAAGCCTCCAAATCCCAGTGGACATTAAATAAACTTCTGGGGGAAACGGATGCTTGAATCGGTCACTGTCTATGACAGAGAGTAGAGTGTTTTCATACTTGACAGAGAACGCCTCTTTACTGCTGACGTCATTTAATACGCGGTATGTTCTGGAGTAAATTAAACCAGCTTTCCTGCTGCGGTAGAGGGCAGAAAAAAGCAATCATGATGAATTACCTGCCAACCTAATAATCAGCATTACGTGTAGTACTCCTTAGGCAAGCTGAAGTTCTCAAATGGCACTACAAACGCAATTTCTAAACAAACCCAGCTTCAGAAGAAATTGCTGAATATGGCCGTAGTATACTATACAACAGCATAGTAGCATAGTGTGTGCGTATAAATGTTTGTGTGTGTGTGTGTGTCTATATATATATATATATATCTCAGAGTAGCGGGGGAGCAGCAGAGAGCCGCCGCGACTTACGTTCAGGTGTTCTGAGGTAGTATACATGAGGTCTTCAGTGGACGGAGCCAGTCTGTCGAACAGGATGGTGTCAGCTCCCTTTGAATACAGCTTGATCTGCCCCTTTGGGTTCCTGACTGAGTCACAGAGGAGGGGGGGGGGGCATTATCTTCTAGCTCAATTCTTGCCCAGAGGCAGAGGAGTCTCAAAAGAAACAATTTCAAAGGTCACAAGGAATAAAGCAAAGCGCCCTAAAGCTCAGCAAATGCTTTGAACATCATTTGCCCCCCCCAAAATGATGACATGGAATAAAAAATGCCAGCGTCTCTCTCCTGGGCCAGAAGCGAATTCTGGTTCACTGACCGATGACGCTCATCCTCTTGCGGATGTTGTTGAAGTCCAAGATGGCCAGAAGCTGGTAGGTGGAATGCTTTCCCATTTCGTACAGCGTTATGGTTTCCGGGGTTCTGGCTCGGAAGACGAAGCCGAAATTGCGAGCGGCAGTCACCAGGGCTCCCTCGTCTGGTGACTGCGCCTGGTACACCAGCTCCCCTGAGAGGGAACCACAGGCCACAGCTCACAGATACCATCTACAAACAACATGCACTCTATGGCGATGCGTGGCACAATGAGCTACATGTCTGTGATTGGAATTTCATCAGGTCAAATCCCATGCCAGTTGGGTTTAAATCCCATGTCATGGTTGGCAGAGTGATTTCACTGTTGAGCAAAACCCTAACCCTAACCCTGATTTCTCAAATGTATGTTTTTTTACAGCCTGGGATAACATTTGTCTGCAAAATAAATGTAATGTCTACAAAGGAAGGTTGCTGCTGTTTCTGAAATGCAAAGATATCACAGCATTTCATGGAAACCAGAGCATTTTAATCACAGATCAACATTCTTCTCCTTCATTCCATAAACCTTCCAATCAGGAAGGTTATGTCTCTGATGAGAAGTGACACTCATGGTAAGAAGTATCCCTCACTGCACCTGCGGCCATTTGTTTGACATCTCACCTTCATTCTTCTCCTCGGGCATGACAGTGTGGCACAGAGCCAGCACCCTGAAGAACTCCTCCACTGCCGGGTCACCCAGCTTGACAGCTTCCACCAGACTGTGGTCATGGAATCGGAACTTCTTGTCTCTCAGGGGATTGAAGGAGAAGTCGACACTGGGGGATTTCTACAGTCACCAAAAAGAAACATGCAGGAATATTTCCCCTGCTGCCCAGGCCACCAAATCCTGCCGGGTTAAAAGATCGTATCCAAACACCTGTCAGACTGCCTGAAGCATATTACCTTAGGCTTTAGCAAGGATGGGGTAAAAATAAGCATGTTAATTTTAACAGTAAGAAATGCAGTTTAAGACAAGACTGAACACCTACTGGCACAATGTATAATAAATCAAATATCTTGGCAAAAACAGTTGTAAATATCTTTATTGCACCATACCATATAACCAAGAACATAACATTATATAGATCAGAGGTCACTAACAGGCGGACCGCGGTCCGGACCCAGAAGCTGTCCCATACGGACCCGGACCGACAATAAAAAACATTTAGTTATTATTTAAAACCTGACGGGGCGCTTTTATTTTAACCGGCACAGCGTTTGTAGTCTTTTCGGTAGAGGTTTAGCAGTAGAACCGCCGTTTCCCACGCCAATGAACGTCAAACGCCTTTGACCGCCAAGCAAGACGTATAGTTCGGCGTATGCAGCCTTTGTCTGCGCTAATGTGCCTTTCGTGTTAATAGCAGCAGCGAAGCTAACACCCGCAAACAAAAAGTGTTATGTTCCTAACAGAGTGGCTGCGCTCTCCTGAAATCGTAAAGCTGAAAAGTTTTCAAATACAATATATATTATGTAACACGTTGGATAAATAGACGTAGTTTATCGTTGATTTCATGTTCGTTGAAGTTTCTGCATTTTAACATATGTATAAAGTAATGTTATCTGTTATATAAATATACTCATGTGAAACAAAAAATGTACGTTTTCAGGGTTGCCAAATCTCAAGCATCTGGCATGACACTCACGCTTTCAGACTCATGCTGGAAATCTTACGGCAAATCTATATTATTCCATTATAAAACCTAAAATTAGCTACGTCAAAGGTGTATTTACACGGTTAAATACAAAAGCAGACTATTTACAAGGTAAGAACTGTTACGTGTGTGCAGACATCTCGAATTGAAAATCTCACTCCAGCCAGCTAGCCGAAGTTTTATGTCACGTGACAATAAATAACGTCAAAACGTTTTTGAATTGTACTGAATTAATTTGATTGACAGTCAGGTACTGATTACATACAATGTTGATGCAACTAATAGGCTACTTAAATATATATCACACTATTAAATAGTTAGACATTATGATCTTCCGGACCTTTGCTTCAAGAATTTTTCTCTAACTGGACCTCTATAAATTTTAGTTGAATACTCCTGATATAGATTATATCAATGTCTATTTAAAGCCATGCTGTTATTTCATCATACAAAGTAATAACTATTCTAGCTAGCTGCTGACTAATACAGGAATTGAGAGACCTTATCTTCAAAAAAGAGGCCAGAAATTCTTCGATTTGTGTCTCATGTAATACTCTCATGTAATCCCTTTAGTTGCTGGGCAACATATCTTGAACTGCTCATTATCTGGGCTTTTTCCATTTACTCTATTTTCAGGTTCATCAATTCTCTCTTTTCACAACAGTTCAGCCCAGTTCTAGAAAAAGAGATCTGGCCATTTCAGGATGAAGCACTCAAAGACATACCTCTGTGATTTCCACTTTATGCCCGAATTCATCGTAAACGTCACCTTTACAAAAGAAGAAAAATCATTAGCGCGCTAAGCTAAAGCTCTAGCCAGGTTTTATATTTCTTTTCATTTCCGTTGTTATTTTGTAGACTGTGGGCCAGACATTTGTAGGACGCACCATAGGTTCTTCCGTTGATGGAGCACTTGTTGAAGACCATGATGTTCTGCGTGAGGGTGCCGGTCTTATCTGAGAAGATGTACTCGACCTGGCCCAGCTCCTCGTTCAGCGTGGTGGTGCGCGCCTCCGCCGCCATGTCCCGCCTTCTGTAGTACATCCTCCGGTCCCAGTTGATGAAGTAGCTGTGGCCCAGCCGGATCACCTCCACGCTTTCGGGCCGGACACCCAAATCAGAGCAGCACAGACACAAGTTATGCAAACCCCACCAAGAGACGCACACTATTCACTATTTCAACCTAAACAATGCCAATGCAAATTAATTACATATTTCATACCCCAAGACACACTACATTTCAGTTTGCCATTCAACGAATGCTCAATTAGCAAAGCAAGTTAATAATTTGACAGACATACTGACACACTTTTACAGTAATTGCTTTCCACAGCACTTGTGCTGCAAGCAGAAGTGGACATTTCAGGTCCAGAAAGCAAAAATCCGGACCAAGATTTTGTTTCAACCAACCAGTTGAATATAAAGAGTCACAGTCAGAGTATTCAGCTGGTTGGTTAAAACAAAATCTTGGTCTGGATTTTTTACTTTCTGGACCTGAAACATTCACCTATGCTAGTTAGCTAATATATAATGCACAATACAGCCAGAATATAAACATAGGACACACCAAGCCAGTCACATTTAAGCTTTTATATGTATACCTGAGTATATATTACACTTAGATGAATACGTAACCACACTGTAAATGTGATTAAGACACAGCAGGCTCTCACCCCTGCATCTGGCATGTTTTTCTTACCTGACGTAGAGGGATATTGGAACGACTGTGTTGAGGATGATTATGTAAGACCAAAAGGTCAGAAACCCAGAGAAGATGGCGTCGTTCAGCACTTCGTCCCACAGCAGGTACACCCGGAACTTTCCGCCCACCTTTTCTTCCCAGATGGAGTTCCCAATGGCAAGTATGACACCCATGCACAGAAGGAACCCAAATATCTGACAACAGGCAGTTGGAAGAAGGTTCTCAGAACTGCACATTTTGTGGTCTATCTGTTATTTTTGCATGAATATTTGGGCTGTCACACATCAGTACAAAAAGACTTGTAAGGTTAGTAAGTTGGAATATGTGGCCCTGAGGCCAAACATCTACACAGAACCAGTACATGCAAGTGTGTCCCATTGCTCTCTGGACTGTGAAAACCGACTGCTTGCTTTGTCAGTTGCCGTTAATGAATCCACGCTTACCGTGGCATGTTAATTACCATCAGTAATTATACAGGAGAGCTCCGGGGAGATCGGCTCACCCATAACACCAAAGTGTTCATCAGCCTCTCGATGCTGGTTCTTTTGAACGCTGTCCTCCCACAGTTCTGCATTAGCTTTGTCTGTGGTCCTAACAAAACGAGGAAATTGATAATCAGACACTGACATTCGTACCACTCTGATGGCCCGACTCTGCTCTCACGCCCCCGTCATGGCCGTAAGCATATAGCTCCAATCAACAATTGCCTACAATCTGTCGAGCACACACACAGGATATTTAGCGCTGACCGACCTTAAAAAATTACTTATGCAGACAAATTCATACAAATATGGATTACTAACATTTGTCAAGCACATGTAAATGAATGAATATCCTAATGTAATTACTTTCACTTACTGCTTACCTGTGTACTTGAACATTACATAACATTTATGACAGTAAATGAGACAATCCTCTCTCTCTGTCACACACACACACAGATTTGTAATTATATATTTGTGGGGACTCTGCATTCATTTCTATGGGCAAAACCCCAATCCCAACATGGAGACCTTAACCCCTACCCAGCCCTAACCTTAGCCATAACCATAAGTAACCAAACAAAATACAAGTCTTTTGGCACTGTTACTTTTTTGATTGCAGTCACAGATTTTTATTATACTGAATTTCCTCTTGTGGGGACCAAAGAATTGTGAAAACATTAGGTCCCCACAATGTAATGTACACCAGGACCACAAACACACACACACACAAACACACACATGCAAATTTCTGTGGGGATCTGCTACAGTACAATCCTGTTATAACGGACTTCAAGGGACCTGGCAAAACAGTCCGTTATATCCAGAGTTGCTGTATGCCCAGAACACAACTATAGGACACCATTTACTCATGCCACACCCCAGCAGACACACTTGTGGTATAGATTATTATATAGTACATGTAGTAATCCAACTTCACCTGACTAGATGTGTGACTATTAATAATCCCGACTCCGTATCTGCGCTGTATATCACCGGCACGCCACGCGCCTTGTAGGCGGAGCTGCATGTCCGTTATAGCCGAACAGAACTACAGCTAAAAGCGGCGCTGGGGACTAAATTGTTTGTCCATTATAAGCGAAATTTCGTTATAAGTGAGTCCGCTATAACGGGATTTTACGGTTCTGACAGTTAATGATTCTGAACCCCCCGCTACCTAAAATAATAAAGGACATTTTCGAACAAGACCATTTACATATTATCCCATAAAAGATGAACAGCACATAAGAAGGGCATTTGTTTTGCTGAGCCAAGCACACGTCTCTGTGGGCTCTCCTTCTGGGGATTTGCCGTGAACGTCGCTGTGAAGCGCGGCAGAGTACCTGTGAAGACGACCAGCCCAAAGCACCACTCAGTGTTGCGCATCACACAGCCCCGCAGCAGCAGCTTCTCATTGTCCAGGGGATACTTGTTGTTCTTCCAGGTGAGCGTCCCCACAAATCGGTCCAGCTTGTTGTTGGGTGGCTCACACACAACCTCCCCTGGGGGGGGGGGGGACACAGGGAACAGCATCAAGCTGCTTCAACTGGGCCAAACAAACCGGGAACTCCTCCTTTTACATGCGACGTCTTGTTAATGACACCCAAAAACGACCGAGTCGCATCACAGACGAATCACGTTAGACAATTCTCATGGTGCCATCCGATGTTGGGCGGCATCATCCTTTATAGGCCAGACTTAAGTTTTGACCTACATGGCTCAGGTATACATGAGGAGGCCACGTGAAGTAATTACAAACTCATCTGCTGAAAGGCGTGTACACCACAGGGGTGAGATCTCTCTGACCTTAATGCTGGTCTCAGCATATGGCTGCTTGGGTTCCTTGTCAGGCAAATGGAAGCATGGTTCAGCAGTTATTACCCTTCCGTGCTTAAAATAATGAGAATCACGATAATGTATGTTTAATCGGAGTTTTACTTTGTTAGGTCTAAAATCTATCATTACACTGATAAAAAAAACAAAAACATAATAATTCCCACTAGGCGCTGCCGTTATCTTATAAACAGATTTCTGTCTCAGGGAAGGAGATGCAAATGTCAACTGCATCACTGCATCAGGCAAAGAACAAGGAGCCCTCACACCTGCTAGTCAAGCTGCTAGTCATGTTTTCAAACTTCAAACAAGCATCAGCTCCTTCGGAATGGGTGACGCACACTGTGGGCAGCACTGTGGCCTCACACCTCCTGGGCTGAGGGCTGGGTGCCGGATAGAACACTGGTTTTCTGCAACTGTCTGGTGTACGTGTGAGTGTGGGACCTGTGATATGCTGCTGGTGTGTCTAGGGCACCTAGTTCTTCCTGGTATATTTTCCTGAAACCTGGTGTTCTTAGATTGGCCGGACTTTTGGAAGATGAAAAGACGTATGGAGTGGTGGCTAGCTCCAACATCACAAACTGGTCCAGGATCAGTCATTTTGCTTCACAAACCTGAACACCGAAATGAAACAGGCCTTGCACTTGCTGCCACGATGGACACCATCATTACTTTCCAAATTTCCCTCAAACTAAGATGAAAGGACACAATCAATTTGAGAACTTCATCTCTACAGCCAAAACCAGAAATACAATTAACCAGTGGCTTGGAAAAAAAAGACAAAACACTAATTAAAATCATCTTTGGTTCCAAGTTGAGATGTTGACCTCTGTTGGACAACTGATAAAAAAAAACAATATTTACCATCAAAATCAGCCAGCTTGCTAATATCAGCCCCCAGCTCTGAAGTCACTGACAGAGCCTGTCGCACCTTCAGGTTGGTTTCCCTGGTCAAAGAAATTCACACATTAGTCCAAAAACAGAATGGACGACTTGTCCACGCGTGAAGTTTTATTGCAAGTCGCAAGCTCAGTATTCCTGTTCTTCAGACCGCCTCGGAAAACGGGCTGCATTAAGCGACGCCTGGCCGGCCCAGAAGCCGTGGTGTGGACCCGTCTTCTCACCCGTCCAGCTCAGCTGTCTCTATGTAGCAGAGTCCGTAAGGCTCACTACTGGACAGGAGAAGCAGGTCAGCCTGTTGGGTTCAGATACAAGCATTTTCAGCAGATTGAGACAATCTTCATCAGAGTCATAACAATAAAGACAGTCTTATTTACCCAAACAAGATGTCAAATTCTACGTTATTATGGTCATATTCAGACTCTGGGACATCCTGCGGTCGCTTAACCCCCCCCCCCCAGGATACAGACTGATGTTCCCACTTACAGCCACAAATTGATTATTCTCCAGCTTGATGATGTCTCCCACACGGACGTTCATCCATTTCTCATTCTGTAGTCTGCAAAAGAGCCCAGGCAATGAATGATAAAGTTCTGGTTGACTGATGGCCCAGTACAGCCAATCAAAGCATAACATCCTCAACATTCATGTTTACTGTTACTGATAGTGTGTCATAATCTGTGTGATACTGCACCAATATAAAAGTACCCATTTGACCATCCATCCATTTTCTATATACATTTGTACTATGCAGGGTCACAGGGAGCCAGCGGTTGCCTCTGTTAAATTCAGAGATAGTTCAAGTCCAGAAAGTGAAAATCCAGACCAAGTTTTTGTTTCAACCAACCAGTTGAGTACTCGGTGACTGCGATGCTTTACGCTCAACTGGTTGGTTGAAATAAATTCTTGGTCTGGATTTTTACTTTCTGGACCTAAACCATCCACCTCTGGTTAAATTTTAGTATGATTTGGCAGATAACAAAACACACAGTTCCATTCCACAAGATGGCATGGTCAGATATGCTGCTTTAAATGTGACCCGCGTTCCTAAAAGATGGGCCGTGTTAGAATGAAAGCGGAAACTCGTGACACTGCAAAAGAATCCCACACTTACTTTCCCTTGATGAGTACCTGAGACTGGCGAGTGTTCACTTGCTGATCACTTTTATGACGGAACTGAAACCCAAAAAAGGTCATTGAGAGGTATTGTGTACATGAAAATATGAGAAATATCACTAAGAGTTTCACATTATGTTGTTTTGAACATATTTCTTGAGTTTATGGCATATCCTGTTCCTTTCAACAACTAATTAACATATGATACTGTAAATTAGAGTAATTTAAATTGATATTACTGGGAACGTTGATTATTGCATTGGCTTTTTGCCTTTAACACATTGTAAAGAAAATGAGAAAAACAGCACATGATATTTTGGCCAAAGGAACTACATACGCAGCCATCGTTACATCCGACTTGCCACAGCTATGAGTTCTGCTATGAGCGTGTATAGTGTCTATGAGCTTTTGATGGCGACTTGGGAAGAACGAACGATAGATGAGAAGGAAAGCATCTCCTACTCGCTAAAACCTCAGATTACATCAGAATAGAGCAGGACTATGAATGACAAAATATTATCAATTTTAGAGATACGTGCATCGATATGCAGTCGAGAGGTCTAGCTATGCAACAAGCAGGGCCATAACAACATTCATCACAACAGATTAATTTCACGGCTCATCCAGCCCATAATGAGCATATTAACATTATGAGAACATTATGATCATGCAGGGACAAATGGCGGGCAAAAACATTCGAGACGATAATACGGGGGAGGCAAGGTGACCTGAAACGGGACCTTCGGCAATACTCACGTAGTCGTCCGTGGCGTCCTTCACAGCCGTGATGGTCAGCACTAACACCAAAGGCACAATGGTGGTGAACCAGGACAGCGATGAGATCTGGGGGATGAGCTACAAGCGCACGGGCAGGGAAATCTCATAAGATTATCACCGAATGGTCACCGAAGGACTCGCCGGCAGACATGCATGGAGTGAGTAATGGCCTACTGTGTGCGCACCAATTTACGACGGAATAATACGGCGTTTTGGTCGGTGGACATGTGGCTTCGAAGGCAGCCTGTCAGGCAGCCAAGATTTCTGAGCAGACAGCAGACTCATGCTCGTAGACACATCACACTTACTTATTTATGAATCCACGTAATCTAAACTCACCTGTAATATGAGCAGAAATAAGAAATAGGCATTGGCAACACGCTGGAATTGCTCAAACAAATTGATGGGCAGGAAGGTGAAGATGTTGTACTTTGATGTTTTGATGCGATTGTCCTAAAAAAAAAGAAAAAAAAGATTGCAATTGTTTATAATTTAATATAAGACAATTTGCAGTACATTTTAGCAGCTCTAATCCTGACCTTGTAAGACCTGATATATAGATTAATATGTACATCACATAAGCACTGACCATTTTTAGGAAGATCACTGAGTTTATCTCAGAAAATGGTCTTTATAGAAGGTAGTTCAAGATCTAGCTGTCACACAGCTCGTCTCAAATTATTAAGTTTCAGTCCCCTAAAAATATGGGGCCTTATCTTTGCACAGAGTGGAGGGTCACTAAAAACAAAGAGCCTCATTTTGCTTAGAATTTAAGGCAATCTGAATACATCGTGATTATTAATTTATTTCAAGACAATGAGCAGTACTTCTGCTCCAATGCAGTTGTTTAAAAGAATGAGGCCCTTAGTTCTACATTATTTATGGATAACCTGATCTCTGAGTTGATGATGGGAGAACTTTTTCTGGAGTTACTGAAGATCAGCATATCATGTGAGATGCAGCAGCTACAAGTAATATGATGACCTAGATTACCAAAAAGCAAGGTGAGGCGTTCTTTAGAAGGACAGAGCAGGAAAAACAAATGACCTACTTTGCTGAATCCCTTGTGGTCAGAAACCTCCCAACCTTGTGAATTTCCTGTCATTTACACCAACCTCGATGGGTATTTGGTCTTTACCATGTGGTCTAGGGGTGTTATTGAGGGGGAGGCGCTTGACGGTTACAGTTGTACACCAGAGGGTGGTGGGGGGGTGGGCGGGGGAGTACTGGCAGTCGTTGGTCGCCGGTGATCAAAAGTAAAAAGCACAGTAGTGGCACTGCAAAGAGAGCCACTTTTGATACTTCAGGAGAAAAGGGCAGGTGCCCAGGGGCCAGAGGTGCGAGGCAACAGTGCTAACCACAAGACCGGCAGGCTGCCCCACCCATTACTGGGACAAGCAGTTGAATAAAGACTCCCCAGATCGTGCAGGTGGGGTATCCACTACGTTCACTCGGGTGCAGGACAGCAGAGGTAGAGTCTCAGCCTCTCTGACACACAGACCAAGAAGCCTGCACAGTGGGGGTGTGTGGTTTGCTGTGAGCCTCTCTGCCTCAAGTTTGCTGTGAGCCTCTCTGCCTCAAGGTTGCTGTCATCTAATTCGATTTAGGTCACTTCCATTTAATGATCTGCCAGCACACCTGTCACTATGGAATAACGGTGCAAATATGTTTCCGAGAATTTGCGAGAATTTCTAAGATTTGCGTGGGCAGCGTCTCAATAAAAAGAACTTAACTCTCACAAGCTGTTGTAATCCAAACAATGCATTCTGTACTGTTGACTGTCCTGTGATTCCCCTCTGGGTTTTTTTTAATCCCTTATCGTATGAATTTCCACTGGACACTCCTGGTTAATCAGCAAATGCCAGGAAGGGAACAGAGCCAGGTCAGTCAGAGGGCTGTGATTGTTCAATCCAGATTTTATTAGGTCTAAGTACATACACAATAAGTCAGCCCCTTCCGATGCCCTGTGCAATTCCCCCCGCAATGGCAGTTGCCGAGTTTTGCTATCTCTTACTCAAAACGCCCATGTGGGTCTTGCCCCGTAACACACAAAGGGGAAATTCCCTTTCCCATTTCCCAGCACTGTGTCATGTGACTCTGTCTGCCCTCCTGACTGGAGAAGTGATCATCACTGACTTTTAACTATTTTCACTGAAGGAAGCTTCTTCACTCTATAAACATTACACTGTTAAGGTAATCATTACAAACAAAGTTCTAATCACTGGTAATGACATTAAACAAGGCCTGATGTTAAATATCACACATAAAACATGTCATTAAATATCACATATTATTTTATTTGTGAATAGGAGCAGAGCCTGTGGAAATAATTTAAGCTTAAGCATGGGTATAAATTAAAGGGGGGGGGGGGGGGGGGGTTGTATCCCCCCAATAATTAAAACCAGCCCCCAAATAATCACAAAATGGGTGGAGAGCTCAGTCCCCTCCTGTGTTCAGCCCAAAGTTACGCCCTATAGCTTATGTCATTTTGTTTTCCAAAGATCCTTTTCTATATCAAGCTATTTCCACATTCCTTCCAAGGGCGTCACGCCGGCCCTCACTGCGAGTTTTTGACCGAATCGCCCTGCCCACCCCCGCCTCAGCAGGAACAAATACAGAGGTACTTACAGCGTACAGAAACTTTTCATTGTAGCCGCGGTCATTGGCTTTCACGCGCCGTTCCTCCTCTGAAAAATAAACAACAAAGTGAATTAGCTAAAAATGCTCAAAAATAATGCCATTTAAATACCATATGAAGAAAAAGGCCAGTCTATACAGTGTGAATTTTAATGAGAACAGTTACTTGGCAGATCAACAGCAATATACCATCTGTTCCCCATTACTGGATGTGTAATCTGCCACAAATCTGTACTTATTCTAATGGAACAGAGAAGGTCACATAGAAAAAGGATATGAATACATTTAGGTTTAATACTAATCATATATAAAATGAATGAACGATTGATGGATGTATATACAGAATATAAAGAAGCGGCTCTAATCAGTCCCATCTCCTACATATAAGAGACATTCTTTGTAAATTCAAGTGCAGCATTACTGCCCAGATTTTATGTTGTCTGATGAACAGGGAAAAAAAGACTCCCAAGAGATTTTTATATAATGCAGCTTTTTCATGACGCTAGAATGAATGATTATTTTAATTACTTCTCTTGTCACTGACACTGAATTCAAAATAGCAGGCAGTGAGTTCAGATGACGAGTCCTTTACTACAGTTATTGACTGATAAGGGCAAAGATGTTGTAATTAATACATTTTTGCAATTTATATGATTATAAAGGACATATATTCAGTTCAGCTGACTTGTTTTTGTGCAATATATGACACACAATACAACAGGATTTTCACAAATTAAATTATTCAATCTAAACTCTAACGCTTTCAGGCCTGTGCAACGCAGGACACATTTTGAAATAAGATAAATTTAAAAACAGGTCTCTTTTTTCCATATCTTACAGAAAATCAATGTTGGAATCAAAGTTTCAATTCCACTAATTCATCAAAAAGTTTTCCCTCAGAGAACAGATTCCAGGATAAAAACAATACACTGTTTCAGATCTCTTTAAAGTATCTCAGCAAGAAACAGGAAAAAACACGAACTCTACATTAAACCTGGCTTGTATTGTGGTAAAAGTGTCAAACTGCAAGACAATCCATCAGTCTTGTTCATTTTTTTTTTCACTGCACCCTCGCTGTTTCTCTTTGTTGAAATACTCTTCACAGTCTGAGCCGTGCTCCTAAGGTGCATGATTTAATATTTACTACATGATTTAGTAATTTAATACATGATTTAGTAATATTATACTTCCAAAATATTGCCCTATAGCAGTGTTTCCCAGTCCAGTACTCGGTCCACGTTTTTGCTCCCTCCCAGCTCCTGGTAGAAGGGAGTACAATTGTGGACTGCCTGGCAGGGAGCAAAAACATGGACTGTCTGTGGGTCCCCGAGGACCGGATTGAGAAATGCTGCTCTATAGTATATGTCTCTAGTGGTTTGCCAATCTAAACCCACACCATCCAGCTTACTGCACCATCCAATTAATTATTATTATTTTGTATTTAAGCTTTACCTTGTCTAGGGTCTTTGCCGGGGGGTGTCTGTCCTCCTCTCCAGGGCAATAATACCCTCAGCCATTTCTCTGCCATTTCCTTCAGTGCAGTCATCCTTGTGTAAACAATACGATAAGTCAGTGTAAGCGAGGCCGTCACCCGGCGAGGCCGTCACCCGGCGAGGCCGTCACCCGGCAAGGCAGGGGCGCATCATGGCGAGCCAGCCACTTCAGAGGAGCCACATGCCCTTCAGCTCTCGGGGACGGGCGTCCCTGAAAATGGCTCGCGTTCCGCAGATTTCAGGAACACCCGTGTTCTTCCACGCCTTGAGGTGATTTGTTTCTGCGAGGCGGTCGCTGAGCTGGAAGGTCGCTCTGGTATGCTGAAGGTGTCTGTACTTGCCCCGTTTTTTTACGGGGAACCAGGCCCCCCTCTTTCACTCGCTGTACATACACCTTGACCAAGTCGGATTTTGATTTGCTCAGAAATTGTGCCTGTTCTTTCCCCCAACAAGAGAGCAGAGTAGCAATCGGCTGAAATGGTTTCGAGTGATGCCTTCAGACATCTCTGAAGTTAAACATTTTCCAGCATGAACATAAAACTAGTTCCCTCCCCCTCAATTTCCCTGCATGACATTTAGGTTTCTCTGATGCATAAAGTCAGGGATACCCTCCCCTTTTTACCTGGGGAAGCTCGTGCATGTCCTGTCATGTTTGCAACTGCGTTAAAACTGTAACACAGTTGGGTGGAACTGACACTCAGTGTGACCTTTGACCTGGCATTTAACTGGGCTTAACATCTCTAAAACATTAGTAATTCTACCTACAAGTATGGAAATATCATTAGGAAATATCACCATTTGAATGTTTATCACCATTACTCATTACCTTCATGAAATGTGGGAGCTAGAGATTCATTAATTCCTTCCACAGCAAAGAGAGCTAAAGACTTAGAGAATTACCAAAGTTAATGGATAATATACTTAATGACACTCACTGATGGCTGTAGTAACCTGACTACTGAGTGAGACTGGTGCATAATTTATGTAAACAAACAAACAAACAAAGTAGTAAACGTAACTTATCAGTTCCATTTAAATAACACTGACTTTAGCCTACTATTGATTTTCCAAAGGCCTCCTTAAAGGTCTTCCCCAGTCCTAACCCATTTCAGCCAGAAAGACTGAGAAATCGTGTATTCACGCTTAGTTGGCTTCGTTCTGGTCCACTGTGCCGGGACAGTGGTGGCCAAAGCAAACAAACGAACAAACAAGCCTCCGGCGCTGAAACAATCATTCATTAACCAACAAGTCAGAAGCACTTTTGAACCAAAACTGGGAAGAAATGTAAAGCTTATGTGCTACAAAAAAGAACATGAAAGCCTACAAGCTATGGGTCTCCATGGACACTGACTACCCAGAGATAGGATATATGCGACTGCAAACAATTAGGCCTCTCTCTCCTGACATCCCTCCACACCATGCGTGCGACTCATACACCACAGCAAGCCTGGCAAGGTAAGACTTTCCACACAGTTAATTGGATCATTTGTTAGATCTCTTTCCCCCACAGTCACGTCACATGACTCTCTTCCAGTCCCTGAAAAGTAATGCATGACAAAGTGCCCATTGATCACTGTCAGGCTGAGCTGCTTGCCCTCACGTGATGATGTCATTGCACCCTTTTCAGGGGTTCTGTCATTACCAGCAGAAATATTTTTTATTTATTTTATTTTATTTTATTTAACCTTTAATTAACCAGGTTTGTCCCATTGAGATCACAGATCTCTTTTGCAAGGGAGACCTGGCCAAGGTGGCAGCAACACAGTGACAATGCAGAGTCTTACAAAGTAATACAAGAAAGAAAAGAAAACATAGTTAGTATTTACAAATACATTTTGCCGTGACAATAACTTAACGGGTCAATCGAAAAATTGGCAATGTAGTGGGAACATTGCCAAGCCAACTCAAACCACAGAGAAGTATGACTGCAACAGAACTGTGCTGCAATCGGCGATGAGGTCATGCAACTTACCAAAACCTGATGGTCTCATCATCCTGCTTGCTGCAATTCAAACTGCTACGGCCTAAAATTAGCTTTGTGATAAACCTACCTTTTGTGCATCTATTCAACCCCCCAGAAACTCAAGCCTTCGGCGTGCCAGTGTTTCATACTATATAAGCTATAAGAGGTGGGAAAATCCTTTATGCTGTGGAAGACTTTGTGAATGACAGAGTAAGCAGGGGTTGTTTTAGATAAAGTTTGTCTTCCAACATCTCAAGGTCTGTCCCTAAAACCGAGCTCAACTTGTCTTAATTTCTATTGTGTCTTTCTTACAATAAAAGACATCATTTTGCCTGACAAAGAATACAGAGCAGCGGTCAAATTCTTGGTGAATAATGCATGGTTATTAACCTTAAGGCTCTGTGAAATAGGAGTGCTCTAGCTGCGTGCTTTCATGGCACTACCCATGCCCTGCCAGATCAATAATTGAAGTGTAGTCAGTGTTGGTTGTTAGCCTCCCGTTTACTCATTCACTCTTACTGTTCAAAGGAAGGCAGCTGCAATTAAGTATGGAGAAACACGCTACCCACGGGGCTTGTACACTGCGAATCTGAACTTCTGATATAAATAGTAGCTCCCTGCCAAAACACCAGCTGCAAGATACTTACGCATAATAGGAAAAAACAAACAGACAAATGCAGAGAAACCAAACCAAAGCCACTGGCAAAACAGTCAACATTTACCTGTCATAGCATCTCTGCAACTGAATACTTCACAGCACCAGTGCACCACAAGTGCACACCATTGTTCAGGAAGTCTCCCTGCTGACCCGGCAAATGGAGATTATTAGAATCTCACTAAAAGTCCCGACTAAAGCAAAACAAATGGAGCTGAGGAGAGAATTCCAGACGGACAGTCACTTCGCTCCTTCGGGCCCACCGGAGCCTCCATACACAAGGAGGACTGGACGAGGGAGGCGTCTTCTACATCAGAGATTTCGAAGGCCAGCAGATGAGAGCCAATGAAAGGAGGGAGCGCTTGGATGCATGTCGCTCGGAGCACTGCGAGGCCTGTGACGAAGCGATCCGTGACACGCATACAGAGTCACGGTAGAGTTAAAGAGACACGTTACACCACTCAATTAAAACACACAAAATCTAGGTGCTTTGTATTCTTGCACTCATCTGCATCCGTTTCTGGGAGAGCTGTCAGGTCACATACCAGGGCCTACAGCTTCTCCGGTCAGCCTGTATGACCTGACTTCTACCCAATAAAGGTCACTCAGCGTCTCCCACCTGTCAAACACTGATGCATCACTTTCCCACCTCTCTGTCCTGCTATTCTGAGACTAGAGAGGGGCTTAAAACAACAAGAGCTTCGATCTCCTGTAAAGAATGATACTGTGCAGCTCTCCAAGCGAGAAGATCTCGGCACAGTCTTTGGAAACAGCTATCAAATTCTGACACTGGGTGAGGAGTCTAAATTTAGGGCACCTATTCCAAGATTGTATTTCACAAATATTGATTTAAAAACGTTAATGCTGTTAAGAAGTCTGCTTCCAGGAAATTAAGATAAACATCAGGGTATGAAAAGTGACTTGAGGTTACCACTCCACGTTTTACTGCTGTGCGTAGGACAGCTGTCAGGTGAACGGTCACATTCTTCTCACATGCTTAATCACGTCAGCTCAATTTTAAAAATGCACATCAGACAATTTTGTATTGCTTTTGGAGAGCATATTTCTTCAAAATCAGTTACACAAAGCGCTGCGGAAAAGTAAAAAAAAAATATATATATATAGGGGCGGCATGGTGGTGCAGTGGTTAGCACTGTTACAGGGTTGTTCCCTGCCTCGTGCCCATTGCTTCTGCAATAGGCTCCGGGCCCCCGCGACCCAGTAGGATAAGCGGGTTGGACAATGGATGGATGGATGGATATGTATATATCTATATATGTGTGTATATATATAGCTTTTTAGACACACTATTAATTAAATCTGAAACCCAACATGATCCTTCATAAGGCACGTTCAAATCAAGAAAAGGAGAATTACCTCCTTATCTTTAACTGTCTAAATCGTGAATATCAATATTTACTCAGAATTTTGTAGTTTTAAAGCCAACCGCATCCTTTTCACATGACAGATCATGCAGAGGAAGGGATCGTCGTCCTTCACAGAGTGCGCAGACCACAATGCCATGGAAGACAGCTAGCAGCAGATAAGAACGGGGCCTTTTCTGCACCGCGGCTCCCATGGACCCCGTACGACACTCTCACAGGCTGTTACACACAGCTCAGCAACAAGAAGACAGAGGTAAAGCCATTGATCTCACCAGCGTGTCTGCTCTTCTCACGACACCTCATAGTACCAGGGGACTCCTGGCAACATCCACGGGCCTCTCTGCAAAAATCAGCAAAAGATTACATGGAAAATTTCTTTAACTGCTAACATACAGACTATTAACCATTGTTAGAATCAATCCATCCACATTTCAGGTCCTGTCCCTGGAAGCACAGGGTATAAGGTTGGGGTGAGGATCCGCACGACAGCAGGAGAACATGCAGACTGCACACAGAGAGCAGAAAGGCTACTCAACGGTTACACACCAGAGGTGTGAGATAGCAGTGCTTCTAATGGAGCCTCAGTGACACCCAAGTGCCAAAATTTAAAAAGATAAACTCTTCCTGTAGTAATCACATGAAAAACTAACTAACCGCAGTCTACTTATATGTTAGCCTACCCCTTTAGTCTATCGTGATTTGCATAGTTATCCTGACAGCTGGCTGGCACAGGGGGCAGTGCTGATACTGACATCTCCAGAGTTTGAGCTCTGAATCCCGCTTCGCTCTGTGCGCCTGCAGTCCACATGTTCTCCCCCGTGTCACAGAGGCTTCCTTTCACAACCCAAACACATGCACTTAACCTGATTGATGTCAGTAACTTTCCCATTGACTGTGAGCAAATACCATGGCTTTGTGCCGCATGCTGCCATGGAAAGACTCTAACAAACCCCCCCCCCTCGCTGTGACCAGGATAAGCGATTAGAAGATGGATTATGAAGATAAGAAAGATAATACAAGTTTGAAAAATTTTTTAGCTACCACATATTGCCAAATGTAGTGCTGGTAGTGAAATGGCGAACAACATTTTTTGGGAAATTCAGATCACGGTTATTATAGTTAAACGAAAACTGAGACTACAACTGAAACCAAAAGCGAAAAAATCATTTCTTAACCAAAATATTTTTAAAAA
Organism: Paramormyrops kingsleyae; assembly: GCF_048594095.1. NCBI lineage: Eukaryota > Metazoa > Chordata > Actinopteri > Osteoglossiformes > Mormyridae > Paramormyrops > Paramormyrops kingsleyae. Next base: position 6,967,972 of record NC_132807.1, on the reverse strand, counting down.
TCTAAAAAATAGTAATACATTTTCAAAAAAAAAAAAAAGCTAAATAAAAACTAAAATAAATAATGCAACACTAACTAAAACAAAATAGAAATGCTGGTAAAATCAGCTTTGGTTTCATTTTCACGCCCTCAATTTGCACTGTGGTTGAGTTGCAATTTACGTAACAGCATACTGCCCACAGAAAGCCAAGACCGTTATCCGCCATGTTGGTGCATTTCTCGTCTGACCAAGGTACTCGTGTATGACTGGCTGGTCAAGGCTGCGTATGGTGTTTTCAGCTTGACTAACAGTGTTCACGACAAACAAAAAGGATTCATTAGGATCCCAAAAAATTATAAATAACCGTGATCCAGAGAGAAGAGAAAAAGTATTATCTAGTGAGCGCCGCTGCACATTTTATCCATTCTCCATTCTTCAAAGACACACACGTATGTGCTGTGTGGTTGAATAAGTGAAAATGTACTCCTTTTGTCAAAATAAGAGACTATTGCTAAATTGAAACGAGTTACCAAGCTTTGTTTAATGGTTTGCCATTAGATTTATGTTTAGTAATGATACGTATTTGTCCTTACTCCTGTACATATTGTCAAGGTTAAAACAGGGCTGGCAGAATTGCAAATTACTGATAGAATCTTTCACACATTCAGTGCTGAGTGAAAGGTTATTGGTTTTGGCATTTTGAGTGTACTGGGAGTTTTTGAAATTGGTGTATTGAGCTTTGTTTCAGCATTCTTTGCACAATAACCGTCTGATTGCTTTACTTTACTTTTCTATGAATAATCCCCCTCTCTCTCTAACCACTACCCCCCTAGGGCTTTTCATTGGGGGACACCCAGGTAGACTTCACTTTCTCCAACAGTGCCAAACTCCATCAAGTGTGTGCATGTTGTAATCAGGGACTGGGAGCATCAATAAACCAGGTCCTTCATAGCTATAGAAACATGAGGGCAATAGTGTCATAATAATATGATTATTCATGTAAAGCGAAAATAGAACTATTGAGTCTTAGGCTACAATGCATTTAGTGACATCGGCTCTATCTGTAATAACATTTATTTTATTTTTATTTTAATCACAATATAAGCCCTTATAATTTAGACACACTCTATTGTTAGGTTCTATTTGGCAATAGCTTATTTCAGGTAACTTCATCTCGAATTTGATTTTATAAATATTGCAATATTACTTGATGTGATATTGTGATGTCATAATCGTGCAGCCCTAAATATATATTTATCTATGTAATGAATTCTACCATAAAACACAAACAAGGTGGGTAAACAACATCCTCTGAAATCATTCCATATTCATGAACAGAGAAGTACATAAAAAGGACTCTTAAAACTACATTTTCAAAGCACTTGACATTATAGATGTTTGTACAGCAAGATTATTTAATATTTTCAGCTTACTTAGATGGTGTCTACCCTCCTTCGGCTGCATTTTCCACCATCAATGATGTTGCCACCCGAAACAAAGGTTCTACTAAAGTTCGTGAGCTGTAGTTTAAAGTATGGTTTTGGGAAACACCTGTGTTGTTTAACGATGCATTGTACCATGTAAGTTCGCGATGTCGTTAGCGCCGTAGTTTAAAGTATGGTTTTGGGAAACACCTGTGTCGTTTAACGATGCATTGTACCATGTAAGTTCGCGATGTCGTTAGCGCCGTAGTTTGAACTATGGTTTCGGGAAACTCCTACGTCGTACTTGCATAGTTTCAATAACGCAAGTCGCTAACGTAGTAGTAAGAGTATATTTGCTTAGAAAAAACCCACAACATTATAACATGTGGAAATTAACAGTAACACAATTAAAAGTAATAAGAAATTCTTGCCTGGAGCACATAGGCTCTGGGTTAGGCTTCCCTAACCCCGAGGACCCCCCACCCCCCCTCCCCCACAATCCTGAAGAGGACAGGCGGTTACAGAAAATGGATGGATGGATGGATGGATGGAAATTATTGTGTTCTCCAAAACGTTACTGAAATCTTGTTGGATGCCTAGAAGAACACAGCTTCTGTTCCCAAAGCTCTTCTCAGGGGTGTCTCAGCCGTTCCATTTACAGGTCAAATTTCACCTTAATTACTGATTTGCAAAACAAGGTGGGGCAGTGGTTAAGTCCCAAAATGCATTGGTTTATGGGATGGTTACTGCAGATACCGTGGTGACATTATGAGATCTTTTGAAATGGCCAAGCAGACACTCATGAACTCGCGTTTACAGTAGATTGTGATTAGGGTTACTTTTGACAAAGTTGGCTGCTTAAACAGACCATGTTGTGAGATCATGCCACTGAGCTTCTCATCCAGGACAGCAACCCATCATTCACAGTCAGAATCCAGTTTCTGGCGTGAAAGCAATGTCACACCGAATTTCATTTATCATCATCATTAACTAACTACCACAACACAACAGATGCACAAGCCGGCCCTTAAGCGGGTTTAGCTAAATTTTACTCCATAAACCATAACACTCAGATATACAGACCGTTCTATCGTGGTTGCAGAAATTTATCTGTCTTGTCACTCATTTCTCCACCGTCTTATTGGCCATGCAAACAGAAATTCATTGCATTTATATTTTCTATAGCAGCTATATATCAAATTTTAGGGAGATCTCATGATCATCACTATAAAGAGCAATAAAAAAAAAACATTTCATAGGCATTATCAACTTTGATATGGCCAAAGGCACGTCTGGTTGTAGAAGCTGTGAAGCAGTTTATGACCAGGCTGCGTTTAATCGTTCTTAAATGCTGCCCTCCCTGTGCTCTCAGCACAGCCAAAATCCACCCTGCAGTCTAAAGCACACTCTGCACTTTCCAAACATCCTTAATTAAAACCCAGAGGAGCTCAGAACTCAGCTCCTTCAACAGGGAATTCTGCTGGAAGCTGTTATTTAGCCTCCTCCTCCGACAAAGACTGGCCGACAAACGTTATCATATGACATCTTTCCACGTTCATTTACACCTTATATAATTGTATTGGGGGAAAAAATCAGCCATGCATAACACTGTTTTACACATGGTTCTACTGTGTCCGCAGCAGGACAGATCCCCGATGACTGCTAAAATAAAATCACTTCTGATTGCAATCTACATTATCGGTGCATCAGGCCGTATCTCTGGTGGGTTTTAAAGTCTGCAAATGTATACACGTGATGCCGATTAAAAAGGAAACACTCTAAATGATAATGCAACTAATATGGCGCATGGAAAGCTTTCGTCATCCTTAAAATGTTATTTCAAAAATTTTTGACCAATATGACAAATAATAAAATACTGCAGTATTTTGAATGAATGTGCAGATTAAATAATTATTTTCAATTGTAGTTACTTAATACAAGTACAACAAAAACAAATATCTGAGTGGTTGGAAGATTAATGAATGAATGAACAGATGACGGATGGATGGATGGATGGATGGATGGATGGAGGGATATTAACACAAGTAGAAACAGCTTGCATGTGCCTTGATATGCCTGAGAATAAGGCCGTAATCCACACACACTGCCCACATACTGTATACTGGCAGTCCATTAGTTTCTCTTAGTAATGTCACCATCTTGTCCTTAGAATCTCATGCCACATAATTGAGTCTTAAGGAGCTCCTGATCACCTTGCTCAGTTTAACGTTTCAAAATCACGGGTCTCAGTCCGCTGTCATAACAGTATGGTAACGCTAACCGCCTGGACAGATGACAAGCTGATGCCCACACGAAGCAAACTGAGCTTGCAGAGGCCTTTATGCGTTACATCCAAGTGTGAAGCGATGGCCAGTCATTCATCTGGTTATCCTACACTGGTGTCACGGCGTCAGCGCACTTCATTTACCTATTTTTATTGCAACAAAAACCTGAAAAATAAATGAGTACAAAAAACTTAGTGTGCACTCATTCGTTTACCTGAAAGAATACGCCTGCTTTGCACAGATGTCATTCCGATTGTTCAAACGCAGCCAGTGGTGACAAATGGTTCAATATCTGCAACAGGAAATACAGCGTTTAAAAAACACATACAAATAACATCACTTCGGTTTTAAGTCGACCCAAACACTGATTGCATCATGGAAGTTGGTCTTGGGAAAAAAAATTAAAACTCGCAGGTGTAAATTGTATAGGCAGAACAAAACGAATACTAGTGATTTACGAAACGTTAAGGTACGTCTCGATTGGAAATAAAATACATTCTTAGTCGATAATAACAAGCAATCTACAGTTACCACGGTTGCTGGTCTCCTCTGTGGCGTTTACAGTGTGCAAGTATCTGAGATCATATCACCCATCCAGACCATGCGACTAACAGAATGTCTTTTTCCTTCTTCTTTTTGCTCCCTCTTGTTAAATATAAAAAGTCATGCGAAATTCTCTTTAGCGGTTGCACAATTCACCGCCAGCACAAGATTTATCGTTAATGTAGCGGAGCAGGAGAAATGCGAATGCTGTACTGCAAAGTGGGGAGAAATTCGCCGCAATCGGGCCGCCATCGATGATGATGATGTGAAAACACAGCATTTTGATACTTACAAATTTAGAGGGAAAGGTGGACGTCCGTCCCATCCTACAGCCGCGGGTGCAGCAGACCGCAGTGGAGCGCAACGGCGCCGCTTCCCTGCAAAAGGCGTCCTTGCCCCGGCACTCCCTCACCCATCACTGTGCCGCAATCAGTCGTCGGGTCAGTTTCCACCCACGATGGGCTGTGCTTTACCAGCAGCAACCTTGATATTTGAGGAGTAAACCCGGCACAGCAAAAAAAAGCACAATTTCGATGCAATAAACACGTGCGTTGACGTGCGCGAGGTTCACATCGTACGTTAGCGTCTTTCCGAAACTAAAGCGAAAGTGGTTCGTAAGGCTCCTCCTCGTATTTCATTTCTTGCTGATAGTCTGGATAGTTACTTTTGTCTTTATTGTTTCATTTTGATACTTTAACGGGATAATTGCATTTCTGAGACACTCGCTTTTATGTTTATTCACATCACATCTGTTGCAACATTTGTCCTGGTTAAATATCTTATGTCTCATAAGCAAAGGCGCGATATAATTCGCCATTAATTCAATCAAACGTGCTCAACCTGATAGTTTTATCAACTTAAGGACACAAAGTACCCTATAGTGTCTGAGATACCTCAAAACACCCGGACTGGCGAACCGTGACGCCCAGTCATCCCAGCCAAAGACCGCTTTTGGGTGTACATAGCGAGGAGACGGTTTCTATGGCAACCGCTAGCCGCAGCAACATAGTTTGATGAACCAGACAATATATCAAAGCTGAGAGCCTTAGTTTATTGTCTGCATCTAATGATGTCTGCTGTCACCGTGGCCAAAACGCACCAGTCTTTGCCTGTAATTTGACATGCAGCTTTGGATAGAGATAACTATGAGGCTGTGGTTTCACCTGTAGTGTTTATGGACCATACATATGCACACATGCATAATCTTAGTGTGTTTTCATCAGCGAAACGCAAAGCTCAAGTTCAGGTATCAAAACTGAAGCATAAAGGAAAGCGAATGTAATGAGGTGAGCTGTGTGCTACGCATTTCGCATTCGTCCCATGAGCAATTGCACAACGACAGCAATCTTTAACTTCTATATGAGTTTTAAGATGTCCTGGTTGCCATAGAAACATGGGTTTAGTACATGTATATTATTATGCATTGTTGTTTTTTTTTATTTCAGGAACGTTTCACTTAAAGCGATTGGCAAAAAAATCAATAACTCTAAATGTATTCATTCAAATGGTTACAGACACAAATAAGAACATATGATATAAAGCATTTTCACTCTGTGGATTATCACCTCGACACCGCATTATTTATAATCATTATTTAATGATATCAATTACAATCAATATCGGAAATAGCAGAATAAGTAACCATCTTGTTATGCCTTTTACCAGCAAATGAATTTTCTATCTAAGTGACATTTTTACATTCAGCAATGGCCTAGACGTTTCCTTAAGAATATCTCACTGGCGTCATAGGCCGTTTCCATTCTCTCCGTTCAGATCTCAGTACTGAAAGTGTTGCGGCGTGTGCATAGTTGCATTGTGTGTACTCATGTATATACATCCGATGGTGAGTCTCACTGCAGCTTCTCGATTTCTATGTCTTAAACGATATCTGACGCTATGAAAACGTCAATAATAGTGCAGCTCAGTGTTTAAACGAGATCCTGGATTCATGCGGTCGGTTTTCGCACTTTATTATTAATGGTGGGTCTAAAAATTACAAGCTCAATATCTGCTAAAAAGTGAATAAGAGAGTAGACGAAGCAAATGACAACTGAATTATTATGTACCTTAACAAGTAGACTACAGAAATTATTAAAGAAGTTATTTAAGATGTTAAGCATTTAATAATTATGTGAGTGAGTAAAATGTGGCACTGAAGACAAGGCCAGGGGCAAAAAAGGCAGCACCTTTTGCAGGATAACGGTACCAATTATCCTAAAATTGTTTCCTTAGGTAAATATTTTTGGACCTCTGCTACATTAGACAACTAATTTAGGCATCGAGACTAAAATATGTGACAGCTTGTCACAATTACACTAGTATATAAAAACAATGTACATTCATTAGTAATACATCATTGGTAAAACTCAATCTTTCTGACTTTATGGAAAACCTGTTGTATTACCTACCTCACACTGGTATGGTGTCCGGGTCACAGCTCAGACTGAATTAGCCCCTCTTGGCATCTGAACATTCTGAAGGGGGTGTGGCTAAAACAGAGAACTTGAATGGTTGGAATAGATGCATGTTTTCATACACACGAGTTTACATACCAGCAAGAATAACAATGGAAATCAGTATTCTAAACTATATTGTAGCATCATTGGCAATCTTCAACTTTATCTTTTAATATTAAATAAATGTAACCCAACGTAATCCAACCTAACCTCAAGGATCCATTAAAAAGAAGGAAAACACAAGAATAAGCTGGGGATTCAACTATTGTTTTGTCAAGTACAGAGGCGATCTAGACATAGCAGGACCTTGACGGTATATTATCTTATCACATTTTCTCATGTGTATCAGGGTTATTATAGTTTTCAAATTTGCTTTGGTTTTTTATTATTATTTAGTTTTCCATTTTGTTTTTCAGTTTTACTTCAGTTTGTTTCTTTTAAGAACGTACAAATAGATTTCGTTTTGTTTTCTAGTTTTAGTTTAATTTTTATTTGGTTTCAGTATTAATTTTAGTTGTCAGTACCATGTTTTGATACCACACTGGAATCGACTTACATACTTTCACCCTGCACAAAGAACAGCTAAGAAGAAAGTGTGAAGCATTTCGGTTTCCTGCCCTGACATTCTCTTCCAAACCCCTAAACTCTTTACTGTAACACCACCGTGTTTCTATAGCTATGACCTGGTTTATTGATGCTCCCAGTCCCTCATTACAACATGCACACACTTGATGGGATTTGGCACTTTTGGAGAAAGTGAAGTCTACCTGGGTGTCCCCCAATGAAAAGCCCTAGGGGGGTAGTGGTTAGAGAGAGAGGGGGATTATTTATAGAAAAGTAAAGTAAAGCAATCAGACGGTTATTGTGCAAAGAATGCTGAAACAAAGCTCAATACACCAATTTGAAAAACTCCCAGTACACTCAAAATGCCAAAACCAATAACCTTTCACTCAGCACTGAATGTGTGAAAGATTCTATCAGTAATTTGCAATTCCGCCAGCCCTGTTTTAACCTTGACAATATGTACAGGAGTAAGGACAAATAAGTATGATTAATAAACTAATGGCAAACCCCATGGTTTTGGACCCCATGAAGGCAGATCACACTGGGCCCCCAGCCCAGCCCACCCCACCCCAATTATGTTCCAACACCACCCCCACCCCCCATCAGTCCATCAGTAACAATAAAGACGTATTTTATTTTTTTAACCTACTTAAGTACATATACGTAAAATAAAGAAATGATTCTAAGTATGATTTGCAAACATTTTAATAATATGTACCAAGATTTCTGAGGAATTCCCTTGAGAGTTCCGATGGAAGCGTAAATGCATAGAGGCAAAAGCTGGATTCATTTATTTACTTCTTTATTACCTATTTAGCTTATGATTCTGTCATCAAAGTACATGGTCATAATAGTATCTCATTCTTACCTAACTTTTTCCTAGTATCATGCATTGTGGGTCAGTCATCTCAATAAGTGTATGGTCATACTAATCTTTCTATTTATTTATGAATTTATTCATTTTTTTAATTTACTTGCAATACTATTTATGCAGCACTTTTAGAATAGGCAGTAGCTCTGTTTTTAATGTAAGTCTACACTCTATAGATTCTTCTGTATATTTTTCAGACTTTTGTTTGTACGACTGTGGTATTAATCTGCTGGAAATTGGAATTTCCCTCTGTGATTATTGATATCTATCTATCTATCTATCTATCTATCTATCTATCTATCTATCTATCTATCTATCTAGCTATCTAATCTAATCTAATCTATCTAATCATCTATGTATCTAACACGTCACTACTAGTAGCCGTTAGATGGCGCCAAAGTACCACGGAAATGTAGCCTTATTTTCACAGACTGACAAAGCTGAGAGTCCAGATGTTAATGTATGTACAGCTAATCTAGCCATGCAGCTGACGCTTTGGTAACTTCAACATATTGTACTCTCACCTACTGTACTTGTTTGCTTACAAAATATAAATCATGTCACTTGGCTGATGTTTTCGTATTTTCGAATTTGTAATTTTCTTTGCCTGAAATTGTGTTCGTGTTTAAAATTCACATAGTACAATTACATATTTACCTAACTATTCATATTGTTAAACTTTTTTGGTTGTCATGAAGTAGTTCCGATGATATTCCTAAATCATACTGCGGCCAAAAAGGGGATAGCGGTGTGATGATACTCATCTGAGACCGTAAGTGGATCTCGCCTGTCTTTAGAATGCGTTTTTAAACATGAGGCTCCATTGATTAAACGGGCTCCGATTTCGATTGTCTGTTACAAAAAGTAATGCCATTTTATGAAATTTGATAAGAAGTATATTTTCCACAGTAACCTTCATTACAATCACATCCACTTCTCCTTCCACACGAAGATGTGAATGGGGTTAAAATTAGACATCGCGAGAAGTGAAGGACCAATCGGAAATAAAAAGTTGGCCGCCCATAACTCTATGTTTTCAAGTTATTTTTTTTATATTATATTTCTTTTTCGGTAGAAACGTTATGGTCCTAAATAGTAATATCGCAATAAATGTAACGTAAATGGTGCTTAATTGACTTGCAATGTTGTAGTATAAATATACAATTGTGAAATTTTACAACAAATCAAGGTTAAGCTTACGGTTGGCCAGTTAATCCTGCTAGAAACGCATGGCTGTTTACATTAGTACACATGTAAACGTTGTCAGTAGGGATAGCTTAAAGATGAACGCGCATATCGGTTTGCATTATCTTGATTATAGAATACTAGGTTTGGGGCTAATTCTTTCTTTTCATAATTAATGCAGTGAACCATTTCCATGGAGGACATCAGTTTGAAGGTTCTTCCTTTGGATCCAGGTGACATAGGCACACAAAGATGCAGAATGGGGCCGATGTTGATGGCATATCTAGGGCTGAAGATTGGATCTCCTGTTCTAATTACGACTCCAGGATTCGATTGTTTGTGTACGGCATGGCCAAGAAGTGATCTTGCTGAGGGTTTTTTGCAATTCGACAGTAAATGTGCCACAGCAGACTTCACCTCGCTTTCTTACAGAAACTTCTCTGTTAGCCGAAGCCAAATGACAGCGCTAACTTGCCCGAAACTGAAGAATGTGATAATTAAAACTGTTCTTAAAACGATGGGGTTCAAGAACAGCTTATCTCCCAATTTAATTCACGACCTAGTTAAAGACATCCTCAAAGGCACTTATGTGTCGGAGAAGCACATTGTAAACGTGAGTCATCTGGAAACTCCAATTCAGTTGGTTGTTATTGAGTGTTTAGATCCGAGCTCCAGTGGAGGTGGTCTTATCACTGCTAAAACCAGTATCAGCATACAGGAGATACAGACTCACAATAGATATAAAAGTCAGCAATTCAGGATGTCTAGCATCAGTTTGGGAGGGATGGAGGACGTGTTTGCTTCACTTAAGGAAATTCTTAATTTACCACTTCTCTATCCAAGGACATTGCAGAAGCTGGGCCTTTCCCATCCTAAAAATGTGTTACTTATTGGACCTCCAGGGGTTGGGAAGACCATGCTGGTAAGGAGCGTGGTTCAAGAGGTCGGTGCTTCCTTGGTCACAATAAGTGGGCCTGTGATTCTTGGTTCAAGGCCGGGAGAGAGTGAAGAAAATTTAAGGGGTGTGTTTCTCCAAGCTAAAGAGGCTTCTTCGGAAGGTCCATGTGTTCTCTTCATTGATGAAATTGATTCCTTATGCCCAAAGAGGGCCAGTTCAAGCAATGCGCCTGAGAACAGAATTGTGGCACAGCTGTTGACTCTGATGGATGGCATTGGCAGAGATCATCATTTTGTTGTCATTGGGGCAACTAACCAACCAGATGCTTTAGATCCTGCCTTGAGGAGAGCTGGCAGATTTGACAGAGAGGTGAAAATATTTTTGTTTTGTTTTGTTGCAACATTGTAAATATTGTCATTTTCACGAATGACTTTATGACGCGATAGGGTTTTTTTGTTCATTTCCCTAGGTCATCATTGGTGTGCCTACACTTCATCAGAGAAAATCTATTTTAGAGTTGCTGAGCTCAAAAATGACCCTGTCCAGCAATGTGGATTTGGTCGCGTTAGCAGAGATGACCACAGGTTTCGTTGGAGCCGACTTGAGCACCCTCTGCAGGGAAGCAGCTTTGCATGCCATTCTCCGGGGCTCCCAGGTACCACACAAACTGCCAGGCAAGCCAAGGAGGACACAGACCTCGAGTCTCATTAACAGATGCAAGGGGTTGAGAGGGAGCCATGCTGCTTGTTAATATGACGATACCCTGCTGCTGATCTCTGATCTTCCTCTGCAGGGCGCTGACAGTTATTCAATAGACATGCAGCACTTTCTGGAGGCCCTCAAAAAGGTCCAGCCATCATGCCTGAGAAGCAGCATCGGTCTGACCGAGTTTAAGCCTCTCAGCTGGGACCAAATAGGTGGTCTGGAGGATGTCAAACTAAAAATGAAACAGGTATTGAAGCAGGATGTTCTACATGAAACCCCTTAAGCTAAAACAATATATATATGGTAAAAAAAACGAATTAATCAATAAACAATGTTTAGGTAATAAAAATTAATTTTGAATGATTAGTGTCCGTGCAATGGGTTAAGCTTTGTTTAACATTGTTGCACTGTATTCTTACATATGTGAATGCTCTTGTCTTCTGGAAGAGTATTGAATGGCCGATGAAGTTTCCGGAGGCATTTGTTCGACTTGGTCTGTCACGTCCACGGGGCATTCTGCTGTACGGCCCCCCAGGGTGTGCCAAGACCACACTGGTGAAGGCTGCGGCTAGCTCCACCCACTGCGCGTTCCTGTCTGTCAGCGGCGCTGATCTCTTTTCCCCATTTGTTGGCGATTCTGAAAAGATTCTGGCTCAGGTCTGCTCCTCTTCACAATTTTGACCTCTGACATCGGATGACCTTCTGGGCATCTTCGACCATATTTAATTAAGTAGTAGCTAACTTTCACATTTCTTAGGTTACTGTTAATGTGAACAATGCGTAATATCTCTGTAATGTCTACAATTAATATCTCTACAGCTTTTTCGTCAAGCTAGAGCCTGTGCCCCGTCCATCCTGTTTCTGGATGAAATTGACACCCTCTTTGGTTCCCGAGAGGACAGCAGAGGTCACAGTGTCCAGGCCAGGGTGCTCTCTGTGCTCCTGAATGAGATGGATGGTGTTGGGCTGAAGGCCGCGGAGAGGAGAGGCTCAGAGCGACAGCTGTGTCTGCCAGAGGGCTCCATCGATCTCTGCCCAGAGCAGCAGGTGACTGTGTGACTGAGTGCTGTTAGAGGAATGCTTTCACACTAATATAGCTTCTTGATATTTACCTTCTGTAATGCATGGTCCTGCTCAATGCATTCTTCAAAACTGACGTCCCCTTTGTACAACCTTGCAAACGTTTCAGATGGACTACCATGAAGTTTGCAACAAGGACGTCATAATAGTTGCTGCCTCAAACAGACCCGATGTCTTGGACACTGCCCTGCTCCGACCTGGCAGATTAGATAAGATCATTTTTGTGCCACCCCCTGACCTGGAGGTAGGCAGTTCAAATAATATGTCGCATCTTTTGAAAGTGTATCTGCTCGCTGATTAATACGAGCAGATTGCAGCTTCAAAGGAGGGTGTTCCTGATGTTGATCTTGGTTTATTTCACAGGCACGACGAGCCATTCTGCAGATCTGTACGGAAAAGATGCCGTTAGAGGCGGACGTGTCTCTGGAAGAGTTGGCTCAACAAACCCATTTATTTTCTGGTGCTGACCTGGAGAACCTTTGCAAGGAGGTAAAGAAATCTTTGTTTTTGGCCTCGTAACCCAGAAGAATTACATAGGACTGGAATATGGATCAGTGGGCAGAATTACAAAAAGCATATTTCCTGTGGGGTGCTTCACTTTGTATAGTGTTAAAAAGAAAGGAGTCATTTTTTCAGATGGGTACAACTACTGATCTGAGAAATGATGTACAGATGCCCAAAGAGTTGTGTTTATCCTGCACTGCCAGTCGCAGGCCAGTGTAACCCAAAGGGACCCTGGGGAAGCAGGGTGTCCCTGCGTGATAATCCCATTCACCATGGGCTTAAAAGCCTCACGGAACCTTCCACAGTCACCTTTGCTTTGGATGTTTACAGGCTCCATGTTCCTGTTCCCACCCAGTTTAGAGGTCACTGACCCTGCACCCTTTGACTCACCAGTATTGAATTGCACCTGCACTAAATTATTCATCCTCCATGTTTCTTCCTTACTTGTACCATCAGCACTCTGCTTTCTTCATCTTTATTTGTTTTTTAATATTATATATGAGGAATCAATAAAGTTCAGTTCTAGCTGAAATCGCCTAGTTGATGAGGTTGAAATATTTGCTCATGTAAAGCTGTTAGTCGTTCTTTTAACTCATTTGTCTCATTTTTTGTATTTTTGTTGTTTTTAGGCAGCTTTGATGACCTTGCAATACGAAGGCATGGATGCCCCCAAAATAAAGCATGAATACTTTCACAGATCATTCCAGAACATGAAACCTTCTCTAAATGCCCAGCAACTAGATCATTACAAACATTTGTTCACGAGTTGAGTGTTGTTTACTACCTTTTACATTTGTGATGTATTCAGATGCTTATAATAATAATAATAAAGATTTTATCTCTTATGATTCTGTGTGTCGAAATGTTTGTTGGAGTAAACAAAATGATACATGTATGCATAATTTGGTTGGCTTTGTGTTCATGAAATAATACAGCACTCTTACCGCTGAGACCAAAGGTCGAAGTATATTTTGCATTGATGTAATTTGCATAAAACATTTTGAATATTTTTTTATATTTGGTTAAGTCACGGTAATTGGATCGTTCGTTATAATTACGTAAAATGATAAATATATTCCCTTTTATGTCACCATTTATGGCAACTTTAGGAAATCTTGGACAAAAATCTATAAAATATCTGACAGGTGGTACTGTACAAACCTTGTTTTTGGTGGACTCTTTTTGCAGTTTTAATTGGGAAATGAATGAAGGATTAAAAAATCAATTTTTTAATCAATGTTTGCTACAGCGAACAGTAGCGCCTGGCTTCTGTAAAGTGATTAAACATGGAACTAATAAGCGCAGCGGCTGGTGCGCGTGCAGTGTGCCTTGTCGCCAGAAGAGGGAACTCGAGGTTGATTCTGGACCAGTTCATCATTGACTGACTTAACTAGAAATAGTGGATGTGTCTCTTCCGATAGGTTTCGATATGCGGCGCGAAGCTTGTCTACGTGCCGTCGCTCTCGTATCACCCCGGGTACCCGGTATATCAGCACGCGCGAGGAGGAAGCGGCGCGAACAGGAAGCAGCGAGAGCCACAGCCACCTGACGCAGCCATAGGTGAGGAACGTTGTACAAGTAGTGGCTAGAGGGACCTGAGCTGTTTAAGATTAATAGTTAAAATCAAGAAGTATTTCGTAAAAAATTATATTTAATACAAAGTATTATTATATTTATTTTGAGATGAATTAAATTATAGTAAATCCATCTTGTCAGACATTAACTTTTTAAATAAAATAACTTTTTTTCTCTCCCCTAAAGACATCACTGGAATATTGTAGCACATCACTGGAGCAAAATGTCTGGATTTTTTGCCATGTTGAGAAACAAGAAAGAGGTTAGTTTTCCGCCATAATCGTGTTTTATTAGAGGTTGCGCATGTGTTGAGATGATGCTGAAGTTGATTTATATCGAATGTATTTATTTCCTAGTTGATCCCTCTGATTGGATGTATGGCGTTTGCAGCCGCCGGAGCCACTACCGCGTCAATTTACTTCTTACTTACAAAACCAGATATAATGTAAGAGCTCATTTGATTTAGACCTTTTTTAGACAATTCAACCTTGGATTGTATTCAGTGGTGTTTTATAATTAATTATTTATTCCATAAATTAAAAAATGTTCTTGCCGAGTACATTTATATATTAACCATATCAGTCTGTGCATGATTTTCACGTTTGTAAAATAATTGTAACTTTTAGTAAAATGGCATTCGGTTTTTAAAGTCGAACGGACCTTAAAAATAACTAAATCAAATTTTCTTCAGCATAAACAAGAAACATAACCCAGAGCCCTGGGAGAACCTGGATCCTTCCAAACCTCAGAAGGTAAATGTGGTGACGTAATGGCTGTTTAAACACCTGTTTGCGAAGTGTTTTTTCAGGTTTGTTTTCTTTATGAGTGTGTGCTCAAAATGTCTGTACGTGATGCTATGAGCATGATGATAAGTACTGACCTTGAATGACTTTGCTGTACTAGAGAAGGATACAGAATTGTAGCTTAGGGGTAGGTCCTCCACTAGGGGCTTGGTGTCCTGACTGGTCTCCCTTCCTGTTTTTACGTAGCTGATCACCATCAATCAGCAGTGGAAGCCGGTAGAGGAACTGCAGCTGGTGAAGAGTTTGACAAAGTGAGACTGGGCTTTGGGCCACGGGGCTGCAGCCACCATTTGAACTCCCCATCAGTCCAACGGAATCATCTCTGCACAGACTAAGCTCAGAAAATCAGTGTGCGGAAATGCTTCTGCTGCATTGGTGGGGTCTGAACGTGCTCAGTTCTGCTCAGCAGGACAAGCAGGGAGCTTAGATTAGCAATGTCACAGGGACAAAGGATTTGCCCCTGGGACACATGTGCACCTTCTCCTGTACTTATTTAAGATGACTGTACAAATGATGTGATAATATTGGTGTAAAATAAATTATTCTACCTGACATTTTTGCCTCTTTTTCTGTTGCAACAGATGTGTCACTAAACAATATTCAGGCAATAACAAAACCACTCTTAACGATCTATAAAATGCGTGTCTGCTAGTGTCAGTCTAGAGGCAGCCTCCCTTCATTGTCCTCCTCATTGTGATTAAACTGCATTTTTGGCAAAATCTTAACGGTGGAATAGATCCAGATTCCAGTCATAGTTGTGTCATGCATATAAATTTCACCGTACGTAAGACAGGGAGATGGAACTGAGTCGTAATATCTGCCAAACATCCATCTGTTATGTACAATTATAATTCTCCTTTACTGTGCCGTAGCTTGATTCTCCCAGACAGATTAAAATATCACTCTCCATTGCGCTTTCAATTACTCTAATGCACAAGAGTAATGAACGTGCTTTCTGCTTATGGGATGCAGTCCAAATTCATTATCGTAATGCTCATATTTTTTCCGTTCACTTTTATCAAGGAACTGTTTTTAACTAGAATATAACAC
Source organism: Paramormyrops kingsleyae (assembly GCF_048594095.1). Lineage (NCBI taxonomy): Eukaryota > Metazoa > Chordata > Actinopteri > Osteoglossiformes > Mormyridae > Paramormyrops > Paramormyrops kingsleyae. The sequence continues at coordinate 6,952,050 of NC_132807.1, read as the reverse complement.
GAGAATATGAACCAATTCTTAAACTGATTTGCCTCAGTTAATTACCATTACCATACACAGAAGTACATATAAAATGCAGTGAAGAAACGTTCACTTTCTTGTTTATGGAGTTAAGATTTAGTGTGTTTGATTTGTTACAGAGCTGTAAGAATTACCAATAAGTAATTGCTGTGTCATGCTGATGAAGTTGTCACCTGTTGCCATTATTGTTGGAGCCTGAGGGTTGTTGGTTTGAGGTCCAGGGGAGACACTGTTGCCTTACTGTTGAATCCTAGCCTTAATTGTTCTAGAGAAACATCAGACTGCTTAGGTATAGTAGACTGTGAGTTATTTTGCGTAAAAGCATCAACTGGTACTACGAAAAATCTATAATCATTTAAAATATTATCTTTTTTATTAAACTGATCAAGAAATTTTTACTTTCTGTTTCACAAATCAAAATCTTTCAGTATTGTTTGTGCTGAATTCAAATATCTAAACAGAATTTACCTATCATGCTAGGATTTTGAGAGACACAATTATACCTTATGCTACACGTATATTTACAATATATATGCATATTGCAAGTGACTTATTTACAATTTATAAGTGTACGATTACACTTATAAGCCAACATTCTGGGACTCCACTGGCCTTGATATTATTTTTCCTTATCAGATGGGCAGGATCTTGTCTCTACATGTTAGCTACTGCCTTGTACAGCCTGTAAACTCTGGCAAAACACACTTACAGTACTTTGCACTCTTCATTAAAATCCTAAAAATGTTCAGAAATAAAATGTTTTTTCCTAAATTACTCTTAAACATGCCCATACATTCTTCATAAGCAATTATATACTATCAATATAGCCTTAAAATGATATCACTGAAAAACTATGGGTGAGAGCAAAATTTGAGTGGATTTATTAACTCATAATTAAAAAAATTCATAAAAGACAATCCTTAGTTGTTTTATACTCAGATTTCTGTTAACCAGTGTTACGCAAAATACCAGTGTTTTATATATTTTACAAAAATTATAACAAAATTGTCTGTTTCTCTATCTGGTACACCATAAATTATAAAGGAAACAAGCGCCTTGTAAAGCAGTGTTATTTGGTTTTCAGAAAGGCTAGATCACTTCCTATCCTACACATTAATTATAATTCCACTGACTAATAGTGACTGCAAATTTTTTTGCAAGAAGAAAAACCTGTACGACTTGGGGCAGTGATACAGAAGCAGCACTTGACACACCTTTAGGAAAAATTGTTTTTTTTTTTTCATCCAAACTGATTTTTCAGTCTCATTTCCCATCTCCAGTGCCACCATGGAGTGAAACCTACACTGTGCTGCTGATGCATTCAATCCATAAAAAAAAAAAAACATCCCAGCATTGTGGTCTTCATGACATCACAGTTCATCTTGGATCAGTTCATCCATGCCTGGAGCTCCCTCCACCATGTGAGAAGTGTCACACCAAATTCTCTTGTGTGGTTCCCAGTGGCGAAACGAGCTGGCGAATCACATCTGGCCATCAGACTCCCTGGCGAATCACGTCTGGCCATCAGACTCCCTCTGTATATATGAAACACCCTGGGACCAATCTGTTCCATGAATTTCTCTGCTAGCTTGATGTCTCTTTACATTCCTTCCCCAAACTGTTCTCACAAAGCTGGATGCATAGAATTGTCTAAAATGTCTTGGTACGCATACCAACAGAGCCCAGACCTCAAACTCACTGAACACCTTTGGCATGAGCTAGAACAGAGATTGTGAGCCAGGCCTTCATGTCCAACATCAGTGTCTGACCTCACAAATGCTCTTCTGGATGAATGGGCAAAAATTCCCACAGATCAGACACACCCCAAAATCTTGTGGAAAGCCTTCCCAGAAGAGTGGCAGCTGTTATAGCTGCAAAGGGGGGACCAGCTCCATACTGATGCCTATGGATTTAGAATAATGGTTCTTGTAAGGACAGGTATCCCAATACTTTTGTCCATATAGTGTATTTAACTTCTATTTAAAGGATTAATTTAAATTCCCAGCATGGCAGTTTGTTATGGATTATCCAATTCATATGATCATAGACCTTTTATGTTTTAATATGTCCAGGAAGTCAGTTTTTACCCCCACTTCTGTAGTATAAACAAGACAAGCAGGTATTTTGGAGGTTCAATAGAAACTCTTTAAAGTAAAGTAATAAGTAAAGATGAACATAGGTTGTGTGTTGTTTCTGGTTTATTCACCTGAAATCCTGAAAATGTCAGTGCTGATACACCTTAGAGAATGAAAACAAAGTCTAAACGTATGTGGTTTTGAAAACTGATTCTTTTTTTTAACCAAATATAAACATGGTGAGAGGCACTTTGCTTATGTCCATGGAAACAGCAGTTTTATGTACTGAGCGCTTCTGACACTGAACAGATGAAAATGAAATGTAAACCTTTTTCCACGCTGCCTACGTGACTGGCTAAAGTAGCACAGCACTTTCATAGACACACATTCTGAGTCATGTGACCAGACACAGGCTGGAAGTCGCAACCCGCACACCCACTTCCTCATCAGCAGCAAGGCCACATAAACAGCACATACAGTTACAATGTGTTTAAGTTATTTCTATTCTGATGTTGAAAATGCAGGATTTCCTAGGTCAAAATCTGACAATAACTGCCTGTCAGAGAAAATTGGTTATAGACACACCCTGTAAATAATTTTGTGAACAAGGAGTAACAAACCGCTGTTTTATAATCAACTACTAAACAAGGACTTGAAATCAGATATTTTTAAGTTGCTAATTTTTATATCTTTGTTCCCTAAAGCAAGGAAGTGTCCAATAACTCAATAAAGAGCATTTTTTCCAGAATCACATCATCATAATTCTCACTTAGGGTGCTAATATGTCACCTAGCACAAGAAAGCTATTATTTCATGCAGTTAGGCTAACTGACTGCTTTAAATTGCCTGTCGTGTGTGTACAGTACGTGTGCCCTGTGATGGACGTTCATGGCCCCTCAGTGCCCTGACCAGGTTATGCGGTTGGAAGATGAATAGACAGAAATCTCATTAGTCATTAGTTCTGATCTATGGCCTAGTATAGTATTTTTTTGTAAATTATATCCGAATTTTAAGAATGTGACATTCTGGTGCGTCTAACCTTTAAGCCTGACTGTCACCAGGGGTTTCTCAGGGTTGTGGCCGTCCAGGATCTACTGTGACTCTGAATCTATGCAGCTATTTGCCACAGCTTGTCTCTCTGGCAGCAGTTGACAATGGCAGCTGAATATCATGAACCACACTAGAAAGACCAGAGTGAACAGCTGAAACATGGGTGTATTGATTCTAATGATGTGCACTTGTTTGCATGGTAGCAGTAAAAAAAAAAATATTCCATGTAGTATTTAGTGTGTGAAAGACAGCATAGTGCACAAGGCTGGGGCAATCAGACACACTTTCTGATGAATTAAGAGAAATGACCTGGGGAGAGTATAAACACTGCAAAAGCTCGAGGTGTAAACCATCAGAGCTACTCACTTACAGTTACAGTGCCACACAACTGTCAAGATTACTATGCAAATCATGACTATCTAAATGGGAAAGTTAAAAGCACACGGAGGTAAGTTACATGGTAATTATGATATGAGTCTAATACGGGACTCAAATCTCCAGCCCTGAAGGTGCATGGTAATGATGACACTGAGGCACCATATTACCACCATCCTTTAAAATAAAAGCAAGATTCATTGATGGACTTTTGCCTCACATTTCCGGAAACTAAACAGTCCCGAACCGCCTCATGATATGATTGTCACTTCAGGTTCATCTGCAGTCGAAAGTAACTCATTGTAACTATTGTTTAAGGCAGGAGGGAGGAGCCTGTTCTGGCCTGGTGATCGTAAGGAAGGAAGGCACGAGATGAAAAGCCTGTACGGGTTTGTTTAGAAACCACTGCCAAAAAAATGATGCCTTCTAGCACATCACATGACTTCTCTGAATGCGTGACTACAACCTAAAAGTAAAGAGAATTCTTTATGTGGATGGTCTTAAAATCTGGTGTTTAATTGTGTGTATGCTTAAAATTGAGGATAGAAAACTTGCCATTTAAATAAACTTTTAAACATGAGATCAACATAATTTAACAGCAAATTTACTCAACTTCAATTAGTCTACTGCAAAAAATAAGTCTCTTCAAATACACTTATGGCAGTACAACAAGTTAGTACAGTATGTACACCTTCGTTTACAAGCACTTGGCGCCATCTACTGACAGATTAGTATCCGTGTAATTTTTAACTGGAATTTTGTAAACAGGGAATATGAGTTTTAAGTTTCCAGTTGGGGAAATGAAGGCAGATGTTCAAAGCCCTGTAAAAATGACTAAACAAAATTTGGGAAAAAAAATACCATTTATTTCAAATTACTTATCACAGTCGTCATTTCTATGCTCAGCGGTAAGTTGTATCTATGCAAAAAAAGGCAGAATGACGCAAATGTCAACATGTATATTTCTTAGAATAGGCATAAATTTTAAAGTACTAACATTCAAACTGCATTATGAAACATCTCAAACAGGCCTCATTTCGATTCTTATGGTAGATAATTAAGTAAAACGTTTAAGTTTGCAAAAAGAAAATGATCCAGTCTTCACAATGGTTAGGATGACAAGTTTTCTACATATGTTTTCATTTATTTAACTGCATACTCAGATTTACCAACCTGTTACATACAACACTGCGGAGTATCTCAAAATGTTATACATCACTGCTTGGTGCATCGACATTGCTGTTTGTTTCTAGAGTGCATAAGTGCTTACGGATGTATCGTCCAGGAAGTTTTCATACAGCAGTTTTTTAAAATTTATATTTTGAATGTTGAGTGAGTAAAACTGTATGCTATCTCCTTCAGTGGAGAGCTGTGGTAAATCTGCGTTTTGAGCACCGTGCTGGAAGGCGGAAGCTCATCCACAGCTATTTCTATCCTACACCATAAATTTTATTGCAAATATACCGTTCATGTTATTCAAAAATATTAAACATAAGCAGACACACGTGTCATTCCTCCTGACAACAAGCTGGCCGAACTCAACAGGGATCCGACATGGGGATGGACCTGGGCATCGTCACCGAGAAAAACCCACCCGGACCTGGGCATCGTCACCGAGAAAAACCCACCCGGACCTGGGCATCGTCACCGAGAAAAACCCACCCGGACCTGGGCATCGTCACCGAGAAAAACCCACCCGGACCTGGGCATCGTCACCGAGAAAAACCCACCCAGACCTGGGCATCGTCACCGAGAAACCCATCCATACCAGGGATAGTGAAACGTCTCAGAGCATGGAAACATAGCTGGAAATCAGTCTTTAAAAGAGTCTGACAAGAAATCACCATCCTCATTTAATATTTTCTGGCATGTTCATCAAATACTGCTTTTGACTGTGTCCAAAAAAACAGAGAAACTCTAAGCTGTATGTTTGTGCAGACTTTACAGGCATTCAAGCTGTCGTATGTCAGTGTGTTCAAAAATGCACACATTCGATTTTAAAGACCAGGGAAATCCTGTTAGAATGTGCATTAATTAACATTAAAACAAAGTCCTTTGGCAATCCCATTAGTACAACTACTGCATCTTGTGCGCTTTATAAATCACGTTGAGTTTAACCTGCAGAACAAAGGAACAGGGGGGGCGGGTGGGCAGGTCCGGTAGAGTTCCCATGCGCTCAGGTCAGCTGACAGCTGACGCATGTGACGGGTGACGTCTCCCTGTAACGCTGCAGCTGGATGGTGGACTTGGAGATCCCGTACGTGCTGGCGAGCAGGTGTCGCGCCTTCGCTTGAACTTCCTCCCAGTCGCTACTGCTGGAGGGTACTGTGGACGGGGCCGGGGAGGGAGAAAAGTGAACGCCTTTAGCTGACAGTAGGGGGTGGGGGGAGGTCGCTTCCAGCACATCCGCAGGTGTTTACCCGACGACAAGTACAAGCAAGTGCAAAACCAGCTTCTGAAAACCCTTAAGCTCAAGGCCTTGGCATCGTATCTGGCATCGAGTGGCCTGTGGGTATCAGGGAGGCATTTAATTAGCTCCCGAATGACACCAGAAACACTGGGTGAGGTCTCACGTCATCCAAATAAATACCTCACAAAGCAATTAACAGCTCAAGGTGAGCAAAACATGCATGGCTCCGGAAATTTCCACACCGCGGCCGATGACCCCTAGGGATGCGGCACTTGGCAGCTGAGGTCCAGCCAGTGCCGCCGGCCCATGGCACCTCTGCCCGCCTGTCAGCCGATGCTCCGGAAGCACCAGCTCCGCGCCACACTTACCCAGGGACAAGTGGACCAGCGCGGCCGTCTTGTCCGGCGCCAAAGCCCACACGTTCAGATCCTCCACAGAATGCACCTCCTCCAGTTTCAGCAGGTCTTCTCTGATTCGCGTCACATCCAAATGCCGGGGAACCCCTGAAGTTGTGGTGAAACGTGCAGCGCGTGAGACGCGTCATCATGTAAACACCTGAAGTCAGCATTACGAAACAAACAGCTTACCTTCAAGTACAATGATCCCAGTGTCTCTTACTATTTTTACTGTGGTAAACAGGACAAGCACTGAGAAGATATATGTGCAAATCGGGTCTGCAATCTTGTATTCAGGCTGGAAAACCAAGAAAAATGTTTTTAAAACTGACACTTGTGGCTTAAGTCGGAAAGAATTTTTAATAATAATTTAAATAATCAGAAGCGCATATTTGTTAATCCAAGAACAACATTTTTAACACCAGTAACCCTTTTCTGAGCACAAATCGCTAAACATCAGACTAGATCTATGCGTCATTTTTGAAGTAATGTGCTAATATACAAATGAAATAATGTAATGTGCAATAAAACTATACATTCAGATGAAATTGTTCAACTTAAGAATTGCACAAGTTATACATGTTTTAAAGTCCTATTATGGTTTTTTTTAAACTGTTGTTTTTTTTTTCTTTTTTAACAAAAATAAATGAAAAGTAACACGAAAACCTAAAAATTATGTTGTGTTTCGAAGTCAGTGTGTCCAGAAACAACCCACCAGTCTGACACATCATATTAATAATGAACGTGTGTCCATGACAACACTAAGCTTAGAAAAACATTCTTAGGTAACATTCTTAAAATGAGAATAGCAGCTAAAAATGGCAACGAAAAGTCTGTACCAGGCCATAGCTCTGAACTAATGACTAATGACTGCTTTGGAATTGCATCTAACCATATTCTCCGGGAGTGAGGCAGCACAACAACACAGCGAGCCCCCGCGCCGGTACTTTGGAAATGAAAAGTGTGCTGGTGGCACTGGTGGGGGGGCCAGGGGGAGGGTGATATAGTTTATATAGAGAAGAATTTAGGCACAATGGAATTCAGCTCATGACAAAAGCAGTAATACCTACAGTAACAGACTATTTCCATGCCGGATTCTAGGTGGGGGATTACAACTGCCACAACAGCCTAATCCCCCCTCCCCCCCCACCCCCCAGGGACGCCCCACGGCCTGTATTCTTAACTCCCCTCCAAAAATACCACAGGATACCCTGGACGCATCTGCTACATGTCCACTTACCACTGGCAGGTCACAGGATGCTATAATGTAGCTCATGACAATCAACCACTAGAGGGCACTCTGAGTCCGGGCACATTCTACAGGCTACATAACAACCACCGGAAGCACAATTCCTGGCCTCTCTGAGCACCCAAGCAGCTCCAATGTGACATAAGCTGACTAAAAATACAGCGGAAGCTTCACGTGACAAGGTTCTACCCACAGATCACACCAAACTTCCTGGATAGCTGGGATAAGACCTTATTTTGTCCTCCCTTGTATTTTGAGTTATGGCAATTTCCACTTATACGCTACAATTTCAGCTAACCACTGAGCGGATGATAATCACCGACAGATATAGAAGTTAAAACTCTCATACAAATGTGGCATTTGACTGGGTACTCAAAATTATAAAAAAAAAATTGACAATAATGTTAAAATCTTGGGAAATGACTTTATGTAAGAAGTCTTTTCCATGACATTTGCATTTATGTTAACCGTAAATGTATGTGTATGTATAATTATACACATTTAAAATGTCCATGTCTCTTTGTAATTGTAGCTCTTTCTGGGAGGTATCAACCAAAGCAAAGATTCTAGAATGTATAAAAAAAATTGCAAATATATTAAATACTCATAATGGGAAACTGTAGAATCAGTAGCGACTCGTGATTATTTTTTAACTCAGCTAGACAAGCGGCATCATATTATTCAATTACTTCTTTCATATTGGTTTTTTGACACAGGCAAAATTAACTCTTTATTAAGAATGTGGGCAAACAGGAGATGGTCACGTCTACGAAATTAACCCAGGAGAAAAGCTGAATGGCACAGCTGAACTTTCCACCATCACAGGTGCCGCTTCCACCTAAGAATGACTGTGTTAGTGCTGCTGTGTTGCTGTGACACTGCTGCTTCCCACCTCCGGGTTTTGGGTTTTGAATTCCTACCCTGATGTTCCCGCCTGGTACAGCCTCTGGACCCCCCCCCCCCACAGTACTGCGGCGGAAAACGGAGGGGTGGATGATGCAATGTGCCTATCAGTGTGACTCCGGAGATGGTCATCTTACACCTATGCTTCCTGGGCCTGACCCATAGGCTCTGGATGAAAAGATCCATTACCGATGGAGGTATTTTTTTTACTTCATTTTTTTCCTTGTTTTTTGTTCCCTAGAATAGCTAAATGCCCGTGATGCAGAGCACCAGTGCAATCGCCGGCAGCAGGAGCCGCTCACTGTACCTTGAAGCGCACAACGTATGCTGCCACGAGCACGCCGACACTCTGCACCAGGTCCCCGAGGGCGTGCACGAAAGCCGCCCTGACCGCCAGGCTCCCGTGGCTGTGCGCTGTCTGCCCCGAGGCCTGATGGTGAGCATGGGAGTGAACATGGCCTGACTGGTTCAACAGGAAGCCCATTCTGCTCAAACCAAGAAGAAAAACAAGACCGTAACGCCACAGCAGCCACGCCACACTCGCGTCTCACTGCTCCAGGGTCCAGAGCAGCCAAACACCAATTTGATCAATTAATTTACATAAAACACATTTCAGTAGCACAAGTTATCAGGCTTCTAACAAGGAAAGTAGTGAAATATCAAACCTAGTGCAAATAATTGTAATGTCACAGAATGCAAACATAAGTATTTCTTTTTTTTTTTTTGTTCACTCACTCTTTTGCTCTCCCTAATCAAATGGTGCCCAATAGGGCGGGCCGGTCCTGCTCCGGGCCGTCGAGGAGATACCAGGCAGCATAGTGATCATACAAACATTCAAATTACCTTTACAGTCCCTGACTTACAACTGGGTTCCATCCAGACATACGGGTCATTCATGGAAATGGACGTATGTCATAAAGTCACACTGACTTTTAGGTGTGAAAATGAAATAGAGGGATAGGGCTGGGATGGTCAGTCTGACATACGATACAGAACTTTTCTGCAACAACTTTCGTACGTCATGCAGCGCACACTAGGTAGTAGTGATGGACAAAATGAGATTTTATGAACCATTTGCTGTATTTTTTGACTCCATGGTGCTCTATGTTTAAAAAAATGGCAGGAGACATGCCCAAAGCAAACCAAGAGCGCCATCTAGTGGGATCAAAAAATACAGTAAATGGTTCATGAAGTGTCATTTTGTCAGTCACTACAGGTACCACATCCATGGGCATATGGCTGACTGAAATTTATTTTTACATACATTTTCTTAATATAATAAAAAAAACTTCAGTCATAGGTTGCATCTATTAACCAATACATATCAATTATTAATCAGGAACAATTCAGATTAAACACCAATACAAAGACTACAGCTGACTTGAATGAGCAATCTCAGACTATGAGCCCAAGTCCTTAACCATTATGCCACCTGGTGCCCATAATAGGAACACAATTTGTGCTCAGTGGCTGAACCTAATTTGATAGGCTCAGACACATCGGCACATCAGGCTGTCTCCTGTACAGGCCGATTCTCCAAGAGAAGGAAAAGGGCTTCACAGCTTTAATCAATCCAACCGGGAGCTTTAAAGCTAACATAGCAGGGTGAACATTGAGCCTCGCCCTGAGCAAGTGTGGATACGCTGCAGCACAATCCGCTCACATTAGGTTGACGGCCACACCGACTGCTGCGGTAATGAGCATGACATCCCCATCGATGTCAAAGTCCTGATGGATGGTCCTCTGGACAGCCTCATTCAGGAGCACAGCGGTCAGGATATATATCAGCAGCACGCTGATGGCAGCAGAGACCACCTCTGTAAAATGAAATGAAGAATGCCATTAATGAGTAGGGAGTATACTCCAGTATTCTCAGGCCATCAAACGTGTACATCACATTCTATGACAACAATTAACGTCCCCACAGAGGAAGGCGTACTTAAGAGTCCATTAAAGCAAGTTAAAAGAAGGCTTAAGCGATACAGCAACGTACTGACTGCCAAAAAAAAAAGACAACAAAACTATGTGCCTCTGACAGCTGGGAAAATACAATGACAACCTGTGATTATGGGATATCCCTGCGGAAAGTCCCATGCTACTTCACGCTCTGAACCTCAGACAATGTGTCATTCATTATTCCCCAGAAAGGAGAACAAGATCTGACACAGCACGCTTACAATCACAACCATGCGAGAAGTTCATTCGTGCTCTTCCCTGCAACTCACAAAAACAGTCCTCACTGAGTGAGGGTACTTCCCGAAACATCACCGAATGTCAAACCAGTCGAGTGACTGTCATAAGAACATAAGAACTATACAAACGAGAGGAGGCCATTCGGCCCATCGAGCTCGCTTGGGGAGAACTTAACTAATAGCTCAGAGTTGTTAAAATCTTATCTAGCTCTGATTTAAAGGAACCCAAGGATTCAGCTTGCACTATGTTATCAGGAAGACTATTCCATACTCTGACTACACGCTGTGTAAAGAAGTGCTTCCTTAAATCCAGTTTGAAATGTTCTCCCGCTAATTTCCACCTTTGGCCGCGAGTTCTTGTATTTGAACTAATGCTGAAGTAACTATTCGGTTGAACAGCATCCAAACCTGTTAGAATCTTATAGACCTGGATCATGTCCCCCCTCAGTCTCCTTTGCTTGAGGCTGAACAGATTTAGCTCAGCTAAACTCTCCTCATAAGACATTCCTCTAAGACCAGGAATCATTCTTGTGGCCCTACGCTGCACCTTTTCTAAGGCCGCAATGTCCTTTTTAAGATATGGTGACCTTGGTGTCTTACCAAGACGGTGCAATCCGAAGGTGAACCTTTTGGTTGGGGGTTTTGAAGACAACCAGAGTGCAAGCAGGGACACAACAATACCAACAAGATCCGTCAGCATGTGCAACGCATCGGTCATGATCGCTAGGCTATTGGCGACATAGCCACCTTAAAGACAGAGAGACGATGAAATTAGTTCAAACGTGGCAGAAAATCATCACACACATTTACATTTTGTTTACAAATGTCGTATCTGATAGACGAAACACTACTAACAAAATCTAAACTACGCACAAATATCGCTTACCTCTTACAGAAGCAAAAGCACCAACTATCTTCCTAAAAAGCAGTTTTGCCAGATTCCTCAGACTTAAATATCTGCTACATCAACCACAGATACAGAGTGAAGAGTGAGATTACATCATATCCCAAAAGTACAGATTCTGGAGATCTGACTGTCCAGCCCAACACCAGACGTTATGTGTTTGTTGTCAGGTACATTTTCCTACAGTGGAAGTTATGTGTGCATATTAATAGCAACATTCCTAAAAAATAACATGCCAGCTATTTATTACAGTCTAAGACAGACAGCTACACAAGGATGTTTGCGATTTAATCTATCCCTTGGTCCAATTAACTCAGTGTAATACTGCAACACAAGTATTAACACTGCCCAGTGTTAAAACCTTCACTCTTTTATTTGATATGAATGTGCTTATTATCACTCAGCTTAACAATTTCATTTTCAGAATGCTTCGTTCATATATTCCACAACATAATGCTTTACTTGCAGCATGCCGGAACTTGAACGGCTTCCCTTACCTATGAGCTCGCCTATCATAAAAAGGAAATAGAGCAAGGCGGCACAGCCCAGCTTCTTCATCACCCTGCTCCGCTTCCCCTTCTCTTTCCTCTTTGTGCAGTTCGCGCAGGGGTCCAAGATGACCCCTGGACCGCTGCCGAGGGACGATGAATCCAAGAGCGACTCGTCATCATCCACCACCGTGTTTACCAGTGACCCATTGGTGTGGGGCCCCGCTGGGCAATCCGGCTCCCCAGAAATGACAACTTTCAGTTTTTTAAATGTGGGGGTGTCCTCGTCATCATCCTCAGTCCGGTCATGGGAGAAATCAAAACTAGCCGTGTCGCTAAGATCCCATTCAGTGGGCTCCTTCTTAAAGAAGGTCTTCATCTTTCCCAGAAAATTTGCACCTGCCATGACTTCACACCTCTAGCACACCTGAAAGTATGAGTCAAACACTTTGCTTCCCCTGACAGATGGCTGTCATATATGTTGGGTTTTGAATACTGTAACAAAACGTTGCACTCCCTTTAAAATGGCTTACGAGTTAGTGGAATCCTAGAGGAACAAAAAAAAAGACAGTTATGTATACTTCAGACGTGTCTCTGCCTGTTATTTATACAAATCGGTCATGGCACTATCGATCACAGACTAAATCATTAAGCAAGCAGCCGATTTCTTTCAGCACCACTCAGCAGGAACTAATAAGTGACAATTTATTACGGTAACAAGTCCAGTAATTATTAACTAACTCACAAAAACGCCTGTCAAATCGGTAGGTATGAAAAAAGATCTACATTAAGTGCAAATATCCAAGCCACCTCCTAAACAAACGTTTCAACAACACAATATATTTAAATACAGGCTGCAGATGAATGTTAAAGCGTCAAAGTACTCACATCCACTCTCCGATTACAGGGGGAAAACCAGTTCGTTCGCCATTCCGCAGTTGTCCAGTTACTCTTAACGAGACGAAGGTACCGAGCTGCCCTGTTGACACCAGCAACCCGGTTAGCTGGCTGCCTACAGGCAATGGCGTAAGTGCGGACTGAGGTCGACAGGAAATACAAAAAATTTTAGCGGACACCGATTCGCTCCTTTTTCACTTATTCGATATCAAAGCGGCTCAAAAGTGCAGCGAATGCAAAGCAGCCATCATATAATAAACCAGCCGAAGCAGCACAGCGCCCGAATCCAGCATTGCACGACTTGCACATTGACATTCCTGTTTCAGAAAATGAAAACGAAAGAATAAATATGCCTTATTTGTAAATTATTTAAATAAAACACCAGATTCCGAATCACCAGTCGTTTTAGTAATAGATACTATCTACTATTACTATTATTGTATCTTACCAGCTATACGTTGAGACTAATAAAACATATTTTTACGACTGTACACAATCAGTTACATGATGCTGGTGTGATCACATGACGTCGCTCTCGTAGGCCGATACATTCCAGGGCACGCTGTGGCTGCCCGATCTGCGAACGCATGCGCACACTGGTTTTGCGTGTACGTCACTATTTGATCTGTATACGTCACTACTTACTGCCTAGCCGATAGGCGAGCGCATGCGCGATGCACTGACGTCCGCGAACGCTGTGCAATGCACCGACTTCCGTAAACGCCTGCTTGATTATGTTTTGACATTACAAAACAACGTTACATATTTGACAGATCATCATACAGTAATTGGTAATCATTGCTTTACTCACAACTAAGACAAGCGCAGACAATAATGCATTTGTAGAAAAATGGAATGCAGTGGAATGTCTTATTCTAAGCGAGTGTATGCTACAATTTCTGCTCAAAAAATGTTCAAATGAATCAGATAAATATTCACCTAAAATAAGTTCAACTGCAATATTCCCAATAAACAGACTGAAAACTGTATGTTGATCCTTTTGTGGACTGTGTCTTCAATATTTAAATACTGTCCTAGTGTTTTGTATGCTGTGTATATTTAACTAACAATACATTTCCCATATATTTTGTCTTACACCGAGTGTCCATGCTTAAAAGACTCACTCTGTCAGGACTGCTTCTTAGAATCCTGGTTCATCTCATGTTTTCTCTGCTGTATTCAAGCTGCGGGGAACTGTGGCCCTCCATGAATGTGCTTATTATGTTTTGAGAAGTTATCAAGATCTTCATAGTGTAAGCAAAACAAAATTATCACTGTGTCAACCTGAAATGGTGCGTTATATATAGCTCAGATGTACATAAGGAATTAAACAATAAGAGAAATACTGGAAATGCAAATCTAAGCAATACAAGAACATAATAAAATATTAGGTCAGTGTGCAGATAGCATTAGCAGTGGTAAGTTCAACATTGATCTGTGTTTTGACAAATTGACACTAGGTGGTAGCAGAGACCTAAAAAATTTTTCAAATTCAAGTTCGCATTTTCTAGCACTGTGAAACTGATGAATATCACTTGAAAAGGATTGTTTTATTTTGTGAATGTGTATAACTTGTATAAAGCAGTAATCTATACGATTTGGTGATGCAAGATTTCAGAGGAAATTCTAAAATGTTTCATTATTCCATTTATTAGTGTTGTTTCCACTCTATAAACATAGAACTTCAAACAAAAAAATCAGATTTAATTGTCTGTCAATCAAGGTGTTGCAGTACTGAAATCCTAAAAGTACCCAGGACCATAGCTGTTGGCATAGAAGAGAAATGTCTTTGAACATTTCCTCTGAATATACATTTTTCTTTAAAAAGCTTCACATTTTGCAAAATATTTATCAATATTTTTCCAGTTTTTTTAGAATTCTATATTTATCCTTACATGTCCTAGATAATATGACATTACACATACCACATATTTGTAATGTTGAAGATTAAACAATCCTGGCATTTTTGTTGACAAAATGTAGGTTGAATCTCTTTTTTGAAGAAAAATATTATTGGCCTCCATTACCTCCCTTCTCAGCTTTCTATAAACTGTCTATTTATAATCTTACTACAGACAGGAAATGGTTCCCAGCCAATGCCATTTACTGTACTTCTGGTTTACGTTCTTTTGGATTTAGAAATTACCCTTGTGGGAGGCTGAACTCGAACCTCAGACACAGGCAGACTTGAGTTCAGAGGGCACAGGCAGTATCTGAGAAGCCAGACAGGACTGCAGAAGCAGAGATTTTTGAGGTCAGTGTTGTTCCGCCCCCCCCCCCCCCCGCCCCCACGATTCATGGTTCTCATTTAAATTTGCTTCCCCCGTTTATGGCTTCAGCTGTGAGGGAAAAGCAAGCCACCGACTCCACAGATATTTAGCAGCAAGTGGTGGAAGAAGACGGCTGTCGTTCTGTCTAAGTAAACAATGAATCACCCTGGTGACAAGTAGGGTGACCTCGGCTCTCTTCAGAGCTGAAGGAACTCTCCAATAAAAAACAGTCAGCTCAGAGTATGGCTTCAGTCCCCCGGCCACCGATTCTTGTAACATCATTTTTTTCTCAAACCTTAGAGCTGAAGTGAACCTGAAATATTTCATCAACATATAACCCAAATACATTGAAAACTCGTCATTTTGATCAGTGACATGTAACTGAGCCACTAATTTTCCGGACATGATATAAAATATCTTTACTTCACAACAAAGAGGGGTCACAAATAAGAAGTAAATAGTCAAACACAAAATGTTTTCAAATACTAAGCCAAATGGGCTCACGCTATTACTGATTGTATTTTCTGTCAACAGAAAAGCTGTCATAGTTTCATTGGTTTGATTTTCATGCTGTGGAAGTCATATAAATATGATTTATATATGGGGGACACAAAAAAATACTTTAATTTGATATGTCATTTCACATTAAATGAAAAAGGAGAATTTAATTAAACCACTTTTGCCTGCCCTTGCGGTTGTGTTTTGCATGTATATGGCAGAGCGGAAGGTACTGTTTTGTTGACTTCTGAAGGAAAGTAGTTGGTGGAATTTTGTTTTCTTAAACAGATGTTTTGTCCTCATTTCAAGTCTTACCTCAGTAGCCATAGGACTGCTGGTGGTTTGAGTGGATTAGAGGCTGTTTTCCCCAGCAGGCTGTCTGGATCTCCAGTGGAGACCCTCCAACGCGCCCGCCGTAACCATATGGGGAAAAAAAAGGTCTTGTGTAAAGATTTATTGTGTTGTTTATTTTATATCTGGCTCAACCACAGGAGGCCTGAGCGAGATGTGTGCCCACTGTCTACCACACGTTTGGGGGCCAAAAGTGACGCCTCCGTGCCATTCAGCAGGCTGTGGGCAGTTTCTCCAACGCATTTCACTATGGAAACCCTCAAGAAGAGGTGCAGTACCAGGACTGGTCTCACACACCCACCACAAAGGAAGGCTCTTTCACTTAATACTCAGTAAGTGAATCATTCATAGATGGGGGCATTTGCCCCAAGACTTGTCTGCACCACAACCTGTTTGAAGTTACTGTTGCAGAAATAGTCACCATGCTAAGTGTTAGTTGTAGGAACATGTTGGTTGAAGGAACATGTCTAGATGGGGCAGTGTGTAGCTCAGTGGGTTAGGGAGGTTCTCAGCCTGTATCCAGAAGGTCATGGGCTCAAATACTTGAGCAAGGCCCTTAACCCTACCTGCTCCATGGATGCTGGCTTACTCTGCTTTCTGACCCAATTTTCCTTCCTTGCATGTTGCCTTGGACAAAAAGTATCTTCTAAATATATGAATGAGACACTTTGAGTAATGTCCCTGGTTAGATGTGTGCAGACATGACTCCATGCAGTATATTCAGTCTGTGAGTCTCAAGACAGGGGTGCTGTAAGGGGAGGGGGGGGGGCGGTGAGTCAGGACGATTGCAAGGGCTCCTGAGTGACTGGGGGCTTAAAAAAATTGGAAAATTACTGGATTGGTCTGGACTGGGGGGCCCAATATGATATGCTTTCATGGGGCCCGAAGTCTTCAGCATCTCCAAGAGTAAAAGTAGGTAAGTCGGGCTGGACGTCACAGAACCGGGGAACCCATACAAGATCAGACATTTGAGAGAGAGTGAAAACGCAGGCATGCATAATGGCTAATCTTAAAAACCTGTGTCCTTTCTGCCTCGATTCTGTACATTTTGTACTCTAAGAGAATATATTTATATATCAGACTTGTTAACTGGAAACATATCACGTCGCTGCAGATGGACGATGCTTCAGCAATACTGCGCTCCTTAGCCTTGAGTCACTTAAATCTGACTACAAATTTCTGCATGTTGAAAGTGCAGACTCACCATTAAGATGAACTCACTGTTCACTATATGCAATTTCCTTTATTTTTCGGGGGATCTTTCTTACATTATGACAGCCAGGTTTTATTAATGTCACTAAATATACAATGAAGCATGAAATAAATATCTTCCTGAAATTCATGCAAGTGTGCATGTGACAAAAAGCCCCCAGGGAACTCCCAGCACAGAATTGGGGTGATCGCCCCCTTGCACTGTGGGGTGGGGGGGGGCAGACCTGGCCATCGGCCATTGACCACACAAACAAATAAAGATCTGCTTTAAACAGCTTTGCATGTACTAGTGCTAGGTGGCTGCTAGCACTCCTTTATTGGTTCATAGGCATGTTTGACTATCCACAACAATAGACTATAAAATTAAGGAAATCAAACTCCCATGAATATATAAATGTTACAGCACATTCAAAGGAATAGAAAGTGCCAGATCTTCAAGTGTCACTCACAGAATTTAGAAGAAAACACATCCTTCAATGCCATTACATACAACCTACGCAAGTTTTCCCTTTAGAAATGAGTAACATTTCATCTTTAAAAAGGGCCACCTTTTGTAGGGCAGAGGATGGCGACTACAAGACCGGATGCTCCAATCATACAGTACATACAAACACATGGTGGCAGAACGGGCAACTTGGGGGTGGATGGAGAAATGGAATTTACCTCAAGTCTGAAGCGAATGAGTCAGTATTTAATAAAAGAAAGTCTAAATGAGCAGTTTGCCCTGGAATATTTGGGTGTGGTCTTTCCTACCACTATACCCCCACGCACTTGGTTTTATTGGCCAGATGATTTGTGTTTTCATTTAGGTTGAGGGGGGAAAAAAAAGAGAAAAACAAAAAAAAGCAATGGCTTAATCCTAAGCACATCTGTCAAAACAAGCCGAGTGATGGGTAAGTGCCCACGCGTCACCCAGCCCAATACACACATTTACAAACTAACAGCTGCTAGAGAAATGAAGTCAGAATCTGAAACCTTTGCTCTCATGCTCCCGGAGGGGCTGACACCTAGTGACCGAAACGTTCAGCAGTTCATTAAATGAAATGAATAATAAAAATAAATCCAAAACTGGAGCAGGAGGCAGAGTTTATTGACAAGTCAATCTAGATAAAAAACCATTTCAAAGTGTCAAAGCAATAAATATGGCAGATATAAAACTGAGCCAGTAAATGACATGAGATAAATATTAAAAGTTTCAGCCGACTTAATGATAAGCAGCTGCCACTTAAAGCTTAAGGCAAAGCACCATCTCTCCCGTCCATAGAATATGTTCCCTCAGCAGATCATGTGACCTAAAGAAAAGAAAAAAAGTCACTTAGGTTTGATAGAGCAAATATCTTTGGAAAGGCAGTCAATAAGGATTTTTTTAGCAATAGCCTTATGAGCGTAACCAGTAACTGAACAGAATTACATAGATAATATCCTTTATCTCCCCTCCCCCAGTCTCTCACACACACACACACACACACACACCTCACCCTTGTTCACTGCAGTCGCTTTTCAACAGCGTTTTGTATCTCTCCAAAGACTGCGTTATACAGCTGCTGTTTTGACATGGTCCCATCCAGCTGCACTGTAGGACGAGATTTCAAAATTAGACTACATTTAAAATAGTACACGATCCAAACCAGGTATACCAGGACACCAGGGTCTTACCGACATCAACCCCAGTCTCCTCCATGATGGTCTTGTGTTTCAGATACATGGGCCAAACGTGACCATCAAACAGTCCTGGTGGGTCTGGCACCAGGTATTTCCTTGACCTACAGAAAGATGATAGATTAAGATTCCAACAACGCTGAGCCTGGCTGGCGATCTTAAAAGCGGGTATATCCTTTGTTCACCACATGTTTGACAGGCTTCAGCAATGTTTCCCCAATACAGTCCTTGAGGACCCGCAGACAGTCAACATTCTTGATTCTCAAAATCTTGGGACAGTCTGGCAGGGAGCAAAAATGTGGACCATCTAGCAGGGAGCAAAATCATGGACTGTCTGTGGGTCCCCAAGGTCTAGATTGGAAAACACCAGTCTTTGCAGAAACAGTCACTCTAAAAATGCCAGAAATGTACAGGTTTAAAAATCAGATTAACGTCACTAGAATATTCTGTAGTATGTTATTAATAACCTCACCCCCTCCTTCTCCTGCACTCTTCGTACGGGAGGTAAACGAAGTAGCACTGGTCAAAAACGTCGATCAAAGGTCTGGGCGGAAACACAAAGACCACTCAGGGACTTGAACTCCATGCTAAAGTAGAGCAGGGCAGTGAGCCCACAACCTACCCGTGCGTGTACAGCAGAAATCCCTCCACAATAAGGATGTGGACCTCCACGTCCCACGTCTGCAGGGTCCTCTCCCGTTCTGAAGTGCTGCCGACGCCATGTGACCTCTCGAATTTCGACGGGTTCTCGAGCCAGGCGTGGATGGTGCTCATCATTGCCTCCATGTCCAGAGAGGTGATCACTGGGGGAGGAACAGAAGAATGAGAAAGGAACATGGACAGATTTTCAGCAGGCGTCCTGCATGTGGGACATGCAAATGCATCGAGGTGCCCGTGTCACTCATACACACGGGCGTGCGGGCAAAACCCCCTCTGAAGAGAGGCCAGCTTACCATCATACTGCTTAAAGCCATCTTCACCCACTTCAATCTGATCTTGGGGCTGAAACATACACGGATGAGATACTCCTGTACAATCTAAAAGGCAAACGCCCTGAAGATTGTTCTGTGCAACTAAACAGGCAGGTTTTAGCCTTCCAGCCCAAAATGATAACGCGATCCAGATAAAGAGGAATGAGGTTTAAAATATCCGACTGCATTGGATGCAACACACTGCAATGTGCTACAGCAAAAAAAAAAAAAAAAAAAAAACTTCTGATATAAATTGTAAATGACGTCTAATAACCAAAATGGGCAAAGTACGAACATAGAAATATGGTCGAATGAGTAAAAAGCTATTACGGCATTGTGAATAGGGGAGTTAGATTTTTTTAAAAACTAATATAAAAAAGCTAATATAAATTTGTGTGCTCATTTCATCCGTATTTTATTTATGTGGTTAAATTGTGGTTAAGTTGATCGGGAGAACCAGCAGTTGGTAAGAACTCACCTTGAAAAAGTCGTCTTGATGAACGACACAGCAGTTGGGCAAGTTTTTCATTAACTTGTTAGTAAGGGTAGTTTTACCCCCGTTTGTTACCCTGTGAGGCAAAAAGGGACATACTACGTTAAGTACAGGAAGACATTTTACTTTACACTCATATTGCTTAAATCCGCTCCTGCGCAGTAAATGCCGAGTATGAAATTGCGCAGCATCAGATGGGAAATTCAGAAAAGTGCATAAGTCTGCATATACCGTTAATGCCACACATACACATTAAATCTGCTGTCTCATGCAACGGGCTAGTAATTGTACCCCAAATTTAATTACGAGCCCATTCACTGCGACTCACCCGCCGATGCCGATGACAAACTTCATCTCTGAAATCAGATCGTAAGCGCAAAACTGCTGGAAGCCGCCGATAAACCCGCGGCGGACGAGCGCGACGACGGAGGAAAGAGTGGAAGAGGAGGCGAAAGGAGACCGTCAGCTACTCAGCTTATCCATCGCGTGTGTCGTGCAAAAAGCAGGGTGATGTCTGTCTCCCAGCTGCTGACAAAAGAAGGAAAACTCACTTTTCCCACACACTGTAACTTCGTGCCCGATTGGCTATTTAAACTGTAGCCCCCAGCGGAAACGACATATTTGCATCCAATCAGGGGGGAGACGAATATATTCTGCCCCGCCCAAATATCCACCCAATGAAGTCTTCAGAAGTGCTTTACCGCTGCAGGTCAAGTGGTGTTAATTTTTTTCCACGTCTTTTTAAGTTAAATGTATTTCGACAGTGAGATGGGTGCGTATAGCCGGGCTTATTACCCCGTGTATAATTGTTGTTGTAAATAGTTGGCTTCGGTTTATGGGTTTCCCAATGCTTCCAAGTGTGTGCCCCGATCTGTGCCAGTGACTCGCGTGTTTCAGTGCCCTCTGTAAAAATTTACCATGTGTGTGCCTTACAGTCCAGCGTCAGATGTATTCCAACATAGACCTGTGGTTGTTATTTATGTGCGATTTTCTTAAAGGCAGGTATTAAAGAACAAGTTTCTTGCCTTAAAAAAGTTTTTCTTGTTCTTATCATTGTTATGCTGGGGTCTGCAAGTTATTATACTGGTATCAGAAGTGAGATACCAGAATTGGCCCCACTGGTGCTACTGAAGCTGGTCCTCCTGCATATCACCCTGGAAGTCCATTCCAACCTGGCAGGACTGTGGGTGACACTGGAGAAGCAGTGGCGACCACCATGCTGCAAGGCCAGCGCAGGATGGCATGGTGCTATTATTTGCTGGTGCTATGGGGAGAAGGGGCACCAGGCCCGCTGTTGCCTAGAAGCCCGCACCAGAGCTGCCAGCAAACGAGCTGAGAGCAGTCCAGTGAGGTAGGCATCACCCCGGTCCTCTGCAGTGCATCCTGAAGCTGCCCCTAACAGCCCAACGGTCCCCTGTTGGAGACGATGTCAGCGGACACGAGAGGCGGGAGCTTCCAGAGACTCTTCCAGAACTCGAAGAGCAGCAGCAGTAGAACCAGCAGGACTATGAACAGCCGCGGGAGGATCCGGCTAGACGGGAGTGCGAGCGTGACAGCCAAAACCAGCAGCCAGGTAGCAGAGGCGGCGTTGCTGGGCCGCGAGGAGGCATGTCGTGCCTTGGAGGCCAAACTGGCCCAGGAGCACCTAAAGCTGGGCAAGTAGCAGGTGCAGATTGAGGAGGATGAGGAGCAGCTGCAGGCAGACATGGAAAAGGGACAGTGCACCCTGGACAAGCTGCGGGTGGAGATGGCCTGCAGGAAGCGGCTGCGCAAGGCCACCTGATCCAAGGAACAAGAAGGACAGCAAGCCTCACCAAGCTGTGCAAGGTGAAGGACCAGCGCATGACAGCTTCTCGGTCTCCTCTGGCTAACCAATCACTGGAAATGGCGCACCGGTGACTGCCACCAGACCTCTGGGACTAGTTTCAGAGCTGAGGGGGGGACAGGATATGGTGGTCCTTAAGATGGTCAAACTTTGTGGGGGGGCAGTGTAGTGCCCTCCACATATCGGAGCCTATTAGTATTTCCCAGCATGCTCAAGAGCCGTGTAAATAGCCCCATGTGTAATTGTTGTTGTAAATAGTTGTGCTGTGTCTTTGGTTTATGTAAATGTGTTTGCCTCTGTGTGGCCAGATCTGTGCCAGTTACTCGCGTGTTTCCATGCCCTTTGTAAATTGTTACCATGTGTGTGCCGTACAATCCAGCATCAGACCTCCTTGTGTTCCACCGTTATGTGTAATGGAGTGGTGGTTGTTGTTTGCCTATGGTTCTTTTAAGGGCTGATCTTAAAGAGCACATCATCTTTCAAACAAGTGTGATCTCCCTCTTTTGTGCCACCGCAATACTCGGGTCAGCTGACTAATACTGACTTAAAACGAATAAGCAAGGAACCAATATATCAGTCATTTGAAGCAGGAGTACTGAATATTATATGTAGTAGAGCAAGATTTTTTTAAACCTATTTTTGTTGATCAATCTTCAATAAGCAGAATACATTGTTTTTGAAAAGTACTATAGGAATCAAATTTATTATTATTATTACTGTTGTTTTTGCTGTTCTTGTTAGATCTTTTATGTGGAAATATCATGAAAGTACTTTATTTCTTCATATTATATGTTTAACTTTTGTTTATAGCCAATTTAACTCAGTTTCTTCTTTGTTTTGAAGCATTTCAGTAAAACTGTGATGCTGTCATTTGAGGCTAAAACCAAAATAACAGCCCCATGTTTACAGCCCACAGTTACGGTTTTTCAGTCCAAAAAAAGACAATATGGGACTCACATCCGTATGATATGATCTCCATTACTCAACATTCTTAACCGATGCTAAATAAGGCACCTTAAACTTAGCAACAGACAATAACTACCTTTCTTTAAAACTTTTTTTATCATCCTGCAAGATCTAGGTCAGTGTCATATAAATGTTGGTATATATTAGCAAAATTCACACAATTTGCAGTTTATGAAAAAACACAAACATTAATTAATTTGGTAAAACTAATTTCCTTGTGCATTGTATTCAGAAATAGTCGCAAAAAAGAAGTAATTTAGAAAACATGTTATGGGTGCAAATTTTCCTTCATTTAACACAATCACATTATAAGGTGACATAATTTTATGTATATTTTTGTCCAGTTCACCCAGTTTCTCAAAATGCTCTTATTTGTGACTGTTTTAGTGCTTGCTCCCCCCCCCCCCAAATTATAACATAGTGATTATTATCAATGCAGAGCTGTAATGTGTTTGTGTCAGTGAATACAAAAAGCATGCTATTCTCACATCCTGACAGTAGCCTCACCAGTTGTTCACTGCAGTCACTTAAGTCACTAATGTTAAGTCTGTACAAAGTAATATAAGTGGGATTTTCAGTTGCCAATCATCCATTTTCAGTAACCACATATCCTATCCAGGGTTAGGGTTAGGGTTAGATAGACGGATACCGGGGGGTCCAGATCCTATCTTGGAGTATAAGGCAGGGAACGACCCAGGATGGGACGCCAACCCAATGCAGGGCACAGTCACCCCCAGCATTTACTATTTGACAGTCTAATAACTTCAGTGTGTTTTTGGACTGTGGGGGGAAGCAAGAGCACCCAGAGGAAATCCCATGACAATATGGGGAGAAGACGCAAACTCCACACACAGAGCCATGGTGGAGACTCAG
The DNA here is from genome assembly GCF_048594095.1 of Paramormyrops kingsleyae. NCBI lineage: Eukaryota > Metazoa > Chordata > Actinopteri > Osteoglossiformes > Mormyridae > Paramormyrops > Paramormyrops kingsleyae. The sequence goes on along the minus strand of NC_132807.1, from coordinate 6,927,973 downwards.
ACCCTGGGCCCAGTGGTGTAAGGCAACAGTGCTAACCACTGCACCACCACACCATCCATCAGTTATAATGTAAAATGCAAATCAACCAGTAAAATGGGTCATTAAGAGAGGAAATATTGTACACAGACATGCCCATTCATGAGTACTGCTTGTCCGGCATCACAGAGCTTCATTACACAGGTTGTGGCTACCATCTATGTGAAGGACAGACGTGTGAAAATAACGCTGAGTTCATTTTGAGGTTCTGTTTGCCCCATTCAGTGCGATACTTATAACTGTAAACTGCAATGAATTCTGAGGTCTGGAGCCAGAGGAACACCGTCAAGAATAAAACAATAGAAAGCTTTCTTTGGTAACCCAAACTCGTCTTGGATTAAAATGCACTTCAAGATATTAGCAAAGTCAATGTCCGTGACTGATTAAAAACAATGAATCAATGCCTTTGTTTGCAACAGAGAACGTTACTACCTGCAGACCGAAGTTGCACAATACTGCCCCCTGGAGGAAATGTCAAGGGTAATGCGTATAAGTGTAGATGATCAACGCTGCGCATCGTTGAGTCAGAATATTCACCAAGTACAAAAAGTACAAGGAATTCATTTTGGTAGAAGCGGGGACATGACGTACCAGTTACGCATATAAGCAAGATACGGCATAATGCAAACCTGTGCCATGTTCTAGGTTACCTATGGATGTGTTTATGATTTAAAATAATTTAATAAAATAATAATTTTACGTCACATTATGTGTAAAAAAATAAAATAAATAAACAACAAGAAGATAAAAGAGGACGCTCATCTGCTCAGGGTCTTCGGGAAAAAAAGACCTCCGGCTGCTTAAAAGTAAAATGATCAAAACGAGCTTAATCATTAATTTATTTGACTTTTACACGCAGAAGCATATGTCACTTGACCCACCTACGTTCGTCAGACGTTACTGGGGAGATCTGTGCAACTTATTCTCTGATAATGTAGATAGACGGATAATAACTTAATCCTCAGCCATTTAACGTACGTGACTTTCATCAAGGACACAATCTCAGAGTCCGTATGAAATTTTACCCGGAAACCCAGTATCTCACACTCTTTACATTCACGATGACATTTATCAAGATGGGTTGAGGTCGAAGAACTTTAGTACTTAGGATTAAGTGGATCATTTAAAACATCAAAACACAAAAGAAAAACACAAAATACATTTAAAATTGCAATGTATAATTCACGTACAAAAAGAGAAAGACTGTGTAATGCATTGTAATTGTTCCATATATAATATGGCACTTTAGCACAAACTGAAACGTGGACACACTCCGACACATTTTGACAGGTTTAAATACCATAGGTCACAGCGGATGTTGCGGTAGGAGGACCGAGTGCCATCACGCGGAAGTTGGAAGCAGGTACAGTACGTGTGTTTTACCTTAATTACAGATCTTACTTAAATGGACTGGTATGAGGCGTGCAATCGGATTTTAAAAATCAGCAAAAATAGAAATGTAAACTTCATCCATTGCTTTGTTTTATACAGTAGCCACCTGTCTGGAGAACTCTAGCCAAAGGGAGGTTATAACGAGCTACTGCCAATTGCTGTTGAAGCCACTGAGTACTGTGACTTCCTGATCACCATTATGCAGCTTGTGCCTGTCGCCCTTTAGGAACTCGGTTTAAGGTCCGCTGCTGTACAGCTGGCCCACGTAAGGCAGGCGTCTAGGTACCCCACTGTCAGAAGTCTAGCTACCCCACTATTGACTTTACTATTGCGCGGGAATGTGGCATTTTGCTTGCACCAAGGCAGGAGATGGTATGACATTATATGTAAGCTCTCCGTACACCGACTCTTAAGCGTGAAGTTTTAATGACTTAATTAAATTTGGAATGCTCATAGCCTATATTTTTGGAATCACTACCTTTTTTTTTGCTAGGCTGAGACCTTCGGAAAGCATTTAAGACGTTATTAAGTGTCGTTGGGACCGGAACTACACTCGGGTTGATACGAACTTGTGAAACCGTTAAAAAATATATAGACGTGCTACCAGTTTGCTGACAATTTCTCTGACGAAGCTCAGCAAAAACACCTCGGACAGGCACTGGCACAAAAAGGCACTGCCTGCTTGATATCTAATGTGAGATAAGGGTGTTTGCACAGTGTCCATGTTCTAAAAGCACAAACTGTATTCTCACTGGTCAGTTTAAGAAAAAACTCGGAAACAATAATGGCCACTTGTGCATGTCTTGGGTGGCTGGTGAAAACAAGTTAAACCCCTTCAGTAAACAACCAAGCTCGCCGTAGTTTTCCTTGTGTGTAGAGTGACTTGATTTTTAAAGACGTTTATTACGGAAGTTCTTTAAACTTTCAGCTGTATTGTGTGATTGAAATGGTCTTGGAATTAGATTTCTTATATTTACACATTTAAGCCATTCACTGGGGGGAGCAGATCAGCATTGAGGTGGAAAGGATGTAAAGCTTACAGAGAACATTTACATAAGTTACATAAGAAGTGCCTGGTCTCCGCTTTCAAATGTTCATTGTCTTCGAATAAATGACTGTAAGTCTCAGGATTTTCGGTTGGTCTAGGGTCTCTGGCCTGCCAATCTTTAATACAAGAAGTGAGTCTCATCATTAGTGAAAGCTTTTGTTTTTCTTTTTTTTCCCTGAAGTGTGTATCTGTTCTGACACGTTACCTGTGTAAAATAGGCTGTGATAGTTTCTTGCGCTCCAGCCCATACGAGAGCTTTGGCTGCACTTGCGTTGTTTGTGGTGCCGGATTAAGTTAAAAACCTGGTTTTCTGGGGTGTCTGTAGTGTCTGATATGAGAACCTATTGTGTTTGTCTCTTTTTATCTTAACCTAAATCGCTTTGCTGCTGATGTCTGGTGCGGTTGAAAATGAAAATTTGTGGTCTAGGTTTCCTGTTTGTAAGGAAAGTGTTTGCAGCCTGCCATCAGACTAACGCTTACAGACCAATCGGTACGACATTTGGGGGATTTCCAAACATCCATCCATCCATTATCTCCTGCTTATCCGAGTTCTAGTCGCGGGGGCAGCAGTCTCAGCAGGGAAACCCAGACTTTCCTCTCCCCGGCCACTTCATCCAGCTCCTCCGGGGGAATCCCGAGGCGTTCCCAGGCCAGTCAAGAGACACAGTCCCTCCAGCGTGTCCTGGGTCTTCCCCGGGGCCTCCTCCCAGTGGGACATGCCCTGAACACCTCACCAGGGAGGCGTCCAGGAGGCATCCTAATCAGATGCCCGAGCCACCTCATCTGGCTCCTCTCAATGCGGAGGAGCAGCAGCTCTACTCTGAGTCCCTCCCGAATGACCGAGTTCCTCACCCTATCTCTAAGGGAGAGCCCAGCCACCCTGCGGAGAAAACTCATTTTGGCCGCTTATACTCGCGATCTTGTTCTTTTGGTCACTGCCCATAGGTGAGGGTAGGAACGTAGATCGACTGGTAAATCGAGAGCTTTGCCTTTTGGCTCAGCTCCTTCTTCACCATGACAGACCGATGCAGCGCCCGCATCACTGCGGACGCAGCACCGATCTGCCTGTCGATCTCCCATTCCATCCTTCCCTCACTTGTGAACAAGACCCCGAGATACTTAAACTCCTCCACTTGGGGAGAGCATCTTTCCAAACAGTCCATGTTTTTGCTCCTGCTAGGAGCTGGGAGGGAGCAAAGATGTGGACCGTCTGAGGGTCGCAAAGGACCGGCTTGCGGAACCCCGCTGTAGGGCACAATTGGTCAGTGTTCCAAATGCCCCACAGCACCCCTGCAGGCGTGCCTGTATGTATACAGCTGCACATGCTTAAAAACATCATTTTAGCTGCTTGGATTGATCCAGATAGTAGGTTAAATTAATTCCCCATAATAATGTTAATTAATGAAAATCATTTTGTTACAGGGCAATTGATTTCTCAAGTGTAAATGTTGGTACTTCATCTTTGTAATCTTCGTTTTTGTAGAAGCTATTTTCCACCAATAGTAAAAATCATAAAGAATAATAGTAAAAAAAATGCATTGTTTTGTCCAGTTTCTCTTGCAGTGGCCCCAACTTTTATTTTGGCAAAAAAAAAGACCAATGGAATGTTCACAGGTCAGAAAAACAGATTTAAAGTGTTTGGACAGAAGAGCTTTGTTTTGATGTGCTGGTTGGTGTTTTGGTCATCGCTCCTCCATCAGCTTTATTTTTCTCTGTCTGGCTTCTGACATCTGTACCCACTCAGTGGTTTAAATTCATGCCTGACAGATGACAAAATAGCTGAAAGGATTCCCATGTCCACCCCTATTCCTGCTGCTGGTAGTCCCAAGACGGCAACAACAACAAAACAAAAAAAGCAGAAATTTTACTAAAAATATCTTTAATCGAATCATTCTGTTTAGCTCAGGACCTGCGTCAGCTAATTTTGAGAGTGGGAGTGTGGAGCAGTGTCAGATTCTTACCCGCTGTCACCACGGCGATAGGCCGTCACACATTCGTGGAGATTGGGCCGACTCTACTGACGTATGTGTCCACTATTAGCCCCTCATGCTACGCGCAGATGTTCCTTTCCATTTTCGGTGATCCCGAATCGTGTGTCAGCCCGTCGCTATGGACTCCTTGCAGGGGGCTGACCCCATAGCGGTGATATAACACCCGAAATAGGAATCCCTATCGAAAAATGGCAGTGACAAAGTGCTTGTCAGTGGAATGAGGCCAATCGCAACAGTCACACAGACATACCGGTACTTATTGTAAAAACTGAGTAAATATTTATAACCCCAAAGTCACAAAAGGTATGTGTAGAAACGTTACGTAGGTCATATCTGCTGAATTTGTGTCATGTATCTATAGGTAACTAAACGGGTAACTGGCTCCATGCACGGTGTCCATTTTTTCTGTCTTACAGGTTTCCAGGATTCATTGGTATGTCAGTCACTGGTCTCAGGGTGGGACAGTTGTTGGGTGGCAGACGTCTGGGGGACCCCATCCCCCACTAGTGACACTGGTGGGACCCACTTGTGCGGCACCTGTGCAGCGAGCTCAAGAGGCAGCGGAGTGACGGGGCAGGCAGTTTGAGCATGACGGAGTTTTGGGTGTGCTTCAGCTGCTGCATCGCAGAACAGCCCCAGCCTGTCAGTGTTCCCTCAGGTTACACATTTCTTAAGAATAAAAAAAAAAGGAAACTTCACTCTCTGAAGTCATCGGATGTTGTGTCTTCCGTTTCCGACTTGCAGAAGAGAAGGCGACGAATAGACCGCTCCATGATCGGCGAGCCCACGAACTTCATCCACACCACACACGTGGGGTCTGGGGATATGGGTTTGGATTTTTCAGTAAGTCTAACATCCATCCATCTCTCAACCAACTCAAAGCACATGCTTTCTAGACCATTGGTGACTAGGCAGGCCAGACCTGAAACTTTGTAACCATCTCAGGTTTAACTCGCTTCCCAGTAGCTAAATTATTGGTAACCCTTTGGATAAATTGCAGCTGTGGTTGACATTTTATGCTTCTCAAACACATGGTTTTGAAGTTTGAGCTTCACTGCTGTAAGCGAATTATGTTAACCTGTGTGACAAATTATTATTTAAATGCACATTCAAATATAATGTGTATATATAACAATTTTGATTTGATAAAATATTAGTGACACCTGATAGTTTGCATTAACCATCTGAAGGTAAAATCCTTTTCTCTGACTGTGTTTTTTTTCTTTTCAAAGGTAGATTCCATTCAGAACCAAATGAAATCAAAAGGTGGTTATAATTCCAGGGTAGTGGATGGCGTCCAAGACTGAGCCTGAGTATGTAAGTAATTTCCTGCTTCAAAATCCACAGTAGGAAGAAACGCATAAACAAACCAATTAAAACATGCAAAGACAATATAGCCTTTAAAATAGATAGCAGTTATCTCAACAGAGTGAATTGTTATTCTAGTATTCAGTTATGTAACACACAACAATGTTAACAGCAATGTCAACACAAAAACATGTGTTTCTTCTGATGATTAAAAACCCTAACCCTATTTACCTTAAAAACCCTAACCCTATTTACCTTAAAAACCCTAACCCTATTTACCTTAAAAACCCTAACCCTATTTACCTTAAAAACCCTAACCCTATTTACCTTCTCTTTCAGCTCAGGCTCCCATGGCCGCCACCCACAAGTGGCTCTTCATATGCCAGCGGGGAACAGAAATAGGTCTGATCACGTGTAAATACCCGGATGATTACAGCACAGCCGTACCATCGCCGCAGCCCAACATTTTTCTCGTGGTTGCAGAAACAAGAGAAAAGGCAACCAAAGTGATGAAAGTGAAACAAAACACGAGCACACTGCTGTGTTTAGGAGATCAGGCTTCTCTTGCATGAAACTCTGATTGCTATATGCACCCTAAGCATAATTCTTTATGTATTTATGGATTCCAGAAATGCATTCAACTTGGCTGAATGTACATTTTAATACAAAATTTAGGCTGTTCCAGTGATTTGTGAGTAGATCTGTGAGTCTACATCAAAGATGCTCTGTGGAATAATCAGGGTATGTGGGTATGAGGACCATAATCCTTTACTCTTTTTTATTGTCATGTGAGTTCTAGGGCTGTGATCCTCTCTTGGATAAGCAGCTTAGAATAAGGGTGGATGAAATGATGAGTGTCAGGTATAGATATCCATTTGATATTTTTAATTTTTTTAAATAAAATGTATTTTTCTTCTTATTTGCTTTATTTCTAAATATGTCATTGTGTATATAAAGATTTTCAAGTTAGTTAAGTTAATTTCTCATCACATATTTTTTTTCTGTGTACCTTACTGCGGATCAAATCAGAGAAGTGTGTAAAATCATGAAAATTTGAGATGCAAGCTGCTAGTCTGCTGCCTTTTAGAAAAACCCTTAAACTGCATTACTTGATAAATATACTTAAGGGCAAAAGTATTGGGACATCAGGCCATTACACCTACAGGACCTTTTATGACGTCCCATTCTAAATCCATATCAATAAACAGTTGGTCCCCCCTTTGCAGTTATAACAGCTGCCACTCTTCAGGGAAGACTTTGGAGTGTGTCTGTGGAGATTATTGCGCATTCATCCAGAAGAGCATTTGTGAGGTCAGGCACAGATGTTGGATGTGAAGGCCTGGCTCACAACCTCTGTTCTAGTTCATCTCAAAGGTGTTTGGTGGGGTCGAGGTCAGGGCTCTGTGTGGGCCAGTCAAGTTCTTCCACACCAAACCAATCACCCAATTATGTTTTTCTGGGTCTTGCTTTGTACACTGGGGCACAGTCATGTTGGAACAGAATAGGGCCTTCCCCATACTGTTCCATTTAAGTTGGAGTATAGAATTGCCCAAAATGTCTTGGTGTGCTTAAGCATTAAGAGTTCCCGTCACTGAATTAAGGGACTTAGCCCAACCCCTGAAAAACAACCCCATACCATTATCCCTCCCCCCATCAAAAACTACACTTGGCACAATGCAGTCAGACAGGTAAAATTCTCCTGGCATCCGCCACACCCAGACTTATCCATCACGCTGCCAGAGAGAGAAACGTGATTCGTCACTCCACAGAACATGTTTCCACTGCTCCAGAGTCCAGTGGCAGCGTGCTTTACACTCTATCTGACACTGAGAGGCTTGCAAGCAGCTGCTCGGCCATGAAAGCCCATTCCATGAATCTGCCAGTGCACAGTTGTGCTGTGGTTATTGCCAGAGGAAGTTTGGAACTCTGCAGTTATTTAGTCAACAGAGCGTTGACGACTTTCACGCACTGTGTGCCTTGGCACTTGGCGATCCCACTCTGTTACTTTATGCGGTCTGTCACTTTGCCACTGAATATCTGTTGTTCTTAAACGCTTCCACTTTGCAATAATACCACCTAGAGTTGCCCACGGAATATCTAGCAGGGAAAAAATTTCACATACAGACTTATTGCAAAGGTGACATCCTATGACAGCACCATGCTTGATTTCACTGAGCTCTTCAGAATGACCCATTCTTTCACAAATGTTTGTAAACCTGACTGCATGGCTCGGTGCTTGATTTTATACACCTGTTGCCATGAGTCTGAATGAAACACCTAAATTCAATGACTGAGAGGTGTGTCCCTGTATCTTTGTCCGTATAGTGTATATAACTATATATGGTGGTACAGTATGGTTGAAAGTGGAATGATATACTTTTATAATGACCATCTACTAAATAAGTGGTAAAAGTGTATAGTACAGTACAGATGATTCTATACCAGTGGTACTGTGAGGAATGGGTATTTGAAAATAGTGGTTGGGATCCTCATGTGCTGTCAATCACTGTCATTCACACTATTAAACTATTAAAGTGAGAGTTGGATAAGGGGCAAATGATGTGATTCAATGCTGTTATTTTATAATTCAATTATATTATTTTAAGCACTAGTAAGACAGATCAGCAAGAAAACTACAAAACACAGAAACCTGCCAACATTGGACTTTAACATTTAAAACATGCAACAGTAAGTTGTGCCTGTTTCTTATTTAAACATTTCTCATTAATACCCACTTCGAAATTGTGCATCATCACCGTGATATTTCTTAACAGTGTTTTTGTTAACAGTTTGTTGGGCTGATATTCTGTATGACAATACTACATAATGATATTAGATGTCCTGTGGTTACGTTTTTTTCTATTTCCTTCCCCTACCTTCCATCAGGACTCTGTGCCTGTGATCAGAAGATTGCTGGTTCAAACCCCAGGGTTAGCAGTGTAACTTCACCATTTGGCCCTTGAGCGAGACTCTTAAACCCAATCGCTCTAGGGATCACCTAACCTTGATTTCTCAGAATGTATGTTACTTTGGATAAAAGCATCTGCAAAATAAGTAAAATGTAAAAATGTAGCCAAAAAGGAATGTGAGAAAGAATTAAATGGTAAACCTAGACATGCATGGGTCCTTACTATGAATTAGCTCAGGACAGCAAAATAAAAATGTGTTTCTGCCTGTTTATAAAGGCAGTCTAATTTCTCAATCAGTCAAATATTCTACGTATATTTTTATGACATTGTAGGCCATCATAAACATTAAGCAGCACTCGTACTAAGTATTTCTCTAGCTGACATTAGAACCAGGTAGTATTTTCAGACAGCTAGATGTCTGGCTCCAAAATTCAGCGTCAACACAAGTTTTTGTTAACGGCCTCTCCAGTCTGAGAGAACGTTTCTGCATGAGATCACTGGTGCCGGCTGTATTCAGTGTCAGCACGGCTGTGGTCTCCGGAGTGCACGGGGATAAAGACAGGTACTGTCAGGGCACACAAACACTGCCCTGTTCCTCTCCTGATGAGTGGGAGAGCAGTGGGTGTCTACAGAAAACTGCACAAAAAAATGTCTAGGAAATTTTTAGAAATCTGTAATTCTGAAAGCTCTTAAGCATTTGCCCAATATGTGCGTGATGTTAATAATTTCACGTTCAGGATGTATATATTTTGAATTCCTTAATTTTTTGATTGAATGTTCAGTATTGTTGCTGAATTTTTATATTCAGTAAAAGTGTGCCCTTAGTTGACCTGATATGCAGCGGATAGCCCTTTAAATATAGATTTCTCCCTGGCACGCGATGCCTTTAAATTAGAAACTCTACATGAAAACAGGAACATGCATGCAGCATACACAATGGATGCAAGGTAGTTAGTGACGATACAGATGTAATCTACGTGAAAAATATTCAGATATCCTTTCAGACGTTCTCTCAGCTAATGAATATACAAACAAGGCATTGAATCATGTTTGCTATTATAACTCTATTTGTGCGTAAGAGGGAACTTCTCACGTTTATTTTGGGTACAGTGTAATTGTCCGTGCATATATAGTAACTTCCTCCACAACAGAGGTTGTGAACTACTTAGTATTGCAAAGAAAGGTGGGTGAAATCTGTCATAATAAACGTAGGATAGTCTTCGTCACCTGTGCAGCAAGTGATGAGAACAAACTCATATAGTTCGTGATGTACAGGTGATAAACCAGGTCATGACGTCAAACAGAAAAGGGAGATAGAAAAAACGTCATTGCTAGCTCATGAGCATAAAATATTCACTGAAGTGTTTTCGCTGGTTCAGTATATTATTTGTAGTTTAATTTAATTTAATTGTCACTGATGAAAATATAAAACATCCTATACATTTGTATGTAAAGATAAATAAATTCAAACCTCATAAGATTTTGTCTGTTGTCAGACAAAGTCGCTACAAAACAATATTAATAATCGCTTTTCATATTAATTTCAACCTTTACTGTCGAGATCAACATAGACGACGTGTTTACATGGCAATAAATATATGTGCCGCTAGATGTCGCTGTAGTTTCTATAATGTTGATTTTCCAGCATATTTCATTAGAACGTCATTAGAGATGTCAATAAGAGAATGAAGGAAATGTGGAAAAACGCACCATTAAATATGATTACTTGGGTAAACTACGGAACAGTTATTAAAAATGTCACTAACAGCAATTTGGCCACCATTACCAGAACACAGTTTATAAATGACACATATTCTGTAAAAATATCTTTCCACAGAACATTTAACAGAGACTAAACCTTTACCTTTCTCTTCACAGATTCTGTAGAGCACTGAGGACTGGTGTTAGGTACCAGTGAATTTTAGGTGTCTAATTGATGACAGAATTCATCAACATGGTTTCCCTGGATGGCATGACCTCCAACAGGGAGGAAATGATGGATTTGCGGGTGCCAATCTATCCACGAGCTTGGTAAATATCCATCTGGACCGCTCCTTTGTAAGACACTTGCCAGATCTAGGCTGTGTTAGAAACACACCCCACACAGCTATGCAGGTAACTGAATCCTTTACTGTACTGTACACCCCGGCGTGAGGGATCGCTCTGGCTGATGCTGCGCTTAAGCACATTTATCCAAAATAAATGAACATGCTCTGACTTTCTGACAGCTTTACCCAAAGAAAGAATAACCATCAGTCAACGTCGAAGCTCATGCTCCTAAAACGGAGTCATGGACAAACTGATATACTGAGAACTTTGTGGAAGCTGAGATGTTCAAGAAAAATAGAAAGGTACAGACCACTGGATTTTCTGACTGAGCATCAATGGATTTCCCTTCCATTCAGCACAGGACAGAATTGAATTAATAGATAGAGATAATGTGGCTCATTAACTTCATGTGTCAATATATGTCTAGTATTTGAAACTGATGGAACAAGGTGTTCTCAACAGAAATCTATGCATGTACAACTTCTATGGTGCCTAAACTTGTGGAGTCTAATACAATGGTCTTTAACTGGTAGAGTTTTGGTGTAAGTGCTTTGCTAATGTGCCCTTAAACAGGGCACTTAATTGTGATCTGTGATTCTGCAGCATAAAGGGATAGATATTGTATGTAGTGTTGGTTGCCCAATAAACAACTAAATATAATTTTTAAAGTTGAGCATCTCATTGCCCACATTTGATATCTAATGACACATAACATTAATCTATCTCTGTCTAGTCTGGACCAGTTTTTCTCAACCCGGTCCTCGGGAACCCCCAGACAGTCCACATTTTTGCCCCATACCAGGAGCTGGGAGGGAGCAAAAATGTGGACTGCTTGGCAGGGAGCTTGAAGGAGAAAAAGCAAAAACATGGACTGTTTCTGGGTGCCTGAGGACCAGGTTGAGGAACAATGGTCTACACTGCACTGCAAACCATAGGTTTAAATCATCAATTGTCTCCCTTGGAAAATAATCTAAGCACTCTTTTTACTAGGTGAGTGTATGAGCTGGGTTTCAGGCTGTGAGGCTTGTAGGGACAACCACTGTCTCCACATAAGTACCCTGTAGATCAGTGGTTTTGCTTTGGCTAGAAAAACAAACTCTATCTTCAGAGTGTGCCTCTGGGTGTGATGCTTCTTTGAACATTCTGTGTTTTGCCAACCCAAATGAACTCTTATTAAAATTTTAATTCTTGAAAAATAATACTTATTTTAATGTAAACTCTGAAATGCCATTCGGTTGCATGAAAAGCATGCCTTTTCCCAACCACAAGTTCCCTATCACGGAAAAAATAATGGCATTCTTTAGCTCCTTAAACATACAACGTGCTTTGATTAAATAACCTTAAAGTAGGTCAGCTTTTGCTTTCATTAATGAGCCTATTACTAGGCAGAGGTCTGGCCTCCATGCTTCCATCGTGATTACTCAAAGACATGTTGTGTATTGTCACTCTTTCTGTACAGAATCACGACGAAAACATCAAGTTATTTAAAATTAGCCAAATCATAATGTTGTTTTGAAATTAATCATATAGCTCATTTGGAGGTACCAGAACCTGAAAAGGCAATTGTAATAATAATTGATAATTTTGTAAAAGTTGCTTCTATGTAACCCCAGATTTTTAATATAGTTAATGTACTTTAATGTTGCTGCACGAATAATACATACACACACAGAAACGAGAATAGCAATACAATCTGTTATTTATACCGACGGGACTTTGAAGGACTCGGGCAACTAGCGTTCACTCTGTCCTACGCAGGGCTGCGGGCGCTTCAGTTTATCGCACCCGTAATAATGCGTCTCGCCGGTAATTCGAGTCCAGGGCCGCCCGCCGCACCTATGGCCCCGCCCACCGCGGCATGGCCCCGCCCCGTCACGTGACGCGCTGCGGGCTGACTCAGCTGACTTGTCACGCAGCGTCAGTCCGGAGTCGCACAATTATGAAAAAGCTATCTTCCGCTGGAGCTGGAGCGGAGGCAGATTACCCCGACGTCACCCGGGCTTTCCTTCCAAGGCTAATCGATAACACCGCCGATAGATGGCTAAGAGCTACGGAGCGGCTCTTCCTGAGTTTGCACGGTGAAGAGAATGGTATGCAGCCTCGCCGGACGCTGTTTATTTTTGTGGTAGGGTACCGAGCTGGAGATGTGTGCCCGGCAGTAGCGGTGTCGGTACTGTCGTTGCTGGTGGGAGATATGTGTAGTCTGAAGCATGTCTGTCAGTGCTGTCACGGCTCTCTGGTCAGCGACAGTGCTGTATCGTCTACGGGACGGAATGCGAGTCGCCGTTAAACGCGGGGTGTGCAGCCCCTATCTTCCCCAGCAGCCGTCCCGTCTTTAACATGATCTCTCATAAGCGTTTCTGGTGAGGGGTCGGCGCGAGTGTCCGTGTGCCTTGGTTTGAGCGCGATCGATGTTGGAAAAGCGAAAGGGCTGCGCCTAGCCGACCCGAGCGTGTTCTCGTGTACGGAGCTCCGTGGTGTCATGGAACCTTCCCGCACTGTCACAGCATGTGGCAGCCGCGAGCAACCTCAGCTCGAGCACGCGGGATCCCCACGCGAGCGGCCGCGTAACCCGGACCGTTTCGACCGGTGCGGCTGTAGAACTGGGCCGCCTCGCTCTGTCACATTCGCTCCGGTGCGGCGAGTTTGTCCCGCTTTGAAGGCGTCAAGGTCTGCCAGGTGCAGTTCAGTGTTACTTATTCTGACACTGAATGAGACGAGGCGACGTGCCAGTTTAATGACGGACGCTGCACAAACTGACACAGGCTAGCCAAGCTGTCACGGTCTTCCCTGAGCCACCGCTAAGCTGGTGCACCGATCGTAAACCCGAAACCGGGTTCCCCGGTTCCCCTGCGCTGGCCCCCGTTTTTTTTAGTATCGCCGGCATGTTCTAGAATAGTCTGAAACTGCACGCACAACGCACAAGGCTGAGTAGGTCGGTGTCGAGGGCAAGATGTACCCGTGGAACTGAATCTTGTCACACAGCAGCATTTGGCGTCAGGCTTTCGTCAGCACGGTGCGCTGGATGCTCCTGCAGTCAGCCCTGGCGTGGCTTTCCGTTAAAACGCAGCTCTGATGCTCTCATATGGGAGGGTGCCCTTAAATATGCGGCAGTCTGCCTAATATAAGCATGCGAAAGAGTCTCGTCAGTAATGATCTTAGATTTGTTATAATAATTCCGGAATTAGGGTAGCACCCAGAGTCTAATAGAGACGTACAGTAAAGAATTTGTATGAAAGAGAATATCATCTGCAGTGGAATGAATACTGGTTTTTACTAAAGCATTCTGAATGGATACACATAATCAAATGAGGCTGATGACTTTATTTTGCCATTTGCCCCCCCAGCACTGTCGTGAATGTTCTGCCAAACATAGGATTTGATCTGGTGAACTGAACAACATAAACAGTGTTAAAAATAAAATAATTATTACAATAAATGTCCCCATGACCCTGACCAGTGGTGTGGGTACGTAGATAGATATTTGCAGTCTTGAATACTAAGACACTGTCTTTAAGTCAAACCTGAAAAGAATATGTGCAGTATAATACATAAATCTGAGGAGAATTGTGATTAATAGGATGCTGAAGATGATTTTCAGAAAGTTACTCATATTTGAAACATGCTCCAATTATTTATCTGTGTGGTGGTGGGTTATGGTTTTGGTTTGATTTGCTTAAACATGCCTGCTATTCTGGAGGCAGTATTGTAATTGTATTTTGAGTGCAAAACCTTTACCTACCTCAGGGGTCTAATTGTCATTGTTTATGGTCTTGGGCGATTGACAGAAATGGCCATGCTTGGACTTACAAGCAGCGTCTTCTTAAAGAGTGAGAGTCTGTGGCTGATTTTATCTGTCACCACTGGGCCCTGTGGGCAGGTCAAACTGTGATTTTTCCCACGAATGACTATACATAATAGATAAGGCAGGAGTGTAAAGAACGAGTCAGTCTGTTACAGGTTAACACAGTTCATCACCTCCTTGAGGTTCTGATGCATAAATGCAGTGACTCTGTGTTCTTTTGGCATTTATGTATATATGATGCCTTTTATGTTCTATGATACTATGAAGTTCTTCACTAACATTTATAAGCAGGCACCTGTGATTTAGGTCTTTCAGTTCCCTTTGTTTAACTTCATAGTACTTTTCTTGCGAGGTGTTGTATTACTATAATGTGTTAGGGGTGGGTGGCTGCATGTTTGATTTGAGATTAATACTCTGGCTCATATGATCTCCAATTCACCTCTTTCTTTGTTCACTGCCAACATGTCTACAGTAGTAACTTTAAAATGCTTTGCTAATAGTTTTTAAAGTGCTCCCCTCATGTCCAATCCTGTTTTGCAAAGGCTGCATTTCTCTATCTTCTCTTGTGTCTTTCCTTAACTGATTTAGCCTGAAGTACAACAATTCTGTCCCACTAATAGTTTTGTCTGTAAATGATAATTCATTGAGAATTTTATTTAATGATTGAGTTAAGATTCTGGTGGTAGTTGATGTTCACAGACGTAGCCTCAACGGTCTTGTTCTGCACTAGATTCTCATCGTATTCTTGCCTGTTTTAGATTGGGGTTCACACAGTTTATTGATAAAGAACTTTAAAAATGTTGAGTACAACTTCTCTTCAGCATTGAGAAATAATGGCAGCTGCTTCATTTTCAGAGATCCTTTCTATCTCAAAAATAAGCTCCCTGTGTCAAAGCAGGTGAAAAAGTGTGTAATGCTGTCTGGGGTTGGGCAATTGTAAGGAAGTGCAGTTTTCCCACTTGGTGCCCTTGAGTCTGAAGGTTGTGGATTTGCAGTTCAACAAAGCTGTTTCAGTGATTACTGTGCTGGATTTCCTTCCGCTCTTTTGAGTTTGAATTCTGTTATCAGTTTAATAGTTTACGGTAATCAGATGTAGGAACTGTTAAGCAGTGATCTGGTTAGTTTCTCTGTCGCTAGGCTTTTCCATTATGAGTACATCACTTGTAGTTCATGGTTGATGTATTACAGGATTCACAAACATTTGACTGCTCACAGATGCAGGTGTTGGTTGTGTTAATGTGAGCTTTTAAGATCATGCCATTCGGGAAACATTGAGGGTCCTCTTCTCCTACTTACTGGCACGCTTTCCGGAAGGCACTAAAACCGCACGGTAACTTTTCAGTCACAGATTTCAGCTTATTTGCTCACTTATTCTGCCGCAGTGGACCGAGAAGAGAGGGGGAGAGGACAAAAGACTCACTCGTATGATAGAGACAAAGGATGTGTAATGTTAAAATATAAAAAAAATCCAACATTGCAGCTCCGAGACTGTGTTTCTGTGATAACACTCAAGTTTTCTGATGTGCGTATTTCTGTGTTTAGCTATGTGACTGAAATGCAGTACAGTGACGCTGTGGGTCTGCTGAGCTGGTGCTCAGCCACTAGGGTAAAATTGTGTTGACTTGCTAGCTTTTGTCAGGCTTACAGGTTGGCTTTAGCTCAGTGCACTTTTACACGTTACTGTGTCAGTTGTTACGGTGCTCGTCCATCACCAGTGCACTGGGTACTTGTATCGCACTTCAGTCATTACATTTCCCTGCTGTTTTTTTTCTACTTGATAATTAGCCATCATTAAGCCACTAAGGATTCATATTCCAGATCATGGAGATATCTTTGAAATATATCAGTCTCATTTAACCCATGAATTCATTTTTATTTTAACTAATTCTGCAACATTAAAAAGTTTTTCAGTTATATTTAAGGGCAGTAAATTAGTCTGTCGTAACTCCTTGGAGCATTCAGAAACTTATGTTGTCTTTCTTTGTGTGTGTTTGAGTGCGTAGTGTTTCCCAGATCAAGCACAGTAAATAGGAACACCTTTCGTCACTCGCATTAGAACGTGGACCTGGGTCATTCCATGTCAAATCATTACACTTTCGGACCTCATTGTCACGGATTAAGAAAAAACTTGGCAAGCTGATTTGGTCACATGAGTAACTCATGAAACTGAAATTGGGTGAGTCTGGACTCAATATAGAGGGAGATTTAAGCGATTTAGGGTGGGGGGGCTAAGATTTTGGCTGGCTATATTTACCTTTAATGTAAGCTGCACAGAAGTGGTCCTTATTTTGTTTTAAAGCTATTGTCCAGCTCTATAGATTGAACAAATAATATGCCATCCCCATTTGAATACTATGTAATAACTGATAAAAATATTAAAAATTCTATAACAAAAAAAAACTATATTTCAGAATGTATCAATTTTTTACTAAAGCTCGATCATAATGTCATGAACATCTCTAGTGCTGGGCATAGTTTCTTCAACAAATCCTAGCCACCAATTATCATCATATGCAGCCGCGACATACAGTAACCTTTGATGCTTGCAAAGTCGAGTGATTCCCTAAGTGTGCACTTATACTGGCCCGATTTGCACACCTCACTCACCTCTCACCTAGACTGGACAATAGCTTTAAAACAGTATAAGGACGACTTCTGTGCAGCTTACATTAAGGTAAATATAGCCAGCCAAGTCATAGCCTCCCCCCCCCCCAAAAAAGAAAAGTTAACTTTGTTTGCTTAAATCTCCCTCAATATTGATCCAAGACTCACCCAATTTTCATTCAGTTTCATGAGTTACTCATGTGACCAAATCAGCATGCCAAGTTTTGTTAAAATTCATGATGAGGTCCAAAAGTGTGATGATTTGACATGGAATGACTCACCTGTCATCTTGCAGCGAGGCCCAGGGCTGGTGCTAAGTCGCATTCCGGCACCCTGACTCGTTGAAAGGAATGCAAGATGGTGATGATTTTAGAAGGATTAAGCTAAAATTACACGAATAGAGAAGGAAAGACCATTGTGCGGACTCCGTATCTGGTGGCACCTGAACCTCTCCTCTTCTCGTTCCTTTGGAGGCAAATCATCTGGTTCCGCACTTATCTGGAAAATAATGAACAGGTCTAACTGCCACAAAAAGCTAAAACTGGATACAGAAAGCGAAACGAGCATCTTTCAAGGTCTGGTGAAGTGATTGTAAATAAATGTGTAATCTCTGAGTTTCTGTAGAGAAGGTCATTGATCCTAATAAATATGGCTCCTGTCTTCTCGCCAAATTTATAAGCAGGAATTAGTTTGTTTTTATTAATATTTTTGCTTAGTGCTTGTTGTCTAAAGGTGACACTGCCAGACTGCTTCATTCTCAGAAATTATGGTGTTTCACAGAATCGTGTTGCCTTTTCAGTGACGATACAGGGTGTGCACTGTCAGGTATTTGCATTGTAAGGAAATGCTACTGACTACATTTGGAAAGCCTAAGAGGAAAGCACTCTTGTCTCATTTGTTACTGGGATGTTTGTGTTTGTTTTGTCACTTGTACTACAGGGTTGTACTAAATGGTTGCCATTTGGTTGAGTGTTGGCTGTATCTGAAGTATCAGAGACACGTGAAGAATATCAAGTCTGTACAGTCTGTCTTATTTGACATGCCAGGTTGAAAGCATCGTTATATCAGGTCATACAAAAAGTCTCAGATCTGTCCATGGTGTAATTGTGTTTTGTTTTGGTTTTTTTTGCTCTTGTACCACTTTATGAATGTAAGTTAATTATTACTGCTAGAGTGAATGTTGGTTACCTGGGGTGTTGTGCTGGCAGTGTAGAGGAGGCGATTCTGCCTCACGCAGTGCCGTCAGAAACATGTGGCACAACCGCTTGCCAGGGCCACCCTGACGGAATTGCAGAAAATTTCCTTGCTCTGTCTCTGGCAGTGTGTCTGTGGTAGAAATGTCCATTGACTGGCTTATGACTGGCCCTGTAATTCCCAACCGCCGCCCTCCCCCCCCCCCCGTAGGAGGTGTTGGTCCAGAGTTTATGTACATATACACCATTTGTTAAGTCATGAATTGTTCTTTACGTAATAATTCTTCTTGGCAGCTGCACAGCCGGCTTGATGTCAGAGACCATCATTGCACGTCAGGAGGCTGCAGGGCTGGATGAAAACTGAGACTTTTTCAATTTAATTTATTTATTTTGAGTACATCATTTTTGGAATGTACAATGCTGGCTAGTTCTTCGTTTCTTGTGGCTGATAACTTCTTGTAAATATTTAATCAGATAATTGAACAGCACAAGTAATGGAGGAGATGTGATATGCAAATTGCTAAAAGATAATGTAATAGGTGGTCTCAAGTTGTATGCTGCAGGGTCCTTGGGGGCTGCGTGTAGAGTTGCTTGTGGAGTATTTGTGCAGAAATTGTGAATGAAAGCTTTATGAACACTTAGATAAAAATGTGTTCTTTGTGGGAAAAGCCTGTGCAGAAACCTAGAATTGTGTTAATGAAAGCTTGAGAGAAACATTTCAGAGACAAAGAACATCTACTTGGTGTTTGGCAGAAGCTTGACATGTTTATGCCTGACATTTAGAGGGACCATGGCTACGTTCTCGTCAAGGACAAAATCGCGGTTCTGTGCTTCTGCTGTGTATATGTGGATGTGGCAGGCTTTTTCATGTATGCTGCTGAAGGTAAATGTTTTTGTTAGTTGTGTAGTTTTTATGCTTGAAGTAACTCTATGAGATGGCTTAGTTCTGTCACAAAGACATGAAAATGCTGGGAGGGATCGCCTCCGAAGCCTTCTGCTAGGTGATACTCCTAAAGTCTATCCTGCAGTTTGAGGACGCTGTGAATCTGAGGGTGGAGTCTTCTGTATGTCCTTCATCTGCCCAGCTTGTCTCCTCTTTGCTGTCCACCCTCCCCCCCCCCAAAAAAAACACACTCACACCCCGTCTCTTGGAAACGACTAGCTCTAAACCCCTTCTTTGCGGCCCCACACAGATTAAACAGCCTGAACTTTTTTTTTCTGGAGACTGATTGTTCAGCGTTTAACAGGGGACTTTTTTTTTTTTTAAAGAATTCCACTATCATTTAGACTTCGAGACTTAAGCAGGTACACGCTGAACCTGAGAATTAAATGGATATAGACTGGCAGTCCTGGATGGGATAGGATATGCCTGCAGTACGATATGCCTGGAATGTTCCGCTATTCCTTCTTGTTACAAGATGAAGAACGGGAACGTGAGGTGTGTATTGTAGTTTCAGGCGCCACATTGATGACCTTGGAACATCATTTTAAATAAAAAATAGTGATGTATAACAAGCTATAAAACAAAAGTATGACCGTTGTTTTTTTTAGTTGTGACTGGCCAACAGCAGTTTATGTCTGGCGCAGGTGCATAGTAGTTTTGGAGGGAGTCATTAATGATTATTTTTAGGCATGAGGTTTTGCAGTAGCTTTTCTCATCACTGCTGAGTGCTGGTTGAAGGGTTTAGGTGCTCCGGTGCTGTGGAATGCAGAGCTCTCGTCCAGGATCCTAAGGGGGGTGGTGGTGGTGGTGGTGGTGGTGGGGGGGGGGGTGGTTTGTGAGATCCAGCACGATGAACAAAAAGGTGTTGGGGCTTGAAATTTAATTAAAAATTCTTTGGAGTTAAACCCCTTTGGCTGGATAAGGCATCGTGCTTGGGTGATTCAGGGGACTAGTTTAGCGGTTCTGTGGGGTTGACGCTGCGGACGTGGAGAATTTTCTATGATTGCTTCATTTGTTTATTAAGCTGCCTGCTGATCCTTGAGGGTTTTTCTGGGTAAATCTGAGATTACATGGAGGTTACCTGGACACCACCCCGTCAATGCAGCTAATTCATGAATGCGCTGTACGCAAATTTGATGTTTTTGCTCCTATAAAGTAAGCTAAGGGTCAAACAGGTGCCGTTTCTTGGAGAAAAGATTAGAGGAACTCCATATAACTTTTATATTCTTTTATATTCTTCCAAATTCATTTGGGATTAATGAATGTAATGATTTGTCTCCTCCCCTTTTTTCCACTCCCAGAAATCCTGGGTAGAAAGAACTTTCACCAAGCGGGAATGTGTGTACATACTTCCAGTGTCAAAAGACCCTCACAGGTACGTGCAAAGACAACTGGATGGGGTTGTAACGTCACTCTTTTTGCTTTGGGGTCATAGCACGGGGTCAGCCAACATACAGCGCCCCTGGAGCTGCAGGTTAAGGGCCTTGCTCAAGGGCTCACGGACATATGACTGTTCTGCAGAAGCCTGGGCTTGAACTGACAACCTTCCGGTCATGGGCGCAGAGACTTAGCCCACTGAGCCATTCACTGCCCAATTAAACACGAGCCCGATTCTCCCAGCAAAAGCGACTTCTAAAAGCAACAGATGTCATTCTTCTTGTTTTACTTTATAATGGTTTGCACTTGTTCCTTTTCAGTGACAGTCAGTTTTATAAATATGGGCAGATTTACAGGGCTTGATGCAGACATTCAGGGGCTTACAGTGGCAGTATATTTTATTTGTCGACGTTTGCTGGACCTGGCTGCTCAGGTTTAGCATGATGAGCTTCTAAGTGAAGCTGAAGGTGGTGTGAACCAGGCGTGCTGGTGAGGAGATCCACACAGACGTCAGAGGGGATCAGGGAGCCCAATTCAGATTTGTCTTCCTACGCCTGGCCAAGCCACAACACAAGCTGCTGGATTTTCAGCTCCCCCTACCTCAGAGTGTGTGCATCTGAAAAAGCGAGGGGATCTAGACTATCCCTCTGAGCCGTCTCCTCCACGTCTCAGTGTCCTACTAGTGTATTACCATATGGAGCGTGGTTTCTGGAAACGAGGGTCATGTGTGTGAGGCCAACAGAGGGGCCTTACTTTTTAAGGAATATTATTTTCTTTCCCCCAGTTTTGGGCAATTATTTTTAGAAGCACATGCATAAAAACATCCTGGACAACGCAACTAGGGTATTATGCTTACTCTGCTCAGGATAAAATGAACACAAATGAGGTGTTCTCAAACAGATATATAAAGGTTTTGCAGTTCATACCTTCTAAGGATTTGTGTAACAACAGGAGAGTGGGAGTTATTAACACTGGTAGATTGGATTAGTTAGTGCTGTCAATCAGTGTTTGCTACCAATGGGAGGGAGGTTAAATCTGCCCCGGTCACGCAGCCCACTATAATTCCAGCCACTGTTTCACCCAGTGCTTCCAAAGCAGGTTTGACATTAATGGGAACTTTCCAGTGTAAAATGAAGCTTTCACTCTGTTACTGCTTGAAAGCCATTGTTTTTGGTTACCCTTTGATTAAAAAACAATGTTTTGTTTTTGTCATCTGCAGAAAGTTAGCTTTTATCCTGATTGGATTTTTTATTCTTTTAATTATTTTCAAGAGAAAGAGTTAATTAGTGCAGGGAGAAAAAGGTGTTCAGGGCTGTACTTTTTGAATCTGTTATGTCTCCAGTAAATTACCATTAGAGTTCCTCAGAAAATATGGTTAAATGTTAAACCCATTCATTGGCATAAACATAGAGTGCTAGGCTCTGTGTCTACTCTGCTGTTTTGCATAATAAAAGGTTTCGGTTACAAATGAAGCGGTCCTGAGGCTTGTTTACTGTACCCTCACAGACAGCTGACAGGGGTAAACGGAAAGCTGTTATTTCTGCGGTGTGCCCAACCCGGGCAACCTTGTGCGTGAAGCTGTTTTCAGATTTTTCACTGGCCTTCATAGTCTATGCCATGGTGGGCTAATGAGGAGCAGTTTATTTTACTATATTATCTTTGTCAAGTTGGTTTAGTCGGCTTGCAAGACTCATCAGAAAACAAAAAACTTCTTGGTGTGGTCTGAATCGATGTATATTGAGGGGAAAATTGCTTTATGTGGGAAAAATTTAGTTACTTTCAGTCAGTAATCTTGTCGAATGTTTAATCTCATATTTTATAACTGATATTCAACTTAAGCAGAGTTTCATCACCAGTTGTTACATTTTAACTTGAGATGCTGTTGAATTATTTCAAGGGACGATCTCTGAGACACTTTCATTTATGGATATTTGTAATCGTAGGAAATCATTATAGTTCTATGGCAATACATAACATTTTATGTTTTTTTTTTTTTTTTTTTTTACATTTATTTTTAGGTGCCTTCCAGGATGTCAGATCTGCCAGCAGTTGGTGCGGTGAGTTTTGAGCGGTCATGTTTCTCAGAGGTTCTGGTTTCATTGTCCAATGTCCAGGTCAATATGTTGGTTGTTGGTACATTAAGAAAACTTATGGTTGAGAACTGTTAGATGGTCACCACCTTCTAGCAAACATCTTAATGTGGATCAGGATGTGATGAGCTCTTGTTCTTCCCGCTCTACTGTTTCTAATGATTAACGGCGTCGGCACAGACCTCGAAGGGTTCGTCCTGAATGACCCAGGCCATCTTCTCTGGCAGGTGCTGCTGTGGGCGGCTGGTCCGGCAGCATGCCGGCTTCACTGCCAGCCTGGCCACCAAGTACTCGGACGTGAAGGTGGGAGAGAGCTCCATGCCCGAGCTGGAGCAGTGGTCAGTGGAGAAACACACGGAGGAATCCCCTACTGATGCCTACGGTGTCATCAACTTCCAGGGGGGGGCCCACTCATACAGAGCCAAGGTTTGCATCCGAAAGGGCACCACCCCGTCTCATCCTGCTCGGCTACTGAGTCGTTATGCCAGTGTTACAGTCACGGCGTGAATGCCGGCTGGAAATATTCAGCGTGTGGGAGGACTGAGTAAGAGTATCGGCACACAAGGGCTGTTTGTGAAGCAATCGGTCACATCTGTTTAGACAAAATACAGCACTCCACTGCCCTTATCACATAATTAAACTGAGATGTGTGAAATTACTGGACTGATTTTAGTGTATCAGATCACAGTTAAAAAAAATTCCAACAGCTTTCTGTCTTCTCACATCAGTTTATATTTATCAGTCGTTAATGGTCATATTAGTATTTGGGCCTGATGACTTTGGTTTGCAAAGGGAAAGTGTGGGTGAGTAAGTGCTAGCGGGCTGTCAGGAAGAACGAATTGGTAAACTGGTCTAACCTCAGCCAACCACTGCATGCCGTCCATTTATGCAGACATACCGACACACATGAAGACAGAATGAATGACTGGGGCACGTGCCCAGCCCTTGGTGGGTGTGTACATTGACACTGGCATGATTTTTTTGGGTAACACACATCGCAGTTCAATAGTCTCTTGATTAAATGTGTGTAAACATGCATCGCATCCCAGTGAGGATGCTTTTTCTCGTACTGTAATGATGAGGAGCACAGCAGAGCCGATGTCTTCAGAGCGAGGTGGTCTGAAAGGCCCGTCGTGTCATCTTTGCCCCCTCTACCTCTCCCGCCTTCCCTGCCCCTGGGAACAGTACCTCCGGCTGTCCTACGACTCCAAACCCGAGATGATCCTACGCCTCATGCTGAAAGAGTGGCAGATGGAGCTTCCAAAAATCGTCATCTCCGTCCACGGTGGCCTGCAGAACTTCGAGCTGCACCCGCGTATCAAGCAGGTGGTGGGGAAGGGGCTGATCAAGGCGGCCGTCACCACCGGTGCCTGGATCCTGACCGGGGGCGTAAACACAGGTGAGAACCTGAGCCCTGGATCCTGACCGGGGGCGTAAACACAGGTGGGAACCTGAGCCCTAATCACCTCGCCCCAGAGGGCAGGAGGGCATAATGACAGGAGAGTTTATGTCCCGCACATTATTTATGCTGAAGGGTGTTTATGTCTAATTCCTGCTGTTATTAAGAGGCACGCACGTGTTATTTAGATTTGTCAGAAGGGTCTGTTGCATCATCGTTGTTTTTATGCTATATGAAGTGTTGCTTAACCCTTGTGTAAATATTAAGATTATAAAAATGTATATCCATTTAAAATTATTTTCCTATTGAAATAACATGCATACTGTGTAATGTTTTGTAATGGCTGTCGGGTGAAATATGCCTTTTCTGTTTATTTACATGTATAGCAAAGCACCTACTTCTCAAAATATGCTGACATCAGCGTTTTTTAAAATATTTTTTTTATATATATACCTCTGCAAGGGTCCAAATCTGTTATAGCCCTTTATCCACAAAAAAAGCTAAATTTGGCAAACATGGCAAAAACTACCATTAGATGATGTCCCATTCATGCTTTGGAGTTTAAGGACAGAGAGTGGCAGTGGGGGTAATAAGGGTAAAATAATGTTTTTACTTTTATTTCTGTGATATTCTAAGTAATTCTGACTCAGAGATATAAAATAATGGGGGGAAAAGCATGTTCTTGTTTGAACACAGTGTACAAACACAGCACTTAAAAAGCGCATGTAATTTTTTTTTTTTATTTTACCACGTTTGGGTCACTAGCAGCCTGGTATATTTTTGGTAAATAAAATTTTAAGCTAGCTTACCATAAGTTTGGTAATAAATAAAAAAACAGTACATGGCACTCCCTGGGAACAGCATCGTATGACTCCGGGAGAGCCGTAAACATGATGTCACCGGTCACTAGTGAACCTAGCACAGTATACAAGGGATAATTATGTAAACCAGGTTGTATTGGTGGTGTCTGTGTTTGTGTGACTATCCATGGCACTCAATAGAAAGTGACACGCAGTGAATTGTTACAATGACTCATTCAGCACTTGTTTCTAGCTGAACTGAACAATGAACCACATTTAGCTCGACTTGGCGGTTTACTCAGGGCTGATTTGTGTGTTTATCAAAGTTAGTGGCCTGTTTTAATTTATTTTTACATATTCTCTTCAGGTGTAGCGAAACACGTGGGAGATGCCCTCAAAGAGCACTCATCCAGGTCCGCACGAAAAATTTGCACTATTGGGATAGCTCCATGGGGAGTTATTGAAAACCGGAACGACCTCATCGGGAAAGATGTGAGGAGACGCCCGCCCCTCCCCCCCACTCACATTTTCCTGAATCGGTTTAGTAGTCCTGGTAGAGTCCCGTGATCATGTGGCTCACCCACAGTTTCCTGGTCCATTGGGCTCCGGTTGGAGTAGCATCCTGCTTTAAATGCCACCCCTATTTTTTGCTCGTTTGGAAGCGCACTCGATACAGGCATGTGTGTTTACAGGCCAGTGAGTGCGTACCGGCTCAGAGGGAAGTGAGGAAGCATAAGCACTGATTAAGCTACATGCTTACATGGCAGTTTGTAACTGAACTGAGATCAGCTCTGAGAAGCGCTTCTGTTTTGGTCAAGTTTATCTGAGACATTGCTCCTTGCCTCTCCTTCGAAGGTGGAGGTGTGAGGTGTGATCCAGTATTAGGGGTGGGGGTGCGGGGGTAGGAGGGGTCATGTGAAGCAGAACAAGCAGTGGGGGGGTTGCGTTTCTGTCAGGCCCAAGGGGAGTAAATGTCCAAATGGTCTTTTGTGATTTCTGTTTTCCATTGTGTGTAATTACTATGGTTAGCATGGTTCATGCCCCCTGTGAGCTACACTTACACCCGCCCTGGGGCCTCTGTCCGGCACCCAGGTGGTCGCTGCGTACCAAACGCTGCTGAACCCCCTGAGCAAGCTGAACGTCCTCAACAACCTGCACTCGCATTTCGTCCTGGTGGACGACGGCACGGTGGGCAAATACGGCGCCGAGGTCAAGCTGAGGCGGGAGCTGGAGAAGCACATCAACCTGCAGAAGATACACGCCAGTAAGGCCCAGCCGCTATTGGGGTCTGCCTACCGGACATAATGAAATGATGCCTTATTCGGCATTTTCAGGGACAGCGACATCGCTGTGCTTCTTTTCACATATCCTATGATGTTCTCCTTTGACACACACACACACACATATAATGGTTGAGAGCAAAGCTTGTGGTCCAAGCGTAGGGCCCCCCTGCTCTTCCCTGCTGAGGACAGGATTTGAGCCAGTGACCTTCTGTTCACTGGCACTGAGGCCCAGCGAGTTGCACTGGGGTGGGGGTATTTGGGGGGTGGGTTCTGGGCCTATCGCAGACAGCACAGGGCACAAAAGAGCAACATGCCCTGAACACACTCGCTCACATAATTATGCAGTAATATTTGAGGGACACCAATTAGCTGAAATGCATGAACTCTGAAAATCTGTGTGACATGGGGAACAAATCTGAACCCCCCCACCCCTGCAGGTATGAGCCTATAGTGCTACCAGCTGAGACATATTATAATTTTTTTATGATGATGATGATGTCCTATCTTGTTTTTATGAACCAGCAGGCTCTTGCTGGCCCTGAGTTTGGTTATTTCCCAGCTTGCATAACACATCCACGTAATTTACCCTCTGTGGTGAGCTAGGTGTGCTGAAGTCGTGATTTATAATGATGGCTTTAAACACAGTACGGTCACACTGAGCTGACCTAGTTTTCCCACAATGGATGGTTACGGAGGCCAGACAAAGGTCCGCTGTGGCGATTTCCTCATTACACATCGTCTCCGGGGGGCCTGGCGTACCTTCCATCTGCCTTTCTGTGTGTTCTAACGGCGCCATGCTGTCCTGCCTGTGTCTCCCATCAGGGATCGGTCAGGGCGTGCCGGTGGTGGCCCTGATCTTCGAGGGCGGACCCAACGTCATCTTGACGGTGCTGGAGTACCTGCAGGAGAGCCCGCCTGTGCCCGTGGTGGTGTGCGAGGGCACAGGCCGCGCCGCAGACATCCTGGCCTACGTCCACAAGCAGACAGAGGAAGGCGGGTGAGGCTGGCCGAGCCAAGCAGGCACCTTTATGTTAGTGCGGTCGGTTCTGTGCCTGTTGCGTCTGGTTTGACCCAATGACGATCTGCCAGAGCGGGATTATGGTGATCTGGGGTTAATTCATGGGAAGCACAGGCCTCGGTGCTCGGCCCACCCAAAATCGCAGACGCGCACCTTGCCTCAAGCTTGGCTTCTGAAGCTGGGAACAAACTTGGGCCTGAGTGGAACAAGACCTGGTTTCGAACCCGGAACCATGCTGCAGTACATTTCTCCCCACTTTTGGTCCTGGAGTGCCATTTTGCAAAACAGCTTACAGATTTTCCTTCTCAAACACACTTATTCAGCTCACTAGCTGATTGCCAGGTTTAGTAGGTGTGTTTGAAAACTGAGTCGCAGCCTGGCCCTGCAGGACTAGAATTGGGGAACCCTGTGTTAGTAGCAGAGTCTCCGCTTTGAATAAATACCCCTCAGGTCATATGTCAAATCACATATATTAGCATTTTTTTATATCTAGTAAAAAAATCTGTCTTGTGATTGATATCAAGTAGACTCCATAAAGATGAACTAGGGAAGATATCAGTAATGAATTGTGACAGGAAAGTGATATCTTACCTTTTCTCTTTTGACCAATCAGGCGCCTGCCTGAAGGGGTTGAAACAGAAATTATTGCAACTATAAAGAAGACCTTCAACTTTGGGCAATGTGATGCGATCCACCTCTTCCAGAAGCTAATGGAATGCATGAAGAGCAAAGATCTGGTGAGATGTGTGCCTGGTGTAGCTGTGAAGCATACACAGGAAGTAGATGCCCGGATGGATGTTTAATGGTCGTCTTGAGCTTAGGAACAAATGTCCATCCATCCATCCATCATCTTCCGCTTGTCCGGGGTTCGGGTCGCGGGGGTAGCAGCTTCAGTAGAGGCACCCAGGCCTCCCTCTCCCCAGCTAACCCCACCAGCTCCTCGGGGGGGACACCGAGGCGTTCCCAGGCCAGCCGAGAGATATAATCCCTCCAGCGAGTCCTGGGCCTGCCTCGGGGCCTCCTCCCTGTAGGACAGGCATGGAAAACCTCCCTGGGTACCCGCCCAGGAGGCATCCGCACCAGATGTCCAAACCACCTCAACTGGCTCCTTTCGACGTGAAGAAGCAGCGGTTCTACTCCGAGGCCCTCCCGGATATCCGAACTTCTCACCCTATCCCTAAGGGAGAGCCCAGACACCCTGCGGAGAAACCTCATTTCGGCCGCTTGTATTCGCGATCTCGTTCTTTCGGTCATTACCCATAGCTCATGACCATAGGTGAGGGTAGGGACAAAGATGGACCAATAGATCGAGAGTTTGGCTTTTCGGCTCAGTTCTTTCTTAGCCACGACGGACCGGTTAAGCGCCTGCAGAACTGCAGACGCCGCTCCGATCCGTCTATCCAACTCCCGATCCCGCCTACCCTCACTCGTGAACAAGACCCCGAGATACTTAAACTCCTCCACTTGAGGCAGTACGTCTTCCCCAACCCGAAGAGGGCAAACCACCCGTTTCCGGCTGAGAACCATGGTCTCGGACTTGGAGGTGCTAATCCTCATCCCTGCCGCTTCGCACTCGGCTGCGAACCGCCCCAGTGCCTGCTGGAGATCCCCAGCAGATGAAGCCAACAGGACGACATCGTCTGCAAAAAGCAGCGAGGCAATCCTGAGGTCACCAAACTGGACACCCTCAACGCCTTGGCTGCGCCTAGAAATCCTGTCCATAAATATGATAAACAGGACCGATGACAAAGGGCAGCCCTGGCGGAGCCCAACACGCACCTGGAACACGTCCGACTTATTGCCGGCAATGCGGACCAAGCTTCTGCTCCGTTCGTACAGGGACCGGATCGCCCACAACAGTGGACCCCGGACCCCATACTCTCGAAGCACCCCCCACAGAGCACCTCGGGGAACCCGGTCGTAAGCCTTTTCCAAATCTACAAAACACATGTAGACTGGATAGGCAAACTCCCAGGCCCCCTCCAGTACCCCTGCAAGGGTATAAAGCTGGTCCAGTGTTCCACGACCAGGACGAAAACCGCATTGTTCCTCCTGAATCCGAGATTCGACTATCGATCTCACCCTCCTCTCCAGTACCCTGGAATAGACCTTCCCAGGGAGGCTGAGAAGTGTGATCCCCCTGTAGTTGGAACACACCCTCCGGTCCCCTTTCTTAAATAAGGGGACCACCACCCCAGTCTGCCAATCCAGCGGCACTGTCCCTGACCTCCACGCACTGTTGAGAAGGCGTGTCAGCCACGACAGCCCCACAACATCTAGAGCCTTCAGGTACTCCGGGCGGATCTCGTCCACCCCCGGGGCCCGGCCACCACGGAGTTGTTTAACCGCCGCGGCCACCTCAGCCTCAGTGATGGGCAAGCCCCCCCCAGCACCCTCGGGCTCTGCGCCCTCAGATGTCTCAAAGGCAGTATGCGTAGATGTATCGGAGGCAGGGTTGAGGAGGTCCTCAAAGTATTCCTTCCACCTCCGGATGATGTCCCCAGGTGAGGTCAACAGCCCCCCCCCCCCACTATAAATAGTAGGAACCAGGAGCTGCTTCCCCCTCCTGATACTCCGTATGGTTTGCCAGAACCTTTTTGAGGCCGACCGAAAGTCACTTTCCATGGCCTCACCGAACTCCTCCCACGCCCGGGTTTTTGCTTCTGCGACCGCCCGAGCCGCGTTCCGCCTGGCCCGCCGGTACCCGTCAGCTGCGTCCGGAGACCCCCGGGCTAATAATTCCCGGTAAGCCTCCTTCTTCAGCTTCACGGCCCCCCTCACCTCTGGTGTCCACCATCGGGTACGGGGGTTACCGCCACGACAGGCACCGACCACCCTGCAGCCACAGCTCCGTACGGCCGCTTCCACAATGGAGGTCCGGAACAGTGTCCATTCGGACTCAATGTCCCCTACCTCCCCCGGCATGCAGTCGGAATTCTGCCGGAGGCACGAGTTAAAGCTCCAGCGAACAGGAGCCTCTGCCAGACGTTCCCAGCAGACCCTCACTATACGCTTGGGCCTACCAGGTCTGACCGGCTTCCTCCCCCGCCACCTGAGCCAACTCATCACCAGGTGGTGATCAGTTGACAGCTCTGCCCCTCTCTTTACCCGAGTGTCCAAGACAGAGGGCCGCAGATCAGTTGATACGATTATAAAATCGATCATCGACCTGAAGCCCCGGGCATGTTCGTACCATGTCCACTTATGGACACCCTTATGCTCGAACATGGTGTTCGTTATGGACAAACCATGCATTGCACAGAAGTCCAATAACTGAACACCACTCGGATTCAGATCAGGGAGGCCGTTCCTCCCAATCACCCCCTTCCAGGTCACACTGTCATTGCCCACGTGAGCGTTGAAGTCCCCCAGCAAAACGATGGGATCCCCCCGCGGCACACCAAATAGCATACCGCTAAGGGAATCCAAGAAGGCCGGGTACTCCGAACTGACATTCGGCGCATAAGCGCAGATGACAGTCAGAGACCTATCCCCGACCCGAAGGCGCAGGGAAACAGCCCTCTCGTTCACCGGGGTAAACTCCGATGTTAATGCACCGAGCTGTGGGGCCACCAATAGCCCCACCCCAGCCCGGCGTCGCTCACCCGCCGCAACTCCAGAGTAAAAGAGCGTCCAGCCCCTCTCCAGGAGATTGGTTCCAGAACCCAAGCTATGTGTTGAGGTGAGCCCGACTATATCTAGTCGATACCTCTCAACCTCACGCACAAGCTCAGGCTCCTTCCCCACCAGAGAGGTGACATTCCATGTCCCGAAAGCCAGTTTTGTCAGCCGGGGATCGGACCGCCAGGGCCTCCCTTGGCCGCCACCCGATCCACAATGCACCGAACCCCTGACATTCCCCTTGCGGGTGGTGGGCCCACCTGGGGACAGTCCCGCGTGCCTCTTTCGGGCTGTGCCCGGCCGGGCCCCACGGGCCAAGGCCCGGCCACCAGGCGCTCGCCAACGGGCCCCTCCCCCAGGCCTGGCTCCAGGGTGGGGCCCCGGTGACCCTAGTCCGGGCGAGGGAAACGGGACTTTGATTGATAACTTTTTCATAGGGTTCTTTTGGCCAAAAGAAAGGAACAAATGTATGGGAGTTAATTACAAGCTTAGTCTTGGCCAAAATTTATATTATTAAATAATTAATTAAATTAATTAAAAGTAAGAATGTGTTCACTCTGCATGGAGATTTTTTTAACTGTTCCCTGTTGTTCTGAAACAAAGATAACCGTCTTTCACATCGGATCTGAGGATCACCAGGACATCGACGTCGCCATCCTGACAGCCTTGCTGAAAGGTACTTCCAGTTCCTCTCCAACACCCCCTCACTGACAGATCCAGCTCTTCCCTGGAGGGGGCCTTATGGCCATCTTATGTTGTATTTGGCTGTTTTTTTTAATTTCATATATATATTTTGGGGGATCCCTTCCTCTCTCCCTGCCAAGATGTCATCAGACTGCTCTTCTCACACACTCCTGTCCTGAGCGGGTTTACTAAGACTGGGCTGTAGCGGTGGAAGGGACAAAGAAGCGATTTACAGACATTCATATGTGTTCCCGAAATTAAGAAGCTGAATAAACACACTAAATTACCACAATGCAGGTTTTTGGGTTTGAAAGGAAGCTCTGTTGACTCACCATTCAGGCTTTGATGTAGCTAACGGTCTTGCAGACACATGATGTCATTTTTGGTGTGCGAAAGTATTTATGCCTTAGGGGTTAGCGCTAGATCTAAATCCAGATGACGAGGTTTAGGAATGGGCCACCCGTTGGAGTCTCGTCAGATGGACAGGTCAAATCAGTTTGTCAATCTAAAACCTGTATTGAAAACTGCTGTTTTTTTTCTTTTTTCTTTTTTAAGATCATGCGACTGTTTTTCTCAAGCCACTATTTACTATTTATAGTATATGAGACCGGTGTGTTTTCCACTGAACCCAAAGCCATTAAAATCTGTCGTAATCTTGTTCCATTTCATCATGTCAAAATATGAGTGAATGCTGTTTGATTTTATTAAACAAAACCCTTGTATTTTAGTGACCGTTAGGAGTTTCAGTGTAGATGAGCTGTTTCTGCTTGCTGGGTTACTTTGTCATAATAATGTTTTGCATTGTGTAGTGATGCCTTTGCATAGTAAATTTGCCAGTGATGTCACTTGCTTAGGAATGGAGGTCAGCTATGAGAGCATCTGTCTTCAGGCTTAATGACTGCATGACACGCAAGATGTCAGACCCAAAAATGGGAAATCCAAGCCCGCCTCCCCATCCCTCGTCCCCCCCGCTGCCCCACTCTTACAACCAACGCACTACAAAAGAATAGTGTGATGGCTCTTGGGACTTCTATTGTACTTACACAAAAATGTTCTGAGGGTAGAAGGAAAAATGATTAGATAACCAGAAAGATAACCAATTGGATTATAGAGGAGCGTGGGTCCAAACAACTAAAGGAGGCAGTACCAACCAATCAGATGTCTTGGTCCCGCCTCCTCTAGTTGCTTGGACCCACTTCCTCTACAATCGGATTGGTTATCTCTCGGAATCAATCTTTTTTTTTTTTCCTTCTGCAGTAAGACTCCTTCTGCAGTAAGACTCCCGCAAGCAGCGTGATGAGAAACCCTTCAGTCTTATTTCCTGGGTGTTCTACTGAATTCTAATTGACGTTTTCTTCAGTATGTGACTTCCTGTCTGCGTGCCTGTCTGTGTGTCTGTCCAGGTACCAACACCTCTGCTTTTCACCAGCTTGTCCTCACCCTGGCCTGGGACCGGGTGGACATTGCCAAAAACCATGTGTTTGTATATGGGCAGCAGTTACTGGTAGGTAAACAGAAGCAAAGGGTCCTGGTAACACCCTGGATAAGGCCTCCTGCCAAATAAATGAAAGTGAGAAACATAAATAATTAGTATATTATTGTCAGTGACTCATTTTATGTTTATCATAACCTAACTGGATTTACTGCTCGTCAGTTAAACAGTCTCAATTTACACAGTCAACAATTTGCCTCACACTCCTGTAATCTTTTCAAGGGGTGCTGGAGTATTGTACAGGGTTGTATACTACTGTGAACATTCATTTGTGATCCAGTATTATGCCTTATCCCCGCAAATTTGGAGAAGGGGTTTTGGCTGGTGTTGGAGGACCCGGTAGTTTACCCATCTGAGCACATTTATGTGTGCGCCTACATGTTTGTATCGAGTCGTGACCTGAACGTCTGTGTGTGCTGATTGCCTGTTTTGTGTGTGTGTGTGTGTGTGTGTGTGTGTGTGTGTGTGTGTGTACACACGCTCACCCTAGGTGGGCTCCCTGGAGCAGGCGATGCTGGACGCGCTGGTGATGGACCGGGTCGACTTCGTGAAGCTGCTTATAGAGAATGGGGTCAGTATGCACCGGTTCCTCACCATCAGCCGGCTGGAAGAGCTCTACAACACGGTATGCTTATCCCTCCGCGCTCGCACAGCCTCATCATAGGACGTCCTTCGAGGCCCTTTATTTACCGGCCTTTTTCTCTTTCTTTGCTCTCCTGATTATAGAAACAATCCCCAACCAATGCAACACTCTATCACCTTGTAAGGGATGTGAAGCAGGTAAGAAGGAACAGTGTTGTGCACCTAAACATAGTAATACTTTTTCTGTGCTCTGTAGACTGTGTGTTTCTGAGATGTAAGTTGAGTGATTCCTTGTTGATTAATGGCTTCTCTCGCTTTAGGGTAACCTCCCGCCAAATTACAAAATCACGCTGATTGATGTAGGCCTTGTCATTGAGTACCTGATGGGTGGGACCTACAGATGCAACTACACCAGGAAGAGGTTCAGAATTATTTACAACAACCTCCACGGAAGCACCCGGGTAAACCATTTAAAACTAGCCAGCCGTTTGGGTCTGTGGTACCCAAAAAAGAACAAATCATTCAGACATGTTTGGCGTGTGCCATCGTTGACGTGATCTCAAAGTGCCTGTCCCTTCTAAAACTCTACCCTTTAACATCGTCTCAGCGAGGACGGCATTCATCCAGCAACGCGTCACAGCTGCGAAAGAACCACGAGGCCTTCAGTATCCAGGCAGACAAGAAGGAGAAGACCCGTCACAATCACTTCATCAAAACCGCACAACCCTACAAACCCAAGGTGCTCCAAGGAGCTCGGCCTTTAGGCATTATACACTTGAAATCATCCTTGGGTGATTTAATTGGCTGCTTTGCTTGTTGCCTTAATTGGTTGGAATTCTTGGTCTGAAACAGCCAGAGTCTGCGACAGAACAGTCAAAGAAGAAGACCCGCGAGGAGATTGTGGACATCGATGACCCAGAGATGCGGCGCTTCCCCTATCCCTTCAACGAGCTCCTTGTGTGGGCCGTACTCATGAAGCGGCAGAAGATGTCGCTCTTCTTCTGGCAGCACGGCGAGGAGTCCATGGCGAAGGCTCTGGTGGCCTGCAAGCTATGCCGCTCCTTGAGTTACGAGGCCAAGAAGAGCGACGTGGTGGACGACACTTCCGAGGAGCTCAAGGAATACTCGAAGTGAGTGCAATTGGTCAAAATTTGCTTAAAAACCATGGTGATAAAAATTGTATTTGACGCAAGATGTACAAGAGAGCAGTGACAAGGTTCTGCATTGAGGAGAAACTGGGGAGGGGGCACTAAAATGTCAATTTCTGAAAAGTCAGCAGTTGACTAGCTGTCAGAGGCAGAGGATGGGCAGAAGCTGACTCAGCACATTAAATCGTATCATCTTCTGGGTGCCTTTTTCAGATGCTGCTGTGGGGGGGGGGGGGTATCGAGATGGGGGTGAACATATTGGGGCATTGGTAGCTGAGATCTGTCTGGCTCCTGAAAGCGCTGATTTGGTTCTGGATTCAGTGAATTTGGCACGCTGGCAGTGGACCTGCTGGAGCAGTCCTTCAGGCAGGACGAGACGATGGCCATGAAACTGCTGACCTACGAGCTGAAGAACTGGAGTAACTCGACCTGTCTGAAGCTGGCGGTGTCCTCCAGGTTAAGGCCCTTTGTGGCCCACACCTGTACTCAGATGCTGCTGTCTGATATGTGGATGGGCCGGCTGAACATGCGGAAGAATTCCTGGTACAAGGTGATGTTGCGTTCCGGCTGTCTTTCTTTAATTCCCTTATTTCCTTTGTTTGCTTATACTTTAATGTGTTTATTCATACTCGGCCCTCCATCACTGCATATTCTTGCAAATTATCTACATTTATCCAGGGATTAATTGCTGTATGCCACTGGCTAAGTAATAGAAAAACAAACTAATATCCACACAAATGTCATCATTCAAGGATGAGTGATTACCAGTTCTGACAGTTTCTGTTTTTTTTAGGTAGTAGCTATAGATTTCATAGCGGTTGGTTTTCTTATTCCTGTGTCTTTTTTTTCTGCTGTACTGTGTCAATGCCTTACGTGTTTCTGTTTGCAGCATAAGTAATCTTATTTGTTCTAGACAGGCCAGTTTAATAGCATGTGGCACTTGACTAGCTAGATTAACACCAAGCAATGGCTAGCCAGCAATTTTAAACATGTGACTGGAATACTTGACGCGCAAAACATTTATAAGTACTTATTCATGAACTCACTTAATGACACTGTTGATGATGTAAATGGAATTAAATTGCTCATAGCCAAGAAAAATATCTTGAGGATGCACAAGGAAACTTTGCAGTTGTCAATGAGGCTGTGTTTCTGCAATAATTAGTATAATTGATTGATTTTAGGCAGGGGCAGTTCTAGGGTTTGACTCGTAGGGGAACTCAACCCCCAGGAATTAAAGGAAAATATTGCTTAAATGAATTTAGAGACAAAGGGCGCTTTTCCACTATAGCAGGTACCACACTTTTGGTCCTTCGAGAAGTACCAAAAGTACGATACTTCAAGGTGTTGATTTTCCATTGGTGTAAAAATTTGTAACAGCACTGAATGACATCGCAACACAAGGCGGGGTATTTTGTACTGAATTCGAAAAATAGTTGCAGTATATTATAGGGCTCGAAAATATGGGATATTAATACCTACATCGCATGTTATGCCTATGGAATTCTTACATTACTAAAAAAGTACCCCAGTTGTTTGGCACTTTTGGCACAGGTACTCAATGGAAAACAGAAAGTACCAAAAGTATGGTACTTGGTGCAGTGGAAAAGCACACAAGGAATTGGGTGACGGAAGTCCCCTAAAATAATATGGTTTTAGGGAAAAAAAAGTGCTGGAAGAGAATACATTAAAGCAGGTTTTATATGACTGTATGAAATGTATACACATATAACATATTAGACTTTATGACATCAATTTCATTAATACCATTTGCCCAATTCTGTCCTTCAGGTGATCTTGAGCATTTTGGTTCCACCAGCCATCCTCTTGCTGGAGTACAAAACCAAGGCAGAGATGTCCCACATCCCTCAGTCGCAGGATGCCCACCAGATGACCATGGAGGACAGTGAACACAACTTCCAGAATGTGGCTGACGACATCCAAATGGTCAGCCTTCAACTTCCATCGGTCTATCAGTTGGTTTATTTCTATCTGGTTCGAATTAGTGAAGTGTCACAATGTGTGCGTGTTTTCACAGGTTTCGTGATTATCAGCGAAAGTCCACTGCGTTATTGTAAACCAATTAGCCATTTTTCTTGGTATGGGATAGCAAATAAAAAACGGGGACATAGAGAGCATTGATAAAGAGGTTTATTAGGACAGGATTTTTATCTCCAGGTTGACGGGGAACAGGGGTAGGCATGCAGTTAAATGCACATGCGCTGCTACATGCTGAACAGTGGGGTGTAATGTCACGTATGTCGTTTATACTAGGAACTAGGGCAAGTGAAGTGGACTTTTAGCAAAGGTCTCCTGATTCAACTGGTACCTCTTGAGACTGACAGTGTCTTCAGACAGTATAATAAACACAACAAGCAGTCTTTACATGGCCAGGAGTTCAGCGCCCCTGCCAGCGTCTCCTCTCCTCTCCTCTCCTCTCCTCTCCTCTCTCTATTTTAAAGTTTCACTGGCACCTTTATTAAGCAGCAGCCGCTTACTTGTTTTTGCTCTGAACGACTTTTAAGGACGTTTTCAAGGAAGCCAGATTCAACGACAACGTGGAAGTGAAGAGCGAGCCGGAGGTGCACGTGCGCCCCCGCAGGCTGCCCATCACCAGAAAGTTCTACGCGTTCTACCACGCCCCCATTGTGAAGTTCTGGTTTAACGCGGTACGTGGGAGCCGGTATGCACCAGGGAAGGTGCCCCTGTCCTCCACTCCCGGCCAGCGTGCATCTATGCTCTCGCAGTGAGACGATTTTGCCCGTAGGCACATTTCCAGGCCTCCTTCGCCCCCCCCCACCCCCATTTCATTTGCATTCCCCAGAGAAAAGCTTGGTTCCCATCCCAAGCGTGCGTGGTGCTGACGGGGAAAGCAGATACTATCGCAGAACACATAATCAGAGGGCACGGCACCCGCATTAAAAGCTGACGAATTAGCCCCGGCCCCCGCTCCGGAACCTCCTAAAGCAGTGCCACACTTGGTCACACACGCCGCTGATAATAATTTCGTCCTTGGCAGCTTTTGTGTGTGTGAGTTTCCGTTGCTTAATGGTCAAGCACCAGCACCCATCTGAGGGCTTGTCGCTTTCAAGATGAACTGATTTGGGTAGGTTGAGATTGAGTACCCAGAAGGTGGGCAATAGATTTCTTCATAAGGCTGTCTGGGAAAACATTTCAGTAAATGGAACACTTCTGGAAGTGTGTATTTTATTTTTCATATACTGTCGTAGTTGGCAGATAGAGAGTGTGTGTGTGTGTGTGTGTGTGTGTGTGTGTGTGTGTATGTGTGTGAGAGAGAGCTGCCTCGTGGACTGGCATCCCATGGGCAATCTAAAGTCGCCAATTTACCCTGCTGCATAGGGCATGCAAACTCTGCCACCTATTGAACCACCACTGTTGTTTGCTTTCCTGGGAGGTATATTCTGCTCAAAGAAGAAGAATGATTTACTCTGCCATGCAAGCCGAAATGCCGAACGGCTTCGCAAGGCTGTAGCACGTGACATGGGCGCATTAAAAGAATTCCTACATGGAGCTCATGCGGCTGATGTCGGGGTGAAATAAATAAATAAAATAGATAAAGGGAAAAGCACAGAATGATGTTTAAATTAACATAATTTCACACAGTGTTTAATGCTTCCCTTCCCTGAGACCATAGTCTTTCTTGCCTTTCTCTGGGCCTTCCTGAACGAGCCGTTTCCCGTTTTGCCATTCAGCTGGCGTTCCTGGGCTTCCTGATGCTATACTCTTACGTGGTTCTGGTCCAGATGCCAGCATGGCCCTCGCCACAGGAGTGGATTGTCATCGGCTACATATTCACCTTGGGTGTGGAGAAGATCCGTGAGGTACGTATGGGGCCCTCTCGCGGCCTGCAGCATGCTTAATTTTAGACTTGGAAGAAAGTTTCAAGTATGTGTTATGAAATCTGACATTTGATATATTAAGAAAGAAACGTAAAATCGAATTTTTTTTTGTAGATGTTTATGTCAGAAGCTGGAAAAATAAGTCAAAAGATTAAAGTGTGGTTCAGTGAATATTTTAACATATCCGACACCCTCGCTATCGTCACATTCTTCGTGGGGTTCGGATTGAGGTTTGGATCAGATGAAACCTTCACGACGGGAAGGCTTGTCTATTGCCTGAATATCATTTTTTGGTATGTGAGGCTCCTCGATATCCTGACTGTTAACCAGCAAGCTGGACCCTATGTCATGATGATTGGTAAAATGGTGAGTGAGAGAATCTGTCCTCCGTGCAAACATCTCCACATGTGGTGAATGACTTGACACCATAGACTCTTCCCATTGAACATACTAGCGCAAAATTTCCAACAATACTTACTTGTAGTTACATCTAGTTCAGTAAAATGTTTTTCTTAGCACTACCCTGACTTACATTGTTCAATTCCATTGAAAAAGGATTCTACCTGCATTGTCATACATTGTATCATAGCATTTTAATATAAATGTTTATAGTGCTAAAAAAAGTGCTGTATTGTACCTTTGCAATTAATGAGTAATTAACACGTATCACAGTAAAAGGCTACAGTACATTCATCTTTAAACTAATTAATGGCCTTGTAATGGCACTGTAAACCGCAATACAAGTGTGTGTTTTGTAAATGGCCTTTGTTCACAGTAACCGGTAACTTGAACCCCTCCATCTGTCTGTGATGCCGCTGCAGGTTGCCAATATGTTTTACATAGTTGTCATCATGGCAGTGGTCCTCCTTAGCTATGGCGTTCCTCGAAAGGCCATCTTGTACCCAAATGAAAATGCATCATGGACCCTGGCTAAGGACATCGTCTTCCAGCCTTACTGGATGATGTATGGTGAAGTGTATGCTTATGAAATTGATGGTAAGGGACGCCCAAGTTTGGCTAAATATGAAAACAAATGTCTTTGAGATGTTAGTAGTGTTGGAAATGTAAATGAATAACAATATCAAATTCAGCTATTTCATTTTCATTCCCCTCAGTCTGTGCGAACAACTCTGAGATGCATCATCTGTGTGCGCCAGGGGTGTGGCTGACACAACTCCTGCAAGCTGTCTACCTCTTTGTTCAATATATTCTCATGGTGAACCTTCTCATTGCTTTCTTCAAGTAAGCTTCTCTATTTTAGACAATCTGGTTCGGTCTGTCCGCGCAATCAGTGTTTGACGACTGAGCACCGAGTGTGTGGTTCTGCTCTGCCTTTGCAGCAATGTGTACTTCCAAATGAAATCCATGTCCAACCTGGTGTGGAAGTACCAGCGTTACCATTTTGTCTTGGCGTACCACGAGAGGCCGGTGCTCCCCCCGCCGCTCATCTTACTCAGTCACCTGGCTGCTCTCTTCTCCTGCATCTGCAGGAAGCGCAAGAAGGACAGTAGGACCTATGGACCAAGTATGGACGATGTCCATCTTTGTGGACATGCATGGGGCCCATAAGGCCGTTTGAGTCAATTTTTCAATTCTAACAGGACCTTCTCGTTGTCTAATTTTTATTACTATCCCCCCCCACCCCACCGCTTCCCCTGCCTCAGAACTTTTTCTAACGGAAGAAGATCAAAAGAAGCTGCACGACTTTGAAGAGCAGTGTGTGGAGATGTACTTCCAAGAAAAGGATGACCAGTTTCACTCCAAGAGTGAGGAACGGATCCGGGTGACCTCGGATAGGTGCGTCTTCCTGAAGCTGCCTTTCTGAAAGCAGGACCGTAGAGCATTTCCTTCTGGGAACTGTGCAAAGACTTCATGTATCTGTTGACAGTGCTGTGGTGTTAAAAACACACTGTGTGTGTGGTGTGTGTGTGTGTGTGTGTGTGTAGCAGAGAGACGTTGATTCTTATTCATATTTCTGAGATGTGGATTGTGTCAGTGACACCTTGGATTTATTTTGATGTTCTTTTCAGGGTTGAAACCATGTGCATTCAGCTGAAGGAGGTTGGCAACAGGGTGAACTTTATAAAACGCTCCCTTCACACACTAGACTCTCAGATTGGCCACCTGCAAGACCTGTCTGCCCTGACAGTGGACACGTTGAAGGCTCTGACCGCCCAGAGGGCCTCAGAGGTCAGCAAAGTCCACAATGAGATCAGCCGGGAGCTCAGCGTGTCCAAGAACCTCGGGCCCAACCTGGTGGACGTGGGAACGCAGCCAAAGTCCTTTGCTTGCATGAAGCACAGCATAGGGGCATACCTCGGGTCATCGTTCGTGCAGGGCGGCGGCAAAATTCCTGATTCCCTGTTCAGTTGCGGAGTTCGGGAAATGGCTGAGCGGGGTTCAGGGCCTGACCTCCACCCGAGGAACACGGACTGCCTGGAGGATGGTTCCTCGCAAAGTGTCTTAGGCCAGAGTGGGACGTCTCACCCTGACCTGCAGCCGGGGGGGCACTCCGTCGATGGGGACAGGCTGGCCCTTCCCGAAGAGCCCGGGGGTGTCCCCCCATCCCATAGCCTACCTGACGTCCCCTCCCCAACCGCACGATTTTTTGTCAGCACTCCATCTCAGCCGGATGGCCCTGGCGGCGATTCCCCAGATGAGGGGCTCCTGGACGTCCCACCCGGGAGCCCTACCGTCGAATTTGGGGCGTTTGTTGGTAAGTGTCCGAACAGGAAGTGCTTGTTCCCCAGCATTGTTATCGTTACGACTGCCCCCGATGCTGCTGCTCCTCCTCCTCCTCCTCCCCCTCGGGAGCTGCGTGCTAAGGGGGGGGGGTACGTGAACGAGGCATTCTGCAATGATGAGGCCGCCACCCATGGGGGCCCTGCATCCCGGGGGGAGAGGAGCAGCCCCTTACCGGGCTGTGAACTGGCCCCGGCCGTCCGGCCCAAGAAGAGCCTCCAGGACAGAGGGAGACCAGCTGAGAACACAAAGCATAGCCACTGCGCTAAAGGAATTCTACAGAAGCTCCGGTCCTCGGCCAGAGCGAGAGGTTTGGCTCTGACCTCTCCGAACTGCGTACTTGGCTGCAGGTCACTTACTCCTCTTCGGTGGTGAACAGATCACACTGCGGAATGAGGCCGCCTCCTCCTCTACTCCTCCTGCCTTGCATCACAAACTGTTTGCTCAAGCTGTCTGGCTTTGTGTGGAGGGTGATGGGATTAATCGTGTGTTCCTTTTGTTCCTATTTAATGTCATTTGTTCTTCAACGTTTAAAGTAAATTTTTCACGCAACGCCCTGTAATGTAAGTTATGGGTAAGTTTGTAATGACTATGGATTGAGACATGCAGCCCCATTTAAAAATGGAAAAATTTAACACGCTGATAAAGGGGGCCATAATCTTTTTTATTATTTTATTGTTTTGAATATACCAGTAAGAGGAGCAGTTGTAGCGTGTATGAACGGCCGAAGGTCCAGATCCAGAGTGAATCATTTTTAGTGTTTGTTTCGGGTGGGGGTGTTAAACTCACTTCCTATGTGGGAAGCCTTTGCTCCAGCAGCCTTATATTTGTCTTCATCAGTTTTCCATCTAGTTGAGACGGTTGGAAGAGGAACATAAGCTGTTAATTGTGGGTGGGAGGTGGGGTTACGGCTTGCTGGACTGAGAAGCTGCTGGCTCACAGGTTTGTGTTTGGCACTTCCGCACCTCTTAAGGAGAGCAGGCCGAGAGCTCGAGTAAAGAATAGCAGGTCAGCACCCAGCCAAACTGCGAAAAGCAGAGAGGAGCCATTCTGGTCCCAGATCAGCACCCATTTTAGCCTGTTGATGTAACCATCTGCTCTGTCCCTCCCCATCCTCTTCCGCTTGTCAGGACCGCCATGCTGTGTTTAAAAACATTCTGTGATAGTGGCTGACTTTCACCCTGCTTTGTTTTTTTAGTGAATCTCACATGTACACATGTAATGGGTGGTGGCTTTCACACACGACAGGTGTGGGCGGTTTGGTTCCACTGGCATTGTTCAAAATCCTGATCTGAGGTCTGTCACCATGTTGTATCCTCTGCCCTTTGTTTTTTTTTTTGTGTTCAGTTCCGTTTTGTTTTTAAAAATATTTTCTCCATTTTGATCAGCTGGTGCCCCAGCCCGCTCTCTGGCAGCACAACTGACTTGTCTCTCTTCACGGCCAAGGTCACAAAGATAACGTGGAGCCACAGAGATCATTCTCCAAAGATGTCATTGCTGGGAATAGGCAACTCAGTCCATGCAAGAGGATCAATGAAATGGTCAGCTTTATTTTATAATGATATTTTATTTATATATATATATATATACACACACAGCGGGTAAAATAAGTATTGAACACGTCACCATTTTTCTCAGTAAATATATTTCTAAAGGTGCTGCTGACCTGGTGAAAATTTCATATGTCGTTAACAACCCATGCAACCCATACCTGCAAAGAAATCAAACCTTGGATGTCCATAAATTATGTAATTAAATGGAATGACACAGGGGAAAGTAATGAACGCACTTACTTTAATTTATTTAATACTTCGTACAAAAGCCTTTGTTGGTAATAACAGCTTCAAGACGCCTCCTATATAGAGAAACTAGTTGCATGCGTTGCTCAGGTATGATTTTGGCTCATTCTTCCACACAAACAGTCTTCAAGTGTTGAAGGTTCCGTCGGCCTCTTCTATGAACTCTAATCTTTAGTGCTTTCCATAGATTTTCTATTGGATTCAATTCAGGTGATTGGCTGGGCCGTTCTAGCAGCTTTATTGTCTTTCTCTGAAACCAAGTGAGAGTTTCCTTGGCTGTGTGTTTGGGATCATTGTCCTACTGAAATGTCCACCCTCGTTTCATCTTCATCATCCTGGTAGATGGCAGCAGATTTTTATCAAAAATGTCTCGGTACATTTTTCCATTCACCTTTCCTTCAATTACATGAAGTTTGTCAGTGCTGTATGCTGAAAAACAGCCGCACAGCATGATGTTCCCACCTCCAAACTTCACTGTTGGTGTGGTGTTTTTGGGGTGATGTGCTGTGCCATTTGACCTCCAAACATGGTGTGTATTATGGCATCCAAAGAGTTCAATTTTGGTCTCATCTGACCGGACTATATTTTCCCATTATTTCACAGGCTTGTCTAAATGTTGTGCAGCAAACTTTAAACGAGCTTCAACATGTTTTTTCTTCAGCAATGGTGTCTTGCGTGGTGAGCCATGGCTGTTGTGTGCATTACTTATTGTTTTCTTTGAAACAATTGTACCTGCTAATTCCAGGTCTTTCTGAAGCTCTCCACAAGTGGTCCTTGGCTCTTGGACAACTCTTCTGATAATTCTTTTGAGTCCTCTGTCAGAAATCTTGCGAGGAGCATCTGGCCGTGGCCGGTTTATGGAGAAATGATGTTGTTTCCACTTCCGGATTATGGTCCCAACAGTGCTCACTGGCACATTCAGAAGTTTAGAAATCCTTCTGTAACCAATGCCATCAGTATGTTTTGCAACAAAAAGGATGCAAAGGTCTTGAGAAAGTTCTTTGCTTTTACCCATCATGAGATGTTTCATCAGTTGGAACTGAACCAGCTGATATTAATTTGCACTGAAAAGGGGCAGGATTGCTTTCTGATTACTGATAGATTTCAGCTGGTGTCTTGGCTTTTGGTGCCTTTTGCACCTCCATTTCTTCATGTGTTCAATACTTTTTCCCTGTGTCATTCCATTTTATGACATAACTTAATGTATTGACATCTAAGGTTTGATTTCCTTGCAGCTGTGGGTTGCATGGGTTGTTACCGACATCTGGTGAAAATTTCATGTCAGTAGCACCTATAGAAATGTATTTACTGAGAAAAATGGTGATGTGTTCAGTACTTATTTTACCCGCTGTATGTGTGTGTGTGTGTGTGTGTGTGTGTGTGTGTGTGTGTGTGTGTGTACACACACACACACACACACACACACGTTAATTTGCTACACAGTTTTTGATTTTGAAATCTCTTAAATCATGAAGGAGGAGGTCAGATACATAATTGTATGTATTTTGCCGTCCTTTAGGGTCAACTAGAAGGTCAGATGAGGACCGTGAATTCATATGCTGGATTCACAGAGTTTGATAGGAGTCCTGAATCTCTCCGTCCTGAAA
Source organism: Paramormyrops kingsleyae (assembly GCF_048594095.1). NCBI lineage: Eukaryota > Metazoa > Chordata > Actinopteri > Osteoglossiformes > Mormyridae > Paramormyrops > Paramormyrops kingsleyae. The sequence goes on along the minus strand of NC_132807.1, from coordinate 6,883,193 downwards.
TGGGTTTGTGTGACTCATTACTGCCCTCTTCAGTTTGAAGCCCGAGAGTGTGAATAACAGGAATTGCATCAGGGATGTTCCTTATGGGTGTGGCTTTTTTTCTGTCTGCTGCACGCAGGTTCAGCACAGAACAGGAAGGAATACAGTCGAGTTTCCGCTGAAGATATCTTCCACGAGGACTTGAGCGCCTCCTCAGTGTTGGTAAGCTTTAGCTCGCCCATCAGGACCCCAGTAAAGGCAGCGGCTACACGTCCACATCCGGGGACCCGGTGTGACCCCATGCTCACGTTTCCTGTCAGCGTTTTTGAATGAAAGTCACTTTGTCTAAGTTTTTTTTTTCCCTCCCCTTCTTCCCATCCCTCCCGAATATGCAGGAGCAGGTGCAAGGCAAATCTGGCCAAGCCAGCAGTCTGTAAGTACTCTGATGCCGCCTCACCTGACACATGAAACGCATCCTGTCCGAGCGACGGTCAGCGTCACCCCTCAAAATTATGCAAAGCCACCAGCACCTGCCTGTCCCCCGCCGCCGTGCCAGGATGATGGCGAGTGGCCCTTAAGCCACGTGCAGCTATTACAGCATTTAGTGTGATTTTTATCGCCATCCCCCCACCCACACCCATTTTATTTGGAAACAGGAGCTCATCTCTTCCTGCTAGATCCATAGCCGGCTGGTTTTGGCAGGCCAGGCTCCAGAATTAGCAGTTTTTTTTTTTCCATATAATTACAGGATTTGTAGTGTTTGCTGCTGTTGTAGACAGACGGCTCTACAGAAGTTTGAACTTGTCTTTCGATGATGTCTCTGATGTAAAAGAAAAAACCAAAACCAAAAAAGCTTGTTTGTGTACTGGTGTGTTTTAATGCTGAATTTTGACTCTCTTTCCATGCAGAGCTCCTGCAGAGGACCCCCTGAATGGTAAGATGTTATGCGTCTTGTTTGAAATGTGTTCTCTTGTGGCCTGAACAACCAGAACCAAAGAGTGTTTGGTCAGTCGTGGACCCCCGTCTGGCCTGGCTTTCAGTGGCCGCCATTCACTTTTGCTTCCTCTCGGGTGCTAATTTTCATCCAGCCGGAAGCTCCCTTTGAACGGCACAGTTAAAATCCTCATTAGCGTGATGACTTACAGGTAGGCATTCCTCACTGGTGGCTCACTGTCCTCGGATAACCTGTTCTGTTTCTGGAGACTGACCTTTGGGCCGTGCGGTACCCTTAACCTGCGAGGTGGTTTCGAGTGGAGGTCTTCTGGACCTGAGTGGGGAAGCTGGAGTTCCATGCTTGACTGGTTTACAGACCCGGTGAACCTGCACCAGGAATAAATGGCTGACTAGCGGCGCATGGCTCATGTTATCGCTTTCTCGTCAACGTTCAGCAGTTTATGGCAGAAGATGGTATTTTAATAGTGTAACATTTCGCTGTATTATGTAATTACAGCCCCAGCAGGCCTCTATGCGTCAAGACACACACATCTGGCAGGCAGGAAGGACTGTAAGTGAATAAATTCAGCTCTTTTGCACACAGCAACAAATGTAAAGCAGCATGTTATGTAGAAATGTTTTGAAAGTGCAGTGTGCCACCTAGTGGCGACTTCTGCTGCAGTCTTCAGCTGGCCAGCATGAGGGGCGTGAGAAGCTCAGCAGTCCTCAGATGTTTAGCATTTGTTTTGTTTTGCTGTTGTGCAGCCATTGGTTCCCCCTTCAAGCCTATGGACACAAGTTACCAATATTCAGGTGAGGGAGGCAATGAATTATTTCATGACTTTTACTTTTAATTCCTTCTGGTGATACTCTTAAAAATACGCCCCCGTCTCTGTGTGTCCTCCAGCTGTGGAGCGCAACAACCTGATGAGATTGTCTCAGAGCATTCCATTCACCCCTGTGCCCCCAAGAGGTAAGTCCTAGTCCTACCCTTGGTTCACCATTTAGGTCCTCCGTCTCCCCAGTCTCACTGGTCTGTGGTGTAACCCCCCGCCCCCCCACTCCCAGGAGAGCCCATCACAGTATACCGGCTGGAGGAGAGCTCCCCAAACACCATCAACAACAGCATGTCCTCTTGGTCCCAAAGGGGACTGTGTGCAAAGATAGAGTTCCTCAGCAAGGAAGAGATGGGTGGTGGCCTGCGGAGGGCGCTCAAGGTGCTCTGCACTTGGTCTGAGTATGACATCCTCAAACCAGGCCACCTGTACATCGTCAAGTCTTTCCTGCCAGAGGTGGTCAACACCTGGCAGACGGTCTACAAGGAAGACACTGTGCTGCACCTGTGTCTCAGGGTAGGTGACAGTACGCCCTGCACATCGGCATGACGACGGGGTGGGCGGCCTGCGTCTGTCTGTGGTCAAACACTTGTATTCTGTTTAGTGTTTATCGTTCAAATTGGCCTCATTTTCACATTTAAAATACGAGGATCAATACTGCTTGACCCCTCATCTGGAGAAATGGAACAGAATGATGGAGTTTCTGAGATTTACTTTGGAAATATTTCTGATACGTTGTGTTTTGATTCTTTATTGATGCTTCAGTTAGAAATTCGAGAAATTATCGGAGGATTTTCATGCATTTTCTTCTTCATGTGGAAAAATGTTTCCACAATATCAAAAAATCCTCCCTTTCCTTCCTCTGATTGATTTATTCATAAAAGGACCTGCTGTTTTTTCCACATTTTGTCATTTGGAATGTCCTATTTTTAAGTCTTGTCTTCACTGAACTGTCCTATTTCACCTTGCACTTTAAAAAACAAAACTGCAGCAACAGCAAACGTACCTCATCTTCAAGAATGTAGAGGAGCTGTACTTTGTAGTCGGTGAGTGGCAGCCAGAGGTCAGCCAGCTCCTTCCATGTTATGGAAGAGGAAGGAGTTGGGCTTGTAAATACAGCAAACCCACCTGTTAAGGCTGTTTACAGACACATGGTCACGTGACCATTGATGTAACAAGTTGGTCAAATGAACATTTTAAAAACATACAGGTGTGCTCCGGTCAGAGGAAATCAAAGTGGGCTCATGGTAAGAGGCTGTGATTTCTGTGAATTTCATACCCTCTGTATTGGTCGTGGATGTGGAGAGCAAACGGGCTGGATAACAACATTCTGCAGGAATATTGCATCAAGTAAAGATCACCGTTGGGGGCTCAGGTTGTCCGAGGTTAATGCTATTGGGTAACAAAGGCCACACTCTGTAACCTCAGTGATTTGATTGTTTGTTTTTCTTTTCTTTTCTTTGCCTTGCCCCCCTCCCCCAATTTAGGAAATTCAGCAGCAGAGAGCTGCTCAGAAACTGACTTTTGCCTTCAACCAAATGAAGCCGAAGACTATTCCTTATTCTCCCAGGTATTTTGACTTTAATAGCTGGATCCCTCTTCCCCAGAAAACGCTAAAATCTGAAAGCACGTCTATTTTTTTTGCTCCACTTTCCCATAGGTTCCTGGAAGTGTTTCTGTTGTACTGTCATTCTGCTGGTCAGTGGTTTGCCATCGAAGAGTGCATCACTGGGGAATTCAGGAAGTTCAACAACAACAACGGGGACGAGATCGTCCCCACAAATTTGCTGGAAGAAACCATGCTAGCCTTTAGCCACTGGACGTACGAGTACACCAGAGGAGAGCTGCTGGTTCTGGATTTACAAGGTACAATTTGATTTATCTTGATATATCTTTCCCTGTAGGGCAAAAGGTCAAGAGAAAACTGCGATAGAGATCGTTGAGCACTTATGCGTGAATGTCAGATGGGAGGACTTTGTATGTCGGGCAGTTTGAAAATATCACCTTCGACGTGTCTTTCTAGGTGTTGGGGAGATACTGACTGATCCATCTGTGATAAAAAGTGGTGAAAAGGGGTTAGTATCTATGCAGCGTGGGGATCAAAGCAGAGAAATCATGAGTATTCCTCACCTGCAGCTTCCCTCAGAGCCCTGCATGTGATTGCACTTTCGTAACATGTCGACAGACCTTTTACACAGTCACACTAGGGATGCAGTACACCATAAACTCAGCAATAAAGATTATATAACAGAATGTAACCTGAAATGTTTCGAAGGCCGACATCCGCACTGACACCACAACAAACGGGACACCCTCTGTCCACAGATGACAGTCGGACGTCAAACGGTGAGAGCTATAAGGGAATGGTTAACACTCTTGTTAGAATTTAATACATGTATCCCTCCTCCCCCGAGGTCATATGACATGGTGTTTGGACCTGCAAATCTGGGAGATGATGCAATAAGAAATTTCAGAGCAAAACATCACTGTAATTCCTGCTGCAGAAAACTGAAACTTCCTGGTAGGTAATTTTTGTAGTTTTTAGCCATCACTCAGCATTAGAATAAGTCTTAGTCCTTTTTAAAAAAAATCATTTTATGTCTGGTCAGATCTAAAGCGGAACGACTACACGCCTGACAAAGCAGCACTGAGTGCGGACGAGGCGCCGGACGGTTCGGCTCCGCTGGGAAGCGGCACCAAAGAGCAGAAGCACTCCATGCGGCTGATGCTGTGAGGCCGTCTGCGCGGAACGCAAACGCACACGGTCACAGCATCACGCTTCCGCCTGCTTGCTTCAGTACGCAGATGCAGACGGTGCAAAAAGTACACTTAAGTCAGTCAGCCGGACCTCCAAACAGGCAAAGGTATTCATTCCAATAAACACCTGTATGTATACATTTTCTGCCTGTGTTTTGGCAGAAAATAACAAACGAGCAAACGTGATAACTATGAAGATTTTTAAATATGTACCTGGGGGGGCAACTTTGAAGACCTTTTTTTCAAGTTTATATATTGCTATTAGCATATGAAGGGGCTAACAACTGGTACAATCTCATTGTATAGATGGTTATAGTATTTATTATGAATTATGAGACGTTGCCTTGTATAAAACAAAAGCAATTTAAAGTGCTTTGCCAGGTTTCAAAGAGAACCTGTCTACATTTAGACTGCAAGAATTTGTCGGGCAGAATGTACTGCTGATTTTTAAAAATAAATGTAAAAACCAATGTAAAAAAAAATGTAGTAATAACTCTATGGCATTTGTGGTACATACTATTAATAAAGTGGATTTCAAATCTTGTAAAATAAGGGCAGATTGCAATGCAACTTTTACAGTACAATGTATGTAATTTTAATGTGTTGAAGTCTATATGAAACTGTGTCCACCAAAAAAAAAAAGATAAAATGTTAATAGGTGCATTTTTAATGTTACAAAGGTACTATTATCACTTCTGTCATTCAAGTGTTGTACGAACAAATTAATCTAGTGTATCTTATAGATACATTTATTTGGCACGAACATAATGGATTAAAGGTAGAATATTTTATGCAGGGGAAATGTGAACCGTATTATGGGGATAATACTGTATTCCTTTTGTACTGTATATCATTTAATAAAATATAAAATGCTTAATGCCATCGGTCTTTTTGGAGCCACCCTGTGACGGGAAGCAAGTCCTTTGGTCGTGTACAAAAGTGTCTTTGGATGCAGACGCTGTGGGGTCCGTTCTAGACTGTGGTACATGTGACACACTTGTCAGTTGGTTGTTTCATGGACAGGGAATTATTCGGTACAGAATTTTACTGGAATAGACAGAAATATTTGATTGAATAGTGATAGGTAAGTTATCTATAGTATGGTAAGGTTTGCACAGTATGGTAAAGATTAGATTAACATTACTTGTTGATATATTTTAAAGCTAAGGGTATTGGCACAGATGCCCCGTTGCAATTCGATTCCAATTCATAAGCTAATGATTCTATATCAGTCTGATACGAATGAGACATGAAATGCTATATAGTAGCTTTCCATATTGGGAGAGAGATTTAACCTGGGACACAAAATTACAAATGCACTTTGCTTGCTTGCATCCTCGATGACTTACCATGCACTGCCTGGTACATATGAAGTCATCACTGAAGTAAAGTTTGTGTGATGGTAAGTCATCGAGGATGCAAGTTTGTCCAAATTCCGTTGTATGCCCGTGCTACCTTCCTTGCACACTTGCTCACTCCTCCCCTCGTCAGCTTCATGAACTCAGCAGCTTCATGAGCTTTTATGGCACATCATGCGTGGGTGTCACCAAGGGTGGATTTCTTTTCCACAAAGTGTACTTCCACATGCCCCCGACAAAGTGGTAATTTGAACGAAAATTGGCCCTCGATGACTTGTTGTCTAAGGTATTGGGACAGCATTTCCACATCTCCAATTCGGAATAACTTCATGGGCAATGGTAAGGTAGCGATTGAGGGTGGTGCAAATAAGGGTTTTTCGATCTAGCCTATTGCAGTTCTCCTATAGGTGAGAGAGGAAGTAGCGCCACATTTAGGATACGAGGACCAATACAAGTAAAATTAAGTGAAAATGTTTTCAAAGTCATGGGGAAAAGGTATAAATTAACCAGATCGTTCTTGGGATTTTGTGAATCGATATCGAATTGTCAAAACCAGAATCAGGATTAGTCATAAAATCGTTTTTTTCCCCCACTGCTAATATTTTAACATTTAGATGGAGTGGGTACAGACTCGTGTCTGGGGCGTATCCACTCTACGTTAGCCACACACCCCTTCCACCATAGCCTTTACTCACTGAGAGAACCATGTAGCTTTCGTGTTTGATATCGGGTTAAAGTCTATGACTAACCTCTCATTCAACTGCGAGTGTGGACCAGTGTAATCAGCCTAGATGAACTCGGTCCTCTGTAAACTGTTGCTGTTCTCTGGCAGTCTTGACAGTTCCCCTGAAACTCAGCTGACCCGACTTTTGTCTGAGGTGAAGGGCAACGACTGGTTTGCTGTAAATAAGGTGGTTAAGCATAGTTATTGGAGCGTAAATCTTGAATGTGCTGTCTCTGCGCCTGTAAGGTCTGAGTCATTAGATGCTATGGGAGATTGTCACAGGGTCAGATCCATACAAGAAATTTACCAGGATTGCTCAAAATAACGTTAAAGTATGACCAAGAAGTGTATTGAAAATGAATAACATGATTTTACACATTTTATTCCCCTTTGTCCCCTGTCATAATCTAGCCTTTTATAGTCTGTGTTTGTTTATGATAACAGTATAATCAGGGGTGACAGCTCTCATGCATCTGGCATGACACTCACAAATCTTTATTATTCCATTATAAACTTAAAATCAGCTGCATCAAAAGTGTTGGGGTAGTTTGCAAACCCTACAGACTATTTACAGGATAATAAAACTCTTACATAATTGTAAATGTGTGTGCAGACTTGTCTCGAATTGAAAATCTTTCGCCAGCCAGGTGACTAAAGTTGGCCACCCTGATATGATCTTTAAACGGTCACTGTGCACCATTTAAGATGACTGTCATTGATAAGCTGTTTCCCCTCTCAAATCTAGTAATGGAAAGACTCTTGTTGAAAAAGAAAAAAAAGGCTGTAAGCTGACTAAACTAAATTGGGGGGGCTTTATTGAGGAGTCATCAACATTTTTTATAATCTTTACTACCGGAAAGATAGTAGAAGAAAATTGGCGTTGGAGAAGACATTATGATGTTACATAAAGCAAAGCAAATGTATTTGTATAGCACATTTCATACTATTAGGCAATTCAAATTGCTTTACGTAAGAAGGATAAAATACAGTTGGATTGAACAATGTACAACACAGTTGTATTATACAATATAAAGACACTAATGAAGTGGTTTTTGGCTGTATGCAGAAGTTTTAATAAAAAGTTTGCATTCCATTTGGTAGGCATCTTTGGTCTAAATGATACTACTTTTAAATGAAAATGAATTTTTTTTTTTTTTATAATTTTGAAATCAAACAATGTTGAGGTTGTATTATGAACACTAGTGTAATATGTTACAATAATGTTAAAGTAAAATGCATTTGGGACCCGGATCCAGATGAGTGATGGATGGATGGATGGATGGATGGATGGGAAGCATCTAGTGTCATCTAGTGTTAGAATTAGGAATAACAACATGGACATTGGTTTCTTTGTTCCAGTACACATAAACCACTAAATGGCTTAATTGTACAAATTTCTTAAATTATCAAGATAAAAAAACTAAGTAAATATGGTTAATATGCCACTTCAGTGGAAGAGAAGAGGTTTTGGGTAATTTTCAGACAGGATGGAATTGGTATGTTCTGTTTCACTGCCTGAGTGGGTGTGTTGTGGGTCAGTGAAGTCTTGGATTGAAAAGAAGAAGCTACATTCTGGGATCATTCTTTGACTGTTAACATACATGCGGCTAAAAGACAAAGTTAACACGTCCTCTAACAAACAACAACAACAAACAAATTTATTTTTGTATAGCGCATTATCACAACATTACATTGTCTCAAAGCGCTTTACAGCATTCTATTACTACTATTACTGTCTGGGAAATGGAGGTGTGTTGTATGATTCTGATTGATGCAGACAGAATCGTGCATAAATTTGCCCCATGTATGTCATTTGTCCCTACAAATGCACATATAGTTTTTCCTTAAATTAATCATTAATAGTGCATCACAATTTAGAGAGACCCATTCACCTAACTGCATGTCTTTGAAATATTGTATGTGTGTGTCAAGCAATGGACAGACATCCCCTCCGCAGTGCGTCCCCTGTCTTGTGCCCTTTGCATGAGACAGGCTTCTGCATCTATGCAACCTTGTGATGGATGGATGATTTAGTGCTGTAACGTATAATGTTACATTTGATTATGTGGACCTGTTTGCTTATAAAATGTAAATTACAGAGCTGAGGAAAGTATTAAATCCTTACATTGGTCAGATTTACCGGAATTACAAATGATAGATGCACATTGTCTTCCTGTCAGTATTTTTTAGTACAAATTGAGTCTCTCACAGTAAACTTAGAGTCAAAATCTCACAGTCTCTCACAGTCAAAATCTGTTATTTGCCAGCAAATTTTGAAAAGAAAGTCAAAAACTGAGAAATGCTGCTTGCATAAGTATTCAACCCCTACACATTAGTATTTGGTACAGCCGTCTTGTGCTGCAGTCACACTACCAGCTTTTTAAACTGCTCAGGAGTGATTTTTATTCATCCTCTATGGCAGCCTTGTTCCAGGTCCTTCAGGTCGGTTCCATGTCGCTTGTTGACTGCAATTTTCAGGTTCTGTATGGGATTTAGACATGGGCTTCAACCAGATTTTTGCATAGCACAGTAATAGAGCCCTTAAATTTTGCTGCTTACATTAGCCCTGCTAAAATGTGTGAAGATTACATAATGAAAACAATATATGAAATTAACTCTTGGTAGGTTGCTAAGACACCGTTGCTAGGGTAATCACACAGTAAACCTACAGTATATAAGTATATAAGTAAACCTTTTTCCAGTGGTAAACAAAAAAACAACTGGAATCTACTGCCTGTGAAAAACCATGTCAGTGAAGAAATGGTAGGTTGTACATGTTCAGTCTTCTTTTATGTGTAGTTGACTAAGATTTTTACTAGGGTTTGTTAGTGATTTTTTTTGGCCTGCTGAATGATTCCAAGGGAAGCCTGGCCAAAGAGGTTGCCCATCTTTCTGCAGTAAATGGCAGGCTTTCGGCAGGCGTGTGGGTGGCTCTTGGTTGTTAGTTTCCAGGCAAACTGGAGGTTTGCCATGATTTAGATGTTTTTCTGGTGCTCTGTGTATTTGGGACGTTGCAGCCTGCCGGTCAGCTTCACAATGTGACTGCTGTAGGCAGGACATACTGACTAAAGCGGCAGCTGGAGCAGGGCATTGTGGGTAGCTGTGCAGTTTTGCTTTGTGGCTTTCAGCCATACTTCAGAGGAGTTCCAGGTCTTCTGTGCTGGAAGCATGACTACAACAGGCAGTCCCTACTCAGCACCACGGTGCAGTGGGTAACACAGCCATTATGGACATGGACTCATCATTTGAAGGCTGGCCAGTTGAAAGGACAAGTTTTGACAAGCATCAGCAACATGGCTGTCAGCCAATGAATGTTCTCTTCTCCTCTCCAGGGCTTGTAAACACGGCTTTTCAGTCATATTGGTGGCTTTTAACCCAGCTGCTCTGTCCCATGTCCTCTGCCTCCATGGTTTAGGTTTAAAAAATCAGAATGACCACACAGGCCAATAATTCAGTGTTCAACTATCTGCTGTGATAGGATGCAAGTCATTCTTATTCATCTGAGAATTCTTATCAGGAATATAGGGTACAAACCTGTTTGTTATATGGCCAGATATTCTACAGCAGTGTTTCTCAGCCCGGTCCTCTGGCACCCCCGAGGCGGTCCACGTTTTTGCTCCCTCCCAAGTCCCAGTATAAGCAACAACGTGTGGGGGGTCTCCCGAGTGCCGGGTGGAGAAACTGTTCAAAAAGCTTGAGACTTTCTTGAGACTCATGCAGGAGGGTCTGGCTGGAGCTGCACAGCTGGTGGGTCTGATGGAAAATGAGGGTGGCGGCATGTACTCTGTACCCGCCGTCTGACGGCAGCAGTCGGCAAGACGCCCAGGGAACACGGCTCGCCTTCTTGAACACCCTCCAAAAGCCCACCTCCTCATCACGTCAGGGGCCCTCCGTGCCGGCAGTAACCTGGTAGACTGAATAGTCTCACGTGGCTAACATTCCTAGGTCAGGCCATCCATAAGAAAATCAATGGAAAAGAGGACACCTTAATAAATGTACGTTAAGTCTGAGTTGTCTAATCAGGATTTCTTTTCCCCACATGATGAGAGGACTCTCTGAGGCTGATTGACCAGCCTAACATGTTGACCCAAGCCGACTACCTCCTGTGTCCCAAATGTGGGGTGAGACAGGACACCGTGATGCTCACTGCCCGGAGCAGACCCCGCAGAGTTCCTGGTTCTGCATCTCAAACAGTACCTGTTCTTTATTCCCCCTGGCCAAGAGTGCCTCTCTATGCTTTCTATTTCTACACCTCTCGGAATCCTCTTCTCATACATTTGCCCTACCAGCAAGGATATTCTCCAACACACCCAAGTACCTATATACTCCCAAACTTAACTTTACAGTCCAGACCCCAAAATAGAAATAAAAATGTAGTTATTGGCTTTAGCCTTCAGCTCTATGCTTCTCTTCTCATCCACACCGGTCTCCTGAACTGTTTTATAGAAAATGTAATGCCAACTTTGGAATTTTTACTTCTGAGGAGATGAAAATAAGAAGCTCTTCCTTCTTCATCTTCTCTTGTAGTCCATCAGCTGCATATAGCAGATTCTCAATGGTGGAACACGGTTCACATTTTTATTGTTTCTGCTAAGAGAGGATTTCTTTGGTCCTTCTTTAGTGAACTTACACATCTGTGGCCCACAGAACCTCTCTGGTGACTTGGACGTAGGCCAGTGTACAGCCTACAGCTACAACGCCTTGTCTCAACAACTCGTTTGACGACACAGCTGTGAGTGAGGTCCAGGAGCATCTAATTCAGTCCTGCAATACCTACATCCTGCTCTACAGCCACCAGGACCTGCATTGGCCTGTTATTGCAGAACTGTGACTCCACCCCCCACGTAATGATGTTGTGAACTAAAAATAATGTGTTTACATGAATGTGTGGGTCCCACTTGACATAATGGAAGGTTATAGTGGGCTTGGCAAATAAAACACCCCCCATTTCTGTCAGTCACACTTCCTGTCTGGTGCCGTGGGTGTCATACAGTCAAGCTGTGTTGTACATGCCTGAACTTCTTCAAACTAGCACATTTACATCTTCAAATATCTCCCAGTAGACAGAACCACAGCAGAAAACCATTTACATATGGATACATGCTGATGAGCACAGTTAGCCACACACCAGACCCTAACAATACATTACCAATAGCGCCACCGTGTGGACATGCTACAGAAGCAGTTATTCAGACAAATTACACAGCATATTCATTTTCCCCAGTCTAATATTAGTGTATATATTAAAAATTGAAAGTATCTTCACAGCATTTAAAGAAACAGATTACATACATAATAGATAAACAGAACATAACTGTTTTCACACTGAGAAGATAGTTAAAAAATGAAGAAAAAAAAAATACAATTCTATGTTCCTTTAGTCTCCTCATATTTGTGGATTTTACTTGCTCTAATGGTGCATAAACATTTTAAAACCCAAAACCGTATTCAAAACCAAAAATGCTTTTAATTTCTGAGGAATTTTTAAGATTAAATTGCAATGTTTTGTAAGGAGGGAACCCATCGTAAATATTCACCCTGCTCTCACATCAGCCTTACTGGGAAACATGTACATAAAATCTTTCAAAAAAGAAAAAGATTTAAGAAAATTTAAAGTGACATTTAAGAAAACACTTTAAGTGAGGGGGCACAATGTTGTAGTACACTCTTACTTAATGTATTAATGAACCAGAAATTAAGTGTTAGTTACCTACTGTTCCCATGTTTATCATTAACATGCAGGTAAAAATATGTGTTCATGATTTGTACTTAACTAGCAACTGAGTTACTAAGTTACTTGTACCCCTTCGAGTAAAGTGTCACAAAACAATCTTTCATATTCTTCTTAAAGACTGAAAGATACGAAAACTGAGTATTTCTGCTTTTGGTTTAATTAGTAACTCCATTTCCCTATGGTAAAGAACAGCATCTTTAATAACACGAGAAACAAAAAAACTTGTCAGACACTAGCTGAGCCCCTTCTTCGCAAGGGAAAAGCAAACACTCCAAATTAAGACAAAAAATTGTTGTCATACTGCAAAAACATGGTCCCCAGAGTTCCCTCCTCAATAGATTAAACAAAACTCTCACTCTCCATAAAACAATCAGCACTTTGTAATGCTTATCCAGGTTTAATGTGCAACATCTGCAGTAGGTATGTGCAATACATACAACTCTTTATTGTTATCTGATCCAATGTATTCACAGCACAGGGAACCATAAGGTCAGATAAGAGAAAGGCCATCAGAACTGAAAACAAGAAAATTAAGGGATCCCAGCAATAAAAAGAACCAGGGTCTTTGATATTCTGAGTGATGTTAGTTAGTGAAGGCAAACTATGCAGATCAGTCATGCTGACAGCACAAGTCATGCGCACTATCAGTGAGAAGAACATCACCCGGTGACCATCAAAGCTTCTACCGTGCGTGGAGGTGCTATGCAACTTGATGGACCTTTCCACCTCTGCCCCTTCACCTTGCGTAGAGGTCCGCTAATGTTCGCTCTGTCCGGCCCCTTCTACAATGATGTGTAGAAGAAGATGTAGGCAGCAGAAGACTTGACAGAGGATGTTGAGAGCTCAGTCACTTCATGGTCATCAAACTTGAACCAGCGCTGCCTGGTCGTGTTCCTGCAGAAGGCCGTGTAGTGGCCACCATCCAGGCCCCCGTAGTGGTTCTGTTTCACGGGAAAATTTACCATCAAACTCCACTGCATAAGGTGCCAGGACAGACCTGAAAGTCGTTCTGAAGGCGCGCATACTCACAGACATGGCATAGAGGTTGTACTTTTTCAGGCCTTGCTTTGGCCCGATAACATACTGCATCAGGTCCAGATTTTCTAGGGGGAAGTCAACGTATGTCTGCAGCTTCTGTTTCCATCTTCCATCGTAGGAGAAGCTTAAGGAGACAGAAGAAGCTGTTAAATGAATGTTAAACGAGTATGTATAAGGCACCAATGCCGTTTATCAGCAGATCGAGGGCTAAGCCATACCGTTTCAGATGCACCAGAAGGATGGGCGGGACTTTCCAGATCTCCAGCTTTTTTGTGGCATCTCGGTGTGTCTTGCAGTGACTGCAGAACACCTTGTTGTTGTCTGTCAGTTTCTCTTCCTTAGAGAACAACTTCAAGCAGTCCTGTGGAGAGAGGGTTTTTAAAAAGCTCAGTTTCCAGACCTGTAGGCACAGCATCCACCATATCACAGCTTAGCGGCCTTACCTGCAGTGAGCATCTGCTGGAGGAGGCCAAGGGCAGCGACAGGTACATGAATGTCTCAAAGGTACGCGACTTCTGCTGGCACACCAGGCACTGTACAGTGGACTTGAACTGGCCCTGGAATAGTGCCACAATGATGGACTCGTTGAGCTGCTTGTGTTTGTTCCAGGCCAGTTCTGCTGCCCTGTGATCATCCAGGTGATCATTGGCTTCCTCTTTGCACCTCTTGCGTTTGTCAGCCTGTGTAGACGGAAAAACAATCAATGGACATCTGAACAACCGAGAGTCAAACCATGAAAAAAAGTCAACCGTCAGCCCTAAGATCACCTTTCATCAACTTCCAGGACCATCTGGAACTTAAAACCTTTAAAATACACAACCTGATCCTTCAAAATCCTTTCCCATCCTTATAGCCATGCTGCAGTTCTTGTGAGCTCTGAAGTGCAGAACACCTGCTATTATCATTAGCCAAGGGAAAAAAGTGATCTAATTCGTCCAGATGCAATACAGTAAGAACAGTGGCTGTTCTAAACCACGCAGAATGTTTTCTATGGGATGGAGAGTAGGCCTAAGAATGCATGGCAGACACAAGATGGGGTCTGACCCACTTGCTCAGGCACTGAACAGCTGAAACTCTTCCACCTCATTTCCATGGGTACCCAGTGAAAACAACATCAAGCCCAGGCATGGCCAGTTCAGATGAAATCAGGCATGATGCATGTTCTTGGTGGAGGGCGTGAATGCATGCAGGAGACTTCTCTTATGCAAGACAGAACATATGAAAGACACGCACAGCACAGAAAGCAGAATCACACACACTACAGGGTTTACTTACTCTCTAATTGGGCCATAAAAACGAACACCAAAAAAAGGAGAAAATTAAATGCCGTCAAAAACATGTAAGAAAAGCAGGTCAAGGCATTACTTTAATTCGTAAACCAGATGCTGTCAGAATGATAACAATGTATTCCCCGGAGAGCCCCGTCTCTCCCTCCCCCATCTAGGCCCTACTTCTCCCAGACCCCCCCCCCCCCCCCCACAATCATCATCATCATCATCATCATCTAGAACCTCTACAACTGCCCCTCTACAAACTTCCCCCACTTCCCCCAAAAAAATCATCATTAGTAGCCCAACTCTTCTTATCTCAACGTTCCCCAGAGTTCCCCAGATCCGTGTGTATCCTTTTATTTGCCACCACTAAGTGATACTGCGTAAATTTTGGTGATGTTTTTTTCTCAAAATGAAATACATCCGAGATCATGACCTGGGAAGTTTGGAAACCCATTAAATACTTTTGAGTTATCGCACGAAAAATACTAAGTGTCTGAGGCTGCCTGACTGTGTTATCACTAGTCAGCCCTGCTTCAGTTCTGGTGTAATTTGTCTAAAAATTTGGTTAGTTCCACCCTTACAATTTAGGTCTGACAAATGTATTCTGCAGCTGCCTTTTCCTTCTTTTGCTGCCACCTAGTGCTGCGGCTTCGATCAGGTGTAGATTTTCATCCACATTTTCATCCACATAATAAAGTAATAAAATCCATAAAATACTTTTCTGAGCTATGTTTAAAAGGTTAGGGTTTTCTGCGGTCACCCTTCCTTTAGCTGCCACTAAGCAGCACTGTGTCAATTTCAGTATTTTCAAAATTTAATTGCTTCACCCATACAATTTGCCTACAAAGTTTGAACAAGATCCATGAAATACGTTCTGAGTTACTGTGCTAATGAGATAAGTTTCTGGGGCAGCGATGGACAGTTTTCCAAACCATATGAGTTTCACATCTGAGAAATACCTTAACCTGTGTCTGATTATCTACAGCACTGGGGGGGGGGGTGGAGAGCTCATCACCCCCTCCCTGCACAAGTGGAGTTTTGTAAGTCATGATATGTGTTCTTAGGTGTGTGACTCTCACTTTATTGAGGTCCTCATGCAAGCCATCCATAAGGAAAAGCAGCAGCTCCTGGGAGTCCTGCTGGTCGTAGCCGGCAAATTGATCGTTGATCTTGCCGATAGTGACCTTGAAGTCGCGGGGGCTAATGAACTTGTACTGGCCGGACCAGAGGGCCTTCATGATGACGCCAAACTCCTCCACCACCTCGCCCTTGTGCCCCAGGATGTTGGCTCTGCACCACAGAGAAACACAAGGTGTGTTAATCGCTCCGAGGTAGAATGGGTAGTCAAGGATGGAGGATGTATAGAGGAAGCCTGATCTGGCTTCAGCCGCACCTGTTGATGTCTTCATGGTAGTAGTCCTTGTTGAAGTAGTTGGCCATGGTTGTTGTGTTGCACAGGCACTGCAGGACAGAGTTCATGTAGCAGGTGTTGCCCAAGTTGCGCAGGCCTGTTAGAGATGGCCCAAGCCCGCCAAACACAGGGTTGAGATTCATAATCTTGGCTGCTGATGGCCGCGAGATCTCGGCTTTGGCGTAGGCTGTGATGCTGAGTGGCCTGAAGCAAAAAACATGGAAGTGAGTGTCCTTTCCCTTCGTCTTTCAAGCCATACTGATAGGCAAAAATTGGCTCCCGTAATTCTGTTTTTCTCATGTATTTGCATTTCTGAGGCCGTGAGTACTGCAACCACACAACAGCAACATCCCTGAACCACCGGAGCAGACTAGAGGCCATCAGAAAGGACACCGAGCTTACGGGTGCATACTTCGTATCACGGTTGACAGTGGGCGTGGCTGCAGGCTTCTTCTGACCCTCCTTCTGTACGTCCTGTACCAGGTCCGGGGAGGAGTAGGAACGCTTCAGCTTGGACCACTCCCGCTCAGGCTCCTGTGCCACCTGCTTCTGCTTGGGCGTCGGGGGTGTGGCTGGAGGCGTGGCTGGGGGTGTATGTTCCACACCCACCTCAGGTGGGTACAGGTGCACTGTGTTGGTGGGGGAGTGGTAGTACCGGTATGTGCCAGTAACAGTGTCCAGAAACTGGTGGGAATAAACAAATACCTTTAATTGCTGAAAGTGGGAAAATGGTAAGAACATGCGCAGATAGACAGAAAATCAAACATCTGGAGCAAAAACACGGCCAACTGCAACAATTCTTGGCTTTACCCTCATCCAGCCTGCTGGCAGTCCGGGGACAGCCCTTCCCATCTCTGCATTTCTTGTCCTGGGCACTGGGTCCTGCTGGGAAATACCCCCCATTAGGGCAGTTTAATTACTGTTTAGCCTGTGTAAATATGACCAATGTGCTGTTCATCTGCTTTTGTAATTGTAGAGGTTTATAATTGAAACTCTGGAGGATTTGTGAAATTATAACAATTTCCTTGTGTGACATCACTGCTAGCCCCAACTCCTCTCAGACATTTCAGTTAAACACACCCTCCTCCTTACATGTGTCTGATCACGGAGCTTTGCCACAAACCCATCTTCTGCGTTTTGAGTGACACTCTAAGCAGAGGCTGCTGGAACCTGACTGGGCCGGTCATGTAGCAGCAGGACAAACCTTGGGTCCAGGAGCAGTGCCGCTGGAGGCTGCTGTGCCTCCTGGGTCTCGGTCTGGCATCCCGCTGCTTTGGTCCTTTTGCCCAGGCTGCTCTTCTTCCTCCCTGTCCTTGCCACTTTGCTCCTCCTTCTCCACCTCCTTCTCTGCCTGCTGCCTCTCTTTCTCCCTCTCCTCCTCCTCCTCTCGCTGCCGTTCCTCCCTGGCCGCTTGCTCCTGCCGCTCCTTTTCTTCCTTGGCCCGTTGCTGCCTCTGCCTCTCCTCCTCTTCCTCCTCCTTCTCTTGCTCCTCCCTCGCCTGCCGCTCCCGCCTCCGCTGCTCCTGCTCCTGCTTGGCCTTCTCCATTAGGAGAAAGGTTTCAGCGTGAATGCGGCTTCGCTCCTCCTCGCTCAAGGAGCCCCTGGGATCAAAGGTGGGCTTCACTGAACGGTCAGGGATGATGGGGCCATCGACAGTCGGCCTCTGGGATGCAGGAAGCTCGTCGTTTGGCCTGGTACCGTCGGACACCTTGACCAAAGGCTTTTTGGTGCGGTCAAACTGGAGGAAGAGGGACAGAAATAGAACCAGAAAAAAGAAAGAGGGGACACGGTGCTAAGCGTACATGCTAACAGCACGTACCTTTGGAATGACCTTGGTGGGACCTGCTGGATGACTCTCCGCCGCCTGGCTTGAAGGAACATCAGATGGGAGGGATGCAGTTACCACCTTTGGTGTTTCCGGCACATCCTCCATCACCTTCTGCGTTGTTTCATGCGCAGCCGAATTCCCATTTATCTCCACGGGGGGCGCCGGTTCCGGTTCTGGCTCGGGTGGAGTTGGCGGCTTGGGCTCCTCGAGGGATGGGTAGCTGAAGTTCACTGACATCAACAGAGATAACACAAATAAACGATAAAAGCTGGCAAATGTAATAATATAAAGAAAGCATGTATTACACGGCTGTGGGAGCAGATACATGCTCGTGGTTGACGTGAATCGCTGCTTGGAGACAGACATGCACACTTACATCTTGGGATGACGTCACCCCGGGTTTCTGCTCTTGGTGGTTTTACTTTGGCGTTGGACGTGTACATTGGGTAGAAGAGCAGCCAGTTCTCGTATCCCCCCTCCAGCACCAGCGGCTCACTGCGGAGGAAGGTCTTGCTGTCCCACTGGGAAAAGCAGAGGTGGCGGGGGGTCAGCTTCCACACCATTCGGCCTCTCAAGGCAGCCCCCCTCCCCTTCGGGTGACTGGCACAGGGCTACCCACTCACCTTGTAAAGGGCATCCTTCAGGCTCTGCAGGGTGGTGCCCAGCCGGAGATCTGTCACTGAGCTGAACCAGTCCAGCAGGACGACGTAGTCCGCGATGCCCCGGTGGCTCCACTGCTCCTTAGACTTCTCTGGGAGTTTGACTGCGATTTGATCGACTGTGATTCTGGGGAAGAGGACACCGGCACACTTGAGTGTGGTCCTACTGTTGTGCTACATATAACCAGAATTCCACATGTCCATCCTTCTTTTGACTGCCTATACTGGTCTGGGGTGGGGGGATAGAAGGCACACGCACACACACACACACACACACACACTTTACAGACAATATTTAGGAAACCTGTGCTGGGATTAAAACCTCCTGGAGCTGGGAAGCAACAGCGCCAACCTCCGTGCCAGAATGATCACTTTTCAAGTTTTATTAATCTAGCCAACACAGGAATTAACCCAAATAAGTGACAGGATTCAGCACTGGACGGCTCTGAAAGGCATTAGGACCCCTTCCGGAGGTCTTGCCTTTACCCTGGAAGCACGGCCTCCTCCGGAACACTGATGCAGGTTTGTGTCGGCAGCTGGATGTGCGACTCCTCAAAATCCCTGCTGCTCCTGGCATCCATGATGATGACACTCATGGTGTTATCTTTCGTCATTTGGAAGAGCTGCTGGGCACTGATTCCACCCTGGAGGGCACTTCCTATTGGGCGGGGGATGAACAGGTGAGGTCATGTGAGTTCTGTTGGCCAGGGGGATTAAACACTTTATGGAGCAGCATCCTAACCTTTTGGAGTTTCATTCTTCAGATCCTTCTGATCCCCCCTGATCTGAAGCACAAAACAATGACAAAACAAACAGTATTAAACCATATTAAAAACACAACAGCATAAATGACAGGTTACTACTCCTGCTTATTTTGCATACAGCAAATGTACTTTTAAGTACTACATGTGAATCTTATAATATTTTGCTACATTTGTGTCAATAACAATCTGCTACTATATCTACCAGCTACAATATGACACCATACAGTCACCATAGCCACAGTCGGCTCTCCGTGTCCCCAGGTTACACAGATTCAGGCAACCACAGATTGAAAATATTTGGGGAAAAAATTGAGAGTTCCAATTATAAGTAATCTAGAGATTACGTAAAGTATACGGGAGGATGCGTGGTTATATGCAAATACGATGCCATTTTATATAAGGGACTTGAGCGTCCACGTATTTCGGTATCTGTAGGGGTCCTGTACACCATTGCCCACGGATACGAAGGCCTGACTGTACAAACATATTTATCCAAGCTGGTTGTTATTGTAAATATCCACGGGGCATGGCTGGGCAGTACAGAGAGGCTTACATTATCCTTCTTGGCATCTGACGCCTTGTCCAAAGTGCCCTTTCTTCTCTCCTTTTCTGAACTTTCCTCTTTCTTCTTAGCATCATCTTGTTTTTCCTTCTCCTCCAGTTTTTTCCGTACCTCAGCCTCCTCATACCTTTCCACGAGGGACACAGTTATTAAAAAGGTTAAGCAAAGTCATCATAAACACCCCAGCAGCCATTACTATACATTCTTTAAATTCAGACCTCAGACATTATTACCCAAAATAACATTTCATGAAGATGCCAGTTAGCACTCATTTTCAGGATCATGTACCCAAATAACATTGTGCATGGTTGTAATAGTACAAGGTCTAACCTTAGTTTAAGGCTCTCAGAGAGCCTTTCTGCCTCCTCTATGGCTTTTTTGAAGCTATTTGGACCAAGCAACGAAAGGTAATAATCCTTTGGGGGGGGAAAAGAAAATGTATTTATTTAGTTTATTTAACAGAACAGAAGCAATTCCTTTATGCCAATTAGACAGAACTGACTTTATATGAACAGACATTAAAACCACTCTTCAGACAGAAATATTTTAGTTGCATTTGTTTTACAGTCTGTAGGTTACATGGTTAGTTTCCCTACATCAGTCGTAAATATGCCATTGACACGTGTAGTCGGACGTCACCTTCTGCTGCCGGAAGTCAGGCCTCTTTCTGATGAGATCGTAGACGGTGAGATACTTCATGTACATCACATAGGCCTTTTCCTCATCTCTGTCCAGGCGATACTCCTCCGCCGCTTTAAATATTTTACAGGCACTCTGGACATAGCTGGAATACGCGTAAAATAATAGGCATAAAAAACTCTCAGCCGCAATAGAGCCAAAAAAGTCAGAAAAATAGAAATACATCAACCGAACACCCCCTTAACTGTGTTGACGAACACCATGACATTCAATAAAGCCATTCTAAAGCACGCCACAGAACGGATCCTATCTTGTTCGGAAAACCTTTGTACAGAATAATAATTTGTGAATAATGGAGACATGCAAAATTGTACAAGTGAAGCCATAATATAAATACATTACATTAGAACACCTAACTTATCACACATACCTCCGCGTACTCGTTTTTTCTGGCTTAATTTCGGATTTCTTGTTGAGTTCTCCCAACGAGGTCGACAGGTACAACTCCTTCACCCCAGATGTTACAGCCGGCATCTTTGCGGGTTTACTAGTGACCTTGGACAGGTAGTTTCACATGCTCGTTTTTAGGTAAATACTGACCTATATGAAAACAAACATAATAATTACATTTATTTAATTCGGCTTTCGTTGTTGTATATATTAATTCTAGATGCTAGTTTCAACGCCTGGCATATATGCACAATATATTTGGAAAAACGAAGCGAACTCATAAAACTAACAGCCTTACTTCCTCATGTAAATAAGTTATCCGTCACTGACAGTAATATCTGCCAAGTTTCACTTCTACCGTACCCGTGACCGTACCAAGCTCGGCAGTACATTTCCCAAAGCTACAATCTAAATAGGTGAAGTATTAACCGATACACCAGGTAATTGTTGCTTTTAGTATAACACTTTTAATATTCTGCCAATCTTAGAAACTACTAATTTATATTGCATAATTAACGAAAACCTTTACACTAAATCGCTATTTTAACATCTCATTTAATTAATCCAACGACATCGGAGGGTAATGCTTACCAGCAAGTCCACTGGTCAAAAACAGCACTGCGTAGTACTGGTGTCGCTAAACTAACGTAACCGGACAGCCTACAATATGTCGACAGTAAGTACCCAAGGGCCCTACTACAAGAGAAACTGCGCCAAAATATAGCTAGTTTAACCCACCGTTAAGGACAAGACGCTTAGCCCAGAAAACTTTGGGCGATCACTCCCCAGTGAGTACTGATCCAGGAAACACCACACATACTACAGCTACAACCTAGGCTAGCTTATGCAAAAAAACATAACTACAGTAAAACATGCATTAGCAATGCTCCAAAACATAAAGTGCTTCATCATATCGGCTCAGTTAATTCCAAGAATATCTTAAAGGAACGGAATACATACGTTGTGTCACTAGCAGCGAATATATGGTTTGTTTTGGTTCCCCCCGAACATCTGATTCCCGGAAGAGCCCCCAAAATCCTACCGCACGAGACGTGACGTCATATTCAAAACGTGCCAACTTTATCAGCGAACTGTCAGAAAACGCAGAATGTTTGCTACGCTTCCAGGTCACTTTATGTACACGTTAATTTCTAAGTGTTCTGTGACTTTTAAAAACTGTTGGAAAATGTATATATGAGGTTTAATTCTCAATATATATATGTTATCCATATGTTATTTTAACAAATGCATTATTTTGCCAGTTTACTGACAAAAAATATTCAACACCAATACTTTATGAAGATCGGACTCCAACTTTTTTTTATTTTTATTTATTTATTTGGGGGGGGGGGGGAGCAATGGGGTTTTGAATAACTAACCATCTGGCAGAGCGACTGGACCCCTCAGCAATGCGGTTTGCCTACACTCCCATAGAGCGCATGCACAAAATGGTTGCCGTGTATCACTCCGCCTGCATACTTATTTCAACATGGTCTCCTTTGTTACCACGCTACGAAAAAAACATAAAACTATCGCACATTGCCATCCAATGTTAAACTGCACCACCACAGATGAAGTGGCACTAGGTTACCCGTCAAGGCCACGGCGACTCAACTTCGACTGCCGCGCCGAAGTGGTGGAAATAGTGACCCTGTCAGATCTGTATACATCCGCGCAGGATACGGGGACTTTTCTTTGAGTAAAAAAAAATTGAGCGTCGAAGAGACGGCATTAAAGAATTACCCCCCGTGTCCCTAAGAGCCGCCGGCGGTCTGCCATACTGCACGCTTGTTTTACCGAACCCGGAAAAAGGTAAGGCTAGGACAGGGCTGCAGTCAACATGTCAGGCATTAACGAAGCTTTTCCAGGTCAGTGTCGGGGTATTTTATGCGGCTCCACCGGATGTGGAAGTTGATCTCTTTTGCTGGTACAAAAATAATTCCACTTCCCCCGGAACCCCGATCATCCGACCGATTTCCTGTTTATTGCATTAACTTGCCAGGTTTCCGGAGTTACCGGCGTTTAACGGTGTTTAAAACGTTTTTGCGAGATTGCATTTTGTTCCTGGATTTGTTTAAAAAGGGGGGAGGGGGCCTGCATTCATGTTGTTGTTGTGGTAGAAAATGGTGGCCTGTAGTGAACCAGGGGGTGCCGTGAGCCTGTCGCTCTTAAAAGCGGGGAAGTGGTCCCGCCGCCGCGCCTCGGACGCCGTGCCTGCCGGTCGTGGTCCTGAGCGGACCTGGATCGGGGATGGTTAATTTATCACCGTCATTTAATTTACCCAACTTTGGTCATGCCTACTTCTTCGCGCCCCTTTCCCTGCAGACGCGAAATCCCCCCGAATAAATCTGAATTAACTTATAAGCATGATTATCATGAATCCAAGTTAATATTAAAGAACATGCCAAAACGTCTTATGTACATTTAAATATATGAAACTAAAACCACCCGAAGGGTTTTCCGTGGGTAGTGACCGCATTGACTGGGTGTGAGTCCATTTGTTCTGCAGTCACGACTGTAGTGCAGTGAATCATGTTCAATAGATGAATATCTACTTAAACAGCAAAGTTCTATTTTTGTGTCAATTCAGAAAAATCCAGATCACTTACATCGAGTGGTACATTTTATGATGTTTTCTTACATGTTATTGCAGGAAAAATATTTTGTCAAATATGGACGTTCATAAAACTTAATTACCTACAAGCATCCAAATCTAAACTGTAAATAGTATTATTTTCGTTACTCAGAAAAGCTCTCATTTTAAGGAGCCAAAGCTTAATTATTTAGGCATTTATGCAGTGTAAACCATACAACCAGATCTTCGATTTTCTGAAGAACTGTATATTAGTATTTCCATAACCTTTCCCAGACGTCCAGGAAGAATCGGAGTTTGATTCCGCAAGGAAAAAAAATTGGAAGGTTACATTAATGGACAACAGCATTTTTGAAGCATCTTCCAAAAAGTTGGATTATGCAAAACGTTTACTACATCAGTGTGTCGATGTAGTATGGCATTTTATTTTAAAGCATATTTCTTAGCTTTTAATGATACCACTTAACCTTTGGAATTGTATTTTTTAAATGTACAGTTGAAAAAGAACCACTTAGAATTCATAAATACTAAATTATTTCTTTAAGACACCCCAGGACTGTCTTTCTGTGGTCCCATATGTCAGCCTTGGTTAGTATACAGAAGTCCAGTCCAAACCGTGTCCTGTTATAAGCATCAGGGAAGGACCCCAAATCTCCATACAGCTCAATCTAGAAACAGTGATGCCTTAATTCCAGCAAACCATCAACCTGGCATCACCCACCCACCTTCCACATGTGCTTATCCAGAAACGCCACTGACATTTCTGAACCATAGTGTTGCCTTCACCTTGTTTTTTGCAGCTATAATAAAATAAAACACGCAGAGATTGTTAGTCTTCTTACAAGTATTTCAAAGCGCTCTCTTTTCACAGTACATACCTGATTGTATTGTTAATGTTAAAACACATTCACCGTGTTCCGTGTGTGTGGGGCTTGCAGGTCCTCCATGTGTCATTTGGGTTCTTTCTGGGTTCTCCAGTTTCCTCCCACAGTCCAAGACATGCATATGAGTGAATTGGTGTGTTTAAATTCCCCATAGTCTGTGATTGAGCGTGTGCACTGTAATGTGACTGGCACCTTCTCAAAGGTGCTTGCTTAACTTATGTACACTGCTGCCTGGGGTATGCAGCCCCACCCCGGCCCCCCAGCCCCACCCTGTGACCCTGACCTCGGTGAGCAGTTGGAATGTCAGTCCTGGCACACAGTCAGTCACTTAAATGTCAGTCCTGGCACACACAACTGAAAAAAATAACTCCCTTAATTAGGAGCTACATTAAGTCAAGAGTCTTACAGTTAACTTACATTACATTTATTAATTGTATTCATTTGAATTTTTTTATTGAATTTATGTTGAGTGTTTATAGATAAAAATATACATGCATTGTATGCTTTGTGCAATATGGTATCATACTGTTTAACTTGCAGCTATAGGCTGATTCAGTACCTGACAAAGTGTGCCTTGCTGGAAGTGAATATCTCCTTATCAACACTAGATGTCCCTGGTGGATTTGGGGAAAAAGCTTCTAGAAGCTGCCCGATCGGGTCAGGATGACGAGGTCCGTATTTTGATGGCCAATGGAGCCCCCTTCACGACAGACTGGGTGAGTAAACCTGGATGTTGACAGTACCCCTATCCTTTGGAGGGAAAAGGCTTATTTTCGCCAGTGTAGCAGAAGTGCTTTATTAATATATTAATATTTCTATACTAGAGTTGAGTGGTGCTCATGACGCAGCATTGTATTCTATGTAGTGGTGCATAGAGCCTTGTTAGTGATGGCATCCCTGCTTACCGACATGTCTGTGAGCGCGTTCTCATTGTACCACCTCCCCCCTGTAGCTGGGAACCTCCCCCCTGCACCTCTCTGCTCAGTACGGCCATTACTCCACCACAGAGGTCCTGCTGCGGGCAGGCGTCAGCCGGGATGCCAGGACCAAGGTGGACAGGACGCCCCTCCACATGGCGGCGTCAGAGGGCCACGCGCGCATCGTGGAGGTGCTGCTGAAGGTAAGGCAGCCGGAGAAGTGCCAGTCGCCTGGAAGCTACGGCTAATTAGCCTCCCTGCTGTCTCCCCTATGGCTGTGCGTGTGCGTCTCGTTGTGCCCGTTGGAAGGTAACACCTTTACGTAGAACTAACTTTGACTAGCAAGTGCTTTTGATTCGGGTTCCCCATTGTGGTGTGTGGACCCGGTCGGCCATGACGGCTGGCCCTGCAGCCTGAGTCACAAGGGTGGGTAGGTAGGTCAGGTCCAGAAAGTAAAAATCCGGGCCATGATTTTATTTCAACCAACCAGTTGAGTGATCTGTCACTGTAACTCTTTATACTCGACTGGTTAGTTGAAACAAAATCTGGGCCTGGATTTTTCCTTTCTGGACCTGGATTAGCCACCTCTGCTGAGCGCCCTGAACATGAGTCTCTCCACATATAACAAAATGAGAACTTAATACACACCAGGTGAAATTAGCAAGAGAGGAGTGCCTTGTCATGAATTATATGTTTATTGCTGTAAAAATGTTCTGGGGAGCAGGCATTGGGGAGGTCGGGGGGGCAGGGTAGGACAGGGGTTGCTACTTTGATGTTGCAGTGGCTGCCGTCCATTAAAGACAACCGATGATAACCCAGTAACTGGGCCACCATGTGACTTTGTCAAAACATACCCGAGGGGCATCCCCCATTATCTCACGGGCGACCTCTGACCTGTGGCTGGTTTCAAGCATGGCGCTGATGTCAACGCGAAGGACATGCTGAAGATGACAGCCCTCCATTGGGCCTCAGAGCACAGCCATCGCGACGTCGTCGAGCTGCTCATAAAGTACGGCGCCGATGTTCACGCGCAGAGCAAATTTAGCAAGAGCGCCCTGGACATCGCCATCGACAACGGAAACGAGGAGCTGGCTGAGATCCTCCAGGTAGACGTCAATTTTTATTGGCCAATTAGATATTAATAAAACTGCCATTTTGTCCAGTGTCCCTCCTGCTTTGTGCCCTGTACTTCCAGGCACAGACTGAGGGGACACTGCGACCCTACTGGATAAACAGCTGTGGGAGGTGGATGGCTGTTGCTCACGCAGAATGAGAGTAACCTTTTAAAACTTACGTAATTTGTCCCCCAGGTGTCTATGCAGAACCAGATAAACACCAATCCTGAGAGTCCAGACACTGTGACCATACACACCACGACGCCACAGTTTATAATCGGACCTGGAGGGGTGGTTAACCTGACAGGCCTTGTCTCTGCTGGGAATTCCTCCAAATCAGCAGGTATCTCTTTAAGCTTAAAGGGTTAAGGATCCCTAGAGTAGTGTCCCTTGAACAATTAGCAGTAAAATAGAAATCCAAGCTTTGGAAATGTTTCATGCATGTGCATAAAAGGAGTGCCGTGAACTGAAATGAGAGAAAAAATAACTAAAACTAGTGACCAAATGGCATGAATTTGTGGATCAGCCAGTCTGCCATGTGATAAGGTGGCCTTATTCTGTTGAGGTTTTTTAACCAGTTGTTACTGGACTTAAAGTCCACTGTATGTGTGTGCCAAGATTCTCTGTCAGGATACAGGTGACCGTACATGTTCACTAACTGATGTCACATTTTCTCTTAGATGAGGCGGGTCTGTCAACGTTACAGTTTGGCGACTCCTCAACATCAGTTTTAGCTACATTAGCCGCGTTAGCGGAAGCGTCCACCCCTTTATCCAATTCATCCGAAACACAAGGTACTCTATGTTAAGTTGTTTAGAACGTAATTTAGATAACGTATCTTATTTTTGCATTATTTTCTTACCACTGCATTGTGTTTGCATTCATTTATTGATTATTTTTTGGTGGATTGTTCATTGACATTCAGTTTTTGCATTGGCACGTGTAAAGGTATCAGAGACTATATGAGAATATATTTTATTTTCTTGAGGGCTTTATTCAAATAGAGTATGTGCTGTTCTGTAGCGTTTATATCACTGCAAGAATTAAGGGATGTAAACTTTCGAAAATATTAAGTCAGAAACAGGTTGTTATGAATTAATTGGTAAATCTCAGAATCGTACATGTTGTTTATCTACTGAGATGTGATGGGTTTTTCATATGAAGGTGGTCAGTGTTGTCCATTGTCTTGTTTGTTGTTGTTTTTTTTTTTTTTTTTTTTTACTTCCATATGGCTGGTTTTGTGAGTTCTCAATGGAGATTAGGATTAGCGTGAATGAATGCATTTTCCCTGTTTGTGGTTAAGTGAGGTGATGGGGAGCCCCGGGGCAGGGACGTCCACATGATTGCGAGCGTTGCATTATGCGGTCCTTGACCTTTCGTTATCACTATTGATCTAAGCATAGAACAGCCTGTAAAACTCCTTTTGAATGCCATCCAGAGGGCAGGTTTCCATGTGGAGAATAGACTGGATTTGCTTTTACGTTGCTCTATGGCAAATTATACTTGAGAGCTTTTAGTTTCATCAAAGCATGATATCCCTGGCGTATTCGGGGATGTTTTAAAGCCATTGCATGTTTCGGACCTGTGTCTGATCACAGGCTTGCAGCATTATTACTGGTAATTTTACAGTGACTCATTTCAGTGAACATTGTCTGCTGAAATAAAGTAAATAGTATTAGGATTTGAAAAACGTGCAAAATCTTTAAAAAATCTTGGTTTTCATATTCCATCAAGTTCTTCTGTTTTTCTTTGGTAAAAATTTTAGCTAGCATGTATATATTAGTAAGGATTTCTAGGTTCCGTGACTTTAGTTTGTCACGGGAGCCAGTGTACACTTCCTGTGAAGCTCTTTTCTTTTCCAGTCGTCGCGACAGAAGAGGTGGTGACTGCCGACTCTGTGGACGGTGCCATTCAGCAGGTAGTCAGCTCAGGGGGTCAGCAGGTCATCACCATAGTAACAGATGGCATACAGCTTGGCAACCTGCAGACGGCCAGTGGGATTGGCCAGCCCATAATAGTGACAATGCCTGATGGCCAACAAGGTAAATCTTTTAATTAAAAAAGGAATTGAATCATCCCTTTGATTTTTTCCCTTGTGTCAAACAAACACTTTAAAAAAGACTGACATACGATATGCTGAAGTGATAGAATTCAGTTGAATGTCCTTCCAATCAGACGGTAGTTATTAGTCTATGAAAAAATGGCAGTGCAAATAGATTTGTTTTTGTGCACTCTTTACAAACCCACGTAATGAAATGAATTTATATTGATATAATTTAAAAAAAATTATATATATATATATTTTTTATGATGTCAATATATTCATGATATGTTTAGTATTGGATTAATGAATCACTACTAAGTAAACTGATGATGGCATTTGGTACTACTCTTTATTGGAATGTGCTGTGTATTAGTTAACATTTTATGATAGCAAATGGTAGTAGTGGGGCAGTATGAAGATCGAGCTGCAGTTTCTAATGCCAGATGTGTTCAGTTCTCACAGTGCCAGCCACAGACATGGCCGAGGAGACCGTGATCAGCGAAGAGCCATTAATGAAACGGCAGCGCATAGAGATCATAGAGAACCACATAGAGAGCCCCGAAATCGAGGTAAGCTGAAACCGGGCCTGGTTTCTGTTCCGCATCATAGGTGGCGAGCTGTTTATTGACAACTGAGCTGGATCGCTTGTCAGAACCTTCGATGTGTGCAGAAGTAGCTGCTTTTTGCGCGAATAGTGTTCAGCTTCTGAAATGGGTCTTGAGTACATGTGGGAGCCAGAAAGACATGGAAGGCAAATGGCTAACCTGCTGTTGGTGTGCTTAAAACAACATGGCCAGGGTTCAAGTCAGATAGACCTGAACACTGGTGTGTGCTGAGCTTTCTATTTTAACATTTTGGTTTTGTCATTTTAGGTACAATATGAACACCCCAGATAATATAATGGAGGCAGTGGTTGTATAATTGAGGAAGTAAAGGAATGTACTTCAGAATGCAAAGGAGGGGAAAAGTGACGGAGAATGTGTAAAAATGTATCTATTTTTTTACTTTGATATCAGTATTTAAAGAATACATTAACATTGTAAAAAAAAAAAAAAAAAAAAAATCTGTCCTGATGTCAGAGACATTAAATAGCTATTGCAAGATGAGCGGTATATTTTGCAAATAAAATGTCAATAAAACAATTGCTGAATATGTTTTCTCAATTTTTTTTTTCCCCTTCCTTGCTCATTTTCTGTTACCTGAAAGAAGCTGATTACTACGGAGTAGGGGACATTTGAAACATAAGGAATGTTTGTCAGCCAAATCAAAACTGGCTGTAAAATACATTATTTTCAGGAGAGCAGCTGAACAAATGGTACAAGTAATGAGCAAACCTTGTTCGTTCTCAGAGCTATTGAACCTTCCTCCTTTCGATCCTGATTTCATAGTGTGATCTGTTTGAAAACAATTAACTCTGAGGGAGAACACCAACCTAACACCTGCTTAGTGTTTCACAGCAAACAGCAGATGAACGTGTAGAAATACTGTTTGTTAGCGGGATATTTATTCTGAATTTTAATGGTCAGAGAGGGAAGAAGATCAAAACAGTGCTTACAAAATAAACAATAGTGGAAATGTAAATATTTATCCAGTTTTAGCTACTTCGTTGACAAATTGTGCGGCAGAAGCCTTTTTTATCTGCAGTATGGGTTGTCCCAGAGCCATTGTCTGTATTTTTGGATAAAGGATGAATGAAAGTTGCATTGATGAGCATTTTTAATTGCATATATCTGGGCTGGATAATTACTGATTTTTTTGATGGAGCTGTAGTAAGCTTTGCCATTGCATGGAGCAGTGAAGGCAAACACACAGTCTGGAATTTTTAATATAAAAAGCCAGGTTAGTGTAGAGAACCCATTGCCAGCTTTGAAGCACCATGTTTGTGGCGAGTCAGCCAAGGTGCGTGCTTCTTTGAACCCATGAGCAAGGGTGTTGTTTGAAGTATAAGGTTGCCCACAATTGTGTTGTGAGATTTTTTAAGAATGAAAGTCATTTCTGTTAGACTCAAGTTGTTTCCCTCTCGAAAATGAAAATTGTTTTTCCAGGAGAAGGAAACCTTACAAAAACAGTTAGAGGAGGCCAATCGGGAAGCGCAGAAATATCGGCAGCAGCTTCTGAAGAAGGAACAGGAGGCTGAGGCGTACAGGCAGAAGCTGGAAGCCATCACCCGTCACCAGAGCAGCAAGAAGGCTGCATGAGCCGCCCCCACCAGCACCCCCACCCCAGGAGGGACACGCTCAGCCAGCGGGAGAGCTGCCGTCGTTCTTCAGCTCTGTCTACGGAGTGTGCTGGAGGAACCACACTAAAACTGTCTGTTACGTTAGGCAATAGGGACGAGGGCCTCGCCCTGCTTGCCGAGCGATTCGCCAGCTGTGCAACAGACGGTTTCAAGACCCACGTTAGCCGAGGGTGCTTTGATGGGTTCCTGAGCTCTTACCGGCGTCCGTTTGTTTAAAAAAAAAAAAAAAAAAACTGACTGAATTTAACGGATTGCCTCCCTGCTCTTTATAGTGGATGGTTATTTTTAAATATGTTTTGTAACACAGGTGGTGCTGCAGGTCTAGCCTCTGTTCTCCGGATCGACTTGGTTGAAGCTGACTTTGTTCACCTACGCTTTTTCTGAAAACACGCGTGATTTATTTTTTTTTCCTCCCCTCCATTGTTTAATGGGTCAAAGCTGTATAAATTGTGAAACAGTGGGCCGTAATGAGTCTGTAAGCTACCTGACAATGTGCACACTACAAGAAAAGGTTCCCTCAGCTTGAAAAGTAAAAGACAGCAGACCTCCTTTTTTTCAGGATAATCCGGGAAAAGGAATTCTGCTATGAATGCCGTGGCAACTGTTACCAGGGTCACCGTTCTGGCAGTCTCTCTTTTGGAGTGTGGTCTCCACTAACCAGATCCCTAGGTGATTAGATACACAGGATGGTGGAAACGGTTACTCCACTGTTCATTTTTTTAAATAAAATATTTTTTAGCATTTAAAATGAAGGAAACAATTGAAGGATAGATTTACATGTACATATTTTATCCATTAATGTCCATAAAATAAAAGTCTTTAATTCCAGAAGTTTCCCCCTTTCCCAAAACAAATATTTTAAAATGTATACCTTTTATATATTTAGTTATACCTTCTTTAAGACATTATGGGAGAATGGAATTCTTTTATGTTGCCCTGGTAAAAATTCAATCTTGTATTGACGCATACATTTTTATATGTGTTTTATATGTATTTTGTGTTGTGATTTTAGAACTACAGAAACCATCAAACCATTTGTACTAAATCTCATATCCACACTAAGTCTTCTGTTCGGATGCATGGGATTTGTGGTGTTTCTGTAACTGCAGCCATTTATTAAAAAAAAAGAAAAAAAAGATTTAATTTTCAGTGTGAACCGTTATCAGACAGCTTTTTAAATTTCCTGTGCATTTAAAATGAAAAATATAGTGGGAAAATTGCATTACATATACACGTCTCGTCATTTTCCATCTTAAAGGCAAAAGATGCTTGTCGTACCTGAATGCTCATTCAGAGCCGATGACGCCAGACCTGTAGTTTGGTTTTTGTGCTTTTGACAGCTGCCATCAGCTGCTGACGATTCCCCATTTTTGTATACAAACTGCAGTAGGCAGCTTGGTGCATCAAACCAGAGCTCATTGTGCCCTCTATGTCTCTGAGGTAAATGGGACCATATGTGAATTTTCCCATGCTATGCCGGCCCTCTGCAGTGATCACCATGACATTATTTTTTCTTTTAAGTAAATATTGCATATCCCATGTGCCTAAGTACATACTAACCACCAATAATTAACCAATGGGTAATATATTTCAAATATTTGTTGATCACCTAGAATCCAATTTTTATTTGTGTACAGGGCATGCTGTGTGCACCACAAATAGACATGGTGTAAGAATTTTAAATAGGAACCTAGTAAACAAGAAATGTGGGCAAAGTGTTGTCAAGACTCAGTGCGATTTAAAAGCAAAATGATAGACAACATGAGCAGTATTTTTGCTGCATTATAAAACTGGTGAATCATAATTGATTTAGTGATTGATGCCTCCTTGAAGAGCAGCCTGATCTAGTAATGAAGATCTAGCTCCGATATCAGGTACAACCGGGTTCCCAAAATTCACAAAACTATACTTCAACTATTGAACTAAAGGAGCTAATAAAATGGAGGTTGAAGAGATTCTACAACTGGTCAAATCAGTCCAGCACTAATAAATCAAATACAAGTGCATCTTCAGTTATGTACAACCTGTTTTTAAGGACCAGTGACTAATCCAATCCCAAGCATAGTAATATTCAGTATAAATAAGCATACCAAAGCCACATGCTAGGTACTGGATGGATACCAATGGGTAATTGTGATTAAAATCTATAGACCAAAGAAATGGTGGGCAATGGTGGGTTTCTGGATTAATCTTCCTGAAAAATAAGGGAAGGGTAGGATTACATAAACTGACTCATGTCAAACCAAAAATGACGCATGTGCTTTTTCAAATTTACCTCTCATATCTCCAAGACCCTTTCTGTGGGCCATTGATAGGATTGTTCCCCTCCTCTATAATGATAATGACGTCACGGTTTGGGTGTAAGTGGGCCTATAAAAACCTGTGTGCCCTTCACACACAAAAAAAAAACACCAGCCACCCAGGAAAGTCCTTGCTTGTAGTACATCGTGTCTGATTTTAGTGTGGACTCTTGAGAATGCAGGCTGCGGAGTACAATCGCAGAGGTAAGGGATCTGTCATTTATTTTGTCGTTTCTCTTGTCTTGTTGCTACAGTATATGTGTCTCTGATAAATATTTTTTAATGTGAAATGTGGTCAAAATGCCAGACACTGGGACATTTAATGCATAAGGTGGGACTTGAAGGACTCAATCAAAAATTTTGAAGTAAATGTTTGTTATGCTCATCATAGAGGAGTATTTGTGTTATATTATCATGTCCCCAGAATAACTGATAATTATTAACTTAACTGTTTTCTGCACTCAAGGCAAAGAGCTCATTGACTATATCACGGAATACCTGACCCAGATCAGGCTGAGGCGGGTCAGCCCTGATGTCCAGCCGGGTTACATGCGCAGCCTCCTTCCAGAAAATGCTCCCATAGAACCAGAAAACTGGGAGGAAATCTTTCATGACATTGAAAAAATAATAATGCCTGGGGTAAGTGTTTCAATGTATTCCTCTATGATCATGCTCTCAGAAAATTCATTTTGTTGTACAGGTCTAGAGCGGCGATTCCCAGCCCGGTCCTTGGGGACCTCCAGACAGCCCATGTTTTTAAGAACATAAGAACATAAGAACATAAGAACTATACAAACGAGAGGAGGCCATTCGGCCCATCGAGCTCGCTTGGGGAGAACTTAACTAATAGCTCAGAGTTGTTAAAATCTTATCTAGCTCTGATTTAAAGGAACCCAAGGATTCAGCTTGCACTACGTTATCAGGAAGACTATTCCTTACTCTGACTACACGCTGTGTAAAGAAGTGCTTCCTTAAATCCAGTTTGAAATGTTCTCCCGCTAATTTTGCTCCCTCCCAGACAGCCCATGGTTTTGCTCCCTGACAACTCCCAGAAATGTGGACTGTTTGGGAGGGAGCAAAAACGTGGGCTGTCTGGGAGGGAGCAAAAACATGGACTGTTTGGGAGGGAGCAAAAACATGGACTGTTTGGAGGTCCCCAAGAAC
This sequence comes from Paramormyrops kingsleyae, assembly GCF_048594095.1. NCBI lineage: Eukaryota > Metazoa > Chordata > Actinopteri > Osteoglossiformes > Mormyridae > Paramormyrops > Paramormyrops kingsleyae. Next base: position 6,848,991 of record NC_132807.1, on the reverse strand, counting down.
CAGGCTGGGAAACATTGCTCCGGAGAGCTACAGGGACCATTCTGGATTAAATTAAATTGGTACCAGTGAAAAAAGATCTGGAATGGGAAACTCAATCATGATGGATGGTCAGTTAAAGTTGGTAGAGGCTTCCTAGATAGTTCTGTTTTCTGATGGATTGGAAATGAAAATTATATTATATTATATTATATTATAATTCTGAAATATTTATCTTGTAAAAATTGTACCAGCTTTGTAGGTTCCTTAATCCTGAAGTTGTGATCCTTAAGCATCTGAGTTGGTTGTAATGTTTGGAGTTGGTTGGTTTCTGGAAGGTCTGATGTGGTTGTAGTTGATGCTGGTAGCTAAGCAAGCTGGAACACCTGAGTTGGCTTTAATGGATGGTGATTGTTCAGGCTGCTGTGTCTCACCATGCTCCAGGTAGTACACTGGCAGAGCCCGTACATGCATGCCTACTTCCCCGCTCTCAACTCCTGGCCCTCCCTCCTAGGAGACATGCTGGCAGATGCCATTAACTGCCTTGGATTCACCTGGGTAAGTGGGTGAAGGTTCCAGCGACGAGCTGCTCAAGCTGACGAACAGGCGGCTGTTTGTCTTGCACGCTTAATGTCTTTGTTTCTCCAGACAAGCTAAGATCTTAAATACAATGAAGCATATAGTCAAGAGGGACAGTTTTGAAAGCTGAACACAAGAATGTGACCATATTTGAACACCTAAAATATCATCCATCCATCCATCCAAACCAGTGGCGGAGCCAGGAAATTTTCAATGGGCTGGCCAGGGTGGGACCAGAGGTCATTTTGGGGCAGCACATAAATCAAAATATGAATATAAGGCATCTAGAAAATAAGGGAACATTTATAGTACATAGACACTATAACTCTACATTGTTTATTATTCAGGCAGTGGTGGAATTATCAAATAAACATTTAATTTAAATTCAATTCCTTGCAGTTAAGGTAACAAGCATACACTAAGCACAAGATTCCCAAACGTCTGCATTGCTGCTGTTCTGAGAGCATGTTTAGCTCAGCTGTGCAGTGAGTTTATTCCTTTTCAGTACAGTAAACAATCAGTGATTCAGAGAAACAGGTATGGAGTCAAAGGTTATTCAAAGTCTGATTTAACAAAAAAATAAGCAAACACGATGGGGGTGGCCAATGGGGGGGGGGGGATTCAGTCTAGGAATACCACGGCTGGCTCTTGCCACCCCCCCCAAATCCATGTATGATTCATCCATCCATCCATCCTCCCGTCTGTCCATCTTGTTATTGCTTATCTTGGTCAGAGTGACGGAGCCGAACATACTGGTTACCCAAACTCCACCTCTGCTTTGCAGGCTTCCAGCCCAGCTTGCACTGAGCTGGAGATAAATGTTCTGGACTGGCTCTGCAAGGCGTTGGGGCTGCCCTCCCATTTTCTGCACCACCACGCTGGCAGCAGAGGGGGAGGAATGCTGCAGGTAGGTCCCTCCCGCTCCAGGCAGGAGAACACCATGTTAAACGTGATGTATTGATATTGTTCCACTTGCTCCTTGTGTCCTTCGAGAAAGTTCAGGACCTGACCCACAGACAGTCCACATTTTTGCTCCCTCCCAACTCCCCGCGAACTGTCTGTGGGTCCCCGAGGACCAGACTGGGAAACAGTGATATAAGTAAACATTCACTGGGTGAAATGGTTGCAATGTATATGTAGTATAATATATTTTTTTTATTTCTCTATATGTAACACTAGTGTTTATGGATTTAGAGTTCCTGCAAGCATTGTTACCTTCATGTTTTTGGAATGAGTCTCTAAATGTAAACAGAGCTTATAATTAAAAGGATTTAACTGTCATTTAAGTAGTAAGGTCTTTCCTGGTGTTGAATTAGCCTTTAGGAGAAAATCATGTAATTCTTTTAGGCTGTTTTGTTGTATTTGACATATTTAACATAACAAAAAGCCCCCCCTGTGTCCATTTCTTCCAGAGCACGGTCAGCGAGTGCACCTTGGTCTCTCTGCTTGCAGCCAGGAAGACAAAGATCCTTAAGCTGAAGGAGACAGAGGCGGACACTGACGACTCTGTGCTGAACTCTCGGCTGGTCGCCTATGCGTCTGACCAGGTTAGATGTGGCGGGGAGGGACTGACGGCTGTTAGCGTGACGTATATCATGCCATGGCCTCACTTGGCCTTATGACGTCGGCGGTGATCCTCAGGGTCGACGGCCAGCCTAACACTCTGTTATTGCTCCGCACTCTAGGCTCACTCCTCTGTGGAGAAGGCAGGTCTGATCTCCCTGGTCAAAATCCGCTTCCTGCCCACAGACGAGCAGTTTTCCCTCCGTGGGGAAACGCTGCAGACAGCGATTGAGGAAGACCGGAGGAAAGGTCTAGTACCAGTCTTGGTAGGTTGTAAGCTTCAATCTTACCATTCAGTTATGATGCACACTATGAACTGCCTATGATACGTGTAACTAAACCTGCCCTGTTTCCACCTTCCTGTTGTTTTCTGACAGCTCTGTGCGACTCTGGGCACTACAGGAGTGTGTTCATTTGACTGTTTGTCTGAACTGGGACCAGTGTGTATGTTCATATTTTCTTCTCTTTTGCCATCTATGCACTGCCTAGCCAGCTTTAGGGTATTTTTCTGTTCTCATGTATATATTTTACACCATCTTCCATTGCCAAGGACCAGTTCTAATACTGAAAACAGAAGTATGCAAAACAGTAAAAACCCCCCAAATGTCATTCTTGCCCCACCCCAAATATCAAGGATGCATTGGTTGCATCCTCACCAAACAAAACCAATCCCATGATGCACTGCACCAAGTTCAATCTTGGGAGGCAAGTTAGCAAGACTGGTCTTGCCAAGACTGCAAGTACGATTTTTGCGTTCTTGGTGTTAAGAAACAGCTTCAGTGTCTGTGAAAGCACAGGAGTAGCATTAATGCTGTTATCAGCCTGAGGGTGGAGCCAATATCACGTGACCCGATCTCCTGCTCTTCAGGTGCCAGAGAAGGCCTGTGGCTGCATGTGGACGCTGCATATGCCGGCTCCGCCTTCCTTTGCCCCGAGCTGCGCGGCTTCCTGAATGGCATTGAGTTCGCAGACTCCTTTGTCTTCAACCCCTCCAAATGGATGATGGTCCATTTTGACTGCACTGCCTTCTGGTAAGAGAATCGCTTTATCCAACCATCCTATCCATTCAAGATCCATTTACTTTTAGATATATTTGACAGACAGGATTGTTCAAAGCATCATGCAAGAGAGGCAGGTAAAATATAACAAGCATATTGCTTTCAAGGAGCCAACTTAGGTACAAGTGCTGTTAAGATAAGTGCAAGATAGTTGATACGTGATTAATCTTGACACTCTGCTGGTGCTGCAGGGTCAAGGACAAGTACAAGCTTCAACAGACCTTCACTGTGGACCCAGTCTATCTCAGGCATGAAAACTCTGGAGCTGCCACTGATTTTATGGTATGACACTGGTCCCTTTCTTCTGTGTTACTGCTGTGTTTTCGTGTTACATTCATTCTGGAATCTTTGGATCCTGACACTCAGTTTATTACAATTTGTAATTAAAATTACGACTACAGCTAGAATTTTTATATATCCGTATAGCTAGAATTTTTTATTGTTGCAAGTCTCCCCTCAAAGGTAGTACATCACGGCTCCCTTCAAGGACCCTGGTAATATTTTTTATGTGACTCTGCCTGCCACCACTTAAAGTCCTTTTTGTTTGTTTCTCCCAGCACTGGCAGATTCCTCTCAGTCGCCGGTTCCGTTCACTGAAGCTTTGGTTTGTGATGCGATCATTCGGAGTGAGGAACCTGCAGGAGCACATACGACACGTAAGGCAAAAGCACTTACGGGTGCATTACACTGGAGCCGTCACGCTGCAAGCATGTAATCTGTCTCATTTGGTAACCGTTACACTAATGGTGGTGTTTAAATATGTTCTCCTCCTTCCTGTTGTTTCAGGGCATAGACATGGCGAAGCTGTTTGAGTCCTTTGTCAGCGCTGATCCAAATTTTGAAATTCCAGCTCAGAGACACCTTGGCTTGGTGGTTTTCTGTTTGAAGGTATGTTGTAGCTTTATGTGAGAATGAACATAATGGCAAGATGGGTCTGAGGGAATATGCCAGAAACAATACTTTAGCCTTTGTTGAGAAACAGTAAAGATTATTATTACTCTACACCAGTGGGCACCGACCAGTTGATCACAATCAAAAGGTCGATCACTTTCATGCTGCTGCTGCCACCAACCAGCAAAATATATCAAGATATCAAGGGGGACCACTTCACCCCCCAGTCAAAAAAATTACTGTGGCAACTCAGTAGCTCTTTAAATACATTGCAAAAAAAAAAAACGAGACCACTGCTGTACACAAAGGACAAAGTTTTGTAAGCTCTCAAGAAAGATATGGTACAATAATGAACTGAAGAGGATAATGATTGTCGGATGATCTTTGAGCACCACAGGTGAATGACCTCAGGGATAAAAAAAAAAAAAAGTCACTAAATGGGGGAAAGGTTTACAACCTGCTTGTGAAGGATAGAGATCCAAGGAAAATTAACCCTATCTCATCCAAATGCAGGGAGGAAACTCTCTGACGCAGGAACTTCTGAGAGAACTGACAAAGTCAGGCACAATGTACCTCATTCCTGCCGTCATCTCCTCCAAGCTAGTTATCCGCTTCACTGTCACGTCCCAGTTCACCACCAAAGAGGACATTGTACGGGACTGGGATATCATCCACCACACTGCTACTGCCATCCTAGCCAAGAAGGCTGTGGACCGAATCATCAGTGGCTCTGGGGAGGTTCTGACGGCCCACAGCGACATGGTGGATCGAGTCGAAGCACGGGATGAGGAGCAGGGCACCCTGGAGTGTCAGCCCAGGGGGAACATCGACACTCAGGAGGCCGGGCACATTACCTATATGGCTACTAGACCTCAGAATGCAATGCTGCCTTCTGACACCTACGGCCATCAGAACGGTCTGGATCACAGGAGGACCACCCGCTCCTTAAGTTGCAACGGGGAAATGCTAACTGGCCCAAAAGATTCAGACCTCCTCAGGCTTCTCTCAAAGGATGTCATCACCGCCACACGCAACGTGTCTTGCATCAAGGAGGGTGTCCTCTCGAAGATCCCAGAGTGTGCTGGCATCCTGGAAAAGAGGGTTTCCAGGAGGCTCACAAAGCAGTACAGCGTCCCCGTCTTCTCGCAGTGCGGGATTCGGTGTGGCGTCATACGGCCATGCTGCTCCTTCATGGCTCTGCAGATATTTAACAAACCTTGGTTTGCCTGCAGCAGAGTGAGCTCTGCTTTAACTTAAGATCAGTTTTGGAAAAACCTGCTCAATTTACCGCATCATCCTTACGGTCATTTAGAAAACATACTAGATTAATTAGAGAATGCCGCTGAAGAACTATAAATAATTACTGGCAGGTATTCAGCTTATTAAACCATTATTTCTTTAATCTTCATCAATCATGCCAGTGCATTATTGCCTTTTCCTTCCTTCCATATATTCATCTGTCCATCCATCCATCTGTCCATCTATCTTTCATAATCATTTACCTAATACAGACTGACACTAATATTGCCTTTTCATTTTAGAAAAGTTCTACAAATTGTGTAACATTCAAAACATTTTATTAACAATTTTTTCCAACTATATTCACATTTTTAAGGCAATACTTGTGGAAATATTTCACAAAACACTAATATGATTGCCATCCATAAATTATTTATTCATGACTGATGATTCCTTAATTGGGCAATTCTTACTTTTTGTTCAAATGCATTTTGCAAAAGCTTTCATTCCTGCTGCTTTCTCTCTATACTAAATTTAGTCGTCACAAATTTGAAAGTATTCTCATTATTTGTTGTCATTAAAAGCTCAATTCCCCAGATCGCACATGGTTCACAGCTTCACCGTGCCGTCCCTTATTGACTCGTACACCTCCTGTGCCAGTGGAATATAGCTCTTCTTGCTGTCGTCCAGAAAGTACAAAGGATCCTGAATCACACCTGGGTCAAAGCCTTCTTCCGCCAGCTTTACCTTCATCTGCTTAAATGTTGCAGTGACAGGCAGGTAACTCTGGGGTTCACAATGAGAAAATTGGGAAAAACATAGATTTACATAAATTATGTAAAAAAAAAAAAAAGAATAAACTTTTCAAGGAATTCTGGCCTAAATGTAAATGCTCTGTACTCCATTTCACCTGGATTCTGAGAAATCGAGGTCTTGCATAGCTGGGGAGATAGGATTGTACAACCTCGTAGGTCCTGGCTCCATCAAAATTTTGACCATCTTGCAGCAAAAGTGCAGCCATTCCTACTCTACCCTCATGTCCTGAAAGATACGTATCAAATAACGTAAAAGAAAAGAATCAAATAACGTAAAAGCAGAAGAAAATATATAAAAAAGGAAAAAGCTGCCATACAATTATAAACCTGCAAAGTTTTAAAAGAGATTCATTGGTTTTAGAAACCTTTGACTTACTGAACTTCCATAGCTGTTTAATCAATGCAGGGTCATGTGACCACTGATCCAATCCCAGAAAGCACAGGTCAGAGGGGACACTCTGAACAGGATTCCGATGCTTTACAGGGCATGTGCGCACACTCACAACCACACACTAAGGGCAATTTAGAGAGACTAACCCACCAAACCCACCAAACCCACCAAACCATAAGCCCTTAGACTGGGAAAAAAACAGGGAATTCAGAGAATATGCAAACTTCGTACTGAAGGAGCTAGGGATGTGAACTGAATCCATTTATTATTATTATTATTATTATTATTATTATTATAAAAATCATCACACAATATAAAATGTCACCTTCCAAACTGAGGTGTTTTTTCCCCAAAATGCACAACAACATTACTGTGACTGTCAGATCAATGACATCACCACTGTAGTTCAACTCTGCTTTCAGATGACAGAACCCAAGTTCTGCTTCATTACCTGGTATCTTGATGCCAAACACATTGGCTTCTTTAATGCAATTGACCATGATCAGAATTTCAGCAACTTCAGTGGTGGCAACATTCTCCCCCTTCCATCTAAAACGAGAGTAAATAGTCACACTTCTCCAAAGACTGATAATCACATGGCAATCCATCACAAAAACGCTCAATCAAGTGTCAATCTAGTGTGAATCTGGAATGTGATTTCAATTAAGGTAAAACTAAACCTCTTTACTAAAAACTGGCATAAAAACAAACCAGCCCAGTGAGTCGGCGAAACTGGAAGTCTTATACATCAAGGGAATTGTTAGTGGAAAAAGTACAAGACAGTGGGAAGTTTTATTGTGATAAAAAAATAATAAACTACCGAAAAAAGGAAAAGATTTTTTACACGACTGTGCGGAACTACAATGATCTACAGCATCAGCAGGCAGCTAAGTGACATGAGAGATTCATCATCAAACCATTATGAAAATGGTGCTGCAATTAAAAACAAATCACTATTTTACATTGTTAGTTTTGCTTGGCTTATAAAGGAAGAGTGTTTTGATATTATTTCTGCCTATAATGCGAACCGTAGGTGTAAAACCACATTCATAAATAATATCATTTTAATCCTTATTCCTTATAAGGAGTAAAAAGAAGATTTGCTCAAAAATGTAGTACTAATGACCACTTCTTGGGCCATGATTACTTGGAGTTCAGCAGTTTTGCTCATCTAACCTGAAAGTGTCTCCAATACGATCCTGAAAGTAGACGAATCCCTCGTGATCAATCTTCATGAGGTCTCCGGTGTTGAAATATAAGTCACCTTTCTGAAACACATCCCTCAGCCGCTTCTTCTGCGTTTGCTGCGGGTTTCTAGCATATCCAGCGAACGGAGCGATTTTGGTTATTTTCGCCACTAAAAGCCCGGTTCCTCCTACAGCAAGTGAAAAGGGTTAATGACACCAAACGCCGTGGCTTTTTACTCCTGTATAATTTACAGAGGAGGAGTTTGATGAAGTTTGTGTTTTATACCTTTTGGCACCTGCACACAGAACCCTCTGGAGTCCCTCACTGGTTCTTCCTTCTCTGTGTCATATTTAATCAGAGCGTAACGGCAAAACATCTGCAGAACACAAATGATTAAATTAGATTTTATAAGAGAAAAATTAAAAGACAGTAATTCTTATTAACACATATCTATGTTTCATCATTCAGTCTACAATCTGTACATCATTTTCTGAGCTTCCACGTTTATGGATTATATATTATTTAGAAAAAAAATAGATTTGTCGCTGTTAGAAATGACAGCATTACACTCCCTGGACAGCCCATTTGGTCTGGCTATCTAAACCAAACTCCCCCTGCACTCTCCAATTCGTACAATTTCTAGAAATACTGGATGGATCACCTGGAAATGTAAGAGTTAATTAGCTGGTAGGAATGTATACATATCCATTTACAGTGTTGCATTGACGAACAAGTGACTTGATCTTTTTTGATAATAACCGACACTTTATTTATCCCCAGGGGATAAATATGCCTCCCCCAGCTTACTCTCTATAGGTGAGAGCAAGCTGCTTGTGAAGGGCAGCCCAGGATGCTGGGTGTCAAGGGATTTGCTCAAGGACCCACAGATGCCAAGGCTGGGACTGAGCTAGTAACTTTCTGATCACAGGTACAGAGACTTAGCCCGCTGAGCAACACGCTGCCCAAAATTGCTGAATTCACATTTTGAATGGTTAAACATGGTCAATCTCTTTCTTTTTCAGACTTTCATCAAGTGTATATTTTTAGGTGTAGATTTTCATCCATCTTTTGTAAAGTGATAATAAGATCCATCAAAGGTCAAATAGAGTAAATAATGACAAATAGATCGATCCTGTTCACAAGGATAAGCCTCTAATAATCTCATCCTTTTCTTAGCTGGCACTAAGCACTGTTGCTTCAGTTTTGGTGCAATTTATCACAATAGGTCCAGACCTTCACCCACACAAATTGTGCCTTCTCTTTGCGATGACTATCCAACACTGCTTCAATTTTGGTGCAGTTTGTCTCAAAATTTGGTCAGGTCCAGATCCTAACCCTTACAACATGTATGCATAGATCTGTCAAATACTTTTTGAGTTATCTCAGTAACAGGATCAAATGTCTGAAACTCTTTTGTTTTTTGCTATCGCTATGCAGCGTTGCTTCGGTTCTGGGGGGAGGTATCTTAAAATTTGAACAATTCCAGTTTGTCGCCCCTATAATGTGCCCGCAAAGCTTAAAAAGGATCCATACAATGTTTTCAGAGTTACTGTGTTCACAAGACCAAGTGTTTTCAACAGCTGCTATTTCCTTTGCAGCTACACAGTGCTGCTGCTTCATTTTTGAGGCAATCTATCTGAAAATGAAACCAGGCGTAGATCCTCATCTGTATAATGTAGTTTGTGAAGCAGTACTAAGATCCATCAAACATTATTTGAGTTATCACATTCACAAGGTCAAATGTCATTTGCTTTCATCCTTCCTTTTGTTGCCATTAAGCGGCGTTGTTTCAGTTTTGGGGCAATCTGTGTCAAAATTTAATCAGTTCCAGTCTGGCACCCATATAATGCCTGGGCAAAGCTTGAAAAAGATCCATCAAAAAACTTTTTGAGTTATCATCTTATTAAATGTTAAAACTATCCTTTTTTTTGCTATCACTATGCAGCGCTGCTTCAATTTTGGGGCGTTCACTTTCAAAACTAAACAATTTCCATTCCAGCTCTCCTACAATGCCTCTGTTAAGTTTGAAAAAGATATATCAAACAATTACCGAGTTATCATCAACAGGATTAAGTGTCAAAATTCTTGCCTATTTTGGCTATTACTACGTGGCACTGCTTCAATTTTGAGGTGATCTGTCCCCAAATGTAATCAGATTTCATTCCTAATGAATCACTGCAAAATCGAAAAAAGATACATGAAACGGTTTTTGAGTTATTGTCTTGCATACCAAAGTGAATGTGGTATTGAAACCATGTGTTCCCGAAAGTCCAGGGAATACAATTACATCATGTTCAGCTATCATACCTTATACAGAAAAAACTCCCGTCCACATGCACCAAGTTTCCCGATGTAGTTCAGAAAGCCAACATTGCTCTCAGTTGCGCCGTAACACTCGCAGATTCGTACATCTCCGTACCTCTGAAGAAACTCGGACCAAGTATCTGTCCGTATGCCGTTGCCGATAGCCAGCCTGACCTTGTGATCTCGGTCATTTTCTTTCTGAAAGGTAAAAAATAAACATAAATACTATAATAATGATGTTTCTCTTCCTGAGAGTCACCCCAAGGTTTCTGTGCACACTTTTATCAATCTATTCCACATTTATCAAAACTTCATACATGTTTAATTCCTGTGATAGAATTTTAACAGAATTATCACCAAATGATGAAAATGCATTTTACGTAAAACTAGAATGGGTACTTTACAGAGCATGTGAGCGGAGCGGGAGCGAGCACAGGGCAGCATGTTTGAAAAAGACTTGAGTGTCACCCACTCACAACTTGAAATAAATCATTTCTGCTTGAATGTGGATTTAACTGCTCAGTGATTTTGATGCCATGCTACAGTTTAAATGCAATGCAGATTATTTTTGTGAGCAGTGAGAGTGTACCGCTCCTTGAGCGGAAATTCTCATCGCTACACTCCAATCACATGCTCTGATACTTTATACTGGTTTTACAATCAACAATGATACAGTGACTTTACATATATACACATGGTCTCCAAAACCTGTATGGTCAAATATTCTCATTTATTTAAAAAATAAAGTTACGGTCCCATTACATTACAAATGTACTGTTTGGAGATGAACAAGTTCATGATAACATATCAAGATACTACAACTCAAAATACCAGGCCTCTACTCAACAGAACATGGTCAACTTATCATTGAAAATTCCATCCAAAATTCTGTTCAGCCTCCAAAGGGCCATGTTTTCTGCTCTGTGCTTCAATAAGAAAGACATAACCAGAATTTCATCTATTACAATTCAGCTGGACTAATGATATTGTAAACCTGAGAGGTGCTTTTTAAAAATATGGTTAACAACTACAGTAATCTACAAGAATAGGTTACATTAACCTATTAAGTTCAAGAATAATGTGTTCATACTCAAAGTACAAAACGTGCTTCTCTTCGTTCTGTTGATTTGGCAATGTGCTTTATTCAGAGATTAGCAATTACCTTTGGTTGGTTGCAAAGGTATCGCATTATTTCTCCAATGTATTGTATCACGGTAACATTATACTTTCGGCAGTCATCCCAGAACTGGGAAGCGGAAAACTTGCGTTTCAATACAATGGTCACACCTGAAAGTGGGAAGGAAAATGGGGATGAGTATTTTCATACATTAAACTTCCCATTTACAAGAGAATTTTATCTTTAAGAGGAAAGAATGACTGCAGTAGGGTGTCGTGTGACTGTCACGGGCAGTCGCGGTGGAGAGGTAAAGATGGGGCCAGATCCAAATCCCATAATCCTTTGGGGGACGGCTCAGCATGTTAGGCTGCCGTGGCTGTGATTGGAAGGTTACCAGCTCAAATCCCATCCTTGGCAGAACAGTCACCTCTCCAGTGGGGTGCTTGTAAACTCCACAACATTCTTAATCCATAAACACTGCTGCTACCAGTTTATGCTCAAGTAAAACTAGATACTTCTTTAAACAAAGTGATTTAATTTTGACATTCTAACAGTTCGTCATTCTCCTTCCATAATAAATAATTCTATATTTCCACTGCTGTGAGTATAATCACGTCAGGCTCTAAACCAGCGGTGGCCAATCTTATCAGCAAAGGACCAGAGTGTATGCAGGTTTTTGGGATAACCTTTAGGTCAGCTGTTCAAACCCAGGTGTGAGGACTCTTCAGCCAATCAGCCCTCTAATTATTAACCTAATTAGGGAGTTGCAGCGAAAACCTGCACACAGAGCAGCCCTTTGCGGATAAGACTGCCCACCCCTGCTCTAGACCCTCAATTTTCCAAATTTCCCTCTTTTCTCATGCAGCAGCAACCAATCTAAAACCGTTCTTAAAGGGATACTACCCAATTTACAAACACATACTGAACCAACAACAAAAAAGAAAAAAAAAAAGAATCATAAGGAAAACAATTTACATACAAGAATGTCAATTAAACATAATTCAATAACCAATGAACTGTGTCCTTGGGGCTCCTACAGCCCTTAAACCCTCCAAATTTCTCCGAGGCCCCAGATTAACGTCCTGAGCCTGTGCTTTTACTCTCAACTGTGTGAATATGTCTCAAAGGAGAGCACGTGGGATATTCAAAAAGAAGAATTGGAATGTACTCATTCAAAAACCAATAAAGCATAATTTCAATATCTTGCTGAAATGCTTGCCTACTTTTTTGCTGGGTCGGTCGGGTTTCACACTTTACCTCTTTCAATTGCACCACAAAGTCCCATAAGGAATCCAGAAGCATGGTAGAGAGGAAGATAAACATACATCACATCGCCAGAGGTCACTCCATTTAATTTTTGTAGAAAAGATGCCATCCAGACCCTCTCATGGTTTAACACTGCAGCCTTAGGAAGTCCTTGAAAGACATACAGCGAAGAAACAAGATTTCGTTAAACTGTAATCCGTATTTAGCAGAGGTGGAGATTTCAGGCCCAGAGAGTACAAGTCCAGACCAAGATTTAGTTTCAACCAACTAGCTGAGTATAAAGAGTCACAGTCACAGAGTACTTGGTCTGGATTTGTACTCTCTGGACTTGAAATCTCCACCTCGGGTATTCAGTTTGCTTTATTTGCTTCATTAGAATGTTTCAAGTTGAATAATTCATAAATAATTGTATTTTGGTAATTAAACTGTATTCTCTTCAGAGTTTTAAAAAATGTCCTTTTCTATTCAGGTGCAGTGTGACCTCTGCTGTAGATGGGCACATTCTCAATGTTTCTTCTGAAGTTCGACAGAAAGTCACAGATATCATATGTGTAAAATCATGTTTCTGCCACATGAATGTTCCTGTTCAGTTTTGTTCAGATCTTCATAGTAAATATTCATACAACAGGGCTGTATGAATTATATGTGAGGCCTGTCACAACTGATAAAATATGCTATAAACCAAAACGTTGTTAGGATTTTATTAAAAGGTACAGTCCAAAGTATATCCCACAGTTATTACCTGTTGTGCCTGACGTATAGATGTACATTGAGGGGGATTTCATAGTAATATTTGACCTACAGGTTGGGGATATCGCTTCATCGGAGGATTGACTGATTTTGTCCGAGAGTGTTTCTATTCCTTGGGTGTCGCATTCTTCACCCAGAATGAACACCGAGGCGTTACTCTCCTTCAGCCCCGGCAACACCTCTTCCACGGCGCTTTTCAAATCTAGGAGAACATGACTTTGTAGGTTGATTCTATTACTGCAGTCAATATTAATAATAAATAATAATTAATTATTTTATTATTATATAATTATCATCCAAACGGTCCCTTCACGATTTACAATGTATTTCAGCCAAATGCAGATTCTTACCTGCTGCGGCTATTAATACTCTGGCCCCCGAACAAGAAAAACAATGCAGTAGGGATTTGGATCTAATGTTGCAGTTCAGCAGCGCAGCGACACAGCCCAGTTTCGCCAGGGCCAAGTAAATCCACACGTACAAGGGTTCATTTCCCAGGAAAACTGCGACAGTATCGCCCTCTTTCAAGCGAGCGTGTGTCAGCAAAGCTCTGGCAATTTTATTGCTGACTTTATCCGCGTCCTTATAACTATATATTTCATCACCGAAAACAATGAAGGGTTTGTTCGGGTTCTTCTTCACCTTGTCCAAAAAGCAGTCCAATACGGTATAACAAGGCTTTTTTCGTTTGCATTTCGAAATAAAAATACCAATTTGAACTGTCGCTAAGAAGTATCTTAAATCGTGGAGTAAGTAAGGAAACCAGGAACACAGGAGAAACGGCAGGACTGCGAGTCCGGCAAGAGCAGCGTACAGCGTGAACATGCTGAACACCATTTCATAAACCATATTCGGCCGAAGTCATGGTTTTCTCTAATGACCTTTGTCACACGCACTGGGTGCGCTTAAAATCGCCAATGATTTTATCCCTAGGCGGAGCCTGTGTTTCGTTGCTGCGGTTAGGCTGCCTCGGTTCAGCGCAACTGGAATATTGCGCAACAAGTTGTTGAAGTTGCTCATATGGAACTTCTTGAAATAACAAGAAAGAAAGTATTTTGAAAGATACTTTAAATAAAGAAGCATGTTAATAATAATAAGACACATAAGAATAATACTGTAATGAAAGTGCAGTGTATTTAATCTTAGCATAATTTTTGACTAAAGAGAGAAATCAGAGAACCTATGGAATGTTCCACAAAGCAAGATCGCTGAGTTAATAATAATAATGATAGAGAAGTAATTGATTCCATCCATTTTCTGAAACCACTTAATCCCAACTGGGGTCGTGGGGGGGACTGGAGCCTATCCTGGGAACAATGGCCGCGGGCAGAAACCAACCCTGGGCGGCCGCCAACACAACGTCATTGATTCTTGGGGGGAGGAAATTCTCTTTATGCTTCCCCTATTTTGCTCTCTGAAGAAGAGAGTAAGCTGGCTGTGAAAGGCAGCCATCCAAAGCAGCACCCAGGGGGGTGGGGGTCCTTGCTGAAGGACCTGCATATGTGCCAGGGCCAGCCTGGAACCAGCAGCCTTTTGGTCCCACAGAGGCACAAGTTGTCCCCATTTTCTAACTTAAGACAAAAGTAATGATTGTCTAGTATGAGTTAAGGTAAGGAGTATTCCTATTGGACTATCATGAGAAGAGGAAACACCACAACAATATGGGGAAAGCACACGCATGGAAGGGGCAGAGGCTCAACCTCAACTCCTGTGAGGTGTGAGGCTACAATGCGAATCAGGGGGCTACTGTGCCACCCCACGTTATATTCTCATTTCATAGTACTCTCCCATGTTTTACAGGTATGTCTGGTCCATGAGTAACTATGTTCATGTCCAACCAATGAGAATCCATGGGCGAGTGCACTGATTGGATCAGTCCACTGCTTTAATTTTAGGGTGGATTGAGCCGCTTCTGTCACAAAATTTGATAGATAGGGGAATAGAAGCATTTAAATTATTGCTCAGAAGTAAGAACAATGCTCAATAGCTGAAACAGGTTTGCAGGGTCATGCAGAGACTTTTTGTGGGAGCAGCTGCTTGACTGGGTGGTAAAATCTGCTAACTGTGGGGGGGTCCCTTGGTAAATTTTGATGACCAGGGACTTGGGGTGGGAGGGGTCATCTGTGATCAAAACTGGGCAATCAGGACCTAAAAAGCTTCTTTCTATCAATTGTTCATTCAAAAGGGGTAGGTTTGCTTTCATATAAGTTATTCACTTTTTGTCACACTTTCCTCCTACAATTAGATTGTGGAGAAGGGATGGGAAAAGCCAGCTGAACACAATAGGCTGTAGTTATTTGTGTTTTGGTTTGTTGCGCTGAAGTACCCTTGATAAGAAAGCCATAAATAAGGTATATCCCTCTTATTACGATTTTCTGTCTCCCGCACTTTCTTCCTATAGGTAAAACCCATAGAACGTGGAACCCATCAGAATATTTTAGTAGCTGTGTCTTCAGATTGACAGAATATAAATTTATGAAGGTAAGGAGCGTGCACTTAGTGTGTTGCTGCACCCATCACATGATGAACCACCTCAGGGATGAGAACCCCAGTGACTGGACTGCCAATCCTGCCACCAACCCCCAAGTTAGTCCCTGTAAGCTGGAGGACCTCCTCATAGGGCTGGATACAGATTAACATCATACCCAGGATGAAGCAACTGCAGGTTAAGGACTTCCTCAAGGGCCCAACAGAGTAGAATCACTCCAGGAATTCAGGGGATTTGAACCCACAACCTTGCAGTTGCTGGCACAGAGCCCTAGCCCCATAGCCACCACTCCACCCCATTAAATGGACAAATAGAATATACATATCTATATATATAAAGAAAGTAAGTGGCATTTTAAGACGTAGACAACGAGACATACACAAAGATACACAGAGAAAAGACTGTCCAGATTGGCATGCAAGTTAAATATTCAACAAATGAACAGGTTTCATGACTAGCACTCGGAGTATTCAGATAAAAACGCATTTATTGGCTTTTGCATTTCTAGTTGATTCACTCAGTAATTTTAGGAAATGCCTCCCCACCACAGCACCCCAAGCATCCGGTACACAGCCACCTGCCAATCCGGCCCGCCAAACAACAACCGCTTACAGTGCTACTAATTCTTATCTGTATGACTGCTGCCATTTCTTTTAAAGTCTACACTGTTAATCATAATAAAATATTATATGACTGCACTGCAGCACTTTAACTATTCAGCTTGATACTGTGTATCTATATTGTATATATAATTTTTTATTTTTATTTTCATATTTATTGTAATTTTTTACTTTTAAACTTTGGTGGGAAACACAGTTTCATTGCACATGTGCAGTAATTATCATTGTAATTTAAATAATCATTATTATTTAAAGCTCAATTCCCCAGATCGCACATGGTTCACAGCTTCACCGTGCCGTCCCTTATTGACTCGTACACCTCCTGTGCCAGTGGAATATAGCTCTTCTTGCTGTCGTCCAGAAAGTACAAAGGATCCTGAATCACACCTGGGTCGAAGCCTTCCTCCGCCAACTTTACCTTCATCTGCTTAAATGTCCCAGTGACAGGCAGGTAACTCTGGGGGGAAAAACATAGATAAATAGATAGATTCTGTAAAAAAAAAAAAAAAAGAATAAACTTCAGGGAAGTTCTTCTGATCTAAAAGTAAATGCTCTGTACTCCATTTCACCTGGATTCTGAGAAATCGAGGTCTTGCATAGCTGGGGAGATAGGATTGTACAACCTCGTAGGTCCTGGCTCCATCAAAATTTTGACCATCTTCCAGCAAAAGTGCAGCCATTCCTACTCTACCCTCATGTCCTGAAAGATACGTATCAAATAACGTAAAAGAAAAGAATCAAATAATGTAAAAGCAGAAGAAAAATATAAAAAAGGAAAAAGCTGCCATACAATTATAAACCTGCAAAGTTTTAAAAGAGATTCATTTGTTTTAGAAACCTTTGACTTACTGAACTTCCATAGCTGTTTAATCAATGCAGGGTCATGTGACCACTGATCCAATCCCAGAAAGCACAGGTCAGAGGGGACACTCTGAACAGGATGCCAATGCTTTACAGGGCATGTGCGCACACTCACAATCACACACTAGTTGTTATTATTATTATTATTATTATTATTATTATTATTATTATAAAAATCATCATATAAAATAATCACACAAAATAAAATATTTGCCACCTTCCAAACTGAGGTGTTTTTTTCCCAAAATGCACAACAACATTACCGTGATTGTGAGATCAATGACACAAACAATGTAGCTCAACTCTGCTTTCAGATGACAGAACCCGAGTTCTGCTTCATTACCTGGTACCTTGACACCAAACACATTGGCTTCTTTAATGCAATTGACCATGATCAGAATTTCAGCAACTTCAGTGGTGGCAACATTCTCCCCCTTCCATCTAAAACGAGAGTAAATAGTCACACTTCTCCAAAGACTGATAATCACATGGCAATCCATCACAAAAACGCTCAATCAAGTGTCAATCTAGTGTGAATCTGGAATGTGATTTCAATTAAGGTAAAACTAAACCTCTTTACTGAAAACTGGCACAAAAACAAACCAGCCCAGTGAGTCGGCGAAACTGGAAGTCTTATACATCAAGGGAATTGTTAGTGGGAAAAGTACAAGACAGTGGGAAGTTTTATTGTGATAAAAAAAAAAATAAACTACTGAAAAAAGGAAAAGATTTTTAGAACAAGTCTTCGAACATGAAGCAATATGAAGCACAGAGAGGCAACGTCAGTCACCAAAGTTACACGACTGTGCGGAACTACAATGATCTACAGCATCAGCAGGCAGCTAAGTGACATGAGAGATTCATCATCAAACCATTATGAAAATGGTGCTGCAATTAAAAACAAATCACTATTTTACATTGTTAGTTTTGCTTGGCTTATAAAAGAAGAGTGTTTTAATATTATTTCTGCCTATAATGCGAACCGTAGGTGTAAAACCACATTCATAAATAATAAAATTTTAATCCTTATTCCTTATAAGGAGTAAAAAGAAGATTTGCTCAAAAATGTAGTACTAATGACCACTTCTTGGGCCATGATTACTTGGAGTTCAGCAGTTTTGCTCATCTAACCTGAAAGTGTCTCCAATACGATCCTGAAAGTAGACGAATCCCTCGTGATCAATCTTCATGAGGTCTCCGGTGTTGAAATATAAGTCACCTTTCTGAAACACATCCCTCAGCCGCTTCTTCTGCGTTTGCTGCGGGTTTCTAGCATATCCAGCGAACGGAGTGATTTTGGTTATTTTCGCCACTAAAAGCCCGGTTTCTCCTACAGCAAGTGAAAAGGGTTAATGACACCAAACGCCGTGGCTTTTTACTCCTGTATAATTTACAGAGGAGGAGTTTGATGAAGTTTGTGTTTTATACCTTTTGGCACCTGCACACAGAACCCTCTGGAGTCCCTCACTGGTTCTTCCTTCTCTGTGTCATATTTAATCAGAGCGTTACGGCAAAACATCTGCAGAACACAAATGATTAAATTAGATTTTATAAGAGAAAAATTAAAAGACAGTAATTCTTACAACACATATCTATGTTTCATCATTCAGTCTACAATCTGTACATCATTTTCTGAACCTCCATGTTTGTGGTTTAAATTAGAATTGCCTTATGTTTTGCTTTCATACCTTAAACAGAAAACACTCCCGTCCGCATGCACCAAGTTTTCCGATGTAGTTCAGAAAGGCAATATTGCTCTCTGTCGCACCATAACACTCACAGATTCGTACATCTCCGTACCGCCGCAGAAACTTGGACCAAGTATCTGTCCGTATGCCGTTGCCGATAGCAAGCCTGACCTTGTGATCTCGGTCATTGTCTTTCTAAAAGGTAAATATAATAAGGTAAATAAACATATCATAAATGGTGTCTCTCTTCCTGATAGTCAATGTATATTAGCTACAACTAGTATATATCAATTTTACAAATGAGAATTAAACATGCATTTTACAAATATACAAATGGTTTCCAAAAATCTGTATTATAAAATATTCTCATTTAATTAAAAAATAAAGTTACAATCCCATTACATTACAAATGTACTGTTTGGAGATGAACAAGTTCACGACAACATATAAAGATACTACAACTCAAAATACTAGGCCTCTACTCCACAAAACATGTACAATTTGATATTAAAAATTCCATCCAAAATCCTGTTCAGCCTCCAAAGGGCCATGTTTTCTGCTCTGTGCTTCAATAAGAAAGACATAACCAGAATTTCATCTATTAAAATTCAGCTGGACTAATGGTATTGTAAAACTGAGAGGTGCTTTTTAAAAATATGGTTAACAACTAATCTACAAGAATAGGTTACATTAACCTATTAAGTTCAAGAATAATGTGTTCATACTCAAAGTACAAAACGTGCTTCTCTTCGTTCTGTTGATTTGGCAATGTGCTTTATTCAGAGATTAGCAATTACCTTTGGTTGGTTGCAAAGGTATCGCATTATTTCTCCAATGTATTGCATCACGGTAACATTATACTTTCGGCAGTCATCCCAGAACTGGGAAGCGGAAAACTTGCGTTTCAACACAATGGTCACACCTGAAAGTGGGAAGGAAAATGGGGATGAGTATTTTCATACATTAAACTTCCCATTTACAAGAGAATTTTATCTTTAAGAGGTAAGAATGACTGCAGTAGGGTGTCGTGTGACTGTCACGGGCAGTCGCAGTGGAGAGGTAAAGATGGGGCCAGATCCAAATCCCATAATCCTTTGGGGGACGGCTCAGCATGTTAGGCTGCCGTGGCTGTGATTGGAAGGTTACCAGCTCAAATCCCATCCTTGGCAGAACAGTCACCTCTCCAGTGGGGCTCTTAAGAAAGGCCCTTAACACACCAAATTGGTCCAAGTCGTCAGATAAATGGTGTGACCCCAAGTTTCACTCTCAACTGTGATTGTGTATATACACAAAGATCAGCCATAACATTAAAACCACCTCTCTAATATTGTATAGATCCCCCTCATGCCAAAAAAAAATGGATCTGACATTTCAAGGCATGGACTACACAAGACCTCTAAAGGCATCCTGGGGTATCTGGCACCAAGATATCAGCAGCAGATTCTTTGCAAAGCTGCAAAGTGGTGCCTCCATGGATCAGACTGGTTTGTCCAGCATCCCCATCAGATGCTTGATCGGATTAAGATCTGGGTTCGACGGTTGCCCTTCCTTCCACCACTTTTGCTAGAAACTGACCACTGCATACCAGGAATAACCGACATGATCATCCTGAAGATGCTCTGATCCAGTTGCTTAGCCATTTCAATTTGGCCCTTGTCAAAGTTGGCAAGAACCTTCCAAATGGCCATTTTTCCTGCTTCTAACACATCAACTTCAAGAACTGGCTGTTCATTTGCCTAATATATAATATATAATGTTATTCACTTTACCTGTCAGTGGTTTTAAAGTTGTGGCTGATATGTGTGTTCGTGTATGGCTTAAAGGAAAACAAGGCAGGATGTGTGAAAAAAGCATTCCAATGTGCCTCTGCTAGTCATTTTGCAAAAGTCATAAAAGCATAATTTCAGTACTGTACTTTCCTGCTGAAATGCTTGCCTACTTTTTTGCTGGGTCGGTCAGGTTTCACACTTTACCTCTTTCAATTGCACCACAAAGTCCCATAAGGAATCCAGAGGAATGGTAGAGAGGAAGATAAACATACATCACATCGCCAGAGGTCACTCCATTTAATTTTTGTAGAAAAGACATCAGCCAGACCCTCTCATGGCTTAACATTGCAGCCTTAGGAAGTCCTTGAAACACATAAAACCATACTGAAGAAACAAAATTTGATTTAAACTATAGTAATCCTTAATCTGCTTTATGAAAGAAATGTTTCAAGCTGAAGAATTCTAAAAGAATTCTGTTTTTGTATTTATACCGCAATCTTTTAGAATATTATTAAAAATGTCCTTTTCTATTCAGGTGCAATGTGACCTCTGCTGTAGATGCGCACATTCTCAATGTGCTAAGTTTGACCGAAAATCCCAGATAACATATGTGTAAAAAATATGTTTCTGCCACATGAATGTTCCTGTTCAGCTTTCATATTTATTTAAATTCATAAAGCCGGGCTTTACAATAAAGTAAATTAGACCATTAGATGTAAAGCCTGTCACCTAAAACACTGTAGCGGCTGGAATACTAGGGCTATTCAGTGTTTATTATAGGGCAGTCCTTTTTGTGATAATCCTGTTGCATGTTCATAACAATATGCTATAAACCAAAATGTTGTTAGGATTTTATTAAAAGGTACAGTCCAAAGTATATCCCACAGTTATTATTACCTGTTGTGCCTGACGTATAGATGTACACTGACGGGGATTCCAAAGTAATATTTGACCTACAGGTTGGGGATATCGCTTCATCGGAGGCCTGACTGATTTTGTCCGAGAGTGTTTCTATTCCTTGGGTGTCGCATTCTTCACCCAGAATGAACACCGAGGCGTTACTCTCCTTCAGCCCCGGCAACACCTCTTCCACGGCGCTTTTCAAATCTAGGAGAACATGACTTTGTAGGTTGATTCTATTACTGCAGTCAATATTAATAATAAATAATAATTAATTATTTTATTATTATATAATCATCATCCAAACGGTCCCTTCACGATTTACAATGTATTTCAGCCAAATGCAGATTCTTACCTGCTGCGGCTATTAATACTCTGGCCCCCGAACAAGAAAAACAATGCAGTAGGGATTTGGATCTAATGTTGCAGTTCAGCAGCGCAACAACACAGCCCAGTTTCGCCAGGGCCAAGTAAATCCACACGTACAAGGGTTCATTTCCCAGGAAAACTGCGACAGTATCGCCGTCTTTCAAGCGAGCGTGTGTCAGCAAAGCTCTGGCAATTTTATTGCTGACTTTATCCGCGTCCTTATAACTATATATTTCATCACCGAAAACAATGAAGGGTTTGTTCGGGTTCTTTTTCACCTTGTCCAAAAAGCAGTCCACTACGGTATAACAAGGCTTTTTTCGTTTGCATTTCGAAATAAAAACGCCAACGTGAACTGTTGCTAAGAAGAATCTTAAATCGTGGAGTAAGTAAGGAAACCAGGAACACAGGAGAAACGGCAGGACTGCGAGTCCGGCAAGAGCAGCGTACAGCGTTAACATGCTGAACACCATTAATACATCATATTCGCCTGAAAGCAAGGTTTCCCTTAATGATCTTAGTTACACCCAGTGAGAGCCCATGCAGTACCGTAAGGCGCGCGGGTTGCGGAGACGATCCCCAGTATGGAGTGAGATCACTGCCAAATATACGAGAGCGCAGACGCATAGATAAACCGAGCAAAACAGACACTACGAGCGCGCACTGCGCCTTTGGAACGCAGATAAGAGCGCTCGCTTCTCGCAGCCTCGCGCTTGATTCACCGTTTCGCGCTCGCTTCTCGCAGCCTCGCGCCCGATTCACCGTTTCTCACGCGCTTCTTAGTTTTCTGCTCGCTTCGCAATTTTCTTCTCGTTTTGTAATTAAAACAGGAAATTACGTCAGAGATTCAAGGCGTGGTAGCTCATTTCTGAGACTGTCGATTGAAAGCGCACAAAAGGGTATGGCTGCAGAACGTGCACTCTTAGCTATATGCACGCTCAGCCACAACGGGACGTGCAACCGGGGAATCGGTTCCTAATTGCTAAATTAGTGCTAATAAAGTGTTGTAACGATATGAAAAATTCTTAATCTGGCCTTTGTTGGTTTATTAAAATGTTAAAATACCAGATTAAGTTAATCAAGCTAAATGCTCGCCTGTTATTCTTGAAATTATTAGCATCCTGGCCGTGGTAGCGTAGCGAGAGCGCTGATGTTCCCTTATTTAAAAGGAAAAATTAATTGCGCAACCATCATAACTCGCTAACGTACGCACGCAGTGCGCGTGTCCCCTTATTCTATATAACCACTGTTACATACATATAGATATGTATGACATACATACAGGGGCGCTGCTAAGGATTTTGGGCCCCATGAAAAGAATCTTGACAGGGCCCCCAACACAGCTGAGACTTTTTTCATATTAATTTACATAAAATCATGCGCTTTTATGTTATTTTGACTATCATTCTCATATATTTAAGTCAATCAGACAATTGAACTCCATCCCATGTCCACACCCGTAATTTGTCCTCTGTAATACTGCACTACTTCAGTACTGTATAATGTATATACTGTTAGGGGTTGGGAGACAGCCGGACCAGTTGCTGCTGCTGGTTCATTTGACTCTGTTTGGAACGAGGCATGATTTTCACAAAGTGCGTTTGACTGCATTGAACGTTTAACTAAAACTGTGTATTGTTATTTTTTCCAGCGTTTTCTTGATCTAACATGGGGAGAAAATTGAGTTCCCTTATCATGCACTTTTAACACTAGAACGGCCACCAGCAGTCATTTTAACCGCAACATTTAAACTTAGGGTAATTATCTTTAACACTAGAACGAACAAGGCGTCATTTTGACCGTTTTGAAATTTGCATATTCAATAACTTTGTCTAAATAAATCACAAAGCCTTGCTGCTCCCTGACTTTTCCTAAAACTACATGAATTTTCATTAAAACTAGTTTAAATATTTGTGTAAATAAATATTTAAACCGTAGGCTACGATCATTGACACACGGGCGGTCCACTAACAATTTAGTCCTACTTACAAACCCACCTTTTCTTCTGAAATATTGGGTAACATACTGTCGACCCTTTGCCTCTTTCACTTGTCTTATTTTTTTCTCTTTCCGTTTTTGGCTTCCAGATTTTTGAGGCATTTTCACTTCTGCCGGCGCTATAAGTGAAGTCAAGCTGTTGCCTGGATACAATTTGGGCGGACTGAACCATTTTATGATAATCGAGAGGGGGAGAGGGGCTCACGGACGTTTGTGTTTCCTAAACAAACACATTTTTTGACACCAGGAAACAACAAATAGAATAATTTTAAGTTAATAATTTTTACTATCAGCACCACAATTTTATTGGGGGCTTCTCTGGGCCCCCTCTCAGTCATGGGCCCCGAGAATCGTCATCATTTACCCCCCCCCCCTTTACAGCGCCCCTGCATACATATATGTATTACATACAGTGATCATCCACTATATCGCGGTTCACCTATCGCGCCCCCGCTATAGTATATCGCGGATTTTCCCCCGACGCATCACAGTTCTCTGCGATGTGTGTGTGTGTGTGTGTATGTATATATGTACATTACATATTATTATTGTTACCCATATCCTTAGCCCGACATCAATATATTATATATATTTATATATTGAGTGTGTTTTAATATGTTTACATGTGTTTAAAGCACGTGGGAGTGGTATTTTAAGGCTTAAAGTATATATAAAAAATTATTTACATGGTAATTATATATATATATATATATATATATATATATATATATATATAGTATTTATGTGTGTGTATGTGTGAATAAAGAGTAAAATGGATTTAAAAATAGCACAATTCTGTGTTAAAATCATATCAAAACTGTGATTGTTAATAAATGCTGGATGGGGGAAAAAAAGAACACTGGACACGACATCAGGAATCAAATGTTAATTTTTTTCAGATGAGATAGCCTAAAAAAACTAAATAAAACAAACCAATAAAACATTGTGATATAAAATAAAACCTCTAACTGTGCCTGATTTTTAGCTGTACATTTACTAAAATTCTTTCGGCGGAGAAGCAGCACAGACGCCATGAGATCGGGTGAACGAGGATTTATTAGAAGGGAGACAAAACAGGAACATCGAAGAAACGCAAGACGGACGTCAATGACAGGACTAGGGGAACATACTTTGGCGCGGTCTTACATACATTGGACTAATGAAAACTGGAAACAGCTGATAAACACGGGGATTCCACAGGAGTTTAACGAGGGGGCGTGGCACACGGGAGGAGCGGATGAGCGGGGCATGACATACTGCACTTTTAATCAGATTTTTTAGGTTCTAAGCAATTTTTAAAAGCTTTTTTTATTTCCATTTTGCTTTTTTTGTCTTGGTTTAACTTTTTAAAATCTTGTTTTTATAAAGCACATTAAATAACCGCTGTGTATTATTAGGCCTATAATAAACTTGTCTTGCCTTGCCATAAGAAGACCGAGAAACGTTCTCCTCAAGACCACAAGAACAACTAAAAACTATATACTAGAAACTGACACTCATAAGATAACTCCATGAAAGGCTCTGTAAAACTAGAAATGTGTTTACTGTAAGACAACGTATGCTAACTGGCTAGTAGTTGCCTTAACACTGAAAAAAATCATTTTGCAGCCATACCCTTTTGTGCGCTTTCAATCGACAGTCTCAGAAATCAGCTACCACGCCTTGAATCTCTGACGTAATTTCCTGTTTTAATTACAAAACAAGCAGAAAATTGCGAAGCGCGCACGGATTTCAGAAACGAGCAGAAAACTAAGAAGCGCGCGAGAAACGGTGAATCAAGCGCGAGGCTGCGAGAAGCGAGCGCTCTTATCTGCGTTCCAAAGGCGCAGTGCGCGCTCGTAGTGTCTGTTTTGCTCGGTTTATCTATGCGTCTGCGCTCTCGTATATTTGGCAGTGATGAGCTGCTGTGTGGGTAGAGTTTCGCTGGTTGCCTGTAATAGTATTTGAATAATGGAACCTACCATAAAGTTCTCCTTTTTGGGAACATTTTGAAACTATATCCATAAGGTAAATATTTATAAATAAGTTACTGGAACCAGGTTTTCTACATTGTGTTGTTCTTCGGCGTTCATTTACAGTTATCCTCGTGTTAAAAGATACGGTGAACTTTATTAATCCCACGAAGGCAAATTCACGCGTTATATCAGTAGTTATACACAGGGTCAAACAATACACACACCATAAGAGCATAAGGGACATCAAATGACTCGTAAACCCTGAAGCTTTTAAGAACGCGCGTCCTAAATCATTTAGTCATTTTCAGCTGTCAATCAGAGCCAGCTGTTACCATCCACACCCAAAAGGTGCGTGTAGCCTCTATCCATCATAGTCCAGGACCAGGCAGTAGCTGTTTACAGGGTGTGGTCACATGACCCATCAATAACTGGAGGAGCTGGCATTGAAAAGGAGGGGCTAATTCAGTGATCTGGTCACATGTCCTGGATGACTCAGCCAATAAAGAAATAGGCTGCTAATCTGATCAGAATACACTGTATAGACAAAAGAATTGGGACTCTTAATCATTGAATTCAGGTGTTTCATTCAGACCCATGGCAACCGGTGTATAAAATCAAGCACCGAGCCATGCAGTCAGGTTTACAAACATTTGTGAAAGAATGGGTCATTCTGAAGAGCTCAGTGAAATCAAGCATGGTGCTGTCATAGGATGTCACCTTTGCAATAAGTCAGTTTGTGAAATTTCTTCCCTGCTAGATATTCCACAAGCAACTCTAGGTGGTATTATTGCAAAGTGGAACAGCAGAAGCTCAGCCACAAAGTGACAGACTACATAAAGCAAAAGAGCGGGATCGCTGAGTGTTGAGCCACATGGTGTGTAAAAGTCGCCAATGCTTTGTTGACTCAATAGCTGCAGAGTTCCAAACTCCCTCTGGCATTAACCCCGGCATGAAATCTGTGTCCCGCGGACTTCATGGAATGGGCTTCCGTGGCCGAGCAGCTGCATAAAAGCCTCTCAGTGTCAGATGGAGTGGTGTAAAGCATGCTGCCACTGGACTCTGGAGTACTGGAGATGTGTTAGGTGAAGTGACGAATCACGCTTCTCTGTCTAGCAGTCTCATGGACGAGTCTGAGTTTGGTGGATGCCAGGAGAACGTTACCTGCCTGCCTGCATTGTGCCAACTTGGTGGAGGAGGGATAATGATCTTAGGAGTTTTACTTACAAAAAATGTTCTGAAGGCAGAAGGCAAAATGATTGATTCAGAGACATAACCAATAAGATTTTGGAGGAGGTGGATTCAAACAACAAGAGGGGCGGGCCTAACCAATCAGATGTTTTGGTCTCACCTCCTCTAGTGTCATTCTTTGACAAGTGTATCCACTACTGATTTTTCCTTCTTAATTTATCAAAAATCTTTAAATGAAGTTACTTTGATGACCAATTAAAATAGTCTCTATCTTTGGAGACTATTTGCTGTATTTTCATTTCATAATATTCTCCCATGTTTTGTGATTGATAGTTGTTGAAATATGGAAACATGGATGGAAACATCCATCCAAAGAGAAACTAGAGTTGATTGCACTGATTGGATCAGTCCTCTAGGGTGAGTTGAGCTGTTTCTTTGAGTTGAGCTTGTTTATTTGATAGCTGGACAAAAGAAGCATTTTAATCGTTGCTCAAAAGTAAGAACAATGCTCGACACCCAATACAGGTTTGCAGGGCCACACAGAGAGTGTTGAAAGGCAGGTGTTTGCCCGGGGGGGGGTCCTCCTCGGTAAACTTGCAGTATTGTCGGAGATCAAAAAGGAGCCCTAAAAGGGGGGTACTTTCAACTGTTCAGACAAAAGGGGGCAGTACTCAGGTACCCCCTCCCAGCACATCCCCAGGATGGGAAAAGCAAGATGACCACAATGACCCATAGTTATTTGTGTTTTAGCTTGTACCGCAAAGTACACACGATAAGAAAGAGGTGCACTTTTCCCCTGTTATATGCCTACTCGAAATTATCATTTTGTGCCATCCATGCTCTCTTGCTGTCGGTAAATCCCATGGAATGCAGAATGCATCTGAACAATTCAATTCAAATTTATTTATGTAAAACATTTTCATAATATTAAATTGTCTCAAAGCACTTAAACTTGTTTCAAAATGTTTCTGTAATTACAAAAAAATTACAATTCATTATATAAAGCAAATTATATACTTGGATACAGTTATCGGGTCCCTTTGTACAATTATAGTTTAAGTAAACATTTCAGCTCTTTCCTGAAAGCAATTAAACAGTCTACGTTATCCATCCATCCATTTTCTGCAATCGCTTATCATATTCAGGGTCACAGGGGGTCCAGAGTCTATCCCAGAGGCTACGGGCACAAGGCAGGGAACAACCCAGGATGGGGCACCAACCCATCGCAGGGCACTCTCACACACCATTTACTCACACACACATATGGGCAATTTGGTAACTCCTATTAACCTCAGTGTATTTTTGGACTGTGGGGGAAATCCAGAGTAATCAGAGGAAACACCATGATGACACAAGAAGAACATAGCAACGTATGGAGCCATGGCAGAATCTCGAGCCCGGGTCCCAGAAATATAAGGCATATATCTAATATTTTTTTCTGTTGTCTGTTTCATACCTATTATTGTTGTGGTTACTGGGCTTGTTTGATTTTCCAAGGTTACTTTAAGAGTTTACATCCCTGAGTTGCAGTTCTAGTCAGGATTATAGTGATGTAAACATGATTTAAAAAGTAATTACATTTAAAACCCTCTATCATATTCTGTCCCACTTTGGACGCAATACCCGTTCATAGACAGTGCTACGTTATATTACTGTACAGCTTCAAAGCTTCATGCTCCCTGACAGGATCATCTTATTAATCTCCTCTGTCATTGGTATGTATGTCTTCTGGCTCTCATCCAGAATAAATAAAGGATCTGGGACCACAGCTGGACCGAAGCCCTCTTGCACCAGCTTCAGTTTCATCTGCTTGAATGTTCCGGTCAGCTCTAAGGAGCTCTGAAGTTAAAAACGGTCCATGTTAGAGACAACTATTGGCCTCTTTTAATTTGCAAAATTACAATTCTCACATGCAATGACAAGTGTTGTCCACTAGGCGGACTCCTTGTCATGTACTAAAAGTATATTTGCTACGTTACAATTTTTATGCAAGCAACTAGATTTTACATCCATTCTTCCAATTGCATATGTAGTACAGGAGCAGCATTTTCCAGTGCTCTTAAACAAGGCTATATGTAAACATTTACCTGAATTCTGATAAAGCGAGGCCTGGCGTAAGCTGGTAGGTAGGAAGCAACGTGGTTGAACATTGTACCACCATCAAATTGCTCTTCTTTTTTCAGTGTAACAGCAGCCATGCCAACCCTTCCCTCGTGACCTTTATAGATAGCAAGACAATTGACTAGGTCAGTGATTCCCAATCCAGTCCTCGGGGACGCACAGCGGTCCACGTTTTTACTCCCTCCAAGCTCCCTGCCAGACAGTCCACATTTTTGCTCCCTCCCAGTTCCCGATGAGCGAGAACTTGGACTGTCTGTTGGTCCCTGAGGACTAGATCATCTAACAACAGTTTCAAATTGTTATAATAATTATGAGAAAATGCTGTGTCTGTGTCTTAGGAACAGAACATTATTTTACCTTTGACTTCAACTCCATAAACGTTTGCTTCTTCAATGAAGTCCAACATTGTGAGAACATCAGAAACTTCTGTTGTGGCTACATTCTCCCCTTTCCATCTGTGAATTTATACAGATTACAGCTATTTAGGACGAATAATGACAGTGGGCAGACACTGTGTTGCAGTTTTTCCCCCATTAATTGTCCTAATAAAATTGTGATTTACTTAATTTGATAGTGTCAACTACCCACAGAAGTAATGTGCAAAAATACTGAAGTGTAGTTCTGTCGTTGTGAAATCAGGAAGTACCTATACGTATCTCCAACACGGTCCTGGAAGTAGATAAAGTTGTCATGGTCAGACCTCAGCAGGTCTCCGGTGTTGAAGTAGGCGTCTCCCTTTTGAAAGACATCGCGAAGCACCTTTTTCTCTGTCTGCTGGGCATTCCTCGCATATCCAGAGAAAGGGGCAAATCTGGTAATCCTGGACACTAAAAGTCCAGTTTCTCCTTTAAAGAAAAACAACATACATATTATGTAAACATTTTTAAAACTCCAAAAAAAAAACGTTGAGAAATACATATACAACCATGAGTGTATGTTTACAGTTAAAAATAACTCACCTACTGGGACTTCAACACACAGACCCCTGGAGTCTCTGACTGGCTCGTCTTTCTCTGTGTCATACTTAATCAGTGTATAGGAGTATAGTTTCTAAAGCACACACAAGAAGCCAGATTAAATGAGTGCTATGGAAGTGAATGGCATTTTATGTTCATTGTATTAAGTATTGTATGTGTGTGTCTATCATAGAAATATTTTGTGGAAAGTCTCAATTACGTTTATTATCTTGATTTCTACTTATATTCATATTTGAAGTTCTGAGTCTTACTTTGTGCAGAAAGTTGATCCTTCCGGCGGCACCAATCTTGCCTGTGTAGTTCACAAACCCAATATTCCCTTCTGTGGCGGCATAGAATTCTCTGACCGTAATGTTACCAAACCTGTCGAGGAACTCCTTCCACACATTGGCTCTGACGCCATTTCCAATGGCTAATCTCACTTTATGGTCTCTGTCATTGTCTCTCTGCGTGTGGGGAAAACATCGCATTCAGTAACTACAGAAAAAAGCTACAAAGATTATGTGCCACCATTTTTGCAATATTATAATGAATTTAACAAAAAAAGCTGGTGCACAATAACATCTTTTGGAACCAGGGCGTTTGGGAAACCTTGCGATCCGTCATGCGCTGCCGCACGTTTGGGTTTCCCCCTCCCTGTGCGTAGTGTTTCCATGTAAAGGCCACTGGCTATTCTGAGAGGGGCACACATCTACGGTGCTAAAAGCTACTTTCTTTGGCTGGGGAACGACACGCGTGACCAGCTGTGACCTGATCCCCTGTGATATGTGCAGATACTATTTCAATGGCCAAAGTGAGAGTGTTTAAGTTGCCCCTTACCCTTCCCTGCATGGCCACGTGACACTCATAAAATCTAGGGGAACGTTGAAATACACAATAAATCGGATAGTGAAAAAAGTTACCCCTCCTTCCCCTAAAAATGCCACTCTTTATAATATAATCTCTCTTTAAAAGTTGCGCCAAGTAGAATTCGACAGTCATGGTAAAACGTAATAAATCTATTTTTCTCTGCATAAAAATTTGAATGTGCTAAAGGAAAAAAGATTTAGTACGAAACACGAAAACAACGACGCATTAAATTCCAGGGTCTGTAGTTCAACATTAGGACCGTTTTGGTGGACACCAGTCCTAAAGAATGACAGCTTTGTGGAGGAGCGGCAGGTATCCGCGAACAACCAAATTTGGTGGACGCGAAAGTGAGCAGATGCTCGGAGAAAAGGCGCCGGACAGCTGCCTCGTAAGCGGGGGACGCCCCCCTGCGCAGCTGAAACATCCCCGGGCTAAGCGGGGACAAGACAGCGCAGCGGGCCTGAGGCCGTCAAGGAAAGCAGCTGTCAGAAGTTCCGAGAAAAACACCTGACACATTCAGTTCGCTATCCTCTATCAAATTTCTAACTGGACAGAGATATTTCCCCCTCTTAACTAGTTAATACAGTAGCTAATAAATCATAATTTGATTTCCAGTATGCATACTTCCATATGGCTGTAAATGGACATTTCTTTGTTATTTATAGAGTTTAAAATAGGTGGTATATGCAGTGTATGGTGCAAACATTGTTTTGATTCGTAAAATTGTTCACCGGCTTCCAGGCATTACGCATTAAATGTTAAACAGACGTACCTTTGGTGTGTTGCAGAGATAGCGCAATATCTCTCCGATGTATTGGATTACTGTCACGTTGTATTTTCTGCAATCATCCCAGAACTGGGAGGCTGAAAACTTACGTCGTAATACTATTGTTGTGCCTAAAAATTGCCAAAACATAGAAAGAAAACCTTTATCAGTTTTTACATTGTTACAGTTATTATTTGAAATGCCAGATATCAGCAGTGGAAGTAGAAATCAAATATTCCGATGTGTATTGTTTTCCATAATAATGAACAAACTAAAAAAATTATATAATTGATTTCTTAGGGCTACGTGGTTCCGTGTGTTTCAATTCAACTCCGCAGTCTATTAATAAATAACTATAATACAATCTTTACTGTCAGTAGTGATTAGGATCGAACTTTAACCCACTTAGATAAGTATTCAACAAAAAGGTAAAGGCTTCTGGTTTCTGGCTGACCCAAGCTCTAGTTCTGGAGATAATATGCAAAGACTTCATTCACTTGCATCCTCACGAAAAAATTGCATCTGAAATAAACTTGTTACTGTGCTACAGCAGACCTCTCAAGAGGTTCCATTAAACCTGGAGTTCGTCTCAGGAAGCACAGGGCACAAGGCAGGGGACACTGGCATGGATGACAGCCCATGGCAGTACACACACTATTTAGAGATACCAGTTTACTTAACTGTTTTATGGACCTAGAGGAAATCGATGTTAAGTTAGCGGTCGAGTTGGTGCCCGTGTGACCCTGTCCCAAGTGCCTTTTCCCCGTTTGGCCAGCAGTTTGTGCTGGGCTTCCTGTTTGCTGTTTTCCCTGCTTCTCCAGCCACCTTGTGGCTCTGTGGCTTGATGGTGCAGCTTAGAGGCAGACACCCCTCTGTCATGAGTTTGAGGCTGGCTTTTGTTTAATATATTGGTTTTATTTTTATCCCTTGGTGTCTGCTATTGTTTATCCATGTCTTTGCTTTGTTTCCCTGTTTACGGTTTACTCTGCCCATGCCTTGTTTTATTATGTTCTGTTTTGCTTGTGTTCATAGTCTTTCATATTGCTGTTAGCCCTCAGTGTTTATTAATGTTTCCCAGTCTCTAATGCTTGTTAATTGTAATATACCCCACCTGTTCCTTGTTGCCCTGAGTCCTAGTGATTGGTCAATTTGATTATGGTTCTCATCTGTCCTGTGTCATATCTTGTTAGTTGTGTATATAAGTGCCTGCTTTTGTTCTATTCCTCAGTGGGTCATTGTGGCTGCTTCCCAGTGTTAGCAGTGTCATTGTTAGTTGTTGTCATGATAGTTATCCCATGTCAGTTACTGCAGTTTTTCTGTGTTCCTCTCTGCCTTTAGTATTGCTGTTCCCAGTGTTGCTCCCTGACTTAGTTTCTGTTTTGCCTGTTTTGTTTTGACCCCTCACAGTCCATTTATTTTCTGTTTCTTCCTTTGCGTTCTGTTTTGTTAAATAAACCCCTTTTGTTGAGTTCTGCTACGTGGATCATCGCTCCTTCATCATGCCCCACCATAACAGAGAACATACAAACTCCATATACACTGAGCCAGGGGCAAGAATGAAGCCCACAGCCCTGGAGATATGAGGTCACTGTACTCATTACTGTGCCAAAACAGGGCTGGTGGCAGGTCAAATATGAAGGGAGGGCTACATGATACTCTGCAGGGGCTGTGGGGTGTTCACCCTTAAAAAGAAGCTCACTTCCTTCCTCTTTACAATAATCAAATCTGTGATTGGTTGACATTTGCCAAGCTTTGGGGTGTGCCAGGCTTGTAATTGGCTGAGCGAGGCCCATCCTGGCACCATTACAGAGCTAGACCTGTCATATCAACGAAATCACCTGTCAATCAGCCTTATATGGAAGAAACTGGACATTGGGGGCAGCATGGGGCACTGTGGGCTAAGCCTGTGTGCCTGTAATCAGAAGATAGCCAATTCTAACCCAGCCTCAGCACGTCTGCAGGTCCTTGAGCAAGGCCCTTAACCCCCAGCTCCCTGGGCACCACAACAGGTGGCTGCCCTTCACGGACAGCTTAGTCTACAAAGAGTTGGGGGAGGCATAAAGATAATTTCCCCACGGGGATCAATAAAGTATCAATTATTATTATTATTATTATTATTATTGATTAAATAATTATCCTTTAATAAGACTAATGCTAAAATGAGGAATATAAACAAGAGAGTGAAGATTACAGTCCAGGGTGACTGACATACATTTTGTTAGTCAGAATGAGGTGTAGTGCAGACCACAGTTAGAATTCAGGTAATGTATTTTTTATATAAAAGTATAATGTCTTGGATCCTTAGATATATCTACATGCTAATCCCACTTTTGAGCTTCAACGGCTAAATACAGGTGCTTGCCCAGTATTCCACCTTTTATGACAGAAAGTAAATTTTACCTATTTCTGTGGATCCAAGGAAGCCTATGATAAAGCCAGCAGCGTGATACAGAGGCAGATTGATGTAAACAACGTCCTTCGGAGTGACACCGTTGGTCGTCAGCACCGCCATGGCGATCAGAAGGCGATGCTGATTGACTACAGCTGCTTTCGGGAGGCCTGGAGTGAAGGTGCAGGGAGGCAGTGCTTTAAAGTTAAAGCTTCAGGACTGACTGACGCTGCACTGGAAAGCTGGAGTTTTCTGCATGTCTCACCCATATGCGGCTACAGTTAAAATGCTGCCAGTTCATGCCTAACAAAGCCGATACCCATGCATGCAAAATGTAAACATCACAGAAACACATGGTTTACATAAGGACACTGAATGAGGGTAGTTCTGAAATTTAACATAACTGAACATGATTAAATACCGAAACACACTGAAATTGAACTAACACAAAGTGCCATAAATGGTTCGAAGAATGTATATTGATGTTACAGGAAAGGAGTTGAACGTGCCTGTTGTTCCAGATGTGTAGATGTAAACAGCTGGGCTTTTTAATGTTATGTTCGACCTGGCTGATAGCGGAATGGGCTCATCCGACGCCGCCTCCACCTTGTCCAGCAAGGTCACCATACCCTGGGTGCTCTGCTCCTTTGCCATGACAAACACAGTGACATCCTGCTCCTGCAAGGCGGGGAGCACTTCCCGCACAGCATCTGTGAGGTCTGAAGAGTGGGGCAGGAATACGGAGGAGCGAAGAAGTTATGACTAAAGTTATGACATAAAACTAAGAGTCAGAGGTGGAAAGTACAAATCCAGACCAAGGTTTTGTTCCAACCAAACAGTATACTCTGAATACTCTGTGACTGTGACTCTTTATCCTCAACTGGTTGGTTGAAACATGGTCTGGATTTATACTTTCTGGTCCTGAACTTCCCATTTCCATGTGCAAACAAGGTCTACATGCATGTTCACTTAGAACAGGAGTGGCCAATCTTATCCGCAAAGGGCCGGTGTGTATGTGGGTTTTCGCTGCAACTCCCTAATTAGATTACTAATTAGAGGACTGATTGGCTGAAGAGTCCTCACACCTGGGTTTGAACAGCTGACCTACAGGTTATCCCAAAAACCTGCAAACACACCAGCCCTTTGCGGATAAGATTGCCCACCCCTGACTTAGAACATTGTGATCAGACAGAGACCAATGTACTTAACGGTGTATTTCGTTTAAACCCAGTTCAAGAAGGAGTATGATTCAAGAATGATCTGGAAAAGAAACACTGTACACTGGGCATTCTCATTAAACACACATACATACACATTTCATTTTGATTCAAGAGAAAAGTTTGGTTAGTGTTTCCCCAGGCTGAGCAATGCATTTGATATTCCTCCGTAACGTTGCTGAGGATTAAATAAATAGGTTACATACAGATGTACAGAAATAAACATTTCAAAGCAAATCACCCTAGTTAATTAAATGAAATTATTTTCACTTTTTACCTGCAGCTGCAATTAGGACTTTTGCCCCACAGCAGCCGAAACAGTGCAGGAGAGACTTTGACCTGACGTTGTGATTGAGCAGAGCCACTGAGCAGCCCAGCTTCTCCAGCGCGAGCCAGGTGAAAATAAACGCCGGCTCGTTTCCCATGTAAAGCGCCGCCGTGTCCCCCGCTTGCAACCTGCTGTGCCTTTTCAAAGCCTGGGCGACTTTGTTGGCTTTTGCGTCTGTCTCCCGGTATGAAAACGTTTCATTTTCAAAAATGATGAATGGTTTTTCGGGGTGCTTTGCCACTTGCTCGTAGAATTTGTCTAATACAAAAAATAATCTTTTCCCCATCGTGCGCCTAGCAAACTTGATCAAAGCTCTTATAATTTTTACCATATACAAGCAGTCCATCCAAAAGTAAGGAAAATACACATTTATAACCAGTGGTAATACAACCACGGTGGCAAGAAATGCCGAGAAAATGTACATTGTAATCAAAATCAGATGCACATGAATTTATTGCCGAACTATGTTTATCCACCAGTTGAATGAAGTCAGAAGAGCATTATTCTGAAGTATAGCGAGTACACCTAGCTTCCAAATAAGTGTGGACTTTGCTAAATCGGTAGTTTTTTTTCCAGCGTGAAGGCGGAGCATTGTGATCTTCAGTGATTTGCACTGTCATATTTCGAGTACTCTTGTGCTTACAAAGGCTGTGCCGACTTCCCGCAACCGTATTACATTTCTGTTAGCCAGTCGGCTTATTTAAAAATTGTAGCGGTGCATCAATATTTAGTAAAGTTATAAACAGTGATAGTGGGTATTGTAAACGCTTTGATTTAAAAGTCAGATTATAGGCCAACAGTTAAGTCATTTTAAGTATCTTATACACTTGTAACCCTATTATTTCGACTCTCACCAGTCTCAGAGGCTGTGGGTATAAAACGGGTTACAATGAAGTAAAGAGTATTGATAATGTTTTTGTAGTCTTCCTTGCAGAATAACCACAACGGCAGGACGGCCTTGACTCAGCTTTATTTTTTAGCTCTCTCCCTCAAGTGTTTTCCCCAAAACGGCACCCCCCAGAACACTAGCACATAGGAACCAAAATAATACAATATGGTAAAGCAGTGCATGAATAAAATAATTACTAGATATAACAAATGTGTCATTATAAAATAATATTACTGCAGTCCAATAATAAATAAATAATTACTGCCTAACATAAATTACCCTTCATACTCAAATAAGAATATCTTTGCCCCAATAAAGGTTACACACTGCCCGTCCAAAAAAAAAGTCGCTATTTGAATTTTTTGTTGGGCCGTCTTTAGCTTTGATTATGGCGCATATTTGTCATGGCATTGTTTCCACATGCTTATGCAACATCTCATCCTTTATTTTCATCCAGATTTGCATTCATTTCTCACCAAGATCCTGTACTGACAAGTGAGTTGAACCACTCCATAAAGCCTCCTTCATCACATCCCAGAGACCTTCAATGAGGTTAAGGTCAGAACTCTGTGGTGACCAGGTCACGCTTAAAAATGATTCCTCGTGCTCCCTGAACCACTCTTTCACAATTTGAACCCATTGAATCTTGGCATTCTTGTCCTGGAATATGCCTATGCCAACAGGGAAGAAAATGATGGATGGAGGTGTAACCTGGCAATTCAGTAGATTCAGGTATACTCAGCTGACTTCACTTTATTGCTGTCATATGGCGTAGAACACGGACCAGGGAAGCAGGCGAACAAAGGCAGGAACGGGGTTAAACGAAAGGGTTTAATGGGAAACCACGGCACTACACGAAAATACAACAATATAGCGCACGACACTGCAATGACAGAACTCGGGAAACAAACTCTGACGTGGACTTAAATACACCGTACTAATACAGACAATGAGAAACAGCTGTTAAACACAGGGAATCGACATGAGGTTAACGAGGGGGCGGGGGCGTGGCACAGGAGGATCAGCACGATCGGGGTGTGACAATTGCTGCATAACGTTGCAGGACTGTAATAATGATCTAGTCATTGGCTTTTAAGTATTTGCTGATATAAATTCAAATGGCGACTTTTTTTTT
This sequence comes from Paramormyrops kingsleyae, assembly GCF_048594095.1. Classification (NCBI taxonomy): domain Eukaryota; kingdom Metazoa; phylum Chordata; class Actinopteri; order Osteoglossiformes; family Mormyridae; genus Paramormyrops; species Paramormyrops kingsleyae. The sequence goes on along the minus strand of NC_132807.1, from coordinate 6,811,347 downwards.
TGGACGGGCAGTGTAGTTATGCACTACCAAAACAGGTAATCTGATTTACTTAAAAATCTTATATTGAATGAATGTGAGCATTACAAGATGTCTTCTAATATCTAAAGAATACAATTTTCAAAACACTACATTGTAATTAACTATACCATGTTGATTAGTGCTATTTTGAAGATGAATAATATAGAAGGCACTTTAAATAAAAAATATAACACAAAAATCAAAGCAGACCTGTAGACATAAATACATTTCGTGGGGTGTAGATTTTTCTGTTCTGGCTGGGGGGGTCAAACCTGGAAATTCACTATGTGGCTGCATGGTCCGAGTTGTTTTGAAGTTGCACTATTGAGGAATGCTGTGGAATGCGGGGGGAGGGGGGATAGATTTGATCACCAGCAGCCTCACTTCAGCTAACCCAGTTAATGTCACACACCCAGTTCATGTAATGTAATCCATCTAGTTCTAACTGTAGAAACCTCTGAATTAGGGTTTTATAGGGTACATTTAACTGGGTATATTCAACAAGAGAAGTACGTGAGGAGAATGTAGTGAAGGCGAGCTTTGTTGTGTTTTCCTTCTGTTTAGTTGTGGAGTTTTGAGTCCATTTTGCGTTGGGGGTCTAATCATGTTTAGAATTTAGGGCAACCTGTTCGGTTAAGCCATGCTTCCCAGTGTCTCTGCTGTGTGTTGTGTTGTGGTACCTTAGATCTTAGACTTGTCATATTTGATGGGGAATGCTGTTAGGTGGTGCCATCTAGAGGGTCCAGTAGAGTTTTCCACGTCTTTCTTGATTATTTTTTGTTAGATTTCGGTTTCTGATTACACATTTCTGGTGGCATTAATTAAATAGGTGAATAGAATAAGATGTCAAAAACAGCTAAGTGGGTTATTCATGGCAAATAGTATGAGGTGTATTGAAGATTATGGACAGGCGGTGATTAGCCACCTATTGAAGGGACAGGCAGTTGGACCTGGCAATATGCAAGCCCAGGATGAGAAGAGTGGAAGAGTTCTCGTGCTCGACCACCTGCAGCTGCTGGTCCTGAATGTACCAGTTGGCACCAAAACTCAATGACAGGCTGAAGGCAATGTCCTGTAAGATGCTGGGAGCTGCTGCCTGACCTTGTGGGAGTGTTGTCCCCATTCTAGGGATTTCTTGGTCAAACCAAAGGCCTTATCTGCAGTTCAAAGAATACTCTGACATTTCACCTACTCAGGTTCTGGACAGCAGGTAAATTTTCTAAATTCACAATGAGAAATGCAAAGATGACAAGTAGCAAAGACCTTAATTACAATGTCAGCATTCTTGTTGATTAATACTACAGAAAACATGAATCCCAATACCATTATGGATGGCAATACACCAATGAACCACTAGGTCCAAGCATACTAAATATGATCTATTTATATTAATATTTTGGGCCCCATGGAAGGGATTTTGGGCCCCATGGAAGCATGCCATGTTGGATCTCCAGACCAGACCAATCCAATCACCCCCCCAACAACCTGTTTACCCACAACAGTGGATTTGCCTCATCAACAGCTTTTTTTCTTCTTCTTCCTGCATTGCCAAATGTAACATTTAATGTGTGGAACTATAGGATATCACGAATATCGCCTATGTCATCCGGTATACAGTGACATTTTGTGGGAGTTTTAGTACTATCAAAAATACTACTTAACGAAATCTGAAAGTTCCTCACCTGTATAACGAGTTTAAATGCTTTTTTTGAATAAATATTTGGGAAAATGTTTTTATATCTAAAGTGCAAAATTCTGGTTTAGTGGGGTTTTTCCCGTCGGCGTATCTGATTGGAACGGTACCATAGTCAAAAGAAATAAAAGCCATAACATATTTCTGCGATAGTTTCTTTTTTTTTTTTTTTTTATTCTGCAGGGGTAACTGGGCACAGTAATACCGTAACCTATTGCCTCAACCTTAAACAGAAACCGGAGATTAGAAGGTTGCAGCAGTATCAAGGTTATTTAAGAAATTATTTAACAATTTTCTTAAAATCATTTTGTCATGACACGGATTCTTGTTTTCCATTATTAAATCCGAGTTCTGCAATCGCGGATTTGCATGCATAAATCCCCTCAGTTATCCAGATTATAACGGTTATTTAACCACTTACATAAAAAGCTTTTCGTCACGTACAGCCCCTGATATCTTAAATGGCAAAGTAGGTTGAGCTGAAAGGTACGGTTTTTATATCACGTTCTGCCACGTCGCTTAGTCGGAGTTCTGCTAGGGGGCTGATATGCGTGACTTAAGGTTTTAAAAGCGGGCGATTCAAAGCCAGTTTTGGGCCACCAGAGGGCCTGGTCTACATCATTTTCGTTAAGATTGTGTTGAAATGCATGCATGTAACCAAGCGCAGGCAAGTACGACATAATTAAATCACCGCGATCACTCATAAAACTCACCTTGCCACCGCATTTTTATTCAGACATGTTTCCGATGGAGAAGAAAATTATAATTTCCCACATTCTCTGATTATTACAATATATTCTTGACGGGATGGCGTTAACGCATGGTTGCCCATTTTTGTTCAAATCCCTGTGTAAAACGTATGTGTAGGTCTATCGATAAGAATGTGGTGAACAAAGTCGTTAATGACAGAAAATCGTTAGACTAAGGACCCGTTAGCTACGCATTTAGTAGAGAATAAACGACTTTTGTTTGGTTAAACTTAGCACGCAGATTTGAAAATATTTAATCGATGGCCGCAGCTGCAGATTCCTGAAAATAACTTAGGCTATATAGCAATCCATTCTAAATGCACGGAATGAAAATTTAGTACGTTAAGGTATTTTTTCAATTAAAAAGCATATTTTATGCGCTGCACATAGGCTACGTTTTCGCACTAAATATCAATTTCTCCTTTTCGCTTTTATATAAACGCCATTTCAGTCAGCCCATCTTGTTGCGCCACTTTTCCCCCCTTTTCTTAGATCCAGGGCGGGGGGACTGATAAGAATGTGCTGCCGCAACGTATCGTCTTTCGTGGTGAATTTTTAAAAGTCACGTTGCTTCATGACTCTTAATAGCGACCAATAGGCTACCAAGTGTCGCTGAGGTATAAATGGGTCCCGCAGCACCCAATCTCAAATACGGTCTCCGAGGTACTAAATCTGAGCATCGCTAGTTGCCAGAATCCCCATTTTCTTTTAAGTATCGGGCTCGACGACAATGCTGCGAGTAAGGTGTCTGAGAGGAGGTAGCAGGGGGGCTGAGGCAGCTCATCTTATTGGAACTATGGTTAGTATAAATTCATAATTATTTTCAATCATAAATAACAAAATAAAATTCATGCATTCTCTAAAGATGGCCTGCTACTCATCGACTTTTGTGTTTAGTATGCAAACATTTTATAGCATTTAAACAGCGACATCACTGTCTTGTCGCATAAATTGTCAACCGATTAAAAATCTGAACATTTTAGAGACATTTTCTGCAGAGATTAACTCTCTTTCGATGGGAAAAAATCGAATCATTCCAAGCAATTTTTTTTTTTTAATTTTTGGTTTTCTGTTTAAATACACAAGTCATTTTCTTCAATAGTTTCTTGTACAACTATGAATGACAGAACAGCTGTCTTTGGCACCTGGCCTGCCTGAACGCCCTCGAAAACCTTGAAAGTTATCTACTGTACGGCTATAGATATCGAATTAATGTAGTACTTGGCTGAAAATCAACAGGGTTTACCGTCAAAGGCTTATGTTACCTCATTGAGACGGCAACAAAGGATTTAAACTCTTTAATATCTGATGAAATAAAAATTAATCGAATTAAACAGTATGTGTGCATCTTGACATTCTCATCGTATAACATTTTATCTGCGAAATCCTGCTTCACCGTACTTTTTTTTCTCAAGATTTATTGCCGATAAAAATAAATTGGGCAGATAAAGGCTCGACTTTCATGTAATAAGCCAATTAATCGGTTTAGGCTGCAGTGATCCGCTCCCTTGACGACGTGGCCCTAAACGCCCTCTAGGTTGGCCGAGCTGTGACTGGGTGGGTGCAGAGAGCATTCCGGAGCACCGCTAGCTCGGCCGCGGCGGTTCAGCCCGCAGCCGCCGACGAGGATACCGTGTCCGATTCCGATCGCCTCGAGTGTCCCGTCTGCGCCTACAACGAATGGGACCCGCTGGAGGAAGTCATCGTTGGAAGAGCCGAGAATGCTCGCGTGCCTCCATTCACTGTGGAGGTCAAGGTACGGTATGGAAATTAGAAAGTGCACTTTCGAAATGTATTATTTTTTACTTTTTTTTGCGAATTTTGTCTTCTAACTATATTTAACATACTACCGTTAACTTGAATTCTTACAGGCTAACACATATGAGAAGTACTGGCCCTTCTACCAAAAATATGGGGGACAGACATTTCCTGAGGAACACTCAAAGAAGGCTGTGGCCGAGATTGAGGAAATGTGCAATATTTTGCGCCTGGAGGGGGTTACCGTGAGGAGACCTGAACCGATCGACTGGTCTTTTCAGTACACAACCCCCGATTTCACATCTACAGGTGGGATTGGTCTGTCTGCTACCTATCCTCCAGGCTTTCTGATGTGCCATTTCTTATTAGTTTGTGTAAGTTATTAGGCTTAGGGCTAAAGTTTTGTCCTCAGCAGTTCCCTTTGTCCTTTGGAAGATATTATCTAACTTTAGCCCCCCTAAAAAATGCCCACCCCCAAATAAATGTGTGCTTATTTGTTTAAGTTATGCATAGTTTGCCATCCTCCCCCTCTAGTAAAGACTCTGCCCCCCTATCCATTAATCTCTAAGTATGCCCCCTGCTTTTTTCTTCTGAAGCTTCTCTCAGGGGTTGACTAAGGCACCATCCTGGAGGTTGGGCTGTGCTTTTTCCAGGAGAACTCAGACCATCTTGTCTTCCTCCAGGCATGTACGCTGCAATGCCCCGTGACATTCTTCTGGTCGTGGGGAATGAGATCATCGAAGCCCCGATGGCATGGAGGGCTCGCTTCTTCGAGTACAGGGCCTACCGCCCCCTCATTAAGGAATATTTTCAAAAAGGTGCTAAGTGGACCACGGCCCCAAAACCAACCATGGCTGATGAACTCTATGACCAGGTAAAAAAATGTCTTTGAAGCAGCTTATCAATCAAGGACAGGCAGGGGCGTGGAAATCCAAACTGCGATATCCTTATCCATACACTTTGCAAACAGAACCCAAATGGAGACATGTGAACAGGCACTGCTTATCAGAAAAAAGTGGCAAGTCAGCACTTTGTGGAATTGAGAAATGCAGGTCGATAACTTACCATAGGACATGTCAGTTCATTAAATCCTGATCTTTATAAGTATCTCACTCTGAAAGACGCAGGAAGATGTTTTGAGCTCAGGGTGTTGAAAGTCGGAACGATCAATAGACTTTACTGAAGTTATTTTGCATCGTTGACAGCAGCTACCAGCAAGATAACAAGCATGAAAACGTAGACTGGTGTTTTTGGTTTTTATGGTGCAGGTATGGGCAGACTGCTCTACAGCATTCTGAAACTGCATTACTATCAACAAACAGAGGGGGCGCTAAAGCACTTCAGCAACCCTATTTTAAGCATTTCTGTTAGTTCTGGCTCACTTGGTGCACCTTTAATTCTTGGTTGTGGTGTAAATATTACCTGTGAATTGTGTCTACAGGATTACCCCATCCGAACTGTGGAGGACAGACACAAACTCGCTGCTCAGGGAAAGTTTGTCACCACAGAACATGAACCCTGTTTCGACGCTGCCGACTTCATCCGTGCCGGGCGGGACATTTTCGTCCAGAGGAGTCAGGTGAGTTTCAAAGCCCAACACCAGCGGCAGTGTGGCAGGATTATTCAGCAGGAGATCAGAAGGGTTTGGGTGTTTTCAAGGGTGGGTCCAAGCAAATGCAGCCCAAAACTAAACAAAGACCTTGAAATACCAAGGCTGGTTTATCATTATGTGGGGCTGTTGTCACTCTGGAGGGCCATACGTAGGTAAAAATGTTACCTAATCCTTCCATGACACAACAGCAGACACTTTGTAGCTAAAATAAAACAGTAGCATGGAGATAGCTGAGTAATTTATTAAATTTATAAAGACAATTTGTAAATGCACAGGAGATATCTCAAGCATCACGCTCAGTGCTTCAAGATTTTTTTTTAAGGTGACAAACTTCATGGGGATAGAGTGGATGCAGAGACATCTGGCTCCCACCTACAAGGTGCATATCATCTCTTTCACGGACCCCAACCCCATGCATATCGATGCCACTTTTAACATCATCGGGCCAGGCCTGGTACTGTCCAACCCGGATAGGCCCTGCCACCAGGTGAGTGTCCTCTTTGTGTACTATACTAACTATGGTCATGGTAGCATTTATGTATCATATTTTTTTGTCAAGTTTATTTGGAAGCTGAGAATTTTTTTTTTATGAAGATTAATTTTAATTTTTAGGCCTGAGCACCAATATGTGGGATTATTGAAATAGACCTACTGTACATTAAACTTAAAATACATTGCTATTAATTTTGTCCTCCCTAAAATAAAGTAGGTAAACAATATACACACATGAACTTTTAGTTACTGACGTAAATTATCCATAGACTTTGTAGAATAATCGTAGAAACTGTGGGTGGTCACAAAAAAGAAATTCTTGCATTGCCCATCATTACATGTCGTATGCTGCCATCTGCTGGAATAATTCTGTAAATCACTGACATCACGCTTCTTCTTCTTCATTAATTGCCCGTTAACAGATAAAAATGTTTGAGAAGGCTGGTTGGAATGTGGTGAAACCTCCGACACCTTTGATTCCTGATGGTATGAGAAAACTAATCTGATACTGAAAGTCTCATTCTGTTTGCGTTTTCTTGTAAGGAGATGTTAAATTTGGCAGTTTTTGTAGTGTGATCAAATAATACTGATGAGTGAATGGAAAGAGATCAGCTTAACCCTGCTCACATGTTACCTGTCATCTTAGATCATCCCCTGTGGATGTCCTCGAAATGGCTGTCAATGAACGTCTTGATGTTGGATGAAAAGCGTGTAATGGTTGATGCCAATGAGACGTCCATTCAGAAGATGTTTGAGCGTCTTGGTGAGTTTATGCAGACATTTGTATTTGTACAGGCAGCAAGGGGATGTTTCAGTCCAGTCTTATGCTTTTGCGCTGCTGTTTAATGGAAATTTTTCAAAACGGAATGCAATGTATTTGGTCTCTGAGGGCATTTGGAGAAGGTACTGACTTAGTGGGCAACGATCTTAAAGACATAAAATATGGGCCAAAAAATAACATCGTTATTTTTCAACAGGTTTCCTTCAGTATTTCTGTAGTCTGTGAACTATACCTGAACACATATTTCATGTAGATCTGCCGGCTCTCCACCACCTTTTAGTGTCAGGAGAGCAGCGTTTAGCTCGGATCCCAGAACTTTCATGTTGATGAGTCTGATTGCATTCTCGCAGGCATCACACCCATCAAGGTGAGCATTCGGCATGCCAACTCCCTGGGAGGAGGCTTCCACTGCTGGACCGCCGATGTGCGCCGCAGAGGCACTCTGCAGTCCTACTTCAGCTACTAGTCCTGCCAGAAAAATGATCAGCTTTCACTGAGCTTTTGCGTGCCTACGTGCCGGAAAACAGCGAGCCACAATTTTTATCTCTGCATGATTTATCAGTGCTGTAAGCATTCGCGCAAAAAAGCTGTCCTTATCTTCCTTAAATCTCAGTTCAGTTCAGTTCATAACAACTAAAAGTGCAAAATGCATCTTATCTGATCAGCTGCTATTAAACACATTAATAATTGACCCCTTGTTCATCAGCCAGACAATTGATAAGTAGGCAGGGTGTTTTGATAAACTAGGAGGAGGAAGGATTCAGACATTTTAACCTACCTCCCACTGAATGTCACGTTTTCAAGACAGTCCCAAAAACTGGTGTTCATCATTTTCTTAAAGTTCTGTAAATGTTTAAAAATGACCAGATGTGTTAGTCTTAATTGTAGGTCATGATATAAAATTGACTTGTATACTCAGGTATTTTATAAAATGTGTATTTATTTTGTTTGTTTTTTCATTTATATTGGGTCATGCATTTCTTTGTCTCCCACCAATGAATATGTAATCATTTTCCTTCAGATCAATAATTATAGGGTCCATTTATATTATTTCAAGTCTACAGCATATACCTATTGCTTGGGTCACATCTACAACACCGAGTCTTTGGCCCGTTTGGACTGCTAAACTGTTTTCATAATATTTGCATGAAAAGAACATTTAATAAAACTATCAATTGACATGAGTTCTCATGGGCATACAATAAAGGATATATGGTATGTATCTTTGCTGAGAATCCATATTGCTGTTCTGAAATTGTAGTCCTACAATTCATATATATATATATATATATATATATATATATATATATATATATATACATAGATGGATGGATGGATGGATGGATAGATAGATGAAATAGGAGCCTAGACGATCTGTTTATGTGGAAAACCGATTGTAAACAATATTTCTTTTGTTTTTGCTGCTAAACTTTGCATGCAAATCTGTCCTTCAAATTTAAATAAAGATGCATTACATTATTGTTGGTCACAATGCTGAGCTTTTGACCGTAAGCTATATTTTTTGCGTTGCTAATTGTCTTTGCAGGTCTGGTGTGATGCAAGCGTATTTTTAATGTGTTACTTCATCACCTCAAGCAGTAGCGCTCCTGCTGTCCGTCAATCAAATGATATCCAAGTCATGAAATTAAATACTTATTATAATAAGCGTCTATCTCGTCGATCACCAATCGTTTGTTTGTCAGCCCAAATAAACGAGATTTGTTGTACAGGTGTTCGTTTCTTTCAGATCTTGCTTCACCTTAAGCTGAGGCATAGGATCTTACAGATCTCGCGTCTGGTTCAAGGCACAGGTTCTGTAAGAAACATGCATGTCTTTTGCTGGTCCCATTCGAGTGATTTTCCTGCTTTATTTTGCAACCCCTGTCCGGTGTCTACAGCACGGAAGGGGAGTGGCTTGTAGATCGAAGTAAACCTTCTCAATTTTGAGTATCGAACGAAGTGTAGGTGTGTGTTAAAGGGGCCCGATATGCAGTAAGTAACAGTATTTTTCATCTGACAAACCACATTTTCAAAAAGTTTTAACTCATTTTGTGCACAGGAGTCGATCGTTAACGTGGACGAAAACTATATTCAAGAGGAACTACATGTGGTTTTAGAAGCCAAAGTCGGTTTGTTTTAATAGTGTAGATTATATTTAAAAAGAAGAAAAATTTGGCATGAAATCTTTTAATCTCCCTTCACTTGTTTTCACAAAAATCCCACTTTATGCCTTAACGGAAAGATACTGAATGGAAACACTTTATCAAGGAGACTATTAGGCACTATAAGAGTGACTTTGAGATGGAAGAACAGAATTTAAATTTTGATTTTGAAGAAGATGGGGTGACGAACGGACCACAACAAAAGGTTTGTTTTAAAATAAAAGTTTTGTTTTAAATTGTGCGCCTTTGTAAGTTGACAGATGGCCAGAAGGTGTTTGCAACTTTAAGAGTAAATAGGCTATCCGTAATATGATTTAAAGAGGTCGTTTTATTTAAAGGGAAAGACCACCTACCTGGTTATCAAGCAACAAAAAAGTTAAGTTCCATTTCCTCTGTGATATCTTCTTGGAATATTTACATTTGCGTAGTATTTACCCTAATATTATTTAATCGGTCTGTATCCTGTCCTGCGTTTTTTTTAACCGGCTGCTTTATGCTAACATATTAAAGATACAGTCCCATATATGAATGGGGGGGGATTTCGACTCACATTTCTGCTAAAAATAAACTGGCATCTAATCTTGCAGACTGGTCACCTTCATTCTCATTTGTCCGAATGTGAGTTCGCATTGACAGTAGGTTTTAGTAATGCACGGTGTTTGTCTTCATTCTGACCTGAACGAAGGCCTTTTACTCCTGAAGTAGACAATCCTGACTATGTGGCCTGTATCCATGAAAAATGAAAACGTGACGGTTTAAAAGGAGATTTTTGTTCAGTCATTATTAGGGGGTGCAACCCAAAAGACGTGGCTATATTTAGTCAATCTTTGTGGTAGCATGCAGAACTCGAAATAGATCAATAATGAAACAAGGTGGTATAAATATATTTTAAACCTACATAAATGCGTCTTGCATTGTCTTTATGCATGTTTGATAATTTAACAGAAGGAGGTAGGCTAATTAAATAAGATGCTAATTCAGGTGGCCACGGCATTAGCGCTCTAATTTCAGCAGAGTGTAAGCTCATTGTAAGCGCTGTAGGTTAATGAACTGCACTGCTTCCCACGGACTTCCTAAACTGGCGTTGTCAAAAATGTTAAATGAAAAACAACTTTGTTACCTTGCTCTCTCTTTGGCATTTTTTTTTCGACAAAATTCTACTTTACCCGTAAATAAGTTTAACTGTAATTAAAATACTCTTAGCTGCTTCTTGTACATTACGAGTAGATGCGTCACAGCAAAGGGAATTACAAGTTATATTTTGGTAGACAAAGTATTTGGTCAACAGAAACTGCATGGGAGACTGTGACCGACTGTCCAGGGCGCGTGGCCAGCGCGCACACGTGTAACCCCAGCGCGCACATCGCCGGCCCACTCGCAAGCGCGTCTCTGAGAGATTCTTGTCCAGTTGCACCGCCCCGGACTCTGTGTTTGCCTTCAGACCCGGTTGGTAAAGGGAGCTTTGAGGTCTTTTAGACCCCTACATCCAAAACCACAGGAAATGTGCAATTTGGCAAATGTCTGAGGGATCTTACGCAATGGAAGCATTTAGGTCTTAAATATTTGATGTCTCATTTTTCTTTTTTATGGTAGTGAGCACGTTTCTGTACTAGGACCAGAATTATTTTATCTTCTGTATTTTTGTTCATGTTGGTGCAGTTTTATGTGGGCCTTGCTCCCTTGATACATGTGCGGAAAAAGTTTAGAGACCACTCTATATTTAAGCAAATCTGCATTTCTAAATCCTGGTTTAATCGTGCTTCTGCTGAGCAGCTGGTTGCTACCAGGTTCAAAATTTCTAAGACAGCAGTACACAAGAATAAGGTGAAGTAGGAGACACTGGGAATGACCAGATACCAGCCAGGTAAAGGGCAGAAGCGACTTTCTAATGCCAGAGATGATTGTTAACTTATCGGACAAATTTTCATGAATCATAGGATGCCCTTCAAATGGAATTGGACACATTAAGTGCAGGTGTAAATGCACTGCTAGGACAGTTCGCATCAGGCTCTTAGAAGCAGGACTGAAGTTCCATAAAACAAGTAAGAAGCACTTTGTTAATGAGAAACAGAGAAGAACCAGGCTGCAGTTTGCAAAAATATATTTGCTTATGAGAGATTAGTGAAGTGAAAAATTGTGGTCTCGTATTTTTTTCCATGGCTGTATATGTGGTCAGTGTTCACTACTAAGTTTTGTCTTTGTAGGACTGGATCAGGGTCGACCACTGTAGGACACGGGCAGGCCCAAATCTTAGCTCAGCTCAGTTGATCGTAAGTTGGATTAAAACGGCTACTGTGATGTCAGTCATCAGTAAATATCATATATGACTTTTAAGCTGAGGGCAGGGTGGTGCAGTGGTTTGCACTGTTGCCTCACACTTCTGGGACCAGGGTTAACGTCTCCGCCATGGTGGCTCCATGTGTGTGGAGTTTGCATGTTCTCCCCGTGTCGTTTCCTCTGGGTACTCTGGTTTCCCCCCACAGTCCAAAAACATACTGTGGTTAATTGGAGTTACCAAATTGCCCATAGGTGTGAATGGTGTGTGACTGTGCCCTGCAATAGGCTGGTGCCCCATCCTGGGTTGTTCCCTGGCTTGCACCTATAGGCTCTGTACTCTCCCCCTTCTCCCCCCCCCCTCCCCCCATGACCCTGAATAGGATAAGTGGTTATGGAAAATGGATGGATTTTAAGCAGCATGATTTTTGCTCATCCCCAACAGAAAACTTTGTGACAGCTTGGTAGAAAAAGTTCAAGGTGATTAGAAGGTGATTAGTAAAATTTTATCGATCATGTAGAAATGCATGCTCGGCTGAGATTTAGACATCACTGCTGGGGTTTCTAGTCAAAGATTTCAAAATATGTAGTGTGATTTACCACAAGCCCTTAACAACTAAAATGCAATATAATGTTTCAATCTAAGAGTCGTTTTTTGGCTTGGATGACATTTATGGATATAACATAAATGATCATTTAAATTATAGCAACATGTCTGTTATTTACATTCTTGGCAAAAGTTTTCATCCCAAAAACCTGCAGGCACACCGGTCCTCCATGGAACAGGAGCCCCACCCTGGTATAGGCTGTCCTTGGGTATACAGCCTGGTATAGGCTGTCCTAGGGTATACAGCCAGGGACACGGCAAAAGAGGGAGTGGGTTTTTAAAGAAACTTTTTAAATTTGGCCAATCGAGCTGCCGGCGTGATTCCCCCCTCCCCCCGATTGGCAAATTTTACCAAAAGCACCCCAGCTTCCTCCCTGATTGGTAAGTTTTACCACTGGCACATTCTGCTTTGATTAGCATATTATTGATGTTCCATCATTTTCCTCTTTTGGCTCCAAAATATAGCTTGGAACCCCACAAATCCCATGATGATCTGCACTTAACAGACCAAAGATAATCCGCTAAGAACTACCCCTCCCCCCCCAAACTGAACTTTACAGCCCCCTTTACTCTGTCTGAACTGTAAACCTTAAGGCCATTAATTTCTGGATCATGAAAACTGACATTTCTATCCTCCCTGCCACATGCCACCAGCACTGTGACCGTGTCATTGTTACAGGTTTGACACAATATGTAAAATAAATAGCCTAATGCAGTGTTTCCCAGTCCAGTCCTCAGGGACCCACAGACAGTCCATGTTTTTGCTCCCTCCCAGCTCCCTGTCAGACAGTCCATGTTTTTGCTCCCTCCCAGCTCCCTGCCAGTCCGTGGGCTGTCTGTGGGACCCCGAGGACTGGGTTGGGAAACACTGGCTTAATGGCATTTTCTTTACGAAATAAGATAATAATCTCAGATATTCCTCATGTCACCTCCATAACAAGATGTCATAAATGAATGACTATCTGTTACTTGATATAGGTGACTTTCCTGACGTCCAGAAGATGGTGACGATGGGCCCTAAGTAGCTGTTCTTCCTGCTGGCCCATCTGCCTCATCTTACGTGATATTGAAGGGATTCCGGTGCCTAGCGATGCAGCCAGCATATGATGTCATAAGCGTCGTCCCACCCCAACACGCAATGACCGGAGGTGTTTGTTGGATGGTTTTAAGGATCCCACACAGATTGGTGGGCCCTGTACTTTGATTACTATGTACATTTAATAATGTGCTGTGTCTTCAGCAATAAGCCATATAGATGCCCATGAATTTCATACAGTGTTTTAATTTCATTGGTAGTAAAAAAAAAAATCGTTTTTGTGTTTTAATTAATACATTCACACACTTTATCATCCTTGTGTCATCTGTCTAAATGGATTAAAGAGCATTCAGTTTAATAATGAATTATGGTTTTTACCATGGTGGTGCAGTGGTTTGCATTGTCGCCGCACACCTCTGGGACCTGGGTTTGAGTCTCTGCCATGGCTCCATGTGTGTGGAGTTTGCATGCTCTCCCCATGTTGTCATGGGGTTTCCTAGAGGGTACTCCAGGTCCCCCCTCCACAGTCCAAAAATCATGCTGAGGTTAATTGGATTTACCAAATTGCCTGTATGTGTGCTTGTGTGAGTGAATGGTTAGTGTATGCCCTGCGATGGGTTCCCTGCCTTACAGCCATAGTCTCTGCGATCAGCCCCAGAAGCCTTGCAACCATGAACAGGACTAGCAGTTACAGAATATGGATGGATTTTAGCATGATAGAGATTTTGAATCTAAGACACCATGTGTTTTGGAGAGCTGAATTTTGGTTGTTTATAGTTAAGCTATATGACTGCAGGTCACAGTAGCACTGACAGACTGTATCAGTGGGATAAATGTTTTGTTAGGTTTGAACATTTTCAGTGATTTCCCTCTAGTGGAGGCTCATCGCCACTGTACAGGCCCCCACCAGTACAGGCTATGGTAACTTTGCTTCACACTGCTTCCATGAGGAATTGGTCCTTGAACAAATAATCCAAAACCGATTAATTTCTGTCACCTTTATTGTTAGTCGGGAGCCGTATTTTCACTTCTCCCTATCACAGGTAGACGGGCACCTTGGGCAAATGAAGTGTTGGAAATAAGCAGTAAGATGTTTGCTCGGCTGCCATTGTCTCCCCCTGAAAGCCTCTCTGACCCAGGCCACTGTGCGCTGAAGTGAGCTGACACGTACCAGAGAACTCATTAGTGAGCTGACACGTACCACAGAACTCATTACTGAGCTGACACGTACCACAGAACTCATTACTGAGCTGACACGTACCACAGAACTCACTAGTGAGCTGACACGTACCACAGAACTCATTAGTGAGCTGACACGTACCACAGAACTCATTAGTGAGCTGACACGTACCACAGAACTCACTAGTGAGCTGACACGTACCACAGAACTCATTAGTGAGTTTTTGGTTGTGTGCTGTGATATCTTTGTACCTTCATCTTCTCGTGAGGGTTTGCCTACCATTTTTGATAAGATTGGTTCAGTCAGATTAGAAACAAAGTGTTCTGGTGGGTTTGACCCCTGGGTTTGACCGCGCTTAAAGAAAAAAAAATCACTAAATTAATTTCATGCAAGACTACAAAATGGATAGTCATTTCTGTCGATTATGGTGTAAGTGAAAAATAAAATATAATCTAATTATGACCTTTTATAGAAAACTAATGATCACGACTAATGACTCTTGCTAGTCAAGCAATAGATCCTGCAGGTTCGGGGTGAGTACAGGGTGTATTTTCATTTCACAACATAATTCATTAGTTAAACTAAAACCATACTGAGTGAAAAATGACAGAGAATACAGTATTCCTTTAAGACACACTGCTGTGAATGAGCCACATCTCTGTCTGTTAGATCATCTCTGCAAGGTCTATTACTGATGCCAGTGCTACTTATTATGGGACACATTTGACATTTCGCACCTAATAGTATGTTTTCCTCGAGGCCAGGTGATCACATAGAGCAAAAGTGATTCACATACATATTGATACCTGCTCCACTGATCACCTTACTTGACTTCATAAAGTATATGATGCCTAGTCTTCTGCAGCACTCTGGAAAAGTGAAATATAGTGGGCAAACTGCTCGTGGGAGTTATGCTTTAAAAAATGTTCCAAGAGCAGAATGAAAAATGATTGGTTCAGAGAGAGAACCAATCAGATTTCAGAGGAGGTGGGTCCAAGCAACTAGAAGAGGTGGAACCAAGACATCTGGTTGGTTAGTCCTACCTCCTCTAGTTGCTTGGATCCACTTCCTCTAGAATCTGATTGATTATCTCTTTGAACCAATCATTTTTCATTCTGCCTCTCAGAAAAAAAATTGTGTAATGATTTGGCCAACCATACAAAGGTTTTGTATTTTAGTCTCATGGGGGCCTTTGGCTCCACCATTTTTCTGAGACACTTAACTAAGTCCTCAAGCACGTTATGTCCAGCTGTATGATTAAATGATGTAAAACTGGTGGACGCTGTCTTTTAAGACCCCCATTCCCTGCAATTGTCATATTATTGGGCCCGCGACCCTTGCGTCATTCTCTCTGTAACAGGCATCGGGAAGCACCACAAATCATGTGTCTTCAAAATGGATGATTCCAGATGCCCTGTGTAAAAGGGGCCCTAACAAATTTGGAACATAACTGGATTGGTTTGGGTTGGGGGCCGAATTAGATTGTAGGAACAGATTCCTTCAACCTGATCATTTTAACACACTCTTCCATTGACGACTGAGTATTTCCTGAAACAGATCTATCAATGACAGTAGCTTCCTTAATGGAATGGTAATGAGCTTTGACAATAAGCACTGTTGACACAGATAATTATTTTGAGAACTTGGGATCATTAAAACTCCTGTGCAGGGGCACCATGGGGGGTGTGGGGGGGGGGGGGGGGTGTGTGGACGATTCCAGATGTCCAACAGTGACAGGTGCCCTAAAAAAATTTGAAACATAACTGGATTGGTCTGGGTTGGGGGTCCAATGTGATATGCATCTATGGGGCCCGCAATGTCTAGCAGTGCCCCTGCTCCTCTGCTTGGTTAAATAAGTACATTTTCATCCTGCCTGTTGTCTGAGTTATGGGTATTTTTGTGTCACTCCAAGAATAGGCAGCATAGAGGTTCAGCAGGCAGTGATGCAACATCACACCTCTTGTGTATGATCCTGACACCATGTATGGTGTGCTTCTTTCCATTCTGCAGGCCTTGCTATGGATTGCATTGCCTTCAGTTTTCATTCAGTGTACAAATGAAGAAAATAGTGACATACAAAAAGGCAACAACTTGGCATTTTCTAACGGAAACAGTTTCAATGATTAAGGCCTGTTAGGTTTTCTATTAATGTTACTTTTGGTCTGTTATTTTCATTACACCACTTCTTTAACTCAAAACAGGGTGTTTATTTTCTTCTTTTGTTTCACAACTCACATTTACTCACATAAGTTTACTATGTTGATATGTATCCTGCTGGAATTTCAGAACAAAAAAAGTGATTGTTACGCAAATCAAAGACCTACAATTCAACTTCTGTATTTTATTTTGATATTGCAGGCCTGGGTGACAGCCAGTTGTTTAAAATATGCGAGAAATGCTTCAATTCATAATATTCCTTTACCTGAGCTATACATCGGACAACTAAAATACCTTAAGATTACTTGGCCTGTAAGCTAAGTTGTCCGGAAATATGACCCTTGGAAGTTATGTCAACACAAGATAGTTACGTAAGCATAGGAATATATGAAATATTAATTTCTTTAATGACATAACATATGATGTAATTTAATACTGAAATAGAATTTTATATGAGCACCACAAACAATCGTTTCTATTTCCGTGATCATCTTAATGCATGCCGTTTTTTAGTCAAAAATTTTTTTTTGATTAAATTATTTTACATAAAAATGGTCGTATACTATGAGGTGTAACCAGGATCTTGAATATAATTTGTTATTTACTGGCACGCAAAGCTCGTATTTAAGCGTCAGTATTAATAAAACCGTAAGGCGAGTTTCAGATTTAACAATATAATTTTCAAATATCCCTCTGAAGGCGGGTCCCGCCCAGCTCGCGGGGTACCTGGCGCTGATTGGTCCAGAGCGGCTCATTTGCATTGACGTCAGTAAAGGCTGTAGGTCAATCCTTGCGGGTGCTTTTATTGGATCTGCCGCTGTCAAGCTTTGCTGAAGAATTGGAAGGGCAAACGCTAGAAAGGCACTGAAAGACTAACAGAAAACAGCACTCTGCGGCTATTTTTCGCTTGTGCATTTATAAATAACAAACAGTAGGATCAATTTTTCTAACTTGAAACTTAAGGTCGCACGGCAGATCTTGTTTTTATACGATTCCATTATTCAGAGGTGGTACCACAGATAATTTGACAGCCTTTACATCATTTTTTTTTTGGGGAGGGGGGAGAAAAAAATCGTGGGCCTCTGATAAAACTGCAGCTCGTTTGAAATGCATTTTCTTCTTGTCACTTTTGTTACATAACTGCTAACGGGAATGTGAATGATGGTTTCACAAAACGGATCCTGCTTGCTCTCTGTGTTATTTTTGAGAGTTGAAATGGCATGCCTGGTTTGACCAAAACGCATTTTCTTGTATGGGGTGAGACTTCAGATCAAAGCGGCTGCCAAGACGAATTCTGCGCTTGGACAATGCTTTAAGCCTGTTGATTATGAATGGCACTGAAGTGGACCGAACTGTAGCAAAATGAGGTTTGTGCCCCCCCTGCCTTGAATTGAGAGGAGCCGATTTGTTGAAAGGGAACATTTTGTTTTTCTGGCAGAGAAAATTTGATGTTTTCTGCGTGGACAGGAGACATCGTCGATAAACGTGGATAAAAATGGATAAAGCGATTGCCTGAACCGAGGGAGACTGAGTTCAAATTCGGGAGTGAAAAGTTAAGAATTGAGTGTGTTGATGATGATGATGATGATGTGGGTACGAGGACGAAGAGGGGAGTGAGTGGAAGAGGAATTGCGTATGGAATTGAATTGTCGAGTTAAAAGTACTCCCGGATTCATGCATTTGCAAGAGAAGGGCGCATTTGTAAAAAATACATATAATTTACTTCATGTAAAAGGCAGAAAGGAAATCTATTTCCTGGTTGGGGGGTGGGGGGGAAGGAAGATATATTATTCAGGGTCACTGCAAGGGAAACGACAGAGAGCGTTTTGCCTTAAGATTATGAGAAAGGAACAAGAAGACAGCGAGATATCCGAGGCAAGAAACACAAACTGAAGGGCAGAAGCGAAGCACTTGAGCAGAAGGAATCGGCAGAATTTGGGTTGAAGTATGGGCTGTGCTTCAAGTATCCATATCTCGGATAGGGTGGTCTATCATAGTGGAAAAGACTCCGAGGATTCCCACTCGCCACAGCAGACCAACGCCAACCAGCAACAAGGAAATCCAAGCCTGGGATTACCCATTAAATCTTCTAGTTACAAGGTGAGCCGTAATACTCTTACCCAGTCCAGAAGTGAGAAATGATGGTGCGCGCCTGTGCGCATGTGTGACAGCTATGTGCCGTGGATGTGCTACGGTCAACCAACCATTGTTATAGTTATGCATAATTAATTAGTTGAGCTTAATGCACATTACTGCGGATATTTTTTTCTAATCTGCCGGTGAAAAAGGTAGCAGAATTGCGAACTGTCATTTTCAAACTAGAGGGAAAATATGACTGACGGAAGCTGCAATGATATAGTTGTTGTGATGATTCTTGCATCATCACACGTTTAATGTTGCATGTAAATGTACACAGTTTGCACTGTTAGGTAGGTTTCTGAATGCACGACCTGGAAGACCTTGCACTCCTTGGACCGTTATGCTTACAGAGAGATACGAATGCATATGTCTTGTAATTGCTGCCTTACAGAGTTTTATGGGTTGACATGTCGAATAAAATGGGAAATCTCTTATGAACTCGTTCCATTGTGAGCGAATACATTCTGCGCAGATTTTAAAAGCAGTATTTGAAATATTTGCACATTTAGCATTGTTGGCAGCAAGGCGCCCCCCCCCCCCCCCATTTTCTTTGCTTTTTGTATCAGTAGGCGGGCCTTCATATTAATATTATGTTAAGTGTAGTCATCCAGGTTTTGGACAGGACACACTACCTGTTGATGTTATTAAAAGGCAGGTTTCTTACGTGCAGCACTGAGGGCCCTGAGTGCAGGCAGCATTCATTGATGTTTCCACTCATCCCACATTCATGTAAGAAGGTGTGTGAGAATCAGAGCTGCAGTAAGCTTTGGGGACAGATTTATTTTCCTGCTAGTTTCCATGTTCAGGCCTCCTGCAGAAACCAAAATGTATTTTTTTTTTAATGCAACAAAAAATCGGACTGGTGAATTTATGGATTATACATACAAGATAAAATTACCACTCAGAAAACAAGAGTAAAAAATACCAGTAACCCAACTGAAAATATTTTCAATAAAATGCTTTTTCAATTTTCAAAATTTTTAAATCCAAATATTAATTTTAATGCCTTTTTTCAAAGACACGTTGTCATTTTAGTGTTTTTGGAGACGATACACAAAAATGGCATATTTCAGTGGGATTTCTCTTCCTGGCCCCCAGCAGATGTGTGGCTTCAAACAGCCCTTTTCCCCCAAATTCTTGTTTTTATGTTTTAATGGTGCCATTTCCTCCCGAAAAAAAAGCATGACGTGGAACATTCCTTGCTTGTGTGAAAATGTTCGTGGAGGAAATCTGTACTGTACCTTCAGACCTGGACCAGTCCTGTCCTACTCACCCCGAATCGAATCTGCAGAGTTAGAATGATTTGTGTTAAGTTGCAGGCTGTTTACAGGCTGCAGTGTCATATTTCATTACCTCAATTTGTGATGTTATGATAAGTATATTTTAAAGTGTGACTGTGAGTTTGGAAACACCACAGAATCGGTTGATTGAAAAGGATTACTTTACCACTGTAGGTAAGTAGAGAAGCTTTTTTATTTTTAAATATTAAACTGTGTACAGCATTAATTTCCCCTGCTGTATGACCTTAGTGTTTTTTCACAGCATGCACAGTGTATGCGTGCACATTCTAGCGAGGGTAACATTCCCACATTTGTGCATGGATGCATTCAACCCAACAAAACCCGCATAACGGCTTTCTATCAACAGATTCTCACGTGTCGTATTCTTCCATGCAATTTCTGTTGAGGTCGAATGGAAGCGAAATGCAGTTTATTATTATTGTGACATTTTTTTTTCCTTACGCATGGCATCTTGGGTGACGGTGACACGGTCAAAATGAACTTCAGAAGAAAAACTTTTCTTTGTGCTATTTCTGTCAAGTTAATTCTTTCTAGCCTCGGCCAATCAGAGTGCTTTTTTAAAAATTTAATTGTATCATCTACAAGAACTTGTAGATGATACAATTAAGCTCCAGAAGCTCCAACCAATGGTGTTGCAAAATGATAAAATGTCAGTATTGATTAATCCATCAAGGGAAGTTTATGTGTTGGAATTTTTAATAAAACCCTTCTTTATTGCATTCCAGTCACATGATGGAGAAATTCTGGGGGAAAAAAGTTTTATGGTTCTATCGCTGGCTATAGCTTTTAGCACGAGGTTTTTGTTACCTCAGCATAAAATGAGGTGTAATTTGGTTTCGGCAGAAGCCGTCTCTGTGATGTAATCAGGGTTAAAGAAATCGCTGTATAAAGAGGCCGCTGTGTTTATCGTTGTACTCACACCTTTATCATGGCGCAGTGACGTGGGTCGTATCCGCTGTGCGTCGCTGGCAGAGTGCATGACACAGAAAGACATGTGAGAAGTGAGTAAAGGCTGCGTTCTGGCCAATCACTGCAGAGTCTGTGTTGCTACTGAAAGCTTGATAAGAAAACAGAATTTAGACTATAATTTTTTCCCCCTTCTCCACATTCTGTACTTTTAGCAGTTAGAAAATGGATGTGGCTCTCCGCTGGCCTTTCCTAATGTTTTGTACAAATAGCTTTCTACACATGGCTTGTCTAGAATGAATGGCCGGGCTGCTGGATTTGGGTGGCTTGTTTTAACAAACGCAGGGTTCTAGGGAGGTGCGCCGGTTGTGGTGAGGCCCAGAATCGACTGTGGAGGAGCAGAGATGTAGCCCCCCCCCCCCCCTCCACACACACACAACCAGCAGTCTCAGTCTTTTGTTTCTGTCTACGGCCTTTTCATCGTCAGGATGTGGCATCAATTTGTTCATGTTGCGAGTTTACTTGCCCTCGGTCGCCCTGCCGCCGCCCACGACTCTGTGATACGCTCGCCGCGATGCCACTGTGTCATCACCCTATCGCTTTTAACGCTTTTCTGGGCGGTGGGGGGCGAAAACATGGTGCTGTCGGTGTCCTGACACAGTAGTTGCCACTGATGCCCCTTGTGTTTGTGAGCTTAACCTTAATTTGCGTTCGCTACATTAGTACGTGGAGTCAGCCCAGGGAAACTTAATTAGTGAGTGCGAGGGACAAGCTGAGAATAGATTTCATTTGCACGTGTGAATTGCGTGGTTTGGGTGCTGTTATGCGTGGCGATACAGAGCCGGCCGTTACGTCGACTTTTATGGCGCCGCTGCTCGTTTTTCCTCCCCATCTCACTGAGTCATGCCGCGATGGGTGCGCTGGTTTTCCAGGTATCGCCGTGGCACGCTTCCGGCTCTCTCTTTAGGAGAATCCTCGGCGATGTCTGCTGAGCCACAGCGGAAAGCCGGCCGGTTCCTGTTTGACGCACGGTCACCGTTTCATTACTGCGTCTAGGAGCATATGGAGTCGGGCTAATTGTGCAGAAATCTCCCTGGAATGGAAGCGGTTTCCGGCTCCCTTTTAGGAAACGATGGCTCTTTTATGTGTTTGCGTGCTAAGATGGAGCAACACTAAGCAACCGGCAACGATACTGTGATTATTTCTAAGGCAGCGTTCGTGTCGTTTCGCCTCTTTGACGTGTCCCTTAGGATTTTTTCTCCTCTTTTTCAAAAGACAGCCCTTCTGGAGTGCGAATATGAACTGTACCGTCATTTGCGCTGAAAATTGGTATAAGCAGATTCTTGTTATAGCTTGCGTTGAAGATTAAGCTTATTATATAGCACCATTAAAGGTCCCCGTAAGTCCATACTGGTCTTCTTAATGGAAGGCCTTTGTCATGGAGGTTGTTGGTTTTCAGTGTCGTTGTGGTTTTTTTTTTTGTTTTTTTTTTTTTGCAAGTTTAATTTCTGGCGGATTAGCGATGATCTATTTTAAAGACCCCTGGCAGAGTATAAAGATGTCACAGGGTTAGAGTTTCAAATGACCCCCCCCCCCCCCGGCCGTAACTCTGACCAGGCCTGCATTAACACCCTGCCAGAGAAGCCTTACCCCAGTGAATCATGTGACACTGGAAAGACTCAATCAGCACTTGCTCTACCTGTTGCATGCAGATCAGCTCACGTCCGTCTCTTTGGATTGGACCAGGCCGCTACTGCTGAGTCTCATTGTTTTTCTCGTCGCTATGTGAGGCGGAATCCCCCTGAAAAATGACTTCCACTTTCCCAGAGGCCTTTAGGCTGGGAAGTGAGAGCTCACAAAAAGAGTGGCACTCGGAGATGAATCCTTCTTGGGGGGGGGGGCGGGGGGGTGACCTTATCAGCGTATGTACCATGTTTTACCTTGTGTTTTGACAGTTGTTCACAGACAGGGTCTTTTTTCTGGAAGGGAGAAATGTGAGATATCTGAGGCCTAAATGATTGTCAATGGCACAGTATGGTCTGGCCTGCTACGTCTGCGATAAGCCCCAAGTACAAGGCCCCACGCTGGTTTTGTTCGCTTTCAGGAGATAATCTGCGACCATGCGGGCTCTAGCGCAGGGTCTGAAGGCAAGGCTTCTACACTGTGGAGAAAAATATCTTCCATGAACCTTCTCTATATTATAACCAGTTTTGATGCCCCTGAAGTCAGACTTAATTTGACCCTCGATAACGTTTGTCAGCCTCAGTGTCAGACAACATTTCAAAAATTGGCAGCTGCTCCATTGATAAAATTTAACAGATGAATCGCTGAAGGTGTTATGCAAGCGTGAGTGTTGCTTAGAAGCTGGATTATTTTGTTTGGAGTTGAGGCCCCCCCACTGTGTTTTAATAAGTGTAATCTGATCATGGTGTAAACGATATGGACATTGTCATTAAGATCTTAAATACAGACATGGCATTTTCATTCGGCCTCCTGTCTTTAGTTGTTAATACATATTACTACTATTACAGATGTATCAAGTACTTGCTGTAAAGAATGTCACATAGACTGATAAGGTGATATTTTCATGTGTAAAATCTTTCCATTTAAATTCCGGTTTGCATATTGAAATACAGTCTAGAAGTGCCTTATATTTTGATTTATTGTTGTACTTAATGATTTATTTGGTTTAGCACTTAGAGATTTTCTCAGAAAATGTAAAGTGCGTTGTAAATAAAATGTATTATTATTATTATTATTAAAATTACCCAAAGGTATGCATATGTGTGAGTGAATGGTGTGTGAGTGAATGGTGTGTGAGTGAATGGTGTGTGAGTGAATGGTGTGTGAGTGTATGGTGTGTGAGTGAATGGTGTGTGAGTGTATGGTGTGTGAGTGAATGGTGTGTGAGTGTGCCCTTTGATGGGTTGGCACCCTGTGATGGGTTGGTGCCCCATCCTGCGTTGTTCCCTGTCTCGTTCCTGTAGCCTCCGGTATAATAAGCTTCAGACCTGCCCACAACCCTGAGTAGGACCAGCGGTTACAGAAGATGGATGGATGGATGGATGGATTTAGTTTATTTAATGTATAGTATGTATATCAGTTATCTTCCCAGGTATAGATCATTGCAGCAGATGTGAGAATAAAATCTGATCAGCAGTCAGTTCCGGTGGCCTGAGCCCAATCCTGGCGAAGCTGCACTTTTCTTACTCTACAGTGGCAACAGCGCAGGCCGTAATGTTCAGGCGGAGTTTCACGCCGGGACTGGCAGTCTGACCACGGCGTGCCTGTTGGCGGTGTGGAAACGTTAGGAGGATGATTCTCCTCAAGAGCTTCTCTGGCGCCGCTCTCAACTGCCTGATGAATTCAGTTCGTGAGGTCTGGCTCTGGAGTCATTCGGAAATTTATTCCCAAGGAGGGCAGAATCTGGGCCGAATGAATGAATCCACTGTATCGTCGAGTGTGGAGATGCAGGAAGGGTCACCTCAACGGTCTGGGCCCTTTCCTCTCGCACGCTCTCCCACTCGCTGCCTGCTTCCGTAACCTTGCTGTCGGCTGGCTGTAACTTTCTCACACATAACGGTGTGTCTGTTCCTGTCCTTGGTGGCATTTTTAACATTCTTTAAGTCAGTCTCATTCCTGTTGCTATTCTTGTTGTCACCAGAACAAAAAAAAAAAGAAAACTATGAGCGTGAGATTTCCTCTCGCACAGACTAATGGGATGATGGCGGACGCCTGTACGTCGAAGGCTGACCTCAACCCCTGTCCTTGTTCGGCATCAGAAGCTATCGGTTGTTTCCTGCCAAGCGTGAACTTCTTCTGTAAACACATTTCAGAGATCCCACAGATGTATTTTATTTTGTGGAGCGTTTTACATCTGTAACACTTCCCAGGGTCTGGAAATAACATCGGCTTGTTAAATTACCATCTGGCAACGTATATATTTCTATGTTTTTCCAGACGAATGCATTCCAGCAGTTTACGTTAGCGTCCCGTATACGACTGTGTCAGTTGGCGCGCGGCTGTCTATACCACATAATAAATTCTGTTCTATTTTGTAATAGTAAATATTCTTTGATGGCAGTTCAAAGTATTTCAAGCTAATTATGCTACCACTTGGTATGCAAACAAGCCACAACCAGAGCAAAAATAATAGAGAGTGGGACTACAGTGCCCCGTAAGGATATGTGTCCGGTACTCAAGCTTCAGTAACTCTGTTACAGTGCTCCTGGAGATGCTGGTCCTGGAGGTGCGTAATTAATCTTTCAAAATGATCATTTAAGAGTCATTCTGCTTCAGACCTTTTTGGTCTTTGCCTTTGGATGTAGGAAAGCTTTTGACATTCAGCCTGATTCGTTTCCGGAATGAGAGCTTTTTTTCTCTCTTTTTACAATGTTGAATATTCCACATAACTTCACTAATGTTATTTTTCCCTGACAGTTTTATTAAATCAACTGTAATTAAAGTCACGTAGCAGATATAACAGCATTACCCAGAGGTGACGTGATCGGTAGCTGACATCTCTGAAGCTGCTATTTCCCAGCTAAAATTTGGTACTGTATTACTGTGATACCGTTCGGTTTAGGGGTCATGACCCTGCTCTTAAAAGCTGCCCCCCCCCCCGTACATTGTTTCACAGCTGGGCGCTGAGCCGGGCGGCCGGCTGGCTTTCCTGTCTCTGATATCGCCAAGTGCCCCTTGTACCCGCCTTATGACGTTTTGTCGAGTCATACTTCACACTTTATCTTTTCTGGCACTGGCCTTGAGAAACGTGATGGACGGAAGGAAAAGAGGCCCAAAGAAAATGTGGCGTAGGTAAGATTCGGCCCCCTCCTGATCCCAGAGCTCTTCTCTTCAGGTATTTTTTTTTTTAAATAATTATGACATCTTCCCCCACTGTTTTTTTTTTTTGCTCTCACTAAAGCAGTGCCTTTTAATTGCTTTGGGATCCCTGGGAAACGTCATACCATGTCAACCTTATTAATTTTTAAAACTAAGTTTCTCTGGCATCCAGAGAAGCTGGATGTAGCTTGTAATTGGCAGGGGGGCAAGTTAAAATGAAATACTGTGTGAAGTATCAGAAAGCCATAACACTGCTGTTGGTTTAGTACTAAAAATTTGACTATATTCTGAAAGCCGCACTTTGTAAAAACAAGAAAAGCGTGCGTGGATTATTACTGAGGCCACGAGTATAACGTAAGTCTTCAATCTGGCGGTAAACGCGGATGATAAAGTGCGTCGGACTGTGTATTATCCCAAATCCAAATATCTTTATGCAACGGCATTCTGCAAAGCCTGGTAAGAACGTGTCGCCTGCTGTCAAATCGGCTTTGTTTCGCAACACTCTTTACCTTTATTCCATTTAATCGACAGATTTTCTGTGTGTGTATCGCTCCTCTTAACAAACAATTTGCCACTTATTTAACTAAACGGTATTGAGCATGTTTTCATGTAAGTGATCAATTATTTTTATTTATCATCAGTCTCGCCTCTCTATATTGTAAGATAGTGTTGAGACCAGAGAAGTATCTGTCTTTGTACTACGCTGAAAGAGTGTAGCTAAATGTGCGACACCATTATGGCCAGGCGAGTATTACATCATATGTGTATCAGTGCCGGTTAACAGTCTCTCTCAGGCTCTTTTCATTCCCACATTTTCATAAACCTGAATGTCTATGTCTGTCTCCGTGACCTAGAACAGACTGGTGACTCTTTCAGGACGTCCCAACCTTGTATCCTATAATACTCTGTCTGGCCAAAAGTGTGTGGACACCAACTTTTTCGACTCAACATCTCATTCTGAACCAATGGGTGTTAATGTGAAGTTGGTCAGTCCAATGCTGCCGTAGTAGCCTGAACTCTTCTGGGAAGATCTCTTCCACTGGGTGTTGGAACTTTGCTGGTGGGATTTGCTGGCATTCAGGTTGGATATTGAAGGTAGTTTATCTGTTTGTGAGCTTGTGTGACTTGGCGCATCATAACTGAACTTGCTTCCAGGAGTTTTGACCTTCACAATCGCATCACTTGCGGTTGACCGGGACAGCTCAAGTGAGACAGAAATGTGGCGAATGGACTTGTTGGAACGATGGCGTTCTATGATGGTGCCAAGTGGAAAGTCACTCACCTCTTCAGTAAAACATCCATTCTACTCCTAATCTGTTACAGGACATGGTTTAACTGCGTGCTTCATTATGTGTCTTTGTCGACAACGGATATGGCTTAATTATGGTAGAAAATGTTAGATTACCTGAATGCAAATAACATTCTGAGGGATAGCCAACATGGATTTAGGAGAGGTAGATCCTGTTTAACGAATTTACTTGAGTTCTTTGAGGAAGCTACAAAAGAAATTACAAAAAGAGGCCTACGATGTGATCTACTTAGATTTCCAGAAGGCCCCCACAAACGACTCTTGCTTAAAGTCAAAGCTGCAGGGATTTTGGGAACTGTAGCAGCTTGGATCGAAAACTGGTTAACAGACAGGAAGCAGCGAGCAGTTAATAGAGGCACAATGTCACAGTGGGCCTGCATTCATAGTGGGGTACCGCAGGGTTCAATTTTAGGACCACTATTGTATTTACATTAATGATATTGACACCAATACATACAGTAAACTGGTTAAATTTGCAGACGACACCAAGGTGGGTGGTGTAGCAGATACTGATCTAGCAGCAGAGAGGCTACAACGGGATCTGGATTTAATTAGCGACTGGGCTGATACCTGAGAGATGAAATTTAACACAGATAAATGTAAGGTAATCCATGCATGGAGCAGAAATATAAAGTACAGATGTTTTATGGGTTCCACTGAAATAAAGGTAGCTGATTACGAGAAAGATCTCAGTGTGTATATTGATGCTTCCATGTCCCACTCTCGCCAGTGTGGGGAAGCAATAAAAAAGGCCAATAGAATGTTGGGTTACATCTTTAGGTGCGTGGAGTTTAAGTCAAGGGAGGTGATGTTACATTTATATAATTCCTTGGTAAGACCCCACCTAGAATATTGTGTCCAGGTTTGGTCACCATACCTTTTAAGAAGGACATTGCTGCCTTAGAAAAGGTGCAACGTAGGGCTACAAGAATGATTCCTGGTCTTAGAGGAATGTCTTATGAGGAGAGGTTAGCTGAGCTGAATCTGTTTTGCCTTGAGCAAAGGAGACTAAGGGGGGACATGATCCAGGTATATAAGATTCTAATGGGTCTGGATGCTGTTCAGCCAAATGGCTATTTCAATATTAGTTTAAATACTAGAACTCGTGGCCATAAGTGGAAATTAGCGGGAGAACATTTTAAAATGAATTTGAGGAAGCACTTCTTTACACAGCGTGTAGTTAGAGTATGGAATAGTCTTCCTACTAGTGTAGTGCAAGCTAAAACCCTGGGTTCCTTTAAATCAGAGCTAGATAAGATTTTAACAACTCTGAGCTATTAGTTAAGTTCTCCCCAAATGAGCTTGATGGGCCGAATGGCCTCCTCTCGTTTTGTAAATTTCTTATGTTATTATGTTTTAGGGATGTCGACACACTTTTGGCAATGTAGTGTATCTGAATCTCTAGACTGAACCGAACAAATAGTTGTAGGATGGAAGGATGGATGGATGGATGAGGCATTTGAAAGTTTTGACTCTTTTTGGATGAGTGTCCAATTGTTTGATGTTTTAGCTAATGGGTGCATCGCACCATGTGAATATACATTATTTTCACCAAAGGATTTTTAACCTTACTTAACCTTACTGAGGATCCCAAACTGTGGTCAAAAGAAAATGTTTTGGCTGCGCTTCCCAACCTAAAAATTCGCACATCAAACGTTGGTTGCCTGATAGCATGTCAGCGTGCCCTGCCAAGGTGAGTGGTTATACTGACAAGCCTTTCTATTCTGTTTTAAATAGTCATCAGAAATAAGGCTGCATTCACAAGCTAGTGTGCCCCCCCCCCAAAGTTAAAAGGCCTAAATCATGAGATGGCATGTGATAGTTCCTTAAGGCTTTTGAAATGCTCGTCTAAAATGGGACACTACTGATGTTTACTTAGCAGTTAGCCTGCACTGTTTTTTTCAGAGCCTTCTGGAATTTATGTGTGTCTTTTTGTAATAATGCTGCATCGAGCTCCAGGTGGTAAATGTTATGGACTCCTTTTTTTTAAACCATTTTAGTTGCAAAGGTGGGGATTGCTTTGTACTGAAGGCGTATATGTTTTAGCTATCCTCTCCGTGCTTCTGGTCTCCATGATAGTGGACATTTGTCAAAGATACAAATCCCATCGTGCTAAAGTCACGAGGCTTCATTTGTGTAAAAGGGGATTTTTAATCCTCTGGAGTAATTGTGTGTTTTGCCCTCACAGTATTTGCATTAGAGGAGAGGTTTATGTTTCCCGTCGTCCCCAGCTGACAGCCAGTTCCTTACATGCTTGGTATGCTGTGATTTTTTTCCCCACAGATATCAGACCAGTGCTGGTTCTGTCTGGATAGTCTTTGTTTTTTTTTTTGTGAATCTTCTCAGCCAGTATTTGCTGAGAAACGGAAAGCTACGGTCTACATTTTGCTGTGATTACTTCCTCCCCATTTCTTCCAATCAGCTCCAGTTTTAGGGGCATCATTTTGACTATATGTCTCCTACAGTGAGACAGGTACTGCTAATGCACCATCTCTACAGGTCGGAGTCTCCTGGATGAAGCTTCCAGTTGCAGTCAGGCCCTCACAGTGACATTCGTCATTTGTTCTTCCCGATGTCGTTTTCTTGTGTTTGGGGACTAACTCACGGTTTCTCCTTGTAAGGAGTAAAGCATCACTTTTTGGTTTTTCCTAGTATTGGTATTTTCATCTTTTCCCCCTGATTTTTCATTCCGTTGCTAAATCTCTGTAATCTATTGTGTCATCTTGCGTATAGTAATGTACTGTACTAAGAACTATTTGATTAAATAACTTAATCCATTGTTTTAGCCAGAACTAAGAGAAACATTTGTTTCGCTTATTGTACTGATTTTATTGCATTAGCCTGGGTCACCTCCCTGCATAATTAACCTACAGTAAATGGTAAATAGGTGTTAATGATAAAATGTTATCATTGCTGCTTTATAGACTGTTCTACTGGTTCAACATTTTGACTGAATTTACATTCTCCAAAACCCAAAATTATGCATGTTTCACAGCTGACATGCAATTAATTACAGCCTTCTAATAAGGCGTGATAGACTGTATTTAATGATTATCTGAAGGAGTGCAGCAATGGATGGTGCTGATGTCTCCTATTGGTGGAAACCTTCACTGATGTCATCCACCACAGGTGTTCTGCCTGCATTAGCGAGCTGTTACTGTCACAGTGGGATTTATAGCAAAGTATTAAGTAGCTCAGTTCAGCAATAAAGTGACCTCAAGGTGAATAGAGTCCAGTGTGTTTTTTCCTGGTTATGAAATACTAGATCTCAGCTATAGACCAGCATATTATATATTTTTTCAGTCAAAATCAAGAATCTTCAGGATGAATGTCCTGTCTAAGATGAGGGGGAAAAAAGGAAACAATGAGATTTTTTTCCCCACATAATAATTACCTACCTGGTCCATCATATACAAGGTTTCCAGTAAGCTGGTTGCCTTGCCTGTCAGTTCCTGTTTGCCCGGGGTCCCTAAACGTGATGAAGCAGGTGTCGGTTGTTCAAATGCTGTGCGACTGTTTTCTGCCCAGTCTGAACACAGTAGAAAACCGCAATGCAAACAAGCGAGGTCAAAATCCACAAGGGCAGGAGCCAAGTAGGTACGACATTGAACGACACATCGAGGCCTGTAGACTTACTGGGTACAAATTTAGTGTCTGGTGCGCATCGTGAAAAGGAGGCAGTGACGGAGGGGGGGAAGCCTATACACAAGCTGGGGAGTAACTGGGCCAGACCGTCGACAGAGTGGGAGCCGAAGAACTGGAGCGAGTGGGTTTTAAAGGCGCAGCTTAATTTCGCTTCCCATCGCCTAGCTACAGTGGCGCTAGTTAGCCACTACCTTCCCCATGGTGCAGTGAGGTTAGGCTCGTCCTGCAGGCCTGAGGGGGCAAACGCAGCAGCCTTCCAAAATAACATCAGTGATGGGACACCCTGCTATGTCTCTCTAGTTACTGTACTTTTAATATTATTCTGATTATTAATATTTATTCCTACTACTAGTCTCAACAGATTGCTTACAGAATGATTTTGTTGCTCATTAAAGTTATGTCAGCACTACTTTAATAGTATATTTTAATATTTACTTGAATAGTTGTCTTAAGCTAAGGCTGATGTAAATGGATGTGTGTGAGTGTTATGAATTGCTAATATTAGATCCAGTTAGATGGTGTCTTATGTCACTCTGACATTTAGCGATAGACACCCGTTAGCATGCTTTATGTTTGTGGGATGCTAGGATTATCTTTAATGGTTTTTGTCAATTTCAGGTTCTCCTGGTTTTTTTTTTTGTTGTTTTTTTTTAACTATTGAGTGTCATGTGACAATGTTTTGAAACTAGCATGTCGATAGACATGCCAAATATTGCCGAATGACAGGCCATCGCATTTGCTGAGTAGGTTGTTGGCTAAGTGTGGGGAAGAAGTTCTGGGGAACATGAAGGAGAGATGTTAATTTCTATATTTTTAAAGGTGCTTAACCTTTAACTTTCAATATTAATGAGAAAATGCAAATATTAGTCATTATCTTTCATTGTTTCAGGCCACCATCTTTGAATACTTTTTCCCCTGTTTTAACGGTCTAAATTCAGAGTGGAATGTGTTCTGTTCTGAATCTTGTCGACTCTTGCCTTTCTGATGAGTCAAAGTCCTGATTTTCACCTCTGTCTTCAAACCCAGGGTGACTGTCTTCTGCTGTGTCAGTGGGCAAGTTCTTAGGATCCATATCAAGCCCAGTTTGCGCACAGCTAATACTGGCAATATGGAAATACCTTGGCAAGGCGGCCTTATGCGTCAGAGTGGCCTGATTGATTCGTCGGATTCCCTTGGCTGGCCTGCACCTAAGCTGCTTCAAATAGTGCATGTCTGTAACTTGGGGAGCCGGGCGTTTTCTGGTGGGGTACTGATTTTTGCAGATGTCTTTGATGCTATGTAACTTTGCAGGATACTTGGCTTTGAGGATTTCAAACACCATAGATACATATTAATGTATTCTCAAATCTCCATCCGTTAACCCTGAACGCCTCAGTCACCCTGGAAATAGGCCGGAAACGACAACTCGACTTTTTTAAATGACACTGACATGCTTCTCCAAGCAGAAGTGGGTTTTCTGGAGACTTGTGTAATGGTGATCACCTGACCTGCTCTGCCTTGAGATTCAGCGGCTCTCGCTCGCTCTCTTATGTCAGACTTAATTCTCCTTAAGCTGGTGGCAGGTCTGTTGTTATTCCTTATTTCTGTGCTGCTAACGGCTACTGCAGGTACCTGCATGCTAAAAGTGCGTCAGGCGATGCATATTGCATAAAGGAATATGCCCGTTTTAATGCTACTTTAAAATAAGAAGCCATATATATGCAGTATTTTTGTGTTACACACAATTTCCTGCTTTCCTGTTTTCTGTACTTATGCTAACATTTCTGTACTTATGCTAAGTTGTAATCATTAAGCTTTACAGTGATGGCTTATTAATAACTAATAATTATTTAAAGTGGTTTCTTAATATAAGGGAAGAAAACGATTATTTTTTTTACCCGTATGTGAGATTATGGATGTTTGCTGTTAACAAAATTTATAAAATGAAGTTTTAAAGTATGGGAAAAAACCAATTTACCAGTCTCTGCTTTTTTTCTAAAGCTGATTTTGTAAGTTAAACTTGTAACACCTTTACCTATGACTGCTGATTGTTGTAGGGCTTCATAATAGTTTTAGATTTAAAAAAATATATCTGCATAAGGTTTGATATTTGATATCAAGCCACAGCTTTCCTTTATTGCACATTACACTGTTTTATGAAAAGGGGGGGGGTGTTAAGCATTTACTAGGGGGTCTGATGGAAATGGCCCACATTAGTTAAACTAATGAGCATACATTTATTTGGGGGGGGCTAAAGAATATTTTTAGGTGACTAATACAGCTGTAGCACTGCCCCTGGTAATGAGTAACCTGCAGTATTAATTGATCGCTGCAGGATGCTCTGTGACCAGCTTTCTGTCATGAAGAATTGATCCGGTGTGTCTCTCCTCTGTAATAAATATTCAAGCCTGATGTTCGCTGCCTTTCTGTACGGCCTGGTTGCTCTCTATCTGCTTCACAGTACGTTTGTGTTCTTTTTTCTTTATCTGCGGCGGCGAGAGATAAAAACTGCAGACTGAGCGAGGGTCAGACTGTTCCTGCGACGCGACGGCGATTTGTGCCGGAGCGCCAATAGCAGGCGGCCACTTGGCCGCCACGTCCCGGCACAGACGTCAGCGTCCACTAGCGACAGTGGGAACCCTGTAGGCTCTGTGCAGACCGGCATGTGCCAGGAGCCGTCAAGGAGGCTGCGGTCTGAGTGTAGAACAGAAAGACCATTTCAAATAAAAATATATCTGTAAAGAAAAAACAATCATCTGTTTTGTTCTGAAATGTCAAGGAGACTGAGAAGCTTTCAGTGTCATCTTTCTGTCGGAGTTGTTCAGTCTTGACCTGAGTAGGAATTTAGTGTCTTTTTAGTGTTTTTTTATTTTTATTTTTGCAGAGTATGGTACGTTTTGTATCCTGATCATGAGTAGACTGAACACCCCATTGAATGCTACTCCATCACATCCTGAGCCGATCCTTTCAGTTTACATTTCAGTTTACATTTCAGTTTATATTTTAAATTCTTAACACGGCATGGATTTTCTGGAAGTTTAATGAAAGTCATAGGGCTTAAGATGACAGTGTTAACAGTCCCACTTGGCCGCTGATTTTATTTTTCTGTTTTATAACTGTGTTTATTTCCCCGTGATGTTCATTTTTTTTTTAATTATTTTGTTGCCAAGATTTGTTGTAGACTAGTTTTTGTAAAACAGACTGAACTCCTAAAAGTTTCAGGCCTTTTGAAGCGTTCCTCGTAATATTAGTGTTCAGAAGTCGCTGTCTGGCGTGCAGCTGAGCTGAAGTGCGTCAGTAGGCCGCGGAGCCGTTTTTCGCAGCATCTCTGATTCTTGCCAGAGCCTTTTAGCCAACAGAGGTGGGATGGCGTAGCTGGAGAAGGTGACTGGTGCTTAGGGGAAGTGAATCTGTGAAAAGGGTACTTGGTGAGACCTTGTGTGGCTTGTCAGCTGTGTGCGACTTTGCCGGGCAGCGTGTAGAGGTCAGGTGTGGTGGCCGTAACCCTGAACGGCGCCATTAATCTCCAGGGTGGGCCGCGGGAGAACGCCTTAGAACCACGACAGAGATGAACGGGAGTTTGAGCAGAAAGGCCTTCTGGGCTCAAGGGACCATCTCAAAAGAGAGGCCGTTTTTAAAATGTGCGAGTGCGTCAGAGGAGCAGATACACCCCTTATTTCCATGGTTTATCTATATCAAATTGGTGTTTTTTCTCGAGTGATTGGGGTTGCGTCTAGGTATAACAGCTACATGCTTGCTGAGATCCAACAGCCATTCCTGAGGTCCACTCGTGCATAATACCTTCTATTAGCTAGCTGGTCATTTATTTTTGTGTATTTTGTGTCCGGTCGGCGGATATAGGCTGCTGATTGGATGTGGCCTACTTTCCCGAAGCACTGACGCGGGTCACCTCTCTGCAGGCCGGCTTGGTGGCCATTCAGGCCGCCGGATCTCTTTCTGAGCCTAAGACTCATTTGTTCAGAGGCTGTCATTCCACTTTCCTGTGTCAGCTTTGCACTGAAGTGGGATTAGTGCATCAGTGTCGGGGATATGTAACCGTTTTTGGACATTTGGAACATTGTCCTGGTGACCCACGCACCTTATCCAGGTTCAAAGGCCACCAAAATTCCTGGTGTAAAGCTTTTCACCGTTTTTCTGCGTATCCCATATTTTGTGGAAAACCCTTTCGCCGGAGCTTCTTTTCTATCGATAAAATGAGATTTGTATCTTTATTCCACTTTGTTGTTTACTACGTATGTTCATGCCAGTTGTGGCACCAGGAGAACGTCAGGTGTTTCTGGCTCAGGTCAGTGCGGGCAGCATTGGCAGTAGATAGTGATGTGTTGTGGTCTCGTCCTCGCCTTAAGGACGACAACATGGCGTGGAGACCATCTGCGGAGCTGTACGCCCCCTAGTGTCCGCTTCCGAGAGCAGCCTAAACACCTTGGCATGGCCAGAATAATCCTGCCATTCTCCTTTTGGTACTGGTTTACTTCTTAGCTTAGAAGTATTTGATTCTCTCATTGAAATATATTTAGTGGTTCCTCAGCTGTAAAAATTAAATCCATAATGATTAACTCCCTCGTTGAGTCTTTTTGTCATTTTACACATATAAGTTTGATTGATAAACTGAATGTCCATCCATCCATCCATCCATTCCCAGCCACCATGAGTAGCAGCCCGGCCACCTGGCCCTCGCTCATGAGCTCCCTCCCCAGGTTTGTCTCCTGGGCGGGGCTCCAATCTCCCCAGTCTGGGTACTTGTCATGAGGGTCTATGTGAATCGCATTTGCCTTGGGAGATGCTTTGGGAGGGCTGGATGGATGGATGGATGGATGGATGGATGTGCAATTCAGTTTATCAAGCAAACTTGTATGGGTCCTTAAAGATGCATGCCAACTAAAACTGACATTGTATGGCATAGAATTTTATATAAGAAGAAAAGAATATTTTCAGGTTAGTTGCAGGTTATAATTATTTGGTGATGTAAAATTACAAGATCAATTATATGGGCATCAGAATTTAATTTCATATTGAGGCTTTTACATCCTTTGCTGACCATAGTACATTTACAAATGTAAATATTATGATCCAAAGTTTGATCCTCATACTGATTTTGCATATATTTTTTATCAGATTAGCAGCCTGGGGCAGCACTGGCTGAGCCTTCCAGGACATGTGACCAGATCACTGAATTAGCCCCTCCTCTTCAATGCCAGCTCCACCAATCACTGACGGGTCATGTGACCACATCCTGTAAAAAGCTACTGCCTGGTCTTGGACTATGATGGACAGGAGCTACACACACCCTTTGGGTGTGGATGGTAACAGCTGATTCTGATTCACAACTGAAAATGACTAAATGAGTGAGGACGCGCGTTCTTAAAAGCCTCAGGTTTTCTGTGCCATTTAGTTTGTAAAGTCTGCTGTCGTCGGGCAGAACCAGTTAGCCGGTTATTGAGGCAGGTCAACCTTTAAATGTCAGCTGCTCATTTCTCCCACTGAACTAAAAGCCAGTGGCTTCCAGGAGAGTCCATTGATGCTAGAAGCTCTGGGGACATGGAGCCGTCGCTACGGATTCATTATGACCCCCAGATGTCCTGCTGCATCATGAGAGTATAAATCTGTGTAAATGTGAATTTTTACAGTTAGGCGTGACTGAGGGTGGTGACTGGTGCGTTAAAATTGTCCTGTGCCCAGCTTGCGTCGTTCAGTCGTTCCTCTCTCCAGATGGCTTATTTAATTTCTTCCACAACCGATCACTACTCTGTAGGTTCTAGTACACAGTGCTGTACACAGTACTGTATACTCTACCGTAGTAATGACTCCTACACCTGGAGTAAACAGGGGACGCGCAACTCTTCTGCAAAGCCTCACTTTTTGGGTAGGAGTAGCTGGTTATGAGAGGGACGTGACCCTATTTTTAAGCGTAGGTCTTTTTTTCACATTGGCCCATGCCAGGTTATGCTGATTTTTGTGGGAGGGGCTACTTTTATTGTGTTCGCAGCATTAAACTTTTAGGCAGTTATTTTTAAGCTTAACCTTACAGAGAAATTCTGAGCTGATGTGCTTTTTCTTTCCTGATTAGGGAAAGTCTGCGTATCTTGAGAATCAGCTGAATGTTAAAACGGAGACCGTATTTGCAGCTGCTACTTCAGCATAAAAGCCAAGCCGGATATCTTTCACCGCCGGGCTGGGCTGCCCTGAGCGGTTCCTAGAAGTAGCTGAAACCCCTATTGTGGCACGTCGTTTAGCCAATATTTTCATTCGGGCCGTCGCATGCCGGTGGGCGTCCGGTTAGTGTGCACGCAGTGCAGCGGAGCCAACAACGCATGCGATGGTGCAGCAGTGGAGGGGGCGGGCACTGGCAGGCTGCTTGGCCGCCTCGCTTGGGTCCTGGTCCTCCTGGAACTTCTGCGAGCGGCTTGGAAGCTGTTTACCCCTTTATATCTCTCCGTGCTGACGTCCGAACGGCGAACAATGTCATCAAATTTCCTGTTTTTCACTTTAGTGGAGAGTCACTCTTCCAGTTTGTATGAAGGGCTTTTGTGGCCAGCAGGTCCACAGGGCTGGATATCCCCAATCGGCAGGATATGGGGTCAGAGGCTACACTGCTAAGTAAATAGAGTAGGTGCGTGCCACTCAGCTGTGCTGTCATCCCCTGCCTGGGAATATTGGGCCCTGCTAAAGGAGTAATCCAATCCTTTGGCAAATGTGGCGTGATAGGAATTGTAGCTGTCTTCACGCCAAGGGATTTAAAAAGAGCCTGTTATTGTTGAGGGCAGCAATCAGAGCGAATGTTTTTGGTTTCCGTCAGGCTGAGTAGCGTTCACGTGCTTTTGTGTGCCGGAGGTGCGGACTTCAACCTTACGTGAGTCCTAAGGATAGTGAGAAGTTTTTTTGTTTTTAGCTGCTTGGATTTAAAGAGGCATTCCATCCCAAAAAATGATGTTGGGCTAACTCTAGTACGCCACCAGACAATGGCCAAGGTATCCAGAGGAAACTGTGTTACGTACACAACCGGCAGAGGAACGGCTCTATGTTTCCTGGAAAACGTCATCATGTGACACTTCTCTTACGATGCGTGTGACTTGCGGAGAGTAGAACGTGTATGTTTGGCAAGTCATCTGTGTTTCTTAGCTCGGCAATCCTTATGTGTCATGGTGTTTACATTTGCCCATAATTCTTGGTGTTAGGAAAACAAAAAAGCTGAACTGTCAAGAAGTAAACCAGCCAAATGTGGAGAGATCTATGCATTACAGAGAATTTTGGGAGCCTTTTCGGTTGGATTTTGAGAACTAGATGTGGCTATTAACTTCAGTTTTTCCATCTCAACACATTGACCCTCACTACTTTTGTGAGTACAGGACGAAAAAGAATCTTGCTTACTCTGTGTTAACTCGCGTATCAGATGTACACATAATCTATTATTT
This sequence comes from Paramormyrops kingsleyae, assembly GCF_048594095.1. Classification (NCBI taxonomy): domain Eukaryota; kingdom Metazoa; phylum Chordata; class Actinopteri; order Osteoglossiformes; family Mormyridae; genus Paramormyrops; species Paramormyrops kingsleyae. Next base: position 6,773,274 of record NC_132807.1, on the reverse strand, counting down.
TGCTTGCCTGTAGGGTACCAACAAACTGCTTATGCGAAGGTGCAAAGTGCCACGATAGAACACAATTATAACCTCTCAACACCATTGATTCACTGAGCCTTGACGACAAACAACTGCATTTCAACAACTAACCAAAACAAACAGCTGCTAAATCCATGCATAATACCTTCTGTTAGCTAGCCAGGGAAAACACTTAAAACGTAATTTATCTAATGCAAGAGAAGTCATCTCTTTTTCTCACTGGCATAGGCTACGTCCACACAGCTTTGTTTTTTTTAAATGCAGACATAAGTCTCCTTTTCCACCCTTCGTCCACACTACTCCAGAGTTTCCAGCCCCCAAAAATGGAGACTTTTGACAACGCGCTCAGAGCCGTATACTTCTGAAAATTCCGTTTTAGCATTGCAGTGTGGATGAGTGAAAACAGAGACATCTGAAAATGCAGACTGTAAAAGTGCCATAATTGGTCACTGCTCATCACGTGGCCCATCCCTGATTGGTCTGATTGGTCACCTGGTCACCCTACATGGAAGTATAAAGTATTCCAATATGGCGAATATGGTGGAGCCACTTTGAATGGCGCTGTCCCTGTCGCTGACCTGTATGCAGCTACACAGCATTTTACTCAATGTGACTGCTGCATATTTGTGCAAAAAAGAAACTGTGTTGATGTGCACATGCCCAATGTAGACTCATAGCTGTGTCATATTTTTCAGGTTTTCACTGGTTTCAGTGTGTATGGAAATCCTTCTGTAAACAATGTGAAAACGCCTGTGTGGATGGTGATTGTTTTTGTTTGAAAACTTCATTTTTAAATGAAAACATGACAGTGTCAACATAGCATAGATGTTCAAATTGCCAAATAATTGCAATTTCGACTAGGGCAACTGGGGGGGGGGGGGTCAGTTCCCCCAGTTTCAATGAAACACCCCCCATGGCTTGTACCATAGCTTTTCTCATCCTGATTGGCGCAGATCTCTGTGTTGCAGTTTGTTCTTTATCACCGGAGGGATGGACATATGTAAAAGCTGGGTACATCACGAAGGCCCAGCTGTGTCTGCTAGACAACATTGCCCAGAATTCTGTTGAGTCTGTCGCCATCGGTGAATGGAGGACATCCTTCCCGTGGGATGACGCTCTGTTCAGCCCCTATTCGTCCATCCCTGGACAGGAGACGACTAACCAAGCTGTATCTGGTGTTCAGTGTAATTACGCTTTTGTGAGGTTTTAGGGTTTTGTTTCTTTGAAATTGTTTTACATTATGTAAAAAACATTTTTAAACATTTTTTAAGCTTAAACATATTTGACAGGAAGAGGTGCAAAATATAGATGGATTTTTTTCTGACAGTACAGAAATTTTATTTGATTGACTTAAAAATAGCTGTGGGACAGCTTAAAGGCATTGGGAGGTTGCGTTTGAAGCTGATGGGTGCGTCATTCTGGGAATGTGCTCACCGAAAGCACCGATCAAAAACGAAGGCCGCTTTCGAGTTTCAAAGCAGTCTGAGGCTGCGCAACTCAGGCATCGCTGTCAGATTTCAGCTCTTGTGTATCACCACAACCCCCCGACCGCCCCTGGCTGAGTGATTGCCGGTATACTGTCTGCCCCCTTAGCCTGTCCCGCATGTGCCCCACGAGCAGGTACTGGGTTTGGCATGTGCCTATCCTCGGAATCCTCGCCTCTCATTGATAGAAGCGGTACTTTTTCAAGGGGGTGGGGGGGGGGGCTTCTGTTTTGTAAGCAGTGATTACACGCGTTCAGAGTCTTTCTCACATGCCCAGTTTGTTTACTGAGAGCTGGAATTCTGCAGGGAATGCTATCCAGCGGAGGACTGTGTTTCCATGGTTACTAACCCCTGTGCGGCGTTCCATTAGGAGGAAGGAAGCTAAATTATTAGCAGGCAGAACATTCTTTTCTTCAATTGGAGCAAACTCTGATCTCTTCTGTTACCTTGCTCTTCTGCTAATTGCCAGAGAATTTAAATGTATTTGATATCCCACATGCTGATTTTAGGGATTATGGGAAGGTGGCGTCCGTCTGCAAATGTGTGTACAACTAGGTATAATGTGAGTGAAACCCGGCCACTTCATTTTGCAGTTTCCGTATGAAATAATATGGATGTGGGGATTTAACAGTGATGTTTAAATTAACGGTTGAGATGGTTTAAAGGGGTCAGGCTTAGGAAGCCCTGCTTATGAGTATACATTTTTATGACTGTTTGTCTTGCAGGCCACATTCACAGAGGTGCAGTTCGGACCAATGAGGCTTTACGAAGATCAGCTTCAGGTATCGTCTCGTCTCGTACCTGGGACTTGTGACCCTGAAACTGCTGTTTAAATTCTGTCTTTGTTTATACCTGGACATAATGTCATCGCTGATGTGTGTGTGTGTGTGTGTGTGTGTGTGTGTGTGTGTGTGTGTGTGTGTCTTGAATGCAGGGACCTGGAGAATTTGCCCTAATCATAATCTAAAATCGGAATCCATGATCTGTGATAGGCCTGTTCAGAATCCCAAACCCGTGGGTGTTGTGGAACTTTCACAACATTCGGAAAACAAAAGACAGTCTGACTTGTATTTTGACATGGTGTCTTTGGATTTTAATAGTGTCTTAGCCATGTTAAAGAAGTAAGTGCTCTCTCCTCTGGAATGTGAAGGAAGGCACAGTCCTGGGGTTTGCTGCGTAACACTACAACCTCCTGTTTTTTTTTTTGCTCAACTGACCATTAATACTGTGCTTCCCAGACGTCTTTCAGTGTTGTAAACAATCCCCAATCCTATCAAGCTCTTAATAGGCCCATTGTGTAAGCCACACTTTCCTGCTGCCCAGGCAACCAGGGCCAAAACGAGTTAGGATGGACATACCATAATGAACAGTGGACTTTATGAATGCTGTGCTGAGAGTGTGGGGCCTGGTGTCACCGTCATGGCTAAACCGCTGGCTGCGCTCAGTCGTTCATCGTATTGTGCGTCCTAAACATGCTCCCCCCCAACTCATGGCTTGATGTGAAATGCAAAGTTTTATTTATCAGGGTTGTATTTTGTTTTGGTTCCGTCTCTGTTCATTCAGTTCAGTTCAATTCATTTTTATCTACTGCCTTTCACAAGTGTCTCCCAAAAGCACTTTACATAGCGTGTGTTGTAATACATGACTACACCATTTATACAGAACAATACATGAAACAGGGAAAAGGGGAAGACAGAAAGAAGGAATGAAACAATGAAAGGAAGAAAAACAGATCACATGATGAGAAATGCCAGCCTCTTTGTGGGACTGGCACCTGAAAACAGAAAGGGTACGGCTAGTGTGGTCCACTATGTTCTGGACATGCATGGGCAGTACAGAATGATTCAGTGTAAGGGTTGAACGTACCTTTGCATATGTTTCTCTGCCTTGAAATTCAGCTTTTCTTTTGTTCTTAAGACTACTGTCAGAAACAAAGTTATATGGGGGATATTGGTGGGTGCAGCATAGTGCAGGCCAGAGGGAGACACATCCTCCGTTAACGGAAATACTTTCAGGCAATGTTGCGGGCTACCAAGGGGGCCTCTATGCAGCTTCACCTGAAAGCTGACACTCTGCATATAATTACAGGAGGAAAATGAAACTGGGAGATTTCCCTTTCCTGTTTTTGTCATTTTGGCTCCACGGATGATCCCGATTATGCCCTCCCTCTCTCACGAGGTCGACACATTTTTATACAACTGATCACTAATACATGTCTCATCCTACTTTTTAAATATGAGCTGACAGCCATGTAATTCTAATGTATCAATTTGTGCCTGACTTTTCAAAGATGTTTTTTTTTTCCCCCCTAAACTTGCACTAAACAGAACAGACCTTTCTACATCCAGTCTATTGAACTAAAATCTTTAAAACTTGTCGTAATATTGTTTTCAGTCAGCAAAATTTCAAAAACTTTTTCTTCCCCAGGTATTCAGGACGTAAAATAATTTGTGACGCCTGACCACAGAGACTCGATAATATTCTGAATATGCTGTCAATTGAATAAACAGCTCTGATATGTGAGATACATAATTAATACATTAATAGTATTATTTAAAAATAACAGATTGAATGCATTTCTTGTCCTAAATGTTATAAATTATCTTTGACAGTTATGTATTTAGAGTCATTGCAGCAGAGTAAAATATGGAACATATAGTAATCCCTAATGACGTTCCTGAGAATCTGCAGCTTTCTGACAGAATTTCAGCTTGTACTGTTAGATTGTTAAGAAAAAATATCAGCATAAAATCTGATCATTGTGTGTGTGTGTGTGTAACAAATAAAGTGCACGATTTTGTGTCTGCAGGGCAGCCAACTTGCAAGGTCAGTTTGACCCACACGACGTAGGAATAAATCTACTTGTGTTTGAGTTTTAGCCTGAATATACAAATCGTTTATGATTCTTAGAAAAGCAACCATCATGAAATCGGGCTCGGGAATAAAAAGCAAACGTTACTGCTAAGGTTCCGATGGCGTCTCGCAGCTGTGCTGCAGTCCCCCAGCTCCCCGGACCGGCTCGCCGCGTTACTGCCCGTGTCAGGATGACGTCTGGTTATATTGCAGTGACTCACCAGTCCCGCGCGCTCCGGGCTGGCGCCGTGCGTGTGCGTGAGTGAGTGAGTGAGTGAGGGGTCACGTTAAAGCGCTTGGCAGGACTGCGTGTGGCTGGCTGCCGGCTCGACTTGCCGGATCCACGTCAGCCTTGGTGGCCGTGACCGAGCGGCAGGAACGGGCAGCTGCCATGCCAGGCAGTCAGGGATTCCATTTTCCACCATGATTTCCAGAGGCTGCAGCCATGGGCTGAGCGGGAACAGGGCTGCCCCCCCCCACCCCCCCCAAATCTCCCTTCTGTAGCCTGTATGCGGCGATCACCCTCGCAGATCTCTCTAACCTGTGCCCTTCCCTGACACCCCCCCCCTGCCCCCACTCTAGGTACTGTTAGTTTTTGCCAAAGAGGACAGTCAGAGCAGTGGGTTCTGCTGGGCCTGCGAAAAGGCCGACTTCAGCTGCAGCGTGGCCCGCACCCCCGAGTCTGCGCTGGAATGTCACCTGCAGAAGCACCACGACATCATCATCATCGACCACAGACATTCCAGATACTTTGACGCGGAAGCCTTGTGCCGGTACGTCTTTCCCGGACTGCACGGGAAAAGGCAGGATGATGTGAGAGAGGTCAAAGCGGGTATCGGGTTTGCTGGCGGGAGAAAAAAACTTGTGCCATGTGAGTCATTATCCATAGGGTCCATATCTTTACCTCCCTGTTATAACTGAGTGAACTATTTTTAAATTCGTAGAGAATGTATATTTGGTTTTCCAAATAAAAATAACAGGACCATTCATTTTTAGAAACTTTTTGCTGTTATTCGTTGGAATGATGAATACTTTTTGCTGATGATGTAGTATGACCCTGTAAATGTCCCGGGGAGGTTAAACCGTGAATCAGGTAACAAGCTGAGGGGCCCCCACCACAAGCCAGGGATTTATCTGGCCCCTTTTCAGTCGTGTCTCCAAGCCCCCCCCACACCGCAAGACGCCACCGCTGCTCTGTCTTTAGGCCTCAAAACAAGTCTGCAAACGTGAGCATAATCCTGCCGCTATGCCTGCTGCACTGATTAATTCCCCCCGATCTATAGGTCGGGGGGGCCGGCCCCTCCCTCAGCGACCACTGAGAGAGCTTTATGGAGGAGCTGTGAACAGAGTGCTCTTTCAGGACCACGTCTGTTTACCGTCCCGGGACACTACCCACGAGAAGTGGGCCGTGAATAACCGGCGCGGCGCGGCGCTCACTCAGGGCCTCGCCTCCGTCCACCACTCTGATAAATGGCCTTTTTTTTCTTTCTTTCTTGATTTAGGTCAATTAGAGCTGTGAGCTTTTCGGAAAACACTGTGATTGTTGCCGTTGTGAAAAGGTAGGTGTGCGTCCGCCGGCACCCCTGCACCAACCCCCCCCCCCCCCCATACACCCGCAAGCTGCTGCGTCACACCGATCAGTGTCCAGGGAGAACGTCACCAAGAGCCACATGGCTATTCCTGTCCCACGACTTGCCATAGTTGTGTATCTGTAGTCACACAATTTCAGGGCTGTGGCTTGAATCCCGCAATCCAGACGTAGACAGTTAGGTGAATTGTGTGTGTGTGTGTGTGTGTGTGTGTGTGTGTGTGTCGCTCTTGGTGGCTGCCATCCCCCAGGGCGTCTCCTGTCTTGTGCCCCGTGTTACAGGCTGCCTGTAACCCTCTACTGTATAAACAGTTTTGCAAGAGTGACGATGGATGCGTGGCCGTGTTTTATATAGACACACATATATGGATAAAATATATATTCACTGTCCCTGTGCTGCTTGAGTATTGACATTCACTGTGCTTTGACAGTTGTGTGTTCTGTCGTTCTGTCAGGCCAGAGCGAGAGGAATCCTCGGTGATGCCTCTTATTACCGCGGGCTTCAACCGGGTGAGTGACACCCCTCCTTCGGACATTACGTGGCACAAGCTGCCCCGATTCACTGCCTCGGGGGCCACTGCTGGATGTTTATTTACTGATTTTTAATTTTTTTTTTTTTTAATTCTCGCCGGATGGACGGAGAGTGGCAGTGATGCTGTGATTGGCTTTGTCATTTTGCACGCCAAGGCTGTGCGGACAGACCTTGGACATCACAGTTATTTTTATGAGTTTATAATTAAACGGTGATCCTTTAAATAGTAGCACGGGGACAGAGCTGCGTGGGATGTGTGTCGGCTCGGTGCCGCACTGTCCTGGTGAGCATCACCCACCAGATTCTCCTCTGCCTGGCCGGATCTGGGCAGAGGCAAACTAGGCCAGCCCCTGAAAAGGTCGATCCAGCCCCACCCCTCTGATCACACGCTGGGGCTCGACGTAAGCCGACGGTCCCCAGGACAAAAACGTCACGGCTTTGACCGTAACGTTAAAGGAAAGTGCTTTGAAACCTCACTAATCACGCGTGCCGAGCGGGCAGCCTACCTGAGGGAGACCCAAATTAGATTGTGCACGTCAGGGTGTGCGTCACCCTCCCCTCAGCTGACGGCTTGTCCTTCCCGCCCGGCCCGCAGAGGTACGTGGAGAATCCCAGCGTGGCGGCCTGTTACAACGAGCTCCTGCAGCTGCAACACGGCGAGGTCCGCGCCCAGCTCAAGCTGCGGTGAGTCTCCCTGTGGGCGGCCGGGCGGCCGGGCGGCTCTGCACCCTGCCTGCATCCTCTGTCGCTCAAAACAAACCACCTTTCATGCTCCGTTTCATCCCTTTGTCCGAAAAAAACCCATATTTCCTGGCAACCATTTGAAAACGGTATAAAAACAGAACTATGGATACGTATATAAAGCCGTCCGACATAACAGTGCGTTGTTGTTTGTTGTAGTTGTGTGTGCATGTGTCCGTTCAGGACAATAGCTGCCACTCCCTGTCCTCTCTCCTCTCCCTCTGTCCTGGGGTGAAATAATCACTCATTTAATGGATAAACCCAGCCACCTGTCATCTGTGAGAAGCTTACGGTGTCCCCTTAAGGTGTCTGCTGTCTCGATTTTCGGCTTTTTCCATTGTCTGAAGTTTTTTTTATGTAAACATATTCATATTTACTTTGTCCCCCAGGGCCTGCAATGCTATTTTCACCGCGGTGGAGCAGAGTCAAGAGGCCATAGAAATCACAAGTGAGGATCAAGTGATCCAGGTTGGTTGTCAAAGAATCCACCCCTCCACATCCTTCAGCGTTCCACAGACAGTTTTCCTTCGACTGAAAGAGGTCCGTCCCAGAGAGGTCCGTCCAAAGATGAGACCCACCTACAGCGATCTCATGCATTGTGTGCAGTCGCTGAGGTTTATGTTTGTGTTTATATCAGTTTCTGTTTATTTACTTATTTTTAGCCTACAGTACCGATCCTGTGACCAATGGTATCAGTGATAATATCGCTGCTCCCTTCCAGCTCTTTCTCTTGCTTTTTTTTTTTGTCAGCCGCCATCACAGTGAGGACAAAGTATCTTATTTTTGCGCCTGTTTCCAGTCCCCCATGAAAAGGCCGCTTGTGTTCTCGGCAAACGCCCGTGACTAGCAGCAGTGGGGAAGGCCTGACTTCATCCATTACGCTGCGCCCCGGGAACAACTTTGCTGTGCTGGCTGGCGTTCATTGTTGTTTTTTTTTTTTTTTGTTTGTTTTTTTTTTAAATTACCCCCGCCGCAGTACGTGAACCCCGCCTACGAGTCGATCATGGGATACCAGCACGGAGAGCTCATCGGGAAGGAGCTGCTGGAAGTGCCTAAAAGTGAGAAGAATAAGCCTGACCTGCTCGACTCCATCAACTCCTGCATCCAGATGGGCAAGGTGAAAGGCGCTATATTGTTGTGGTGAAAGGCGCTATATCGTGTTGATGGCATGTAGGCACCACTGCTGCTGTCTTTGACCTCCGGTTATGTTTAAATGTTGATTTCCACTTTCTCACCTGCCGGGGATGGAGCATATCTTATGGAGCAAATCTTATGCTCCAATCATACGTGGCAAACTTGCTCGATCGCTGCCATGGCCTGCAGCCCCTCTTTTTATCGTTTTCCCCCACCTTGGCCACTGGGGCAGCTGACGTACAGATCACGCCGGGCGCAGATCATTCCGGGCGCTCGGGGAGAGCTGCCAGGCCAGCACATCACGTGACGGGCCAAAAATTTGCCCGCCTTGAAAACGGCAGCTGATTGGTCAGCCAGTTTGTCTGAGGGGCGGGGCTGATTTATGGATTACTTCAGAGAACACAAAGGTCATTTGGAGCAGTGGGAAGGTGTTTTTGAAGCTGGCGTACCTCCCAGGGTGGTCTGACTTGAAAGGAGCCGGCCTCGTGCCCCCTTCACCGAAAAGGTCCTGCTCTCTTTGATACGTCCGCAGCGTCTGCCAGCTTCAAAAATCCAGACATTGTACTATTTATATATTTTTTGTTCCTTTGTAATATGATTAACATTTATCATCAATGTGTGTCTGTCCAGCTCGTGAAATCAAAATATATATTTAGTGGAGTACTTTGTTAGAGCAGTTCAGAATGGCTTCTTTATTTATTAATTTTTTTTGGAGGGGGGGGGCATTGGTAGAGTAGGGGATTGGCTGGGGCTTAAACCGGGGTAACTTTCAGGTTATAACCTGATGTACTTAACCACCATGCCCCCTGTTGCTCCCTTTTGGAAGTGCAGAGTGCAGCTATGAGTTAGTCACCCTGTTCCCCTTCCACTGCCATATCCTCAGGAGTGGCAAGGGGTCTACTACACCATGAAGAAGAACGGAGACAGCGTCCCCCAGAGCGTGAAGATCACACCTGTAATTGGACAGGGAGGGTGAGTCACTCGGCTTTCCTTTTGCGGTATAACGAGCTAGAACATTCACGTGTGTAATATTATGTCATTTTTTTTTTTCCAGAAAGATCAGACACTATGTGTCTGTTAACCGGCCGTTAAACGACAATAATAAGGTGAGACCTTATTTGTAAGAATTTAATTTGGTGAGTTTGCTCACTGAGAAGTAAAAAGCTCCCCTCCCCCCTCTAACCTAGACGGACAAGTCATGTGATCGCGTGCAAGCGGAGTCGCAGACAGGTAAGACATCCGCCGAGTGACGGCCGGGTATCCAGCTGAGCCCGCGGCGTCAACGCCGTCCAATGCTGTCATCTCCCTCCCTCTGTCCCCAGACAACCAGTCCTGCAAACACAAGGACCGGAGGAAAGGCTCATTAGACGTGAGGTCAACCACATCTCGTGGGAGTGACGGTGAGCGATACTCAGTGGGGAGAGTCACCCTTCTTCGTTATCTCTGCCGGAGGTGATGACGAAATCGGACTTCTGTAATTTTTGTCATTGTCGCGTCTTTTCACATCACAGGAAGTTCCCAGAGGCGCCACTCTTCCATGGCGAGGATTCACTCGATGACCATCGAAGCCCCAATCACCAAGGTCGGTTTGTTCTGTATCTCATCACTGGAAGCGTGTCGTGTTTGACGCTCGGTTCCTCCGCGTCGCCCTGGAGACGCAGGTTCCCACGGAGCTGATCTCCCGTGTGCCTTCCCCGCATCCAGGTGATCAACATCATCAACGCAGCCCAGGAGAGCAGCCCGGTGCCAGTGGCCGAGGCCCTGGACCGCGTGCTGGAGATCCTGCGCACCACCGAGCTCTACTCCCCCCAGCTGGGGACCAAGGACGAGGACCCCCACACCAGCGACCTGGTCGGGGGGTTGATGACGGTGGGTCTTCCCCAGGTCCCCGCTGGAGTTCTCCTGGGTGCTAGTCAGGCATGATGTCATGTTCTCCCAGGTTGACTCCAAGAACCTTCAGTATAAGCATGAAGGTCCATGCTGCAGGAGGCCAGAGGAGAATCTCCAGAGTCATTTATGGAATCTGTAAAGCCTTGTTGTGTCATAATTTTTGGCAGTTTTTTTCTGCCTCAGTTTTGCATTTTTGGGGAGGGGCAGATGCTCAGTACGACCTGTTCCTGAGGTCCTGTTAGCGTTTATGACTTTCTGTAAGCCCTCAAATACATAGCTGAGAGGCACAAAGAATGGCCTGTTTTCCTTCTCTGTCTTAAACGCTCACTCAAAGGTCTGGCCTCCAAGCAGAGGTCGCTGCCATGTGACCTGAACGTCGTAATTTGTTGATGGATCGCAGTCGGCTGGAGGCAGCCGCCTGCGTGGCGTAGCGGGGAGAGCGAAGTGCTGCCTTCTGCGCGTCAGAAATGGCGTCCCCTGTGACACCCAGGGAGGCTTTGGTGCCGTGGATCGCGCCGCCGGAGCCACGCTAGGGCTCTCCTCTCACGCTACACCACGTGTGTATCCAGGAGAGGGAGAGAGAGCGGGGAAAGGGGGCGGCACGCAGGCCGTGGACGGCCCCGGCAGGGGAGACAGCGGGTGCCAAGTTGGCAGTCTTGGCCGCAGCCCCAGAGGAAACGCTAGATTGTCCTTTGTACTTTGCTGGGCCAGAGAGGAAAGAACTCGCCGCTTCCACACCACAGAAGGCTTTCAGATGAGCCTCTTCCTCTGAATTCCAGTAGCTTGGAAACATCCTGTTCTTAGGTGGACTCGATGAACAAGCGTGGCAGTACGCAGTGGGACAGTGGGATACGGAGCAGGAGTGGGAGTGGGTGCGGGGGGGTATGTGAGAGTGCAGTGTTGGTGTGTGAGCTGTAACGCTTAAAAAAGCTGCTCTGCCCTGTGCCACATCATTAAAGAACAGATCACCAGCCAGTTTGCATTACTGGGGTTTATGGACTTAGAAACGACTGAATGTTTTCCGGGTTGTGGAGAGGAGGCCTAAAAGCCAGAATTATGACGCGGCCGCTGAATGAGACTGCGAGCGGGTGACAGACGAGTTTTTTCACTTCCACTCTCCCTGTGGCTGCCCAAGCGATGCCGACATGAAAATCTGAGAAGTGCGCGGTACATCAGAAGTACCTAACCACATTCCCCACATCCAGGAAGATGGGAGTTTCTTGGATAACGTTATTTCATGTCCGCAAGTGGGTAGAAATGCGTGTTGCAGGGAATGCATCCTATGGCGTAGGTGTCCTGAGTTTGCCAGGGTCTGGGTTGTGTTAACATCGATCACAGTCCGCTCAGGCTGCCGCTCTTTGGGGGCTTAAGGGGGAAAACGGCTTTAATAAGGGAAAGTGAGAAAACCACAACTGACGTCCAAATGGGTTTTTCTCTTCTGCAGGATGGTTTACGGAGGCTGTCAGGGAACGAATACATCTTTGCTGCAAACAGTAAGAGTCTCGATACTCCAACTTCCTTATTTTATAATGACTGTGTGTAAGGTTAGGATCCCACAGTACTCTAATTTAAATGTACAAAGGTCATCACCCTCATTTAAATCTACGTAGCTTTTACACTGTTGAAATGTGGCTTTCTCATCCAGCTCGCTGTTGGTGAAATGAGAAGATAGGGGAGTGAGACCAGTAACGTCTCTTGCATTCCCCAGAATGCCATACTATCAAATTATCGGACCCTTGTGATTCATCTTAATGGTCTCGGGGCCAGGATTAGATAGCCCATTCACACAAGCTGGAAATGATTGATTTGCGTAGCACTTAATGATTTTACATAATGTTTTCATGTGGTATTTTTGATTCTAAACGTCAGTTTTTTTTACTTGCACACTAATATACATACTGTACAGTACTTCACAGCAGGCACCCTAAAGGGGGGGTCACGACTGTGAGATGATTTCCAGAGTATGTTTATTAAAATTTTAAAACTCTATTGTTTAAAACTCTACTAAAAATTCTACTGTTACTGTGACCGCAACCGGTCAATTGCGATAAGCAGACCACCGCCCGCCCCCCGCTCCTGATTGGCCAAATCAACCAAGGGGACCCCCAATGGTCCCTGGTGATGTTATTTTGTGGATCTTTGGCTGAACCCATGCTATACATTATGACATGCATCTGGTTACTCACTCACGTAGTTATTTATCTGAGCTGTGTGCTTATGTCATGCGTGTGCGTGTGCGTGTGCGTGTGCGTGTGTGTGTGTGTGTCTGTACACTCCCGTGTGCACAGAGCCTCACCACCTCCCAAGCCACTTGAGCACCCCGCTGTCGCTCGGCGACATCCCTCCCCGGATCGCTCAGACCATGGAGAACGAGGAGTCCTGGGACTTTGACGTCTTCACTCTGGAAGCAGCGACGATGAAACGGTGAGAATGGCAGCATATGCAGGTCGTCACGTAGCTTGGAAACGTTTTCCCCGGCGCGCTTATGGATGGGGCCTCCGTCTCCTCTTCAGGTCAGTTGTGATGTCAGTTATAAGGAGAGAAGGACACGCATTCGAAGTCTCCATCTGCTTCAGCCATCTATTCATATTTATTTCACACAATGAGCCTGGAGACCAGAAGTGGGGAAAATCAGGTCCAGAGAGAAAAAGTCCGGGTCAAGATTTTGTTTCAACCAACCAGTTGAGCATAAAGAATCACACTCATAGAGTACAACTGGTTAGTTGAAACAAAATTTTGGTCTGGACTTTTGCTTTTTGGACCAGAATTACCCACCTCTGTTGGAGACTAACTCGGGAAACGGAGAGGACATTCTGGATAGGATGGCAGTCAATTATTTTTAGATATTACCTCATCGATCCATAAGGTATCACTGTGTTCTTTAGATCAAACGATGTTGACGTTGGATGTCTGCTTTCTTGTATCTTTTTCAGACCCCTGACCTATTTGGGACTGAAGATCTTTTCAAGATTTGGGGTCTGTGAGTTCCTCGGCTGCCCAGAAGCGACCCTTCGGTCCTGGCTGCAGGTGATCGAAGCGAACTACCACTCCAGCAACTCCTACCACAACTCCAGCCACGCCGCGGACGTCCTGCATGCCACCGCGTACTTCCTGTGCAAGGAGAGGGTCAAGGTGAGTTCACAACTGTCTCTTTCCACTGACATTTTGCATTTTTTTTCTGGACTTTATTTGAACTATCCCAAGAGTATAGTTGACCTGCAGTCATGACTGGATTATGGATGGGGGCAGTCGGGGCCAGGGTACTAGGCTGGAGGGGCCTTCGGAGCTCTAGTGACCGTGAGTCACAAAATTCATAGTGTAAGCTAACCACTATGACCCTCATGTACAACGTGAAATGATTATGCAGCCCCGCAGCATATACAGCTAGAGCTGACCACCAGGGGCCCCAGGGCCCTTTGCCATATACAGCGCAAATGAACCACCAGGGGCCCCAGGGCCCTTTGCCATATACAGCGCAAATGAACCACCAGGGGCCCCAGGGCCCTTTGCCATATACAGCGCAAATGAACCACCAGGGGCCCCAGGGCCCTTTGCCATATACAGCGCAAATGAACCACCAGGGGCCCCAGGGCCCTTTGCCATATACAGCGCAAATGAACCACCAGGGGCCCCAGGGCCCTTTGCCATATACAGCGCAAATGAACCACCAGGGGCCCCAGGGCCCTTTGCCATATACAGCGCAAATGAACCACCAGGGGCCCCAGGGCCCCTTGCCATATACAGCGCAAATGAACCACCAGGGGCCCCAGGGCCCCTTGCCATATACAGCGCAAATGAACCACCAGGGGCCCCAGGGCCCTTTGCCATATACAGCGCAAATGAACCACCAGGGGCCCCAGGGCCCTTTGCCATATACAGCGCAAATGAACCACCAGGGGCCCCAGGGCCCTTTGCCATATACAGTGCAAATGAACCACCAGGGACCCCAGGGCCCTTTGCCATATACAGCGCAAATGAACCACCAGGGGCCCCAGGGCCCTTTGCCATATACAGCACAAATGAACCAACAGGGCCCCTGGGGCTCTTTCCACACACAATGCCCCCCCCCCCCCCATATCCAGACCTTTTATGTGTTATGCTCACTGTCCCTGTATGTCCCCATCGAACCCATTACTGTGGGGCACCCAAAAGACGGACCCCAGGGGCCTCACAGGACCATGATCCGACTCTTCCAGGGTTTTTGATGGCAGCAGAAATTAACTACTTAAAATCCTGCATAATATCATACAAAGTCAAGTGTGTGTAGTTCAGATTCAGAATGAGTCAACATTCTTTTTACATTGTCATAATTCAACACTTACGTGTGCAGTGCAAGGGTATCAGAAGTCTGTGAGGTGAAGAGATTCATTTCCCAGACTCCTATCAAACGGCAATAAAATATATTTAGGTAAAGGATGACAGAGGCCCCTGGGCTTCTGGACCTTGAGCTGGAGAGCAGAGAACATCTCGCAGTCATGTCTGCTGTCTGGTCATGTGGTCTCCTACTGCTGACTACTGAGAAGTGAAATAGAGTAGAGGTACCCAGAGAAAGGCGATGATTGAGAGAAAAAGAGGAACTCGGCCTGGGAAGGCCACACAACGCAAACAAAGAGACGCGCGCACACACACGACCGAAAGCCGGCTCGACAGCTTGTGGTAATCGATGTGTGAGGTGTGATAGTTGGCATACGCCCCACGCCCTCTTTTACAGCAAAGCCTGGACCCCATCGACGAGGTGGCGGCCCTGATCGCCGCCACAGTACACGACGTGGACCACCCGGGCCGCACCAACTCCTTCCTGTGCAACGCGGGCAGTGAGCTGGCCGTCCTGTACAACGACACGGCCGTGCTGGAGAGCCATCACGCCGCCCTGGCCTTCCAGATCACCACCCGCGACGACAAGTGCAACATCTTCAAGAACATGGAGAGGTCGGTGCGCCGTTGGGGTGTGGCAGGCCGCGGACAGACCTTCGTTCAGCGTTGTGGTTTTTTTTGCTCTGAAACGTTGGTGTGAGGCTTTGGCGGTAAGCGATCGCGAAAGGGGAAGTTAGAAAAGCCACTTAGTGACGCGTCCAGCTGGCATCGTCTCACGTGCTGTTTGTGCTGTGATGTGGAGAATCAGGGTTGTAAGAAGGACTGTGTCAGTTCTGTACGGAAAGCTGGTTTACCTTTAATTCATGTCTGAGGGATATCAAATTCAGTTCTAACTAATTAGAATGCAAGTTCTTGATATCAGAAATTCAGTTGCAACTAGTTATAATACCGATTCTTGTTACAATTAACTAGTTGCAGTTGAGTTCCTGATATCAGGAACTGGCATTTTGTCTAGTTCAAATTCCAGCTGCCATTGAAATGAATGAGAAAAATGTTTTGAACCTCACTAGTTCTGATGTCAGGAACTGGCTTTTTACCTAGTTAAAGCTGTATTTCCGTTATGAATAATATGCATTTTATCTAGTTAAAGTCAAATTTCTGACACCAGAAATACACATTATAACTAGTTACAGTTGAATTTCTGATATCAAGAACTTTACATTCAAGCTAGTTAGAATTGAATTTCTGATATCCTCTAGGAATTAATTAAAACTAAAACGGCTTGCCATAGCTCTGAGGTATTTGAGGTAGTTGTCAGTAATTATAGGTATTGAAGAATTTATTTAAAAGTGTTTTGCATGAATGGATGCATATGTGTTACATTTGGGAGTGATAAAAAGTGCAAAATATGTACAGTACTGTTGTTGCCAAGCAACAAAATATAGAAGAGCAATAAATAACTACACAGGGAAGGACAGTAAAACATTCCGAATAAAAGGCGGTTTTAAGAACATAAGAAATTTACAAATGAGAGGAGGTCATTCGGCCCATCAAGCTCGTTTGAGGAGAACTTAACTAATAGCACATAGTTGTTAAAATCGTATCTAGATCTGATTTAAAGGAACCCAGGGTTTTAGCTTGTGCTACACTAGCAGGAAGACTATTCCATACTCTAACTACACGCTGTGTAAAGAAGTGCTTCCTCAAATTCATTTTAAAATATTCTCCCGCTAATTTCCACTTTTACTGGATAACGTTTAATAATTATTTGGCACATATAATGCTTGCATGCTAAACATGTACAAAATAAGGCTGCTGTTCCATTGTAGAGAAGTGTCCAGTATTTATTACTTTTCTATGTATCACAGTTTTAATTTCATTCCAAGTTACCCGTGATTCCCTTAGAATTGTTTAAATCTCAGCAGGGAATCCTGACACCCTAATGCATGCTGCTCAACAGTCTTTGGGAGACGTGGTTCCGCTTCGACTCACTTGTGTCCTAACCCCTTTAACGCAGGAATGAATATCGCACGCTCCGACAAGCCATCATCGACATGGTCCTGGCCACAGAGATGACCAAGCACTTTGAGCACGTCAACAAATTTGTGAACAGCATCAACAAGCCGTTGGCTGCTCTGGAGGAGAGCGGGGTGAGTTCAAAAGGATCGGGGGGGAGGTGAGGGGGAGTGTTCCATAGAGATTTCCACAACATTTCTCAGTTAGCAGTCATGATTGTCCAATAGGAATGCTCCTTACAATTTGAATTGGAAATTCTAATTGGACAATCATCAGCAAGTTAACCCAGCTAACTGAGAAATCCTGTTTCATGGAACACCCCCCTGCTCGCTAATTCCAAATAAATCAGGGTCTCCGGGTGGCAGTGAGTGATTCCTGGTACTCTGGTAGCTCTCCGGTGATTTAAATGTGGCCAGTGCAGCCCATGTGCTTAGATTCCCTGTAAGGCTTGTGGTTTATGGGGATCCTGCAGAAAACGAGAAATTCGTGTTTCGGTGCATCAGTGGATTGCAGCTAAATGTTAACGATTGACGGCGCCTCAGAGCGGCTCCCCCTGGAAGACAGGAGAGGTAGACGTTGCTCCTCTGGCCGCCTGTTTGTGGTGAGAATTTTACAAGCTGGTACCAGCTTCGTCAGCCCAGTGTGGAATTCACTCAAAGGACTTTTTAAAGGAACCTGGAGCTTAATAAAGGTATCTGTGGATGTCTCTTGGGCAGTGTTTCCCAATCTGATCCTTGGGGACCCACAGACAGTCCACATTTTTACTCCCTCCCAGCTCACAGTAAAATGTGAACTGTCTGGGAGGGAGCAAAAACGTGCACTGTCTGTGGGTTCCAGAGGACTGGATTAGGAAACACTGCTCTAGGAGACAGTTACTCTAAAAAGAGTTACTCTGAAACGGACTTCAAGAAAGTTCTAATAAGTCATACATTTTTTTGCTTTTTCAGTCCTATCGGCCCGCATTTTGTCATCAGCGTAACGTTTTTAATTTTGCTTTAATGGATGTATAATCTTGAATTCTCTGCTCTCGGCTGTTGGCTTACAGGGGAACGGAGATGAGGATTCAGTGAAAGGCATCTTGACGTCCCCGGAGAACCGGATCCTGGTGAAGCGCATGCTGATTAAGTGTGCAGACATCTCGAACCCGTGCCGACCCCTGGAGCTGTGTATCGAGTGGGCGGGGCGCATCTCAGAGGAGTATTTTGCGCAGGTAATGCAACTGCAGGCCTGCAGTGTTGACAGCAGGGGTGGGGGGCAGATTAGACATGCCACTGTTGAAGAAATCCATAATGGGGTGTGTATGTAAATAAAAACGAAATACCTGTGACCCGGGAATCCTGCTATAATGAAATAAGCCACTGTTGTTCTGCTGCGGATCAGCTCAAACTGGCAAACTGCGTCCCAGCTAGCCCAGGAGTCGCTGACGGTCATTGGCAGACTGTCCTCCAATCAGATCTGGTCTCTGCCACTCACTGGCACATGATTTGCAGAGCGAATGCGGAAGCAGATTGGCAGGACCGCTAATGGTGGCCGTGGAGAAGAGAGAAAACTGAGAAGCGTGCAACCTTAGCCTCCTAAAAAAATAAAAACAGATACAAATAATTTGTATATATGTATAAACAATAATAAAGGGGCGTGGTGGAGTTGGAGGACTGAGGTGTTTGCAGGCTCCCTGATATGCCGCTCTGCTCTCTTACCGCCCAGACTGACGAGGAGAAGAGACAGGGTCTCCCAGTAGTGATGCCCGTGTTTGACAGAAATACCTGCAGCATCCCAAAGTCCCAGATCTCCTTCATCGATTACTTCATCACCGACATGTTCGACGCCTGGGACGGTGAGTAACGTTCACTGTGGTAACGAGGATGCTAACCTATAATGATTTGAGCTACTTAACGAGTCATGCAACGCCTGTGTGATGAGTTATAATGCTGTCGCATGCACTGATAACACTGTCACATGCACTGAATAACGCTGTCACATGCACTGAATAAAGCTGTCGCATGCACTGAATAAAGCTGTCACATGCACTGCATAACGCTGTCACATGCACTGAATAAAGCTGTGACATGCACTGAATAACGCTGTCACATGCACTGAATAACGCTGTCACATGCACTGAATAACGCTGTCACATGCACTGAATAACGCTGTCGCATGCACTGAATAAAGCTGTCACATGCACTGACAGCGCGCTGTCACATGCACTGATAACGCTGTCGCATGCACTGAATAAAGCTGTCACATGCACTGCATAACGCTGTGACATGCACTGAATAAAGCTGTGACATGCACTGAATAACGCTGTCACATGCACTGAATAACGCTGTCACATGCACTGAATAACGCTGTCGCGTGCACTGAATAACGCTGTCACGTGCACTGAATAACGCTGTCACATGCACTGAATAACGCTGTCACGTGCACTGAATAACGCTGTCGCATGCACTGAATAAAGCTGTCACGTGCACTGAATAACGCTGTCGCATGCACTGAATAAAGCTGTCGCATGCACTGAATAAAGCTGTCGCATGCACTGACAGCGCGCTGTCACATGCACTGATAACGCTGTCGCATGCACTGAATAAAGCTGTGACATGCACTGAATAACGCTGTCACATGCACTGAATAACGCTGTCACATGCACTGAATAACGCTGTCGCATGCACTGATAACACTGTCACATGCACTGCATAACGCTGTCACGTGCACTGCATAACGCTGTCACGTGCACTGCATAACGCTGTCACATGCACTGGATAACGCTGTCACAGGTACATATAATAGTATATAATAATGTGGCTCATTGCCTTCATTCATAAATGAAAAAAATGCTAAATGTCAGTTTGAGGTTAGCGAAAATAAAGATTTAAAATTATTTAAATGATTATTATTGGATGGGAAATAAGTCCATAACCCAGGGGCCCCTGGACCATGGGGATCAGCACCTTGGAATGCAGTTGCACAGATGCTGATTTCAAGCTGACGCTGTTTTGCTGACTTTGAATTGCTTTGGTCCTGCTGTTGCTGCCTCAGCTTTCGCAGACCTGCCCAACCTGATGCAGCACCTGGACAACAACTTTAAGTACTGGAAGGGCCTGGACGAGCGCAAGCTACACAGCCTACGTCCCCCTCCCGAGTAGACGAGGGGCCTCCGGCAGCCGGCCGCGCTCCCCCCACACCGCGGGGCCTTCCCCATACCTGCCTTCGGCGGAGCCTCGACCGCATCGCGGCGGCCTGTGTGCCCCCTGCTCCGCGAGGACTCCGTGCCCCGCTTTTGTTACAGCTCCCCACCCCCTCCCAGCATACCTTTGCACTCACCCCTCAACAGAGAGAGAGAGGGAGAGAGAGAGAATGGACAGAGAGACTGCCGTCGCTTGGCAGACTGCATAGAAGACGGAACAGATTCATTTAAAACAACGAAAGGAAAGTTAACGGGATAAGAGCTGGAACGATTGGGAGCTGTGGGGGGGCATGGAGGGTCACATGACCCACAGGGGGACAGCACTTGGGGAAACAGACTTGTGCCAGAAAACTTTGCTAGAACTTTGCACCTGGGCAGAGACTAAAATGGTTAAAAAAAATTTAATGTAAAACAAAAAAAAAAAACAGACTGGATTTTACGCAGTGGTCTCGTCCCACTTGGTCGCAACTGAAGCACTGCCCAGAAGGGGGCGACGGTAAGGAAACCTCAGATGGCCACAGAGAATACCTGACGCCTTAGGCTGGGGGGGCCACACAAATGACAGGGTCATATTCTCACTACAGAACTGTTTTGCACCTTCACTTTTTTCTTTGGTGTACAAGCCTGCCAGTTCTACGCTTTGGGAGGGTTTGTAGCAGTGGGAAGTGATCCTGAGCGTGGGGGGAGGGGCTATAATTATACGAGTACGTAGGATGTGGAATTCGTTAGGTTTGTTCATTCTGAAAGACACAGCAAACCTTCCTGAGCTGATCCCCGGCGTCCGCATATAGAAGTTATGGTGTATTTATTTTGACTTAGGTGTTCAGTATTTTCCATAAATTTCTATGTGATAAACAAATAAAATAGGTAAATTAATGAGTTTAAGAGCAAGAAATAAAAGCCAAAGCTTATTAACTGGACCGTTACGATACGAGTCATATCCATAAAAGCGTAGTTTTGTTTTACTTCTTAAAATGAGAACGACACCATTTATATTGCACTGTAAGACTACAATACACATGTCTGAGCATGTCAGAGGAGCCGGTCAGAGGTTTGGGAGAATTCTGTACCGTCACCACCGCCTCCGTCTCTGAGCATGTGCCCTGCGCGCCTCACCTGCGCCCTCCAAGCAGTGTCACTCCGCAGCAGTGCTGGGGCCCACAAGCTCTCCAGCAGCAGAAGAAAATCTGGGAAAAGTTCCGGACTTGAAAGATTTTTTTTTCCCTCCTGGAGATTTTTGTATCTGGTTTATCCTACTGAAAAGACTGCCTTATTTTATACAATATTTATACATCCCACTGTGTGAATGAAGCAAGAGCGTGTGGACTTTTTAATAATTTAGGCAAAAGTAATAATCGAACAAATTGAAATATTTTTGTAGACTACATCTTTTACACTGGATTGACAAAGGTGATTATGAGTGACGGTCTCGATCTCTGCGGCGACGTTTCTCTGCAGTTTGACAGGCATTTCAGTCACAAAAGAGACAGGAAAAAAAAAATATCGGGGGTGAAACAAAGAGGTGTGTCTATCACTGTCTGATGCCAGTCTGTGCTCCGTGTCTTTTGATTTCATCATTTTACATCGGCTTTCGGCGTCAGTGCCCAGAAAGACCTTTCATCCACAGTTAAGAGACAGAAACGTGTGTAAGAATATCTGTTAATGAAATGATGTCCTATTTTTAATTTAAATGTTATATAAATATGCCAATATGCATACATAAGCCTACATAAGTCAATATGATATATTGACATAGAGTTTTTTTTTTCTTTAGACAGAAGTGTACACTACATCGGGATTTGTATGTTCAGTCTGATTCACTTGTACTTCTGGTCTGAGAGCACCAAAAAAAAATTTAAAGAGAGAAATATATGAAGGCAAATAAAATAATGACAATTAATACTTTGCATTATGTTTGTGTAAAAATCACTTCCTGGTACTATATGCGACTTTCACATTTAAGGCGTCTGGTACTTTTTTTTTTTTTTTTACATGTCTATGTCATGTTTGCATCAATGAGGAATCCATTAGTCCTAAATAGAAGATTAATACAGAGAGAGTTTTAACCTTGGTAACCATGAGTGTACTGCTGTTGCACCTGGTATCACACCAGCTTCGTTTGCCGTGGGTTGGCTCTGTGCTGAATTTGAAGTTGATACAGACCCCAGGAACAGATAAATGTTGCCGACAGCTGGAATGTCTTCTCGCAGGTTTGTGAGACCGTCTTGCACTCCAGGATCTCTGATGAGGGGGGGGGGGATCCCAGCCTCCCAGTATCCAGGGCGTTGTGGGCAGCTTGTCCCCGTCAGGTGATGGATGGATGGAAGCCAGTAGTGGAGAAGTCGGCTCTTTGAGCGAATAATGGTGAAGAACCAGGATTAAATCCATCAGTCCTACCTTCTGTTCTGAAGGGGACAAGAAGCATGATGAGAGAAAAATCACAAGGATTGTTACTGAACGCCAGCCAGCCAGTACAACTGGATTTGCTTGATGTGATGACCTTTGACCTCCCGTACGAATCCTCCAACTTAGCCATACCAAAATATTCCTCCTAAAGATATGAAATTCCACAGGAGTTTGCCTGACACTGACTGGGATTGCTTTCCTCTGCCCCCATGCAGGCTGGTGTGGTGTATTTGCGCAATAAGCCATGAGATTCTGCCACCAGAGAACAGCCTGTACTGCAAACAGCAGGCCAGGGGCCGGTCAGGGTTTTGCTGAGCTTGACGTTTTGCGATTTTTTCTAGTTTGCGGAGCCTGCGGCTCGATTTGTCCTCAAAAAAAAAAAAGTGAAAACACAATTTATCATTTGCTATGAAAATTATTTTAATTTGTTTGCGAACTTTGTGGGGAGGCGTGGGGGCTGCCATTAAAAGAAGCATTCATTAGAGTCTTTCTCCTATGCCTGTACTTATGCACCTGTAATTAAGGTGTTTTTCAATTCCAGCTTGAAAGTCTAGCACTAGAAGGAAGCAAGATTTCATATTTAGTTTTAAAAACAAGAGAAGAAACTGATGAAATAGAAACTGGGTCTTTACTAAATGCCACAAATAGATTTCAGACGGTAAGTATATTTTTCCATACAAGTTTCAACCAGGTATTTGGTACAAGGTCATGAAGTGTAAATTCTCAATTAGATAAAATTAGATTAAAAAAATATATATGAACATAAAGTTTGGTTTATAATTTCTGTAATTGTTTAACAATATTCCAGTGACCAGAGCCAACAAAGTTTGCAAAAATGTCCCATTGTCCTGTAAATGACTACAGCAATGTTTGTTGTATCCTTCCTGCTGGCTGGCAGCTGGCCCACAGTGGCTGGGATCATGTGATCTGGTCAGTGAGCTTGGTTGTATCTTTCCACCCCAAAGCTTTGTTCATGGGCGTACAGGAGCAGAGTATCGAACAAAGACTGTCAGCACTGCCGTGATAACAATTACATTCCCTTAGCAGTCAGAAATGCTTTTTGTGCCATGAAAAAAAATATCAAGACGCTGACTTTTCCTACGAAGGATGCTGAATAGAACCATAACATACAGTATGGCAATGGGATGGAAAAATGAGGATATCATTAGGGCACGGGAGAGACTTGGGTTTGACAAATTGGTGGATAGGAATGAAAATGAATGAAACGCATATTGCTTTTACAGTAAAACAAAAAGGCATCAGGTTGTGACATGCAGTCTGGGCTTGAGGCATGAATCTGAAGTCCCTTCTGTATTTTTAGTAATTATGCTCTGGTGACAATGACTTCATCATGCAGCTTTACCCCCATTGCCATCTTAATATAACATATTCATTAACATAAACATAATTTAAAAGATAATTACAGGTAATCACATGAATACAACTGCAGTTGCCTTTTAATATAAAATTATGAGTCATGGAATATGGGCTCACAGACCTGTCTAATAGGAGTGAATTAATCAAACATAATTACAGATACACAGAGTGGAGCCTAGGGTGTACTACTGCATAAGTGAGCACCCCCTACTGGTGGGCCAGGCTGCTGACAAGGCGCTGTGCTACAGTGCTGCAATCTGCATCCATGTCAGGGAGGGCTCATCAGAGCCACGTCATATCGAACCTGGGGTGTTAAGGACCCTAATTAGCCAAATCTTGTTTCGCTATAGCTGTACAAGGACCATTTAAGATGGTTCTTTATCTTTATTTTTGCTGATGTTTGAATCTGAGAAAATATGGTTTCTTTAATCGAATTGATCCGCAATCCGTTACATATTTAACGTCTAATCGAATATATCTAATTACTCATTCCGTTGATTGATGTAACATATACACAAATGATTACGCCAAAAAACTGAAAAATGCGATGCTGTCTAAACAACCACATTACCCCAACTTGGGGCTTGTATCATGAATTTCTTGCTTAGCCGGATAACGTATCATATTTAAGGTGCCCCAGTTTAAAATGACTATCTTCGTTTACTGCAAAAAGTCCGGACTACTTTAATCCGACAAGTTGTCCGGCTAAGCAGGAAATCTATCTTCGTGAAACAAACCCTGGATGATAATATTGTAGGACAGATTTATGTCGTTTTACACGTTGGCCACTAGATGTCATGATTTTAAATGCAGTTTTGCATTTTCTTTTCAAATGCTATTTGAATACAAATAATTGCCTTTATTATAAATTATGCTGTGTTTGAGTCGTGTGCGTGGGGCTCTTTGTTCTCCCAGAAGGGCAGCAGTGTGCAGGCGATAGAGGACCCGGAAGCTGCGGCTTTTCTATCCGCAAGAGTTTTGTCAGCGCCAAATGCAAGGAGCTGCTCGCTGTGGGCACGTGTTTTTGGAGTCTTATATTTCATCTAAAAAAGTGTCCATTCACGCTTTTGAACAGATAGACACTTCATTCTTTGGTAATTTGGTTACTGTATTTTAAATAATTGATTGGACGACGCTAAAAACATAGTTAATAACTTTACTGCTTAAAAAAACGCTACTGAAAGCGCAGCCACTAGGGGCGCAGTCTGAAGCACGTCATTGCTCGTGCACGCCTTACGTAAGTCGTGACGCGCTTCCGGTCTTTGTGTCGCCTGCTGGCGGCGAAGGAGTGCCACCGTTTGGAGAGCTCCTGTCCCCGGTGCGTCTCTGCTTCAGTACGCCCGGCAAACGAAGACCGTGACTGAAGCGCAATCGCACGATAAAATGGCTTCTGGCATGGCGGGACAGACATCGTGAGTATCTGCAGTTGTGACGCCCTTTGAACTTAAACCCGATGGCTGGTTGGCCTCCCGAGCGGCTCGGGCTGCAGATAGGCCCGGGGTTTTAGCGAAGCACACGCCAGTATCTGCTAACTTTAATTTCCTCTCAGGTTAAAAAAGTTGCTACTTTTTAGTTTCGTTTAATGGGATTCGAGTGTGTTGCGTCACCGAGGTCTATATTATAACTAGCCAGCGACCGTAGATACTCGTCTGCTTTCGGTGGTTTTCTGATTTATTTGTTTGTGACTGCCTACTTGTTATGTAATACGCCTCTCTGCTTCGGGCTGACCGAGGTACTCAGTACTGTGCTGGAAGTGGTGGTTTTCGGTAGTTAATACTGCATATTCGTCTGCTCTCCTGCCCGCTTCCGTATTGCGTTTGGGAGCTAGGCAACGATGCTTGCATGTTGAAAAACTTGTCTGTTTGGTTGCGTGGAGGGGAAAGAAAGCAGTCATTGTACAGTTATGGTGTTCTGCTGATACTACCCTCCTATAGAAAGTACCTGTAGAACCAAGAACAGGCCGGGATGCTTATAGAAATGCGTCGAGGCCTACTTGCTCTACGGACAGGGCCAGATCCTGCTATGGGACAAATAGGCTCAAGTTTGGGTAAGAATATTTCAAGTAGTCGTGCTTGTTCTCACAGGTGTCTTAATAGTCGATGGGACCAGCCTGGCCCCGCTGCTGATATGCTGAAGGGCCTCTTTGGAAACATTTCCACTTCCCTCACGACGCAAGTAGCCTCTCTGCCAAGTTACACCGGTGGGTGTTTGGCATCCAGTGCCACAAATGGCTTAACGCTGGCTGGTGGCATGGGGTCCACAGCGCCACCCGTCACGTCTCAGCCGACCCCTACATCTCCGGAGGAGGAGAAGCCTTCGGGAGGCGTAGAGATGGCCGCTGCCATGGCCGCCAAAATTAACGCTATGTTGATGGCCAAAGGGAAGCTGAAGACCCCCCCGCCGCTGCACTGTAAGGTACTGCACCAGTGTGTCCCTTCAGGCTGCCTTTCCAGCCCCGTGATATGTGATCAGTCCTTAACACACCCCATGTTCTCCCTGCCCCAGGTTGCCCCCCGTATAACAGTAGCCAGTACTGCCAGCGAGTCGGTCGTCACCGAAGTGGACATTAACGACGTTCCCATAAACTGCCGCAACTTGCTAACTAAAGGGAAAACTCAGGAAGAGGTGAAGTCCAACTCCCTTGAGCTTTTATCTTTATGTTTTTGTTTGGTGGTGTGGAAGAATAATTAGCTTAGCATTAGTGTAAATTGGTGTGATGCGCCTTTTTCAGATTCGCCAGTATAGTGGAGCAGTGGTATCTACAAAGGGGCACTACATGACCAGTGCCGAAAAGGCCCAGTGTAAGAGCGGGTATGTGTCGTCCTGAATACGCCTCACATTTGCGTGTTAATCGGTAATGGTTAATGAGCCGTGTTCCTTTCTTTCAGAGACCGTCCATTGTATCTACACGTTCAGGGAAAGAGTCAAGAGGAAGTTAGCAGTAAGATGTTTGCATTTTCGGGGGGAGGAATCGTCGCGTTTAAAAAAAGTGTTAACTCATTCTGTTCATATGTTCCACAGAGGCGGTGAAGCATATCAAAGAGATAATTTCAGAGGACATCTTGCGGTCTTCGGCAGGGCAGAGCAGACCCGTGATGCCCACACTGCCTGTTTACACGCAGCCACCCAAGCCCCTGCCTCCAGCTCAGCCACCTGTCCCACCCCCAGTTCGACCTCCTGTTCAGCCGCACCTCATACCATCACCCCCCCAAAACCAGAAGTCTCCAGCCTCATACAATTGTCATTCAGGGGTATGTAGATGTTGCTGCTCATCCGCATGCCATTGTATTGACTCGCCCCTTTTCGTGTTTGTGTTTTTGTTCTACCAATGGTAGTTAATCTAGCAATGGTGGTCTTACCAGACATCTTATGTTGGAAGTGTTGTCATTAGAGCTTGTAATTATATTAAGCAGTGTTCCACATGCTATGTGACCGTGGAGGTTAAAGAAGGTGAGAGCAGTAAAGAGCAAGTGCTCCTCGCTGATACAAACCTCCTATAGCAACTGCAGGCAGAACAACTCGACCTCCAGTGGATGGTTTGGGTCTGCTGCTCCTGCTGACACCAACCTTGCATTTCTCCCACTTCTGTATTTTGTGGTATTTCAAGCTTTGCCCTCAACTCTCGGCTCGACCGGCTGTCTTGCAGAATTTCGTGCACACAAAGGTGTTCGTCGGCCTCGACCAAGCCCTGCCCTCATTCAACGTGAACGAGAAGGTGGAGGGTCCTAGCGGGAGTTACCTGCAGCATATCCAGGCTGAGACGGGGGCTCGTGTGTTTCTCCGGGGAAAGGGGTCCGGCTACATAGAGCAGGCTTCGCGGCGGGAATCGTTTGAGCCGCTTTATCTCTATATCAGGTATCGATCTTCCCAGCTAGTTCAGATATGGGAGTCTGTAGAGCAGGGGTCTCCAACTCCGGTCCTGGAGAGCTACTATCCTACCTGGCTTCTGATGAGCCACACCTGTTCCTGGTATGTTCCTGAGAGCAGGTGTGACTCATCAGAAGCCAGGTAAGATAGAAAACCTACTGGATAGTAGCTCTCCAGGACCGGAGTTGGAGACCCCTGCTGTAGAGGTATTCGTATTGTCGGGGCCTGTATGCTTCTTTGTAATTAGTGATGTTTGTGTTTTTTCTTGTAGCCACCCAAACCCTGCAGGATTAGAAGCAGCGAGGGAGCTCTGTGAGAGCCTGGTGCAGACTGTAAGTCTATGGTTTGTTTGAAGCATCCACTTGCCCTTGGAGGTTTAAGATGGTGGAGGTATCGCGTACCCTATAGCCTTTACTGATACCCACCCAGAACATTTAGTCATGTGAACAGCCTGACCTGGAGCTCAGCGTACTGCACATACTGACATCCTGATGTATCTGAGAACGCCCGGTGGTGCTCAACCCCAGCTTGTCTCCCTCAGGTGCGGGCCGAGCATTCGCGCATGGTGTCCGTTTACACAGCAACTGGGTCCACCCAAGGTACGTGATCTTTGGATCGCTTTATAATCGCAAACGTGCGATGTTTAATCCAGGGAATATCATTTTTTTTCTCCATTCACTTGTTTTAAGTTGTTGCAAGTTTGATTAGTCAGTGGTCAAGAGTGTGTGTGTGTGATTCTGTGTCTGTCAGTAGCATTAACCGTATCTCTATACTTTTATTTCAGCATACCCATCTCACGGATACCCGGATAATAACAATTATGGTAGCCATGTATCCTGGTATAACTACCCAGCAAACAGTTACACGGGAGGCTATGCTGCGTACCCAGGATCCAGTGGTTACTGGAGTAGTGCGAATGGTGCTCCCGGTCATTCTAACTTTTCGACAACCCCTCAATCTTCTCAGGCAATGGTTCAGTATCCGGTGTGTCCTAGGAAACCGCCTTCTTATTTAGCCCCGGTAAGTTCTCCCAGCGGGGCGTCATCTGCCGCTGCCACGGCCCCCCTTGGCGTTTGAGATTGAGCAACCCCCCCCACTACTACCAATGATTTGTCTCTGCCTGTATGCCAGTCCACCCTCTGTTGGAGGGCGGGTAGTTTTTGATGTTCAGCTGTTTCAGTCTCTCTCTGTCCCCTTGTGAAGGACACTGGGACAAGTTACAGCAGTGGCACGGACGGCTGCTCGTCCAGCCCGCCACGGGCCGCCAGTCCAAAGCGGCGGTTTCTGGAAGGCTCCGAGGAGGAGTGCGGATCTCAGGTGAGCGACTGCGCGCCTTTCCTCCATCATCAAGGCGTCCTTGATTCCCAGGCTGACGGGATCCCTTCTCGTCCGCCCTGCAGCACGGCAGCATCTCTGCGGCAGTCCTGAAGAAGGAGCAGCCCGCTGCCGACACGGAAGGCGGAGAAGCCACCCAGAGGTTTGTAGGCGTGCAGCGTTTCCGTTCGCAGCAACTCCTGAATCTCCTGAATCTGACGGTCTTGCTGTGTCGCCGCTAACAGGATGCTGATGCCACCGCCTGCAGTCCCTGCCGGTCTGGCCCCACGCAAGAGGCCGCGGGAGGGAGAGAGTCAGCCCTGTGCCCCTGACCCCAAGGGTATGCATATGGATATGCATTTTTTTTCCCCCATTGTTGACCACTGTTGTGTTAATTGTAATGCTGAGGGTGAGTGGAACTTTGACTCGAAATCACTTCCCCTCTCAAGTACTTAAGAGACCTTTTAAAGCCCCCCCCCACCCCCCAGCAGCTCTATGAGCCTTCGAAGGCTGGAAATGATACTAACTTGTCGTTCTTTTACATGTTCTGTCTTCCCCTTCTCTCCACATGTTCTCCCGGACCTGGATGTGTGGTGCCGTCTCATTTCCTATGAATGACCCACCCCCCTCCCTGGCTGTGGATTGATCACATGCTGTGGATAACATGGCCCTTCCCAATGGCCCCCTTTACCCCTCCTCCTTTTTTCTCCCTCTACCTTTCCCACTGCCACATTCTGTATTTCGCCCTCCCTCTACCTCTTGCTGGGCTCCTCCTCTGCTCTCTCCTCTCTGCTCTCTCCCTCTCTTTTGTGCCCCAACAGACAAGGTGGAGCCTGACTCTCTGAAGAAGGCACGGCCCCTCGAAGGTGCACCGGGGTTGGTCCCGTATGGCGGGGACTCCTCAGATGAGGAAGATGATCGGACACGCAGCAGTAAGAAGTCCTAATTTATTCCGGACAGCGGCATGGCAGTGAACTACGGTGCACAGCTAGAATTCTTGATTTTTAGTATTTAGTGCCTGCATCCTCCCCCTCCAAAGGATGTCCTCCTGTAATCACCCTTCGAGTACAGAGCTTTTCAGACATACTCCCTCAGATTTGAATCAGTATGACATACGGCTATTGTAACTTCTGTGAAATTTTCTTACATTTCAAAATGTTGTAATCCTGTTCCCATGGAATAATATAATAAAATATTTTATTAATCTTTGTTCTGTCCTCTGTTGCGATTGGGATGTTTGTCCCCTACACAGTTTCTTGCACAATGAAATTTGCAGTTCTGAGTAGATTTTAGAATGTTTGAGCTTGGACTTGTTCAGATATATAAATTAGCTAATTTTGGCCGTAAAACACTGAAATGTGATCACTCTACTGTGGCCATTTATGTTGATTTTGATTCTGGAGTTTGAATTTGCACTGGTTCTCTCAGTCCTTGTAGGAGTCAGTATTTTAAAGTTCTCTATATGCATGCAATTTCCAGAAGAGGCTATATCAGTGGATCATACAAAATCGTTTTGACCCTCTTAGTGTGCTGACTTCCTATCTAGGGTGTACAATGCCTTGTCTTTTGTGTTGCGTCTGGCAGGCTTCAGACCCACTGTATCTAGGTGGTATGAATCTTTAACATCTTGATGTCTGATTTCGGGCGTCTCAAACATGCATCCAACAATAATTGCATTTAACTGACATTCCGATCTATTTCTGCAGCAGTGTTTCAAATGCAATACCTGTGTCTTAACTGTACAATTCAAGTGGATGTTTGACTTCATTGGACCTGGCCAATATTTTCGAGACGGGACTTCCCATTGTCAGCATCTGTGTTTATTGGGGGTTGTTAAGACCGGGGGAGTGTAGCTGTTACAGCAGCATGGCTGTGTAATCATAGTGCTTCAGCATAATGTGAGGATGTCTGCTTTCTCTTGGCAGAAGGGTGATGTGCCCAGAATATCATACTCACTGGCTCTCATCAGACATCTTGCCAAATGAGCTGCCTAAGTGACAATGGTCCCTTATCATTTGTACTGAAAAGGGATTGCCATGGCAACCATTATAGTGCTATCCCATGGTGTTTCTATACAAAGATTCCTTATTTGTCACCAGTTTTGCTTGCAATTAGAAGCATATGATTTTACAGAGCTTGGAAGATGCTGTGGTGTTATGTGTAGACAGAATTTTAGAGAGAGACTGCAAAGAAATACAACCATCAAACCTAAGCCATTTACGTATCTGATTTGGACGGCATGGTGATGCCTCGTGGCCTTGCTTTGGTTATTCCATTTTCTGTTCCTCCATATCACCATCTGCTCCTTGCAGTCCTCAGTCTCCATTGCCCAGCAGCAAAAATGGGTATTTTAAGCACCGCTGTACACTTTGGGTAATATGACAGCTGTATTGCTTCATTGCCTGGCCTCCAAGAAATGCAAAGTTGTGTTTAAGCAATTGCGTGCATATTGGTTAATTGGATATGTTGAAAGCAATCTGGTGACCAAATTTTTACTGGAGGGCTATAAATGTTGCTCTTAATATGTGGGAAGCTGGGGGAAATGCATGTGATTTTCTATCAAGTGTTCCTGGTAGGAGTGTCAGTTCAGTATTAGACTGAGGCTAACGGATTCCTGAGTGGTTCTTGTTGCCCTGTTAGCAGAGAGATCATTAAGAAGCATGCCAGATGATGTACTCTTGGTGAACCTGCTTGACATCCAGCACCGTCATCAACGCTTGGGTGTCTGTGCTCTGAAGAGGAGCACAGAGACTCTAATCCTACTTTTCAACACAGATAAATCAGTCCCAGATATGTATGTTATTACATTTCAGTACATTTTGTGTAAGCACCCTGCAAGGTGAGGTCTGAAAATGGAAAGATGAGAATACTGCACAGTGAATTTAATCTACGGGCCATTCATATGTACCCCTTCGTAAAAGAAAATGGGGAAAAACAGTGAGAAGCCATACTACGGTAACCAGTTAAAAAATGTAATAACTTTTTACTACTACTAATATTATGAGCTCCTTACTTACAGGTAAGAAAATTCACCGTTGCCCAGACCCCAGCGTTCAAAATGATTTATATTATGGAAAATGTTACAATATTGTTAGTATTATTGTTAAACATTTCAGCTTCGAGTTTAACACAACCGCTATCGCTGAAATATTTTGAAATTGATCTTCTCTGTCGTCTTGTGTATTTAATATTATATTGCATGTACACGACAAATATAAATGATGTCTACACTACTACAAAAATTTTTTTTCCTCCTTTCACCAGTCATTATATATAATCCATGTTGATTTACCCAATGTTGGAGATACGATTTAAAGCTCTCGTTAAGAGGATGCCATGTTTATGGTTTTGGGTTTCCCGGACACGTGATTCATGACGTGTCACGGGGTCAAAAGAGGGGGGCGACGTCATGCAAATGGCGGACGGAGTAAACACTGCGGCGCTGTGTCCGGTGCAGTTAGTACATGAAAAGAAATGACGTCTATTGAGTGCGAGCGCTTGGACAGTTTGGACGGATGGGTGGCCATAAAAACGGACGCTTTCGAGGAAAGCGAGACCTTTAGGCTGGGCTTTATCGTGCAATGGAACGTCATAGAGTGCAAGTTCGCCGTGACTTGCCACAATAGGACCCTCCAGCGGCGAAGGCGGACAGAGGAGTCGACCCCTGGCGACACTCAGACCAGCTGGGCCGGCCTCTTCTCTGTCAGCGACCTCCGAAATGTCCACCGACAGTTCAGCGGCGTCAGCGATCTGCTGGAGCCGCATTTCCCTGACTTATCAACCTTCGAGAGCGGCAACATTTGGGACCTCATCTTTCCAAGCCGGGCGTCCGGCCCGGAGGAGTCCGATACGGACCTGGACACGCCGTGCCGCCAGCTGGAGCGGTACTTGGGCGCCGCCGTCGATGTCTGCGGCCGGAAGATCGTGCTCGATTCGTTATTCGTACAAGACGAGCGGGACGTGGAAGAATACTTTGAAAACTTGCAGGAGTTTAAGAGAAGGACCATGCAGGACCAGATCGACAGAGCGAAAGGCCATCTGCGAACGGTGAGGCTGTACAGCTGGGGACATGCGGGTATTCACAGCTCCGTGAGGCTGACTGTCCTCTTCTTTGTCTGTGTTTCCTCTAGTGTCTCCGTTTAGAGAGAATGCGAGGTTTTCTGTTCACCCACATGAGCAATCAGTTGAGCCCTTGGTTTCTCCCCGTACAATCAATGAACACTGACTCCCTCCACCTTTTAAAAAAACCAAAACCTCTGTTAGATTCTGCTCTTAAACTGTGCACGACACACGCAGGATGTATAGGACGGGTGTATAATGTGACGTCAACAAACGTCACAAAATCAAAAGTATTGGTAACAATCTGTTAAATGATTCGTGAGATGATTAATTGCTGAGATTTGTCACTACGGGCCAGACTCTCTTGAATGACAGTGACTTTCAGCAAGATTGAAACCGACAGTGGGCGGTCCTTAATTCATTGGTTTGAGTGAGTGAAACACTTTTAGTAAGAATTACTAAAATATGGGAGCCCTTAGTTGCGGCAGCTCCTGGCATAGGAGCTCATCTGAAAAATGTGAACGGTCAACCAGTAAAAACAACAGTTGCTTGGGTAAGTGACTTCATTCATCTTTCCGGCTTCTAGTTGAACCAGTTTTTCTGGGTTAGTTTGTGCTTTTATCGGGAGGTGTGGACTATCTTCTCTCAGATGTGGTTCCCTCTTACAGGGACACTGCGCTGGATAGTAAGGACAGACCACAGTCACCCACCAGGGTGCCCTTCCCCAGTCAATATAAAAATAAAAAGCTCTCTGATAAACACTTGTCACAATTGCATAAAATTCTTCTTTCTTTTCTTCCAAGACGGATCATTTTCATCCTATGCCATTCTTAACAGCAAGGCTGTCGAAATAGCATGGGTACCGTGAAATTGTAATTTATACACCTGGGATATTTTTCTGCTGTGGGGGCCATCTCCATACTTAGTGCATTCTGTGGCAACCCTAGTGGGCTGGCCAAGGTGACATTTTGGCAAGGAGTCCAGAATTTCTAGCCACCCCCAGTTTAGCAGTAATTATTATTTCCTCCTGCCTTTTTGCCTGGTTAAATTTTAAATAGATTTTTTTTCATTATAAGTTTAAATATCACATGCTATCTGGCGTGATATGTTTCAATTAAACTGGGAGTTGTAACTAAATTAATGTCATCCATTGAATGAAATGTGTGTCTTGAAATTAATTTTTATTAAATTTGGGATTTTGAGTCAAAATTGTAACAAATCAATAACATAGAATATATTTATAGAATATATTTTATTTGTCTTTTATTTGTGATCAAGGTGGAAAGAAACTCATTGCAGTTGATATAAGAACATAAGAAATTTACAAACGAGAGGAGGCCATTCGGCCCATCAAGCTCGTTTGGGGAGAACTTTAATAGCTCAGAGTTGGTCTTATGGTCACGAGTTCTAGTATTTAGACTAATATTGAAATAGTCATTTGGCTGAACAGCATCCAGACCCGTTAGAATCTTATAGACCTGAATCATATCCCCCCTTAGTCTCCTTTGCTCAAGATCATTTGGCTGAACAGCATCCAGACCCGTTAGAATCTTATAGACCTGAATCATATCCCCCCTTAGTCTCCTTTGCTCAAGGCTAAACAGATTCAGTTCCGCTAACCTCTCCTCATAAGACATTCCTCTAAGACCAGGAATCATTCTCGTAGCTCTTCGTTGCACCTTTTCTAAGGCAGCAATGTCCTTCTTGAGGTATGGTGACCAAACCTGCACACAGTATTCTAGGTGGGGTCTTACCAAGGAATTATATAAGTGTAACATCACCTCCCTTGACTTAAACTCCACACACCTAGAGATATAACCCAACATTCTGTTGGCCTTTTTTATTGCTTCCCCACACTGGCGAGAGTGGGACATGGAAGCATCAACATACATACCGAGATCTTTCTCGTAATCAGCTACCTTTATTTCAGTGGAACTCATAAAATATCTGTACTTTATATTTCTGCTCCCTGCATGGATTACCTTACATTTATCTGTGTTAAATTTCATCTGCCAAGTATCAGCCCATTCGCTAATTAAATCCAGATCCCGTTGAAGCCTCTCTTCTGCTAGATTAGTATCTGCTACACCGCCCACCTTGGTGTCGTCTGCAAATTTAACCAGTTTACTGTATGTATTTGTGTCAATATCATTAATGTAAATTAGGAACAATAGTGGTCCTAAAATTGAAACCTGCGGTACCCCACTATGAACGGAGGCCCACTGTGACATTGTATGATATGATGATTAAGTGTAGTACTGGTATCTTTTTATTCAGAATTCTATTAAAATTTATAATGCCCTTGTACCCTGTAAAGTGTGACTGCTTATAACTGAATACTGACAGACGGTTAAGGCAAATATTAAACTTTATTTTTCAGATACTCCATCAGCACAAGACTGCTGACAAGTTGGTCGTCCTATTAAAGATTTATGAGGAAGAGGATGAGGCTTACAGAGAATTAGTTACTGTGGCAACACATTTCTACCAGTACCTGCTGCAGCCTTTCCGGGACATGAGAGAACTGGCCATGCTGTATAAAATGGAGATTCTGGTAGGTGCATCCATAGAAACTGTCAGTGGGGAGGAAAAGGAATATCAATGGACCAATTAAAATGGCTGTAAGGTCATAAGATGAAATTCCTGAATGATAATCGTGACGTGCAGATTCACAGGGCAAGGTACATGAGATGAATATCTTCAGCAAATCAAAAGCCAGAGAGTGCATCTTACTCATGAGCACACTCCAAAAGTTTGGAAAGTCTGGAATCAGTCATGGTAATGCAGTACTCCAATCATGTGATTGCAAACAAGTCAAGTAGGGCTTTATTTTCACACCAGTCATATTCAGGACACTGCTTACGCTGATGTGAAATAATGTTATATAAAAGCAAAATAAATAAAATTAAATAAAAGCAAACGATGAAAAGAGGAAATGGATATTATTGGGCGTGACCTGCTGTCAGTTATGAGAATATTGTTAACTATCTGTTTTTTCAAACTTCATGGGTAACACTGAAGCAAATGAAAATGAATAAAAGTCTGCAAGTGTAAATAATTTATTGCGGGCTGGGTACAAGGGCTTCAGAGGGTAACGTGGGCAAAATATTTCAGTATTCACGGGTAAGTACAAGAATAAATTTCATGCTTACAATACAGTGGTACCTCAGAACTCGAACTTAATCCGTTCAGATCTCCGGATCGAATCCTAAAAAGTTCGAGTTCTGATCGAATTTTCCCCATAAGAAATAATGGAAAACCAATTAATTGGTTCCCGGCCCCAAAAAAATTACACCTAAATGTTTGGTTTTTTTTTAGCATTTAAACACAAAATGAACAGGATAAAACAAGAAGAGCATATACTGTACTAAACACATCTAAGCACCTTTATCAAAACAGTAATTTGTAAAGTAAGAACATAAATGTATCTAAACAATGTGTAAAGTAAAAAAAAAAAACCAAAACAATGTGTCCTGCCCCGATCGTCCGCTCCTTCCGCGTACCACACCCCCTCGTTGATCTCGTGTGGAAACCCTGTGTGATCAGCTGTTTCTGGTTGTTGTCATTAGTCCTCTGTATTTCGTCCGCGTTTCAGTTTGTTTCCCCAGTCCGGTCATTGTATTGTCCGTCTGCGTTTTGCCTGCCTTACCTGTAATTAAACCCCGTATTCCCCGATACCCTGACGTCTTGTCTCCGTTCTGTCCCCGCTCGGCACGACAATATTATAATTAAATGTATTAATGGTTTATTATTAATATTAAAAGAATGAATAAGAAATCTTTATTTTTAAATGTATTTTATTATATAATAATAATTACTGTTGTCTATCATTGTCTAAATGTATTTTTACTGTCTAAATACATGTATTCAGTTAGTGTAAACATGCACGGTGCTATCACAGCGAATGCGAGGCTGAGACTGAAGCTTTACCCTTTGTTTCCGCTGAGAGACGTGCCTCGTGACTCATTCCCCCCGTACAAGTTATCTTAGGTCGGCGTTCACAGTTTGACTTCGGAGATTCAGATCAAGCTCTAGGTAAGTTTTTTTCGAACTGGTTGGTTCGACTTTCAAGAAATTCGAGTTCTAATGAGTTCGAGAACTGAGGTACCACTGTCAAATAATAATAACTTGAAAATTGGATGGAATCCACTCGGGCACTTGTGAACTGAATTGTGAGGTCAGGTCCGATTCCCAGCCCTAAACAACAACCGTATGTTCCTCAAATAAAAATATTCTGATTTATTTATTTAAGTTAAAATCCTTCTGAAACATGGCCTGTGAGTTTTAAATTTGCCCATTTTTATTTTCAGCTATTCCTTTCGGTCAGAAGTCATTTTTTGTCCTTTGAAAGAGGCAGGTTGGTTTGTTTAAGGAACTATATATGTTCTGCAAATAAAGAAGAGGAACTTTTTCTTTAGTGGCCTTTCTTTATTGGTTTTCATAATTTATTTCCAGTGACACTGCTTTTGTAATTTTGTGTCCCATTGAGAGCTTTTTAAATCTCTCTCCCAATATGGGAAGCTGCTATTTAGCATTTCATGTCTCATTATTTTCAGATTTGATATTGAATGGGAATCAACTTGGATTGAATCGATTTGTTAGCTTGTGAATCCGAATCACATCGAATCTGGGCATCTATGCCAATACCCAACCCTATTCTGTTCAGGAAAGGGGATGGGAACGTCTTATTCCTATCAGACATAAGTGATTCTTTATTTTTCCAAAACCAGAGGAACATAACGATATGAGTGATTTGCTATCCCCTAAATTGTGGTGGTGTTTGTTTTCAGAAATCACTGGAATTTGATGACTTGGGTCCCAAAAGAATAGCCGATCTTGAGAGAGAAGCGGAAGGTTGGCGAGAACGGGCAGAAGATGCAGTGAGTTCCATCCAAGACATCACAGTCAACTACTTTGTGGAGACGTCAAAGGCGCTGGCAGGTATGGTGCCCCCAGCGGCCCTTCTGAAGTTTGCTGTAGTGCTGTGAACAAGTATCCCTGCATTGCACTCACTGAATGTAGAAGGTCAATGCCACGCTGATGAGTGTTCTGCGGCGTGCTCGGAATTCCCGGAATTCCTACTGTAGTATTCTTCATTTGGCAGGGATGCTAAAGCAGATGGAAGAGGACAGGAGACGGTTTGGACAGGCTTCCTGGTCCTGTGCGGCCCCCAGACTGGAGAGGCTCAAGTTCATGCTTGCTAAGGAGACCCTGCAGCATATGAGGGCCAAGGAAATGTGCCTTAACCGCAAACGAGATGCCATCAAAGAGAAAGTGAGGATCCCTCTGCTTTGATCGCCTCGGCGTCTGTCTGCCTTTTCCCCAGCTTTCTGGGATCTGTCGTCGGCGCTTTATTTGTGTGGTACTCCGGGGTGCCACTTGGTAATAATATCTGCGCTATTTCCAGCCCTGGTGCTTTTCAGCAGCAAACAGACTTAAGAGTAGCCCTCAGCGCTTGGTATCATTCAGAATTCATAGCTAACTTTTATCCAACCCCCCCCCACCCCCCCCCCCAAACAGTTTCATACAGCTTTGGGGATTCCGGGTAAATAACAAATGAGATCATCCGTGTATTTAATTTCAGGTGGTAATTAACAGATTAAGCACGACTTGGGGATGAGAGTTAGACTGACTCGTTACTGAGCATGGTCGCTGTTTGAAAATGAAATGCCTGGGGGGGGTTGGGTCTTCTCTCAACACCATCTGACGTTTAGGTGGGGCCCTGTTCTTTTCCTCCTGGTTGCCACGCACGCTTAGGCTGTTTTTTTTGGGTATCAGCCCTGTTTACTTCCTCCCTCCCACTCACAGTGCCGAAGAACTTGCTGAGTCAGTGTCAGGTGGGCGTTTTAAGGTATGCTTGTGCTTTGGGGTGAGCTGAGAAGCTGGTTGAGGTGCACATTTTGGATGGAAGAACCAGATCCTGCATTCCTGGATAGTAAATGTTACAGCTTAGAATTTCCTATATTTGTTGTGTAGTGCATTTCTTACTGTATGCTTTATAAAACAACTGTAATTTTGCCTTTTGAA
Organism: Paramormyrops kingsleyae; assembly: GCF_048594095.1. Lineage (NCBI taxonomy): Eukaryota > Metazoa > Chordata > Actinopteri > Osteoglossiformes > Mormyridae > Paramormyrops > Paramormyrops kingsleyae. The sequence continues at coordinate 6,734,470 of NC_132807.1, read as the reverse complement.
AATGTTTGTTTGAAATGTGTGAATGTGTGGTCGAGATATGACCTCCCCAGCTGTAAGCTAATTCAGAACTTGCCTGCAAGTCAAGTGAAAACACATTTTAATTTTTGTTATTTTGAGCTGGTAATTAGGTGGTGTGATTATATGCTATTTAGACCATATCTCTGGTGAATTATGCTGTTCATACATAATCTGTTTTCAGTCACAATGAAATCATTATGGCTGCAAACAGGCAGAGGAATACTTTCAGTGCATGTGTGGCAGATAGAGCCGCGGCAACCATGGGGGTGATGTGTCACTGTCAGGGAGACCGTCTGGATGAGAGTCACCTGAGGCCTTTTACTCTCTGCCCGCAGATGGGGGCTCTGGCTGAGCAAAGGGAGAGCATCGAGTCTGTGGACTCTCTGGAGCTGCAGTACTATGAAGCCCAGCTGGAGCTGTATGACGTGAGGTTTGAGATCCTGAAGAACGAGGAGCTGCTGCTCGTGGCCCAGATCGACACGGTGCGGCGGCAGATTAAAGGTACTGCCATAATGACTGCCATGAGTCACGTGACATGTCACGTGACTGGAGGGGTGTCAGGATGTGGCAGCTTTCCAGTGCTGAAGCGCACCCAGAACGTGCTCGGCTGCTTTGCAGGCCGACTCTTCTCCCTGGGATGTTCTCATTATGTCCTTTCGAGAACGGCCTGTCAGCCTGAACATGAATATTTAAACTCTTGCCAGACGTTCAAAGACCTCTAAGGGTCTTAAGATGGAGAAGAACCTGCCAGATTGTCTGGCATGAAGCACCAGAGCTTATTGACTCAAAGAGAAATAGTATGCATGCAAATGTCCTTATTCGCTGATCCAGTGGAATAAAGTCTGTCTCAGAGTTTGGCTTGAAAAGTTGGTACTTAATTTGGGTATTTTCACACTTTTTTTGGAAATGTTTTGAACCTCCAATAAATAAGTTAGTGGTGTTGCTATGAGCGAGTAACACTGAGGTCCTGTCAGTCCATGAATGAGTGAGTAACACTGAGGAGCTGTTGGTCCATGAGTTGAGTAACACTCAGGATCTGTGAGTGTGTGACGCTGAAGTCCTGTCAGTCTGTGAGTTGAGTAACACTCAGGATCTGTCAGTCTGTGAGTGTGTGACGTTGAGGTCCTGTCAGTCTGTGAGTTGAGCGACGCTGAGGTCCTGTCAGTCATATGAACGTGAGAGTGAATAATGCTAAGTGCCCACTTGGGTGAATGCGTAAAATTAATTACCTTTGAGTGCATGAACAGATGAGAAACTGTTGTGCAGAGATGAAAGAAGAGGTGGTCTACTATGACGCCTGTGAGGAGCCAGAGGAGCTGCGAGGTGACGGGCAGGCCAGCCCTCTGCGGGACCCTGCTACCCCCACCATCATGGCTCTGAGCCGCCGCTTGCAGCAGCTGGAGACCAAGAGGGGAGCCATCTGTTCAAGGAGGGCGTACCAGCGCAACAAGAAGGTGAGGCGGCCCCCTCCTGACACAGGGGCCTCAGGAGACCATGGTCAGTCTCCACTCTGGTTCATCCACCACTTACCTAGTACAGGGAGCCGTGACCCTATCCAAGGAAGTGCAGGAGAACAGCTTGGATGGATGCCAGTCCATCACAGATACAATCACACACAGACACACCCTATGCCAACAGAAGTTGTAGAGCAGGACTTTTTATTCCTACACTCTGTTTGGATACAATGGCCAGTTGTCAGACATTACAGTGCGGTTGGGGGCTCTCCTTCTCCTCAGGACCAGTGTGTGGATGCCCGTGAGCAGAAGCAGCAGCAGGCGCAAGATAGCGAGACCCGCTTCCACCAGCACCACAGTGTCCAGCTGGTGAGTCGCCATAGAGACCATGTCCATCCCATCTGTGAGGTCTTCCTGGGAGAAGCCTCGGTCGAAGTCCTGAGCGAAGTCATTAAGATGAAAGGTTAATGGCTTCTAGCGAAAAGACCATGCGATACAAGGCTGGCGTGGGAGTCGGAGATGGGAGTCAGCAAATCCACTTGCGGTTTGTGAGGAAGCTGGTCCCTGAGGCACAAAAATCAGCCTCTCACTGCCCCCCCCCCCATCTCGCTTCCTGCAGAAGCGAGAGCTGAGGAAAGAGGAGGAAAAGAAGAGAAAGGAGTGGGTGGACCTGGAGCGGGAGAGGACTCTCAGAAGACTGAGGTCCTTCAGAGAGGTAATTACCCAGCATGCACTGCTGTCTGTTTGTCTTCGTCCCTTCCTCATGTGTTGCATGAAAAATTGTGGTCATACAGTTTGTTTATTTGTTTGGTCTAGTCCCCATGTTTCAATATTATTAATGCTTCATGTATTATGCCAAGATTAAAATAGCAGTGTAGTAACTCGGCAGAGTGTGCTATTCTTCACTTGGAGATCGCTAACCGCTAGCTGGACTGTTGGATATCACCGTGTTCGTTTTGCAGAAGAGGCAGGGCCAGTATGTGCTGAAGAGGCCGTCCTCAAAAGCAGCTATCGGTGATTCCCTGCCGGCAGACCCCTCTCAGCCACTGTCAATCATCAGCCTAGGCCCCCCAGGGCCCTCCCCGGTCACCACATCCCAGAAGTCACCTAAGAGGAAGGTTCTGAAGCCCAAAGACGTCCCGGTCCAGATCTTCACTCCCGCGGGGCCGCCATTGCAGGCTTTCACTCCGTCAGCCACCCCTCCTCCTCCTCCTCCTCCTCCCCCCCCCCCTCCTCCTCCACCTTTACCACCCCCTCCCCTTCCACTGCCACTTACATCACCCCAACGAGATCCTGAGGTGCTGGACACACCCATGCCGCTTCTCTCTGAGAAAGGGTCCTCGCCATTTCCAGACAGGACCACACTCAAGCAAAACATCGGTGAGAAGTGTCTCATTGTCTCATTTTTTTCCTTTCTCATTTATTTTTTCCCCCTCCTGTGATGGGGAAGGGGGGGGGGTGTTCATGTAAAAGATTGAGTTACTAATGTAAAAACCAGTGACCTGAATAAGTACATTTCACTTGAGGTGCCAAATTCATGAACGTTCCCAGATGGCTGTTTGCTGTAGGTAGATGAGGACCCAAGCCCGACTGACACGAGCGCCCCATGGAGACCATCTGTGTCAGACTGTCTCCCCTCAGAGTCCTTTTAGCTAAATGAATGAATGTTACATTTATATAGCATTTTTCAAGACACCCAAAGCACTTTACAGAAGCAATGGGGAACCACGTCAGCCTACCTGGATATTGCAACACTGCATTACTACAGCTGTCCAGTAGGAGGGGTTTATGGTTAGGGCATTACATGATAAGTTATAAACCCCTCCCACTTGCCATTGGGCTCTTGCAGCAACATGCCCCATCCCCATAGGGGCTAAGGTGGTGAAGGGCCAGGAGAGAATTCACCAATTAGATAGAGGGGATTATTAGGAGGCCAGATTTGATAGGGCCACAGTGGGTGCCACCCTTACTCTTTCGAAAGATGCCCAGGGATCTTTTATGAGAGTCAGGACCTCAGTTTTACATCTCATCCGAAGGACGGCACCATTTTTACAGCATAGTGTCCCCATCACTGCATTGGGGCAGTGGGATCCACACAGACCACAGGATGGGCTCCCCCTGCTGGCCACACCAACACCTCTTCCAGCAGCATCCCAGCTTCCCTAGTTTGTCTCCCATCCAAGTACTGACCAGGCCCAAACCTGCTTAGCTTCAGGTGGATTACCGAGGCTGAACTGCAGGTGATATGGCTGCTGGCTGACAGTTGTGTATGAAGTCTCTTCAGATTGATCACGTTCAGAGTCCTTTTCCAACTTTAGATGAAGCTCACCATTGGAGTTTCCGGACTTTCCATTACTTTTAAATAACTGTCCAGGTTCTGTGTTGCACGTGCAGTTGGCACCAGCCTGTATCCTCCTCTCTGATGCCCCCTCTATCACCCCCGCCCCCCAGGCTCCATGGACGAGGTGCTGGCCTCCCTGCAGAGGGGAGAAATCCAGCTCCGCAGGGTGGATGCGAAGGCCGCCCCGGCCACCGATGTGCGGGACAGCATTCTGTCTGCCATCCGCCTGGGGGTGAAGCTGCGTAAGGTGCAGCCCCCACCGGGGCCCCAGGCCTACCCGGGGAGCCAGGCCTCGGAGCTGGAGCTCAGCATTAAGGCCGCCATGCAGCGGATGAAGAAAGTGTCTGCAGATTCGGATGACGAGGCCGGGGGGGACTCCTGCCAATCGGGAGACTGGGACAACTAAGTCAACGTGCTGCGTCATGCCAACTTACACATGGTTCATTTTTTTGGCTTCTTTTGGGGCTTTTTTTTATATTTTAAAGAATGATTTTATAAGCATTTGGAGAATAATCATAATAGACCATGGAAGGCGGTATTGCTTGCATTAGGCGGCCTTGACAGTAGGATTCCAGCCTTGTAAAAACGGAATTACAGCAGGACAGAACCTTACCAAGCCGCTCTGACCAAGAGGATTGGTTATATGTAAACCTTTGTCCCTAATCCACAGATATGCTTTCAGCTGTTTTATAATCCTTATCATGAGACTGGCTAATTCTTAATACGGTAGCAGAGCTCCTTTAAAATGGTTTTCCGTGGCACTTACCGGCGTGTGGCTTCTGTGGTCTTATGATGGAAGGAAACGTGGTAAAGCCTGTTGCACTGAATTAGTTTTTCTGCCTTTTTGGTTACTTTCCCTAATTTCTGTTTCAATATATTCAAGGAAAGGTGCCCTACAGCGTGCCTGATAAAATTGCTGTTTTAGCGAGAAATAGCAGCATTTTCAGAGAATGAAGGACTGTGTGACAGTATTATGTTAGATACCAGCCTAAAAAAAATATATATATATATTTTTTTTTATGGGGATGCTCTCAGCTTCTCCTCTGTGATTATGTACAACCTCGGTTGGCTGAGTGGGTAGATGGGCACTTACTTATACTGCCACCTAGTGGCTGGCTGCACAGTCCAGTCACACTGCTGAGCTGGTGTCACCATGGTAATGGGCACACAAGCCTATGTTGAGCAGCCTGGTTCTGTTCCTGTGTGAATGGATGTCAGAATCACTTTGTTTTTCTGGAAAATGTGGTCTTGATGCGCAGAGTGTGTGGCAGAGTGCAATAAAGTTTCTGAACTGGCTTCTCGTGACCTTCCTCCAAATTACCAGTCTTGTGGGAGCACCAGGTCCTGCTGGCGTGTGGCACCAGCTGATGGAGCCCTTACAGAGCCTTGCTCTCCCTGCTGAAGATGTCGGCACTGGGACAGGGACCGCGTCAATCCTTATGGCCGGCGTACTCCCGTGTGCATGCGTGACAGCGTTGGGCCGGGGCGGGAGTTGGGTGACAGAAGGAACAAGTCGTGGGGGGAAAAAGGCAGACCAGGTGCAGACCAGCCTGACTGCACCGAAAGACAGATCCCAGCAGCCGGAGTTACTATGGAAACGGGATGGCTTAGCGGGGGTGGTCTATGGTAACATCTCTGCAACACACTCTTAATTATATTTTACAAACTCGCCCACATCACACCAGCACACAAGATGCCTGACAGAAAATAAAAACAGTGAGGGGATCACCGAAAGTGACGGTCTTTTCTGAGACAAGAAAGCGGCCCGGCTTTGCTGAATGACATTTCTCTGCCGTCTCTGTGTCGTCATAGCTGTTTGTACCACTATTCAGTCACGGTTGACCTAATTGTGGTACACCATTCAATTTTTATGATTCTTTCTCGTACATCTCCGTCGTTTGACGATACACCAGAAATCCATCCAATCGCTACAGTAGCTCATTTGCTTGGCTGCCTATGAAAATGAGAGAACTCACACCAGCGGTGGAGGCTAAGTTTCCAAGGTGATATAGCCCCGTACCATACACCCATCGCTAACAGGCAACATGAATAATTTTACAATGTAAACGACCAAGAAAAATGTTTTCATAGATTCCCCCCCCCGGTGCCAGTCGAGAAAGCCCAGGGTTTCACTCTCCTTAGCAGAATCATCTCGGCACCGGAGGTGACTGCGGCTACGCAAACACAAGCACACAGCATCTGCTAACTCAGACATCTCGCTCGTGAAGCATCGTGACAGGACCGAGGACAGCAGAGGCGGACACTTCCGTAATGTAAGAAATGAAAACAAGACACCAGCTTATTAATTAAACTATATTTGAACAATAATCAAGTATGTATGATACAATATTGAACCCTTCAATCACAAAAGTGGGTAAGATTCAATTCTACCAGAAAGGAAGGGGAAAAAAAAAAAAAGTTTGTTCTAGGTTTGTCATACAGCAGTAGAGACCTCTGACAGCAGTAAGCACTGGGAGGGGCTGAGGTACACTTGTAATCTGAAGGACAAAGACACTAGGCCATCTGTGCAAAACACAATCCTGTTTAACGATGCTAATGGATAAAAACACATACTTGTCAGAGCGGCGTTTCCCATCGCAGTCGTTTTGTAAAAGGAGTCCCGCCGGGGCCTGGGGGGGGAGGGGACTGTGTTCCAGAACGAGAAAAGGCACAGGACGAGCCAAAAGCATCAGCCGCCCGCCCAGCTTAGAGAGTGGCTTCCCCACAGCGCCACGCTGTGCTCTTAAAGGACTTCGGGAAGTGGTGAGGGGACACGAGACCAAACGCCGAGGACAGCGAGAACGGGAAGTGTGTGGGCGCCAGGCCGGCGGCCTCGGGAAAACGGCAGACTTCACCGGCTTCTACCGAAAGCCCCACAAGCTGAGGATCAAGATGTAGATACACAAACATGGTTCCACACACTAGCAGCAAAGGAAAAATAAAAATTAAAACACACGCCACCTCTTTGAGAAAACAACCACCACCACAAAGAACCCTGGGAAGCAAATCCCTCACATGAACTAATTCAAAGAAATTTTGTTCTACTTGAATAAATCCATTTTACATGCAAAACCCTTTGAACACTGCACTCATTTTAAGTTTCTGGCATAGGGCGCCTCCTACTGGTCGCACTTCCCTTACCAGGCCCTTCCAGCTTATGCACATACAATCCTGCAAGCGGTTTCCAAAGCACCACTAACCAAAGGACTCTGCCTTCTCTCCCAGCCTCAGCACGCTGTGGGAGATGCCTTGTTGGCAGGCATTTGCACCCAAGAGGGACCACAACATCCATAGGATGTGTTCGATCGGATCCTCCTTTCTAAAAAGTCCACCATACTTCGATCGCATCTGATGATTTATTACAATTTCCAGGATCTGTAAGTCGTGATTAATGTTCTCTTTTTTTTTGCTCTCATGCATCAAAGACGCAGTAACGGCAGCGATGCCTAGGACTCCCCAAATCCTCCATTAAGTTTACAAAAAAATGAAAAGTGAGTGGAAGGCCTTCATGTTCAGAGACAAAAACTGAGGCACTTTGTGACACTGTGCAGTTCATGTATGTGCATATCAGAGAGCACAAAAACGGCTGTTCAGTCTCACCTGAGATCATCTAATCCAACTGCGGACAGCCCTAATATCAGCTTCCCCCCTTACATTTCGGAATTATGCAAGCCGGCCTTGTGCGACCGCAATCTTATTACGTTACCGGCTGGATAATCACCTCTCCTGCCAACTGAGTCACCAGCCCTTAGGAAATGAATCCCAGCCCTGATTCTAACCACAAAAGCTAGACAAAGAGTTATAAAGAAACTTAAGACTGTACCCTTCACCTGTCGTTCACACAATTGTATCCCCATTGAGCCAATTCATTACAGTGGCTCAGTCACCCGTGATGTACGGTCTAAGGCTGACAAAGATGCTACCAGGTAGAGTCAGTCTGCCTCCTTCCAGTTTTTCCATAATTTTAGGGAGTCTGCTTGGGGATGTGATACCACTGAACTCAACCTGATGATCTTTGTGTCTGGTACAGCTGGTCCAAACCATCATTTCAGTTGTCCACTCCCAGCTTAGACAGCCCCTGCCGGAACTCATGCAGCTCGTCAATTTTTCCATCCAAAACATCCATGAACTTCTTCAGCTCCACCTTTAGGTGCCCTTGCTTGTGGCGACTGTCCTCTATGTCAGCCTCCAGTGTGCCGATTCTGCTCTCCAGGTCCTTGTTCTTCGTTTCGGCGACCTGGTAAGACAGACATGGGGAGAGAGTGAGACTTGGGGGCGGCGGCGAGTCCGAGCGGCATGCAGACGGACGTTTGGGGTCATGGTCAGGGGAGGGTGCTTCTGTCCGTCTCTCAATCCCACAAAAAGTCTTATTTCGAGAAAGTTCTCTCCGAAAGTTCCCTGCAAGCCAGGGGGGCCCTAGCTATGTGCAGGGGCTGCACTGCCATAAGAGGCGAGGTCAGGCACTCTATACTTGTCCTGCAACTACATGCTTTTTCCAGCCACGTCCTGCAACCCGATCTACCTGGTAGTGGACCCAGCTTTAAATAGTTGGATCAGACTCCGCTGCTTAGCTAGTCTGTGCAGAGAGGCAAAATATTTGAAGCATGCCTTTGTTGCTGTCATGCAGTGTTGATGACACTGTACGCACAAGAGGACTAATGAAAATGTGCTCCTATCTGGGCCTTGTGCGCTGAGGGCAGGAAATACCAGGAGCAAATGAACCATGATGGGGGGGGGGGGGGGGGGGGGGGTTTAAAAGCCCTCAATATGGCGCCATCTGCTTCCAGGTGTTCTCTGAAAACACAATGCGTCATGCTGTAATCTCAGCTACTCCAGGATGACACAGAGGGCAAAAATACCCGGCAGACTGACTCTGGAGCTGTTCACACAGATGTCACATTAGGTCCTATGACCAGAAAAGGCACCAGTATGATGAATGACAGAGTGTGGCGAGGCAAAGGAGGTACGGCATCACACAAGCTACCGAAAAATCCGACACATGCTGATTAGCACAATGAAGGTGCATTTTGAACACAGGTCAATATGTAATCGGTCCAGGCTTCATCTTTTCAAATCCTCCGCAGGGAATATTACTCACGTCGCTGTCACAAGTGAATGTTACCATAACAACGCTAAACCAGCATAAGCCTCGTGCTGGCAGTATGAACGGCACGTGAACGGTGAAGTCAAGATAGAAAGCGAGTGAGTGGAAAGATGTCATCGTCCTCAAAGTATGCTAGAAGAGCGGGGGACGGGCCACAGCTCATCGCGGAGTGCTCAGTCTGTTCCTCACCAGGGTTTCTTTAAATAAATGCGTATCTATAGCGATAGGTACGTCGCCATGACACCGCTGTATAGCGTTAGCGACAGCTAAGCACTACGCTATTGTGGTGCTGCTCCATGACTCTGCAGCGATGGCATGTCACCACTACACTGATCTCTATCCTGGGTGACAGGAAAGCTGCTGCTGCACCACCTGTAGCCATGTGACTGCTCCAGGATCCCACAAGGCAGCTCTGTCTGTAGTATTAGTGCGCGGCTGCCATTTCACATATGGGTAGCATTAGCATGCCAGCGTTTCGAGAGGTCACTCCACACGTACCTGCAGCTTCTGGTTAAGCTTCTCACACTCCTCCATGAGCTTTGGGATGATCTCGGCCTGAGCCCTGAGGCTCTCCAGTTCCTGCAACAAAAATTAAAAACAACAAATGCACACATCAGAAAATAAGACAGATAACATGCAAATGCTATTACAGGCCTGGAGGTCACTTTGAACCCAGAGGAGATAAGAACATAAGAACATAAGAACTATACAAACGAGAGGAGGCCATTCGGCCCATCGAGCTCGCTTGGGGAGAACTTAACTAATAGCTCAGAGTTGTTAAAATCTTATCTAGCTCTGATTTAAAGGAACCCAAGGATTCAGCTTGCACTACGTTATCAGGAAGACTATTCCATACTCTGACTACACGCTGTGTAAAGAAGTGCTTCCTTAAATCCAGTTTGAAATGTTCTCCCGCTAATTTCCACCTATGGCCACGAGTTCTTGTATTTGAACTAATGCTGAAGTAACTATTCGGTTGAACAGCATCCAAACCTGTTAGAATCTTATAGACCTGGATCATGTCCCCCCTCAGTCTCCTTTGCTTGAGGCTGAACAGATTTAGCTCAAATAACCTTTCCTCGTATGACATTCCTCTAAGACCAGGAATCATTCTTGTGGCCCTACGCTGCACCTTTTCTAAGGCCGCTATGTCCTTTTTAAGATATGGTGACCAAACCTGTACACAATATTCTAGGTGAGGTCTCACCAAGGAATTGTATAATCTTAGCATTACCTCCCTTGACTTAAACTCCACACACCTGGAGATGTACCCCAACATCCTATTGGCCTTTTTTATTGCTTCCCCACACTGGCGAGAATGAGACATGGAAGCATCAACATACACACCAAGGTCTTTCTCATAATCAGCTACCTTTATTTCAGTAGGTCCCATAAAATACCTGTACTTTATATTTCTGCTCCCTACATGGAGTACCTTACATTTGTCTATGTTAAATTTCATCTGCCAGGTGTCAGCCCAGTCACTAATTAAATTAAGATCCCGCTGTAGCTGCTGAGCCGCTAGTTCAGTATCTGCTACACCACCCACCTTGGTGTCATCTGCAAATTTCACCAGTTTACTGTATATATTGGTGTCTATATCATTTATGTAAATTAGGAACAAAAGTGGTCCTAAAATTGAACCCTGCGGTACCCCACTATGAACGCAGGCCCACTGTGACATCGAGCCTCTTATAACTACTCGCTGCTTCCTATCCGTTAACCAGTTATCAATCCAAGTCGCTACAGTTCCTAAAATACCTGTCGCTTTGAGTTTAAGTGAGAGCCTCTTGTGGGGAACAACATCAAAAGCCTTTTGGAAATCTAAATAGATGACATCATAGGCCTTCTTATCATCAACTTCCTGAGTAGCTTCCTCAAAAAACTCCAACAGATTTGTTAAACAGGATCTACCTCTCCTAAATCCATGCTGGCTATCCCTCAAAATGTTATTTGAGTCCAGGTAATCTACCATTTTCTCTTTGATTATAGCCTCCATAACTTTACCAGTTATACAAGTTAGACTGATTGGCCTATAGTCTGACAAATTACTTCTATCCCCTTTTTTGAAAATGGGCGTTATGTTGGCATGCTTCCAATCAGAAGGTACCACACCTTCAGATAAGGATTTTTGAAACAGTAATGTTAAGGGTCGGCAAATAATATCCCTCATCTCTTTTAACACTATAGGTAAGATGCCATCAGGGCCCTGTGATTTATTTATTTTGAGCTTAGCTAGGCTTTGCAAAACATCAGCTTCAGTTATATATATATTAGTTATAGACGATGTTGAATTAGTAATAAGAACTGGTAAGTTACTAGTGTCCTCGACAGTGAATACCCGTGCAAAACTATCATTGAACTCATTTACTATGTCAATGTCGTTTTCAATTATAAGACCCTTACTATCCTGCAGATTAGTAATTTCAGCTTTTAGAGCTCTTTTAGAGTTAAAATACTGGAAGAAACTTTTAACGTCATCCTTAGCCTCCAATGCGATCTTCCTTTCGACATTCCTTTTAGCTCGTCTAATGTCATTTTTTAATTCAGCCTGTAGATTTAGATACTCTTGCTTTATTATGTCATCATCAGTTATTTTCCATCTCTGGAACAAAGCCCTTTTCCTCCTTACTTTATACTTTATGTCCCTATTAAACCACCTAGGTTGCAATTTCCTAGATTTATTCTTGCTAGAAACAGGTATGAAGTCCTCTTGTACTTGCAATAATGTGCTTTTAAAAAATTCCCATGCCTCTTCAACAGTTTTGTTATTTAACTCCATCCAGTTCACGGTTTCTAGTTTTAATCTCATACAATTGAAGTTAGCCTTCCTAACATTATATATTTTTGATTTGGACTTTGCTCTTCGGGCACTAAACTTAACCTCAAATTTAACCATGTTATGATCGCTACTGTCAAGTGGTTCTAAAACATCTAATTTACCAATCCTGTCCTGGTTATTAGACAAAACAAGATCAAGAATGGCATCTCCCCTGGTAGGGGTGTTAACAAACTGAGTAAAAAAACAATCCTGTACTAATTCCACCATCTCAAGTTCATTTTCAGAAGAGCCAGCAACAATGTCCCACTGTATCCCCGGTAGATTAAAATCACCCATAACTACCACATCATTTTTATTGCTCATAATCCTAATATCACTGTATAACAATCTGCTTTCCTCAGCAGCTACATTGGGTGCTCTGTAACAAACACCGACAATTAGGCTATTTGAGTTTGTAGCATCTAATTTTACCCATATAGCTTCCGTACTTTTACTTATATCAGTAAGCTCCCTTGCCTGCAAGATTTCCTTTACATATACTGCAACACCACCTCCCTTCTTACCTATACGGTCTTTACGGAACAATGTGTAACCATCCATATTATATTCTTGTCCATCCTTATCACTCAACCACGTTTCAGTTATTGCTATAATATCATAAGAGTCCGATGAGATAAGAGCCTCTAAATCATGAATTTTATTCCTAATACTCCTGGCGTTTAGATACAGACAACAAAGGGTAGGCTTATTACAGTGCCTACTTATAATATGATTTTTTTGGGCTTTCCGTTTCCCCCCAGTTACATACTTAACTAACCTCCCTGCCCCCCCAGTCCCTAGTTTAAACATTCCTCAACTACTCTACAAATACGCCTTCCCAGTACACTGGTTCCCCTCCGGTTCAGATGCAACCCATCCGGCTTGAACAGGTCCCACCTGTTCCAGAAGGTCCTCCAGTGCCCCATAAACCTAAACCCCTCTTTCCTACACCATCCTTTTAGCCACGCATTTAATCTCCTTATCTCAGCTAACTTAGCCTCACTTGCGCGTGGCACGGGGAGTATTTCGGAAAATACCACCATGGACGTTCTGCTTCTAAGCTTATTGGCGACTTCTATAAATTTATCCTGCAGAACAGCCCTTCTACCCTTGCCTATGTCGTTGGTGCCAACATGCACCACGACAACTGGATCCACCCCAGCTGGGGCCAAAAGCTTGTCCACACGATCTGGAAGGTCTCCTACCTGGGCACCAGGCAGGCAAGACACCGTACGGGACCCTCTATCACGCGTGCACACATAACTGTCTACTCCCCTAATAATTGAATCCCCCACTACCACAACCTCCCTCTTTCTGGGGGGAGGGGGCTCCTCAGTGCCCAAGGGCCCACCTGCTTCCCCAGTCCCTTCCAGCTCTAAAGCTGGAAGCACCTGAAACCTGTTAGACACAGACACCTCAGGTGATGCCGCCTCTGTAACGTGTGTACGCCTTTTCCTGCGTCTACGACCTACGGTCACCCAGCTCTCTCGACCTCTCTGCTCTTCATTCTCCCTCCCCCCCGTTAGTGGCGTACACACCGTCTCCCTAAACGGCGTATCAACTAGCTCATCTAACTCACTGTTGCATTGGATGCGAGCCAGTTGCTCCTCAAGGTCGCGAACCTTGACCATGAGTGAGTCCACTAGCTTACATCGCTCGCAGATGAAGTCCGACTGGACACTAACGTCCAGAAGGGCAAACATCTTGCAAACGCAACACTGAGCTGGCCCCATAATTAACTAACTCACTATGACCCCGTACTCCCAGCCCAGTAAATTTATATAGTGTATTTAACTATAAAGATTAATTTGCGTAACAATAAATGCAGTAACGTGCGGAGTACACTAAAATAAGTTATTACTTGTGTTAAAACGGAACTTAATTATTATTTTATTAAAAATTTTAAACCTGATAAACTTACTACTACTTACCAGAAGAACTTCTGCCTGAACCAAGTATGAACTAAAAACAAGGCGAAATCGAAGTTGCTCTTGGGAGGTCGAAAAACCACAAAAACCCCCTCACAGCAGGCTACTGCCGGAGCGGGAAAAAAGTGGAAAATGTCCTCCCGGCCCCGACTGGCGACCGAGCAAAGCTCAGGAGCAACTGTCCTTTTCCGACGCTTGGTAGCGATACCGACGTTAGATGTTATTAGTTATAATCGCCCCGCGGGTGTTTGTTACGGAGTTTAAACGCGGACAGAAAAACGCCGCGCACGCGACACCCGCAGCTCTCTGTCGGTAATAATCGCGCTGTTGATTAACAGACAGGACAGACAAGCACTCACGCTGACCGAAATAAGAACAATAAATAGAAATAAACAGCCACCCACGTAAACAGGTAAAGCACACAAACACTCAAAACACTCCAAAAAAAACAATCCCAAACAATCGCTGCAGCTCAACACCACTCTCTCGCAGCAATCCCAGCAATACAAATGGTTGAACAGCCAACGCCTACATAAGGACCTTCAAAGTAAAACCCAATTCTTCATATTTTTTGTGGTTATTTAACCATCTGAAGCATCTCTGACAGAGAATGAATGTTTATCCAAGCTAATAGTACAGAGACATCAATGATGTGGCTGACTTGTGCTCTGAGAGGATGCAACTGCGGTGGAGATAAAGCATAAGTTGACGGGTGTAAACCCAAACAAAGCGAGACCACAGTTACTGTCCAACCCAAACAAGATCCCCAGCGGGCATTCGAAAGCTACACCTGCTGACATATAGAGGAAATAGTTGTAGAGGTCGATACTAATGAAATACGTGCCTCTAAGTTGGGACAGCATGCAGGCATTTTAATAAGCGCAGGTCAGAATTGACAGGCCAAGTCTCTGACAGTGCGGACACTAATTAGGGCTTGCAGCAAACGTGGGGGCAGAGGTAGCCCCCACACCCCAGCCGCCAGAAGCAATCTCCTCGCCCGATGGGGCCACATGTTCCATTACAAATGTACCACAGGGGTCCCAGCCTTCTGATGACACTGGACTGGATTGGGGGAAGGGGTGGGGGTGCTGGTGGGGGGGGGTTTACTTTTTTTTTTTTTCTTCCAGATGCATAATCGGAATGCGTGAAGGTCAGGGGTTGTAAAAAAATAGACTTGAAAATGTATATAGTTTATTTTTAGACATGAACCAAACCTCCCCCCCAAAAACCCCCAGCGTTCTGCAGTCCGGTGAAATACTGCCCCGAGGGGGGGGGGGGGGAAATAAGCACCCACAAGAGGGACAGATGGATACATGACTACCCATGGTCAAATTAACACCCTTTGAGTTGAGCACAAAAAATGATTTTTTGAATCTGGATTCATGGAGGTTCTTTAGCCATCTTCACAGGAGGCTTACAGTATACATGAATATTGATTTAGAATTTAATGGCTTCCTGTCCACCTAAGGGGAACCACATTGGACATAAACCTCTATGTAAACAGAGCAGCCTCCCCTGCTGAGGAACCATTCCATACCCCAGCGCCGATGACAGATTCCAGCAAGCGAGCACAGCTCTCCTCAGCCTTAACGTCCGAGCACAAGCTACATCTCATGAATAACCACAAGGGAAAGAAAAAAAAACGCCTGAGGATCCAGAAGCTTCCAGAGGCCTTGCACGCCGGACCCATACCTGCTCCTTCTCTTGGAGTTCGGATTGGAGTTCCTTCACTTTGGCAGTCAGGTGGGAATTCTTCTCCTTCTCCTTAGTGACCTCGTTACACTGCACCTCCAGGTCTGCAATCTGCAGCAGGCGGGGGGAGGGGGAGGACAGGGTCCCTGTGAGCGACAGCTTCTGCGAACCCCTCACACCCCACACACACATGCAACAAACTGAGGGTCACGCAAGGTTCGCACAATCTTTTCAGAGACATCGCTGCAGCCTCACAAGGCAAAGTCAGAAGCTGGTGACTCAGGAAGGGATGGTGATGTCATTTCTCAAAACCCATAGTAGCCGGGCTGAATGTGAGGCGTCAATCTCTGCCTGACAACAATAAAATAGCTTGGTGCATTGGTGACCCCCGTGGCTGCATAATCCGCCTCACCGTGGGTTTCGAAACCTCATTCCTCCTGGAGGACCTTGGAACCATACACGATATTCCAGGTAAACACCAAAACTACTAAACGTGATCTCTGAGACGAGGACATTTCAGCAGCCTGAAATCAGTGCAGTAGCCAAGAGTCACACATCAGAGAAGGACCCTTATTTCTTTGATTTTTTTTAAGCTGGTAATGAAAGTCAAGGTACTATCTGCTGCTGCCAGCAGGGTTCACCGCTTCTGTAAGTGATGAAGAAAGAACAAATCTGATGAGGCTAATGCTGCAACATTACCGCTCCCTGCCTAGAATTGCATTACTGCTGTCTAGACCGGTGCTCCATTATCGCCAGCCCCCCGCTCCCTTCACACCCCGGCACTGACCCTGGCTCTCAGCTGGCCGTTCTCCTCCTTGCATGCAGACAGCTGCGTCTTCCACGTCTCCACGTTGGTGGTGGACTCCTGTAGGGCGTCTTCCAGCCGCACGTTACTGTCCCTCAGGGTCTGCAGCTCCGTCTCCCACTTCTTGGCATTGGCATTGCTGTGGGGGGGGGGCAAAAGCGTCAAAGGGGCCCCAACACATCTCATCTCCACAAGCCCCCAGCAAGCAATGGGAATCTTCAGCCAGGTTCTGCAAACTAGAAGACATATAGGAACCACAATTACTTCTGCCTCAATCCGCAATCAGTGTGAAAGTTTCTGGAACTGAAACTCCACTAATGGTTTTGAATGCGGCCAAGCTGTGCTTCTCCTGTAGCACTTGGTATTTTCACCTTTGGCCAAAGGGGCAGCACAAAACAAGTCTTCAGATCTCAGAGCACTTCAGCCTAGACGCTAAAGAATAAATAAGCCTGTGATTTCACAGTTATGACTGGGAGCCACAATAATTTTAATAGCAGGACCAAAAATATCCCCTTTGTTCCTTCCAGGGTCCTAAAGTGTGTTTAGCACTTGAGAACACGGGCAGCTCTGTGGGCAGCACCGCCACCTCACACCCCCGGAATCATGGATGCGATTCCCTCCCCCGAATCCACATGTGCACGTTCTTAGCGTTGGTACAATTAGGACTGTGCTTGACTGCATGAAGAGGAATTCTGTAGATAGGCTCCAGGCTTTTTGACCACTGCTTTCATAACCTACCCTCATATGCCCAGCTGCTGCAGGTCACGTTCTGGCCACACTGACCGATGCACCCAATCACAGCTAGACATTTTTGGTGAAGCTGAAGTGTTTATCGCCACACTGAAGCTTTTGACTATCATTCAACAAAGACGGAACGCGACAGCGTACCCCTGCAAAATGTCAATGCCACTAGAAAGCAGCTATTGCAAAAATGGCCGACCATTAGTGTACCCTGACATTTTCCTTAGCCTGACCTCAAGACTGCCAGCACTGCTTAACTGGCCTGGGGGAGGAGGGAGGGGGGGGGCTTTACCCCTGCTCGATGGCTCCCTTCAGGCGGTCGTTCTCGCTCATCAGCTGCGTCTCCGTTGGGCCCACGTGGCAGATCTTCTCGTCATCAGTTCCGTTGATGCTGGACGGCTGCGTAGAGGAATGGGTCTCGCACCCGGATTCCTGTGTGGAAGGCGGCACAGAGACAGACAAGCTTGCAGGCTTCTTCAGGCCCCTCCCCAGGTCTCCGTTTACCCGCCGGCACCGTCAGCTCAGAAGCCTGCTACTGCGGAAGCACCCTGACATTCAGCACAGGCCGTCTCTCTCCTGGATCTCCTCTAAGTTGAGACTGACTGCAGAAGCTGACTCAGCCAACCAGAAAATAAACGCTATTCACACAAAATGAAAAAAAGGTCTTACAGAGTCCAAGTATCCAAGCTAAAATAAAAAAAAAAAATCTCAAGTGATGCATCCTGCTCATTGGGCATCATTGGCCATCAGTTTAGAAATTAGACAAGCAGTAAACAGTGTGCCATGCACCTCCAGACAGTCCATTGAGGCTAACAGAGCCAAGGGATAATGAAACACCTTCACCCCCCTCCCCCATCGTTGGCAGTCTGGCCCACCCGACGCCCCGCCCACCTGATGCCCCACCCACCCGTCTTAAGCTCTCCTGCTTGATCTGGCCCCCATCTCTTCAGCCACATCACATAACCTGCCAGGCAGACTGCTGGTTTGCGACATGTAGTCTTTTACTTCCTGACATGTATCTTTTTAGCCAACTCCACAGTCCGTTAGTGATGGTGGCACGCAGCCTTGCCAACTGGAAACCCCAAGGGCCAATGGATGTTAGGTCATGTGACCGCTTCAGCTCACCTGGGAATGATTACTGGCCGTCTCTATCTTCTCCTGAGACTTATCTCTGGCTAATTTTGCAGCTTCTTTCACCTCCTGGAATTTCTCTGCGAACTGCTCATACAAAGAGAAGACATTAGAGGCGTCTGACGTCACCCAAGGTGACTCCTGGAGGTGCCTGGTCGTAACTGACCTTCGCAAGCTGCTGTTCTGAGGCGAACCCGAGGCCAAAGACCGTGTTCGCCCTGCTGTCCGCCCACTGGCCGAACTTCTGGGACGTCTTGGTGAAGGTCATGTTGGGCGTGATGGTGCTGTTGATTATCACCTGTTAGAATTGAGGGTAGAGCCGTTAGCTTGTGATAAATGGGTAACAATGATGCCGACCACCCACACACAAGCAGAGCTACAGTTACCAGCAATTTTCAAAGAGGATGGAAACAAAGGATGGTGGGGGGGGGGGGTGGTATAGGACACAAAACCACAAACTGGTGACATCCATCTCAGGATACATCAGGTGACTGTCCATTACCCGCATGCCCCCCCACCCCCAACAACCCGGCAAGATGCCCGCGCTGCAAGCAATAAGAAAAAAAGTTGAGCTATTTTGATCTTAAAATTAGAAAAAAAATATTTTAAAACTAATTCTTTAGCAGCATGGGTCGATTTCCCACCCGATTCCACAAGGTCACAAGGTCACAAGCCAGCCATATTCGGGAGGCATCAAAGTCCAGCGGAACGCCACCCGCACGCGAGGCCCCGCCCACACGCGAGGCCCCGCCCACACGCGAGGCCCCACCCACACGCGAGGCCCCACCCACACGCGAGGCCCCACCCACACGCGAGGCCCCACCCACACGTGAGGCCCCACCCACACGCGAGGCCCCGGGAGCAGAAATGTGGGCAGGATGCGGGGAGGGGAGGGAATGCAAATTGCCAACGGCTGAATAAAATAAAACCACATCTTCAATTACGATAAAAGATACAAAACAAGTCACATTGCGAGAAGCTTTTAACACGTAGAAATAAAATGTATCTGACCACAAGTTGTTTGTCCTCCAATAGAAACAGCCCCACCCTGAGCCACAGAAGCAGACTATGGTCCTACAGAAGCAGACTACTTCCTACAGAAAACAGGGGCAGAGAGCAATGACACTAAGCCCAATCCCAGGCAGGGACGCGCTGCACAATTAGGCAGCAATTTGGGAAAAGAGACTGCAGTTTAACTGTAATTATGCTACAGTTGTGTGAAATTCAACTACAGGCCATAAAACTGCTTCAAAGCAGACAGTGGGAGGAATGATCTCTTGCTGTCAATCACATTTTACTGGTTACAATGTATTTTTTTCAAAGCCGGTTAATCCCAAAGACGTCTGAAAGTGAACATCATCTAATAGCGGAGTAAAACAGAACGAACAGTCTGTTACCCTGAAAAGTTTAACTATGAGGTCTGTTCTACTTAAACGTTAATGAACGTTATGTTTCTCTGTCCATCGTGTTCCTCCTGCAAGGCAGACAACCACCATCTCCCATTACTGAAGAGCAGTATTTCTCAACCTGGTCCTCAGGGACCCCCAGACAGGCCACATATTTGCCTGGAGTTGGGAGGGAGCATAAACGTGGACTGTCTGGTAGGGAGCAAAAACGTGGACTGTCTGGTAGGGAGCATAAACGTGGACTGTCTGGTAGGGAGCATAAACGTGGACTGTCTGGTAGGGAGCAAAAACGTGGACTGTCTGAGGGTCCCCAAGGAAACACCGCGGTAGTGGACCAGAAGAATTTGGAATTTGGTGATCAGTGGTCATTGTTGACACACCACGGCACACAGTCCACAACAACGAAATGTGTCCTCTGCTTTTAACCAATATGTGACATTGTGACATAGCCAGGGGCAGCTAATTCAGTGTCCGGGGAGCAGTGCCTTGCTCAGGGCACCTCAGTGGTGCCTTGCTGGTTGGGGATTCGAACAAGCAACCTTTCAATTACAAGGGCGCTTCCCTAACCATTAAGCCACCAGTGCCCACATGGTGGACATCCCCCCCCCCCCCCCCGCTGAAGTCCTCCACTTATCATAGCTCAGCTGCAGAAATAAAGGTGAGGAACTACAGAAACATACACTAGTTTCCAGACACTGACCCGACCCACAGCCAGTGCTGCAACAGGTCAACACAGTTCGCTGTCAATGCCAATAAAGCTCCATATCAATAAGTCACCAAACGGGTCAATCAGACCCCAGAAGACCAGCATCTCTGACGAGGGATAACTAGGAACAGAATGGCCCATCAGGATGAGGACGGTGCTAATTCTGATGTCAGCGGCCAGGGGGAGAGGTGGGGGGGGGGGGGGGGGCAACAAGGATTTTGTGAAACCAAACGAGACCTCTGGGGTTTCCCCGCAAATCACCACCTACAGCGACTTATGCGCTTCGTGTACCAGCAGCACGGAGGAGGGATGAGTCAAACACACTCGTCCTCCAGGACAGACTCACGACAAACCCAGGTTGAATCTTACATGGCCACACACACACACACACACACACACACACACACACACACACACACACACACACACACACACACACACACACTTATAGTAATAACTTAAAAATCAAATCTATGAACATGCCGATTATTACGATATGTATTTTAAATGCTGATAGTAGTTGAGGGGTTTTTGTGCGAGAGCATAAGCAGCGAGTTACTGCTGCATTTAGTGAGAGTGGTGATGAATAGGGCTTCAGGAATCAACAGCATGAATGTCACTTTCGTTCGTTTGTGTGAAGCGTGCACGTGTGTGTGTGTGTGTGTGTGTGTATGTATGTGTGTATGTGTGTGTGTGTGTGTGTGTGTGTGTGTGTGTATGTGTGTGTGTGGACTTAATGCATAATGGAGAGCCCCTCTCACTGTGTCTGACAAGAGAGGGGGCGGGCGAGCGAGCTGGCAGCAGGGACACGTGACCCGATCCTGGGATCAGATGCCACGGGCGGCGGGTACGCGGGGTCAGCCAGCCAGAGCGACACAGGATCTGCCACATGGCCACGCCGGGGATGTCCGCTGGCCCCAGAAGTGCCACGGCAGGGCCGGTGGAGCCAAGGCGGCATATTCCGTAACTGCGGGGCTGCTTTTCCTTACAGGGGGGTGAACGCAGCCCCTCTTCATACGGAATAGAAGAACCGAGGAGCCAGGTCCCCAAATCAAATATCAATGCAAATTATTCTTTGCAGCCTTAAAAGCAGCATAACACCCCCCAGGGACCGTCTGGCTCCCTTCCCAGTGAGCCAGCTGGCAGCCATGACAGCAGCTTTCCTTTTTTTTTTTAAACCCCTGGTAGCAAGATGTGGCAGAAGATGAACCAGCAAACAGGTGTTTCTCCACTTGGCAGGGCTGGCCAAGAACAAGGCGCGAGGGACGTCCAGAGCAGCAAGGATCGCCTCGAAATTTTCCACTGGCTCCAGCTCCCGGCTGCTCATTGATTGTCCCCAATTTTGACTGGTTGACATTTTATCCAAAGTGACTCAGAGTTTCCCCTCAGTCACACACCTGAGCGTTCCGTTCCGGTTCCCCGATCATGCACACATCACCGACCGGCCGTCAAAGACGCCTAAGGCGGCACCTGCTGCCTATCAGAGCCTCGGATCTTAATCAGGGTGTACGGCCAACACCATAAACATGCCTGCACTTCTGTCAACCATGAGCCTCGGAAAAGACAATAGTCCCCATAATGAATGCCATGCCAATCATAACCAAGGCACCCTCCCCCCCCCGGTCTCTCAACACATTCAGGAGACAAAGGCAGGTATTGTGAGCGCGTCACTCCAAACTGCGAGCCTCTGCAATGACGAGGGAGGACGTTTTTATTTTTATTCAAGGTTGATGGGATCAGTATAGAATCTGTTCTTTGTTTCTCATCGCTTTTTTTTTTTTTTTTTTTTTTTTTAAATATAACCCTGATGAAGAGGTCTTCATGCGGGAGAAACCTTAATTATTCAGCATCTTCCGAATACAGGCAAGGCGCCCTTTCATGCACGCGCAGGCACTAAAGCAGAATCAGGGCACACGCTCCTCTCACTATGATCATAAGAGGATGCAAATTGTGCATTGGTGCAATTTCAGCTTCTGGAAGGATCCTGGGATTCCCGGTCCTGCCCCCACAATGCAGACAGGTCAGGTGAAGGACATTGTTTGGACACTGTGGGGAGGAGAGCAGGACAGCTTCGGCGGGTCCACACGACCGTTACAGACACTCGCACCCTGGGCCGCAATCATAGCCTCAGAATCCCAGGCAACAGCCATGCCCCCGACGACTCGGAGACAGAGGGCCTTCGGGACGCCCCCCCACACAGTTAAAATGAGAGCGCACAGGCTAAGGGGCTATCAGAGCCCCGAATGACATCCGCATCAAGACCCAGATGGTGAACCTGCTGACCACAAGCGCAACGCTACACTAAGCTCATTTGGCAGGAGCAGTCATAAGCTTGCACATACAGCCCCTTGCCCCCAGTTTTTCCCCAGTCTGCGATGCCTGCGCATCACTAACGGAAGGAGAGAGCCTTCGTCGGCGTGCTCGGCCTTTCTGCGGAGGGGCTGCACATCTCCATGGAAACGCACAGTGTAAACCGCACGGTTGGACAGGCTGGGGGCAAAAGCTGGGGCCAAACTCTACCGTCTATTTATGTCTATTATGTTTGCAGAAATACAGTCCAATCGGGGGGGGGGGGGCAGTATCAGGATCCCCCCCCTGAGGTCCAGTATAACCAGATGTGTTACAGCACCCACAAGATGGCAAGGAGAGAGCACACTCTTAAATTAGCCCAGTGATCTGAGCACTGCAGCTGTCCCAAGATACCCTTCAAAGGTCCTGCTCGTCACCATACGGGTCACGCTGGTGCCAGATGGGGGAGGGTACATTTACCCTTAGCATGCCTCACCAGCTAAGTGCGGGGGGGGACATTGCTCACTGCGACTTCAATATGACCGATGGCGTGTGACGAACACAGACCCGTCTACTTTCGACACTGAGGACAGCCATTGGTCGAGAGCCGACTTCTGGAGAGCCAGTCAACCAGGCAGCGATAAAACAACAGCCAATCTCACCACACTTCGGGCATTTCGTCAGGAAGAGTCACCACGGAAACCAGCAGGTCGATGCGGCCGTCGGCCCTCACCTTGGAGCCATCCACGCTGATGACGCGGTAGCTGTTCCGCGTGCTGTCGTAGAAGTAGGAGACGCTGACAGCCTGCTTGCTGGCGGGGACCCAGTTCTTCTTGGTGGTTGGGTCGATCTGGAAGACGTGAGCCCTGGTGGTGAAGATTGGCTGCTCCCTGGGGAGAACAGGAGAGCAAAAATGAGCCCAAGAGCAGGCAAGGGTGGGTTAAAACAAAAACAATAAACAAACAAGCTATTTCATCAGATTCTTTGGTTATTGGATTAAATTTTCAGCAGCAGCAAGAACACTGGGGGACAGTAATGATGATGAAAGCCCTTCATCACCATCATTATGGTCACATGCACAAACAACGCACATTTGGAGTGTCCTAATCGGCTCCCCAAGGCCTTCCTGCCGCATTCGACTGATTCGAGATCATGTGACTCTGTGGCCCTGGTAACCGGAGCGAAGCACTTTCGGGGGATACAGTACTCATGTAATCCGACCCGGAAGCCGGCAGGGCGACGTGGCGATATTAATGCACCAGCACCTGTGAATTTCATTTAACCCTCCGGGTGACGCTCATGGCCAGAAACCCACACGCTCAGACGGCCTGAACTGATACGGTTACCGGTTTAAGTGACAGGTTCAGAGCTCAAATGGCGTGCGACTGGACTCAGGTGGCTGTTGCACTCATTTTTTATTCTCCCTCCCCCTGTACGTTAGACAGTAGTAAAAAGGTTTAAAAAGGGCTATTAAAAAAAAAATAAATTAAAACAATATCTTTTGGTTGAGTCTGTCTGACAGCGACCTGGTTCCGGCAGCAGCCAGACATGCCGGCCCCACATGCGACCCCCCCCCCCCCCCACTTCCCACGCAGTGACAGTGTGGTTTGAAAGCCAGTTCCGATTAAGACGACAGTCCTACCATGACACTAGTCCCAGAGGTCATTTCCACAAAATTCAACGACTCCGAATGACACCTAGTCAGAGCACAGCAACCATAATGTCTAAATTGCCTTCCATTTAATTTAATTCTATCATTAAAATAATTTGTGCCATGCGGTTTTGGTGCAGCAGGGGGCGTGAGAGAAGGGTGGACCTGGACAAGAGGCCCCCTTCCAGCGTGCTCACTCACACCAGGAACGCTTCACGCTGACGGCATCACGTACCGGTGCTGATCACGAGACACTGTGCGTTTATGTAATGAGACCTCCCTGCCACTAGGTGGGACACTCCCCGATAGAGGCAGCTGAGTTCACACTTCAGCGCACGCCATTCAAACAAACCCTGCAGAACTACACATTTGTGCAAAGTAAAGGCACCTGCACTTATGAATAATTCATCTCTAAAATAGTGAATGCACCAGATATAAACAATCCCTATGATGGCTGTAGGAGACAAACATTTAGCTGACAAGTCTGTTCAGATTTCCCTAGAAACTGGTCATCACCCAATAAACCCTGCAAGGATTAGCAAAGCCAGATTATCTGATCCCAAACAGAGGCAGCGACTCCGCCACACTCTTAATCCTAATCTGCTTTGGGGTAAAACCCCTTAATGGCTAAAGAGCATCTATGCTAGCCGGACGTCTCCACAGATGTCCAGAGATGCTCATGCTGGTTACAGGAAATGGCCGCAGGCAAAATGCATGCAGGGAATAGCCACTACACTCTTGGGGACTCATCATGCACCCAGACTCCTTCCTTGCAGCTCTCTTAAGGTACTCAGCACTGACCCCTATGCAAAACCAAGGTCAATAGTAACATTAATACTTAAGGTATCCCTCCAAAGCCTCACTAATCCTAGGTGACCCCCAGCGGGACAGCTGCTGGCCTGGGACGACCTCACCCTACAAGGCACAGGAAGTAGTTTCTTTTTAAGGCAAGTTTAAAATCGGTGTTCATTTTAACAGCCAAGATACACAGTTGCCCAATAAATCCAACACTTTAACTCTGGATGAAGTCACAGATACCTTTAAAAGCCATGACTGCAGCATGGCAATAGGGACAATCTAAACTGAATGGTTTCATAGCCTCCAGCCTCTACAGCCTCCACATTCAGGTTAAATTATTCACCGGTGAGTGGGAATGCTACCCCACTCAGCTGGGATCCCGGCTGCGGGACGACCCACGGCGACAGACCGGGCTTTCCGCTCCGACTTGAGCGTGTGCCAGGCTGATGTGCTCCAAAACCCACCGATAAACGATTCCAGGCAGAGCTCGTCTCCCGCCATAAACTCAAAGGTCGTCTTGTGAAGCCGTATTCCGAGCTAGGACCTCCACTGAGCCTAATGCCTTTTTTAAGTAGTGTTTTCTAATTTGAATCGGGCATTATACTGGCCACCCCTGTCCACACAGAGGCCAACGGGAAACAACATAGCGGAAGGCGGCCTTTTCCACGTGCGATATGAGCTCTTTATCACAGAAGGAACTGTTTCAAAATACTACAAGAAGCTCAGCCAGGCCAGCACCTCAGCTCACCGCTTCTCACGCTAAAGAAGAATGTGGTCTCCACCAAAGCAAAGGCGTGGCACAGAGGCTAAGTCAATGAGTCACACGCGTTTTATTTACTCTGGCAACACGTCTAGATGTCCACAGGCCTGAACATCAAATCCGTCACTGCTCAAGATTTAGTGCCAACAAAGAGCCCAGGGAAGGAAAAACCTGACAGATAAGATGGACAGAAAGATCTAGCCAGTGTTAAGGCTGGTTCGTCCATCTTCAATTTTGATTGGCCAAGTCCATATTTCATCCCCACCCACCCACCCATTTACAGTAGACACATACGATCGAAGACGGACTAAGATGCACCCGGCGCAGATTCTGGGTCGGATTTCCCCCTGAAATAAGATACCTTTCATCACCAGACCAGCATGCGAGGTGTTATTGATGTTATTTATATGCCAGGAAATTACTTAAAAAGAAGAAAAAAACAAAAAAACAGAAGCGCATATTCACCCCTCCAGCCACAAGCAGAGGAGGGGGGGGTGGGCTCACTCAAACCTGTACATATTATTCAGGAGGTCAACTATCAGACTTCTTTGGCTGACACTGGGCATGGCATCGGGGAGGGGGGGCGTCTATTTAAGGGGAAGGCAGTGGCGAGTCGACGGCGGCGAAGTCAGTCCTTCAGCTCCGAAGCGGCGGTCTTCCAGGAAACTCGAGTGCCTGCCCTTGGATCATTCACATGGCGAGAAAAGAGAGCGTCGTTTTCCGAACAAAGGCGTGGTGACATGGGAAGCACACTGACAGAGCGCCGCGCAGCAGACCATACGCACCGGCCGTCATTCTCGGGTTTCCCCAGCGTAGCATAAAGTTTGCCAGACAGCATGCATCCAGTGCCCTTGGAGAGCTATTCCGATGCTCCTCAAACCAGGTTTTATCCTCCCATCTCCTACAGTTCCCCACTTTTTTGCAGCCCCTTATAAACTGATTGGAGGGAGGGAGAGCTGAGGACTGAACCACTCTGCTACAACTGAGGGGGGTTCTGGACTGAACCACTGTGCTACACAGTTTCAAACCACAAGACCACCTTCACGTCATCCACTATAGTGGGTCTTTGTTGATGCCTAGAAGTCAGCCTTTGGCATCTTGGCTCTTGCTTATAAATACATGCACACTCAGACTGCACCCCCCCCCCCCAAATCCCCTCTCAGAAGAGTTACTAACACATCTGCCTGCTCTTCTATTGGCCGCCCCATGGTGGCGCCCTCCCAGAATCCAGCCATTTTGTTGTCCACCCTAGTGCTGAACCCCGCTCCTGTACTTAAGGAGGAGTTCTCTCTCTAATCTCCAGCCTGGCCCCAGCTCTGCCGCTAGATGCTCCTCAAACTGCTGCATCACCTCATCTTCCCGGCTTCCCTTCAGTTGGGCCCATTGCGGCTTTTGTTCTGCGTGTAAACGGAATCGATCATTAAATCAAGCAGAGGCGAGGGAAGCCTCTCATACGTTCCAGCAGCGCCTCCTCTTCCTGGACTGCCTGCATCCATCAATATTTTACAGATGAGTCATTATATCAGAGAGCGGCTATCCCTGCACCGCGTCCCAACAGGGAATGGCCAATGAAAAGGCACGATCACAGCCAGACAGGAAGAGCTGACAGAGCCCAGTCTGGCGTGATGCTCTCCAGGAGATAATGGACCTCCCAAAAACTTCTGTAAAGTGCCTTAAGACTAATGTAAAAATTTAACCATATGCTGTACTTTTCATCTATTGATTTTACCGTAAAAAAAATTGATTTAGTCCACTACAGACAAACCAAAATTTCAAAATTTAATTTAAAAACTAAAATAAAATTATACAAAACATTTCAAATAATAAACAGGCTGGTTCAATAACTAAACTGTTAAGGTAAATAAACTTCTCTCTCTCTTCCTAAGATGACTTTCAAAGCTCTAAGGGGACTAATCAGACATGGACTAAAGCAGGCAAACACTGTGGATTTTAAAGCTTTTTCTCTCCAAACAAACATATAAACATCTTTCCAGGTGAACATTTATCTGTAATTATCTGTATATATTTCAAATGTGGTAATATATTATAAACTCCTTCATCAATACATGTTAACTCATCTTCTATACGCCACTTGTCCTATTCAGGGTTGCGGGGGTCTGGAGCCTAGCCCAGAAACAACGGGCACAAGGCAGGGAATAACCCAGAATGGGGTGCCAACCCATTGAAGGCACACGTCATCACATCACACACCATACATATCTCTGGGTAATTTAGTAACTCCAATCCACCTTTGCATGATGTTCGACTGTGTGGGGGAGCTGGAGTAGCTGAAGGAAACCCCACGACGACATGGAGAGAACATGCAGACTCCATGCGCATGGAGCCATGGTGGAGGCTCGAACCCTGGATTGCAGAGGTGTGAGGCAGCTGAACTAACCATGGGCACCAACATTAACAAATCCAAACAAACCACAAAAGTCAGCTGACTAAGATGCTTATTCTAAAAGTACTTATGGTCAGATAGTACAGCCACAGTATGTGGACGGGGGTACCGCATGACGGACACACAGACCTGACAGCAGGGATGGAGTGCAAAGAGCCATTAATCCCTCAAACAATACAGTGCCCTTTTCACACCCTACTGCTCAGGACCAGCACGAGGACCCAGCGGCATCCGCCTGGACTAAACGTTCGGCCGTCCAGACACCTGCCTGCATGCATAACCTCAATGGCATTCCCTCACACTAGCTGGCCATCTGACAAGGCCTCGTTATTCTGATCCAGCAACTCTCAAAAAAAAAAACACAAAGGTGGATTGGCTCCAGGGTCCTCCAGGCACTGTGATGTCCGGAGGATTCTCCAAATTCCTCCACAACAATGTTGACAGGAATGTGATGGAACTGGCAGCCACTACTCAACTAGTCAGACCACTCAAGCGTAGACCACACAGAAAAATGCAGGAGGGCGACCCAACCTATTTGACGGACAAGGCACATCAGTCGTCATGCCAGCGTTTAGGGCACTCACTGGGGGTGGGGGGAATAGAACTGGCTGCATGAGGAAACAGGGTGTCAAAAAAAATATCAGACATGCTGTATCAGTGACAGACTGCTTCATAATGGAGCTCAGAACACCCTTCGCTTCCGCCACTAATCTGGCCATGTCACAAAGCACGCCAGTCCGGCCTCCGAGTGCTCCGTCTCCAGGGCCTTGGTCAGGGGTACAAGGGGCATGCGGCCCAAACATTTTCACAGCTGTGAATAACACAAATGGACTGACTGCGTCTCCCAGATTTGACGGCAAGGTGCCGGGAAACGGGAGCGGATTCCAGAGAGGCTGTTGTACAATTTTCACCGCAGTGAAAACATTATGTGCCATAACATCTGGGACAATCTTTGCAGAAAAAAGGAAAATGGATCCATTTCCCCTTTTTAATAAGGAAACATGACATTAAACTGAAAGACTACAGCACAATAAAAATACAATACCACTATAAGGGAGGATCAACTAAAAAAAAAAGAAAAAAAAAAAAACTTTGCTTCATTCACAGATTAACAGAACTTTGGCTTTTTAGTTTTTTTTTTTTTTTTTGTCAGATTGACAAACTGAATCTGATGTCACACCACAGCCAGGCTTGAATAATTCTGACAACTGCTGCACCCAAAATTCTGTGCAAAAATATGCAGCAATAAATCTGTAGCGAATGTCAAACTGGAGGAATGAGCCATGGCGATGGGCTTTGGGGGAGTCAGTAACGCCCAGGTCCTCTGCGAATAGCTAAAAGAGTTAAAAGAAGAATACAAAAGAAACACAAAAGCTCACAGGTATAAGTATTGTTGGGAACGTTTGAAATGCAGAGATTTCAGCAGATCAAAGGGGGGGGGGGGTCTTTGTAAATGGCGAGGTGCAGTTCAGGGATATGAGATTAAGTGGACTGAAAGATCAAATGATGTGCATGATGTTCAGAACAGAAATCAGAATACCAACTATTTGTGAAAATTCCATCAATGACACTCGCAATTACGATGCACATACGGAGTGTCGCGCATTGAAGAGGATTCCCACTGAAACAAGTTTTCCTATCTACTCCTCTCATTTCCTGAAGCCCGATTTGTGTTTCTGTAAGTATGATTCTTCGTCGACCACAGTATGGATCATGTAGTTCCTAAAAAAAAAAGCAAGTTACACTATTTGTATGTAAATATCCAGGACTATACAGTAGGAGTTAAGTTCAACAAATAAGATTTCCTGGATTGCATGCAACGGATACTTAAATGGAACAAGCAACATTTACCAAATGCT
This sequence comes from Paramormyrops kingsleyae, assembly GCF_048594095.1. Lineage (NCBI taxonomy): Eukaryota > Metazoa > Chordata > Actinopteri > Osteoglossiformes > Mormyridae > Paramormyrops > Paramormyrops kingsleyae. The sequence continues at coordinate 6,704,562 of NC_132807.1, read as the reverse complement.
CTATAGATGAATCAGTTGTCTTCATATTTTTTTTAGAGATTAAGAATATTGTTTCTATATTCACTGAGCATGAAATATGACTATTTAGATACAAAATAAATCACCTGGATTAACACCAGGACCTATAACCTTTTACAGTACAGTTCCTTTAAGGTATTATTAGAATGGTGGCATTCCTTAGGCCAACTTCACAAGGACCAGAGAGGGCAGAGCAAACCTAAGATATGGCTGATCGGACTCCTCGAAGCTTCCCAAGTCACCAAAAGCTCAGAGCAGATGGCCATCGTCCGCACCATCTGGCCTGAGGTCCTCCAATCCGCACCAGCTCATCGCTCTCATTTATCCATCTGTAATAACTTGCCCATGACCCAGAGATATTGCTTGGGGGGGGACATCAGCCTGCCCAGGTAACTTCATTAAGAGAACAATCATGAAAAAATTACTGACGAGTGCTTGATGACAAACAGTCACAACTTAATAAAAAGCGGAATTACATCAATATTTTGTTGATAAACAGAAAAGAGATTATTATGCGAGGCAAATGATACTGGTTACTCAGCAAGTGAAATCTACCAGTCCGCTGTATTTTTAGACTGTATATTTAATGTCACGTTATCCGCAGAATGAGCCAAATCTCAAAATGCAAAAAGGCAAGAGAGTGTATCGTGATGCCAGCATGTTTGACAATTTAGAGAAAAATGAAGAAGCAGAAGGTAATATCTGGCTTTCTGGTTTTGGCAGAAGCATACAGACAAGGGGACATATCCCCCCCACCCCCCACGGTCCCCCATTCAGATGTAGTCTGCAGTCCATACTAAATTCAACCTAAACAATGGCATCCACCTTCACACAGTTCACTTTAAACAGCATTTCATTCAGAGCTACTCCCTGTCTAACCTGACCTCCTACAACTGCCTTCAAGCAACTGGCGTGGGGGGTTTACATGCCTGACTTAAAGTACTGCCCCAGAGCTAAAATAACTACAGTTACTGGGAAGACTGGAGTAGAGGAACATTCATCAGAGAAACGAATCATTGACTATAACAGGTGGACCACAACAACAGAAAGTGCCTTTTCATACACTCCCCTCCATATAAGACAGGGGTAAATCATTTGCTGTAAACAGAACATTTCTCAAGTAATTTCCAAAATTAATACATCTCCAAACAGCCAAACTACATTACAGGAAGGAGAAAGAAAAAAAAACATTTTACAAGTGCTTTGGTGAGTGCGATACATTTAATTAAGGATTTTACCAGCAGCATTTAAAATAAAAACAGCTAAGAGGAAGTTCTACGTCTTTAATGATTCGACACACCTGTCTGCCACATCCATTAAGATGTGGCTTTGTTGACCATCAGTAACTTCTGGTGTGATCTCATTGAATTCTGTATAAACACTGCAATGTGTCAAAAACATGTTGGTGTCCCAGGTTTCTTAAGCGTTTCCGCCATTCTTCCTGGAAAGAACGCCAAAAAAGCAAAAAAGAAACGAGGCTGTCAGATGTCCCACACCTCCTGCAGTCCTGACTGGTTTAATCACACACCTTCGCACACACTGTGTTGAACAATGAATCTTTGAGTAACTACAAACTGGTCGGGCCAGTTACCGGTTCGGCGAGTTACTCGGTGAATATTTTGTCGCGAATAAGTGCATTGTAGATGATATCAGTACGGCGCAGCTTCCCTCTAAAGAACAGGCCTAATACTATTTTTTTAAAAATCAGTAACAAACCGCATGGAATTTATCGGCCGTATCACTTTAAGTGAAATAGAATTACTTGTAAAATATGTATTACGGTCTCACACATCACTGTGCCGGGGGCACATGCAAACTACACAAAACCTATAAATACTAAGGAAAAAGGACCTGAACAGCCGCTCTTTTAGCAACGCATGTGTTGATATTTCCTGAACACAAACTGGCACTATATACAGAATCCTTTGACCAGAACGTTTCGTGTAAATAATCAACCACTTGGTGAAGTCTATGAGGATGACTGTAAACTGCTATTCCTTAGTCATGTCAGAAACCAACTGGGTGCTGTCCAAATTCAGCCTACCCCTCCCAGCGACACTGGGAGGACTATCCCCGCCAGGCAAACACTCCTGTTTCGTAGGACAGCCGCCCGCTCGCAGAAAGACCAGTCCGGATCCGCAGGGTTAACATCTGCCGCTTGTGACATCTTGTTTAAATCAGGATGGTTCCCAGCTGCGGTCTAATAAGGACAATGCATTCGCACCCGCCATAAATGTAGAGATGAAATATTTATCAGTCATTTGCAAACTCATATTCTAAAGTCAATATTGTTATTAGTGCGCCTGTTCTCTACAAATTAAACTGAAACGTCACCCGTTTCTAAATGTCTGATGATTTATCCACTTACACGCATGTTCGGAAAGGTAATGAAACATCTTGATCTCACAAGGTTGAAGAATTTCTTTCCGATTTAATCGCCATAATTGTGTATATATTATAAACTTACGCGCTAGACTTACGAATATAACGACACTCAAATTCAAAGCCCGGGTCCTGAATTGCAATCAGTGTCTATTACAAGTGTGCTCTGTGGTAACACATTTTCCTAAAAGTAGCCTGTATAAAAAGCTTGCTACCCTCGACATAGCTATTTACGCATCATATAGTCTGGACTTAACTGCCCCCCCCCCCCCCAAAAAAAAAAAAACGCAAGATGAGCAAGTTCCATAGGCGCATTTCACCTAATTAAGTCTGCAGACGACAAAGAGAGTACTGTGCAACAGAGAAAATCGCCTCATGAGTGTTTGTCCTGTAATAAGATCGCCGTTTGGCCAATAGCTTCGGTCACGGGCAAAGACGCACAGACGGGGAGATCGGAGCCAGGCCGCCAGGAGCCAGGAGCCCGGAGGCGCTCTCCACAAGGCTGGGAGAGCTCTGTGTTACACTTCAGACGGACTAAATCCAATACAGGGAAGCCTACGAGCTGATCGCCAACTTTACATACCATTATTTTTGCATAGAGCTTGGATAATGTATCGATTAATCGGTCATGCCAAGTAAATCGACAGGGTTCAGTCCGCTGTGTTGATTTCATTAAATCCCATAGTTGCATTAATTGCTCAAAGGAAGCACACATTCATAATGCGTAGTTTTCCTTCATTGCAACTTGTCATAAATGCCTAGCTAAACAGTGTAACATAAAACGTAGGATAGATTTTAAAACAGCTTCTCATACTTCGAGGATACGCGAACAAGTGCCTCAGGTTGTTCTCGTTACTCACCCCATTTCCGATGACTTTCAAATAAACCTTCCAGTGTCCAAAACGTTTAGAAGTTCAGTAATTCTTGTATTTCAAAATAAAAAATTAAGCGTTTCTATTGAAATCCACCCTTGACACCAGCTTTTATACTCGAGTCCATACCGGGGCTCCAGTTGTACGCACCCAGCATTAAGCGATCGAGTGAAAATTCGAGCGAATCATGTGCCGAGAAGCTTTAATTTCTATCGAAAGCTTTTCCTTTTCTCTCCACAGAAGATCAGGCCATTTGGTGAAGCTTTCCAGCTGACACGCGGTAAAAAAAAAACGCAGTTTTACTCCTCCCGGTATATTTCTCGAGCCAATATTGAAACGGCAAGCTTTTAAGTGTATTATACCGGATTATAAATGTGCGCCCTGCTGTCTCCGCTCCCCGGTGAGCTGATAGTTGAACTGAAGCGCAGAGCCGCAGCAGCGACACTGAGCGGATCTTACGGGCTCGCAGAAATAAATAAATGAAATCCTCCCACATACTCCACGCACCGAAGAGCCTCGGGTCTATTTCGATGGAGAGCAAAACGCGAGATGTTTCTGCATTATTTGAGATCCTAACCGGCCACCTAAACTAAACATTGCCCTATTCGGTTTTTCCCCCGTGCCCTTTCTCTGCAGGATCGCTTTAATAGGAAAAATCACCTTTCATCATTTAGACATTATCCTCCATCTAAGACACTTACATTTCTACTTACTCTTCTCGGGGATTGACCTGGGAAAGAGGATTCCGTGTACTTATTTTTTACAGCTTCATTGAATCAACCGACTTTCGCTGATTTAGTGTCTGTTTTCTCAGTGAGTTTCACTGTGCCACTCAAACTATTTCGTAGGGGTATGGTTAACTTTATCAAATTTGACTCAGCAAACCATGTTTATTTACTTAAACGTTATTAAACGCATTTGATTAAGTATATTACCAACATTATGTGATCCCACACAGCCCGATTTGGTGAAGCTTGACTGTCGGTTGGCTTTTATATTTGATCTCATCTGGCTGTTGATTAGACACCCAATTAGGCTCGAGGAAACTGAAGCATGAGCCAATCACTGCTCGTAAGCAAAAAACAATGTTGGTTAGATCATCATATAAGCATTATGGGAAACGTGAAATATATTTTTAATGTTAAATAGGCCTATGCTATTAAGACAAAAAAAAAATATCAAAACATTCTTAAAATAGATAATTTAGCGTGCTGTTTTGATTACCGGAACCGATCAAGAAAATCTGAGGGAAATAAAATGTCCTTGCACAAATGCATTACGCACCGTCTCGTTAATAAGTCTGCAGAATTACAACGCAGTTCGGGATTTTATCTGAATATTGTTCTTATAATTATGGACAACTTCACCAGGTCGGGAAACTGAAACAGACCGTCTGTGCGTTTTATAGCATTTCTACTGAAATATGCTTGTACGCTGCAGTAAATCATATCGAAATAAACCTTCCACACCTTCCGCACCTTCCAAACTTTAAAACCTTACGAACCATCACCTTGTAGCGAGAAAGTGGTCAGAAATTGTCACAGCAAATGACCTTTACGGTCTCAGTTCGCCTATATTGGCTACTAACAGTAACGCTCCGACGAGTGTCTAAAATTTTACACACAAAAACGCAGTGTGATCACAAAAATTTGACATTTTGAACACGAACTGATTATTTTTTCGGTTGATAAATGTTTATAGAGGTAAATGCAGCTGTAGTAGTGAAATAGTTGTTATTTATTATTACTTGCACTTTTTCCACAACCCACTATCCATATATTACATACTGTGTATGGGTGTACATAGGCACTACTGCTGTATTTAGTGTTTTATCTTATTTTATTTTTTATTTATTTATTTTTTCTTGTATTCTTATTCTTGTATTACTCTTGTACTCTTTCAGGCTATCTGTCTAGAGCTGTGGTAATGCACAAATTTCCCCACTGTGGGATCAATAAACTCCTATCCTATCCTATAATAAGCGCAAAAGAGATAATTTTGGTATTTATTGCCATACAGAGCAACACTAAGCAGTGAATGAATCTTATGCAAAAGGGAGACTGTTAAACTTCTACCACCAGGGTAATGACTCCTATAATCAACACCTGTTGCTGAGCATTATTGTCCATAAACAATGAAAGAGCCTGGCTTTCCACGAGGTGATTTTGTAGATAGACGACTGATTATTGGTACAAAGTGCAAGAAACTAGATAAAAGGGTAATCTGTTACAAGGCTGCATGGTAAATACATTCCAGAACTTCGGTTGCATTATTATTGTCGTTATCATTTCAAACCAGCCACTTACATTCAAAATGACTTGTACAGCTTACAATTATACACAAAATCCATTTATACAAGTGGCTGTTTTTATTGAAGCAATTTAAGAATCTTTTTAAGGGTACAGCTGAAGGACTGCTTTTCATTTTGTGACCGGCATTGCTTCAGTAATAAGTATTGGCTCTTCACTAATATGCCGGTCTGCTACGCCTATTAAGCACATTCTGCACTTGCTATTTGATTTTACTTACAGGCCTATCACCCTGGATAACTTTTATTGCATCTCATTATAGTTGTTAAAATCATATTTTTACTTCATATACATGGCTGAATTTTGCATCCTCCTAGACATTTTTTTGTGCATTAGAATGCATTCCAGGGTATATTGTAGAGAGTTATTTCTGATAAGTCAATAAATTACTTCTGCACAAGACAGTATTTTGCCTCCGGTCTGTCTGTGTGGGCTGTATGTTCTGGCATCGCATGGCTTTCCTCCAGGAATTTTGGTGTTGAGGTCAGAACTGTGTATTTCTCCATTGTATACTGCACCAAATCAAAATGTTAAGCCATATTCCCTTAAACCTCAGACAGTGCCAGTAGCTTGTTCTCTATGGTCCAGTGTCAGCCAGCATACCTTCAAAATCAGGAGCAAAACTTAAAAATAAATGTATTTATACAGAAAACACTGCAAAAGCACTCTTTGTTACAATCCCACACTGAAGTACTAAACCTCACTGCACAGAATGTCCTGAGGTTTATACAGTGAAACTTCTGCTACTAAAACACTTCACCAGGTAACATTTTAACATATTAACTCATTAAAAAGTCTTTGCGTTTGCAGAAATGTGTGCTACTTTGGCACCAATCCAGACTGTCATTGAAAACTACTTTGGTTAGCTGATAAATTATATTGTTGTGAACATTATTTTCAAAAATTCATCATCACCTTGGACTAGAAGGAGTGTCATTTATGTTTTAACAAATAACGCTTTACCAACTAGAAATGGCATTAGAAAAAAACATTGCTGCAATATAACCAGGTTTAATTTCATGTGTTTTTTGATCAGCTTTCATTGAATGTGTGGTCCTCAAAGTGTGACTTATTTGATTAAATATTTCCCGAGGAGACCCTCCTTATTCGGAAGTGTGACACTGCGAATAGGCACTGCGAATAGGCACTGCGAATATTTTGTCACATGGATGAACTTGGAAATGTGAACAGAAGGTACTGACTGTGCCTTTAATGTCACCTGCGCTGAACTAGGGAATGGCTAAGAAAAACAGGCTCACATTTATGTATTTTGCAGATGCTTTATCCAAAGCAATGAGCTTTTCAGAAAGCAGGGGCAGCCACTTCCTAGAAGAACCAGGGGTTAAAGACCTTGCTCAGTGGCCCAATGGTAAAATCACTCCTCCGATCATGGGATTTCATCTGGTGACCTTTCAAACACAGGCACACTGTTCTAAATCACTGAGGTGATTTGTTATTGTACAGTAACAAAGATTTACCATTAACAATTAATATAAATACATCTTCAGTATGCAGGCCTGGCTTTCAGCACTTCCATTTTGTTGGTTAGATGAGTACATTGGCACCGTTGTCCTTGTAATCTTGTTGGTGGAGTGACGCTGGACAAGTCAACATAATAAGGAAAATGATTCAAATTAATTGTGGTCATTTCGCGTCTTGGCTGATTTACATGCTATTCAATCCATTCACTACCTCACCAGTGATAACGGTCGTGTCGTTATTATGAAGAGGCCGAAGAGGCGACTAAACGAAGAAACTAAAGATTTCAAATGTTAACCTGGATGGTTCAGACTGAAATTTTTTCACAAGAATTACACCGAAGTTTTATTTAAAATTTGCTTAATGCAGCATGTCTAAACCTCAGGGTTGTAACGACTGAAACCACGTTGGATTCCTTTCTGCAGAATGAAAGGATGTAAAAAAAGGACGACTTGGACAATCGTCTGTCGCAACCCATACTGCTCTTTGGTGGTGAATGCGATGTGACAGCGATGGAGATTCCAGCCGACGGGCTTGTCTACCGCACTCAGGCAGAGCACGGAGACCCCCTCCCTACATGCACAAATCCCCCATAGCGCCCGACGACCTACTTCAAGTGACGGGGGAACGGAGAGACCGAGGGTGCCCCGGCTGATTGTGCGACTCTAGACGCATTTTCCACAAAACAGAACAAACATCATTATTCCGGTCAGCGGAGGAAAAAAACAGAACGACGTAGCCTACTTCTGACATCCATAGTAATACCTGAATCTCTGCAGCGCTTAAAACAGCATCGGTTTTGCCTTCCCCTTCGCTGTGTGGGAAGTTGTGTGATTGTTGGATTCACGGTTCCTTTCTATTTTTTCCCGCAAAGCAGTACACATTCCCTTATTGTGCAGGTTGCATGTCAAGAATATTGTCCAAGATGCATAAGCCTGTGTTCGTGGTGGATGAAGGTGCATAGATACAGCACAGACAAACACCTTTACATAAGATTAGCGCCTAATTACAGAAGATAAGCTTATTATACGGAATCTCGCAAGAAGCATGACTTTTAAAATACTCGAGAATAAATTGTCAATGAAAATTACGCCAGTACTCTATATGTTGACTGTGGTGTTGACTATATGTCAAGTGGGGTTTATTTGAGACTAAATTACAATGTGATCTTTATACCAAGTGGTTTCTGTATTTCACTCTATTGTACACTTTCCAGACTCGGCGTCAATTTGTGCAGGGTCGCCATGTCTTTGCAGGACAGCCAAATCTTCTGGAGGTCTGAAGCAGCTTTCGTAAGGCGATATAACTCTTGGACTTAAAAAAAATCCTTATAACACTCAACGCTAAATCTGAAGGAGCAAGACGCTGAGGACCATAGTTACGGTGTGACTCGCATCCAAAAAAGGCTTGTCGGAGCAACGTTCTCTATCTTTTCTCATCTTGCAAGATACATGCAGTCGGTTGTATCTTCCTGCTTGTGCACATGTTCTCTCTCATCTACGAGGCAGAGGACCTCATCACGCGGAATGTCACTGTAAATGTGTGACGTTCCACACCTGCTGCGCTTCTGATCAGCAGTGCAGCGTGCGATGGATCCAGTGGCGTAGGAACAGGGGGGTTCATTCGTCCTCCCCCAATAAACAGACCTTTGTACTTACATTATGAAGTTGTGCTCTCCAATATCAAACTCTCTCCTTTGGCCACAAGACCTGTCATTAATTCAGTTACCGTCCGCAGAGGTCCCGAGGCTATCCTTCATTAAAATAGGCTAATAAAGATAACTGCAACCCGCTGGTTAAGACATGTTAACACCCAATTCTTCTAGGTGTTTAATGTCGCTTTCCAAAGCTACTACAAGGTAGCCTACTCCTTTTAGGGCCCATGTCTACAACGGTTATGCAATCCTGCGCGTAGGCCTATATCTGCTGTATCTAGTGAAATGTCAGTAATTTGCTATTTCCAAGATTTCCATACCACATAATCGTGTCTGTGCGTGAACGACAGTATTACCTCGATAACCGAATACATGATCCTGAGTCTAAATTTACCAAAACAAAAGAGGCAAAGCCCAATATTCTAGTTCTGCTTGTAATAGATATTATAAAGTGATTACTAATTTAAGTGTGTACATCATTGACATGATGGAGTAATGGTAGCCTATTCACAGCAGCACAAAAACCTAGCACGGCGTCTAAAAAAACATTGTAGACGATTTATTGGCAGCAATGCGCGGGCAGAATCATTCGGCCTATTATAAGATTAGCTTACTGGTTTATTCTCTGAAAATTAGCAGAGGAATGCTCCTAGAAAGCAAGAAGAAAAACATGAAAAAAGCAGAACTTTTTATGTATAATAAACCTGTACAATTTTTCGAAAATAGGAATGGCTCAATGAGTCGTTGTTAAAGTAACTAATGAAAGCTGTATCAAATGAAATGAGAGAAACTATATTGACACCTAGTGGCTATAAGGTAGAAAGACAAAAAGACGATAAGTAATTGCAATTTAAGTCGCGACTATCTAAATCGTACTGCAACCTGTGCTATACTTAATGGTTTTTAACAGGCTTACACAATAACATGAAATTGAATTTCACCCCTTGAAAGTGTCCGATAAACGGCAATGTGGTAAGACTGCAGTCAGGCTGTGTAAATATGTAAATCCACAGCTGGCTGCTTCAGTGTTGTAGACCTGTAATAAAGACGGACCGCCTTTTCTTTCCCTCCCAACTCACGGAGCAGACGCCAGCCGAAGCTATCAGGCACACCGGAACTGAAGCAAGACTACAGCTGGATCCAGAAGCATTTTGGACCAGAGAGATTTATGTATGCAAATGTACGTGGGATGGGAGAAAGTCTGCTTTTAAAACGGTTGGAAAAAATACCTACAGAAACAGTCTGTATAGGGCAGCAGATGAAAAAACAAGGAGTGGTTTGTATGTTTGTGTGACAGTTGGACTGGCTCACTCATACACGGGAAAGTGCTTATCTGCCAATGGAGAACATCCCACATCAGGATCATCCTGAAGAAAATTCATATCTCTGGTAAGCTCACGATTTAATTTATCCCAGTACTTGTTTTGAATATTAATGTTTTTGTTAAACAGAACTGCATGAGCAGTTTAAACCCAGCCTGTTTAAATGTCAGGTGTTCATAGCAAAATAGACATGAAACAAAGGTTTGATTCTTATTCATCAGTTATTAGTAGCATACATAGCAGGAAAACAAGAGTGTAAACCTTTTGAAATATATATTTTTCAAAAGAAGAAAGACAGAAAATGAGCTTTGAATTTCTTTGGCCAGTTTCCAGAGAACTCCATCACTCCGCCGCAAATGGAGAAAGCGATACGGAGGCTTGGATGGAAATAAATTACTGGAGCCCAACACCGAAGATGATTCAACAGGTACACGATGTGGGTCACTGTGAACCCTGCTTGCTACTTGCTTTTCTCTTTTCGTTTAGTCTTGCTGTTTTAGCAAATTATAGGCCTACACTGTAAAAATATTTCATTCCTTCAACAGCAGGTAGAGTACAGAGGGCACTGGTGATCCTGATTCTAAGTAAATAATTAAATGATGCGTGTGGTCCAATTTTAGGGGTGTGAAACCGAATGAAAGGCGGGTGTATTCGAGTCCCAAATCAAGACCAGATGAAACTGCATAAGTTACTGACGTAACATTTCCAACCTGCTGGCTGTGCAGATTTGCACGAGTGAACCTCCTGGATTCCAGATAATAACCTTCCTTTTAATTATACAAAGCTCTGGTAGCATTTTGTTTCTCAGGTGACTTTTAATGGAAATACTGTATACATTGTTTAACCTCGAATGATTTTATATAATATAGTTTCCCAGGTAACAAAAAATGAACCAGTTTGTGGGACAGTTCTGCAAAGTCTCCTTCACACTAGTTTGTGTGTTTTTTTGTTTATTTTTTTATTCAAACTTGCTACTTCTGAGTGTGCAGCAATTCTTATAACCACAAACCTTAGTACCATTTCAGAGAGTCAGACAATTGCTGAAACCGTATAGTTGCATTCTTTCTCTTTTTGTTTCTGCGGTACTCCGAAAGTATGCACTGCTCAATCCCAACAAGCCAAAGTTAAAAATAAAAACAATTTTAATGCTTTCCTAAGCTTGCTTTGGCAGGAATGTGTGCATTTTTATGGTTAAGGATTTTTGTAGCATTTTTTCAAGGCTTAAAATAATTTCAAAATACGAATTACACAGAATTAGAAAAAAGTGGAGACAATAAAACGATCATTTTAAGGAAAGAAACAAATCTTATGTTTTCTTAGGATATTTCAAAAGTTTTCTTTGTTGGCATAATAGTTTTCTGTTTTTTCCCTCAGAAAATGGGTCTGTGAATGAACCACATCAGGATAGGAATTTCCCTCAGACGCAGAGTCCTGAAAGCCTGGTACAGGTATGGTCCTGTCCAAAGCGGACGTGCACACACACGCACACACATACACACACACGCGTGCACATGTAGGGTAAACATGTCCTTATGGGGACCGCTCATTCATTTCAATGGGAAAAATGCTAACGCTAACTATGACAACCTTAACCCCTACCCTGCCCTAACCATAAGCATAAGTAACCTAACAAAATACACGAGTTTTTGCATTTTTAGTTTTTTCATAGCAGTCACCGGTCCCCATAAGGGAAAAAAAACAGATATTTATCACGTTATGGGGACATTATGTCCCCATAAGGATAGGTAAACCCGCTCGCACACACATACACACACATACGCACACATGTGCACACAGTGCGCGCAGACGGACACACACGTGCAGTGCACACACACACACACACACTCACACACACATACACGGGTTTGTATTTATATCTTTGTGGGGACTCTCCATTCATTTCTATGGGGAAAACTCTAATCCCAAGATGTCGACATTAACCCCTACCCAGCCCTAACCAGTAGTAACCAAACTAACCAAACTAGACATATGGCATTTTTAGTTTTTTAACTGAATTCACAGATCTTTGTGGGGACCTAAAAAATGTTCCCCACATTGTCAAAATTACAGGTTTTTATTACTTTGTAGGGAACATTTGGTCCCCACAATGCAATATAAACATAATCCACACACACACACAAACACACACACGCACACAAACACACATACGCACACAAACACACACACACACACACACAGATTACGTATCTATATCTTTGTAGGGACTCTCCATTTCTATGGGCTTAACCCTAATCCTCACTATGATAACCTTAAGCATAAGTAACCAAACAAAATACAAGACCCTTTGCTCTTTCAGTTTTTCATTGTATTCACAGATTTTTATAAAATTGAGATTTATATTGTGGGGACTGAAAAAATGTCCCCATATGGTAAAAAAGTATTTGATCTGTTAATTCACACACACACACACACACACACACACACACACACACACACACACACACACACAGAGGAGCAGGTGCTGGAATTCCATGCTTTGATCCCTTTACCTCCCTTTACATACTCAAACAAGAGGTAACCCTAACCAACACCTGGAAAAAAAGAAAAGGATCAAGGATGAACATGCACACCCCCGGCTTTCCGAGTCGCTCCTAACATGCCCTCCCACTTCCCTCCCCTGGGAATTCACAGGGACGGGGACGCCCCCTGAGACTGAAGGGTGCTGGCAGAAACATACAGGTGTACGGCGGTCATGACGCTGCCAAAAGCATGAAACACGTTTAGGTTAAAGTCCTGCGTAGGCCAGGAGTTTGCATGAGAGATTTCCCCAGAGGTTTATCCACGTACAAGAGCACAGTTTCAAAAACATACCCATAAACATCGAGTAAAGTATAATATCTTGTGGACTTGGAGCAGTTTCTGTAGTTTTTTGGATATGTTTTGTCCCCCGGTGCCTCGTTAAGGTAGTAATTAAATGCTTCAGCTGTTTACATTACCTGCGATTATTGTGACATCAAAAGAAAACCTTGGCTCTGCATGAACAACAGATTGCTGTCATGTAATTTTAACTAATTTGATGAAGTGGTTTAAAACAAACATCAGTTCATGGCGGTGGACCTGTTGAAGCGGCTTTTGTTCTGCTCTCCTGCTGTATTTCAAGATTGATCAGTCAAGACTAATTGATGCCTACAGTCCATGTGGTGTTTATGTCCTTAGGCGAGAGCCACAACTGTGAATCCAAGTCTAAAGTCACAAAATGCTGTCCAGCCACAGATGCCTATTAAGTTTGTGACCCCAGGATCAATAGGTAAACGTGGAAGCTGTGACATCGGTAAGAATACCATCAATACCATCTAATTTATCATTCAGAAAACCCCAACTAGTGCTTTAAACAATAACGAAAGACATCACTGTGATCTCACATCACATCACATCACTTTAATTGTATTTCTCGTTATGCCAGCGCCTGTAGGCTCTCCAATGGTGACCAATGGGAGGCCAGGAAAAGTGGGACCCCAGCGAGAGCAGGCGGGGAACCCTACCCCATTCTGGCACAGTTTTAACAGATTGGACCCCCAGCAAGCAAAGAGGAAGGGGTACATGTCCTTGTCTAAGGGTGGGTGGGGGCATTCTATGCCCTGTTAAATCAATCTTGTGCAGTTAAAACAAGTGTCTCTGTTCCACCAGGACTGCTGATGTTCTGTTTGAAAGTTTTGCTTCTGAGGGAAGAGTCAACACAAGTAGACTTTTTGAGGTAATCTGCACATTGTCTCTTCTCAGTTTTGAGCCTGGGCCCTGTCTCAGGTGGGATGTAAGACAGGTAACACCCTGTTGGGGCACCAGGCTGTCACAGCGCTACTACCTTCTAATGAGTTGAATTTTTCACCTTTGTATGGCCTCCAAGTCAGGAACCTCATTGTTTCCAAATTCAGACTTAACTGTACCAGAATCCTACTAGACTAGGACCCGAAGACATGCTGGTCATCGTAGTTTAGCGAATAGTTATTGATTAAGTGCTATGACAATTGTGACCATGCACTCCAAATAGGCAATCTGGAGATCTGGGATTCGGAAAACTGACCCCAGGATTATTGATTGCCACCTACTGATGACGAAACTCCAGGCGGCAGATGGGACAGTTAACAGGGATGCCTTTCACAGGTCCGGAGACCCCCCCCCCCCCCCGAGACACTATACAGGGGCATTTATATGTCAAAAGAGTGCACTGTAAATGGTACCACTTTACAATAAGGCTACCCATATAAAAAGTTTATGAATGGTTTATAATCTGGTTATTAATTAGGTTGTAACACTTTGTAAATTATTAATAGACAATTTTAAATAAGTTATAACACAGTTTTCTTTTTATTAATGAGTTACTACCATTTACAAGTGGCAAAAGGGAGCCTTATTGTAAAGTGATACCCACTACGTAAAATGTGTTATCCTGTTTAATTTAGTATTCAGAGAGTGTAAAGTGTGCAGTGCACTCTGCTGTTGACATTGGATATGATGTTAGATATAAGGTTCTTTGTAACGTGGAATTTGCCTGTCATGGCAGGAGTACCACAGGCTTTGTGTCTTTCATCGTGAAAGCCCTGCAAGGCCGCTTCATCATCCCGGACTTCCCCACATTCACTGAGGAGACGCAGAAACTTTTCTTGAAGACCAAACAGCTCGACCCTGTCAAGGTTTGCCGTTTGTAAAACGTCTGAATTCTTAAATCCTCTGTATGCTATAAATGAGCTGGCCAGTACAATGTTTCAACCTTTATATAAAATAAAAGGCAAAGGATGGCGATCAAATTTCAATAATTTCCTTTTCATATTTTGTAGCAAGGACCAGGGAATGAAGCCAGCTGGAAATGGGGAGTTTCTATTTGCACGGTGGATGGGCAAAGGTACTCCACTAAACCAAAGTATCGGAGGATAAGCACCAGTCACCTTCCCTACCCGAAAAACAATTGTACAGAGGTGGAAAGTTCATATTCCTAAAATACAAATCCAGACCAAGATTTTGTTTCAGCCAACTAGTTTGGTACTAGTTGAGTACTCTGTGACTGTGACTCTTTATGCTCAACTGGCTGGTTGAAGCAAAATCTTGGTCTGGATTTGTATTTGCTGAGCCTGAACTTTCCACCTCTGTAATTACAGTACTACATGTTATTGTTATTATTATACACTATATTGTTATTTAGTTATTGTTATACATTATATAAATAATATAGTATGTTGATTATATTAATATAATATAGAAATAAATGCAATAAATTTACCGAAATACAAACCAATGAGTCCACATTGACACCTTGCTTTTGTCATGCTCACACAAGGGTAACCTAGCAACAGCCAGCTAGCTTTCTCTCGCTCTCTCTCTCTCTCTCTCTCTCTCTCTCTTTCTCCCTCCCTCCATGTGTTTCAGGATTATGGAAGATGCTTAATGACCTGTTTTGTTTATGGACTGTAAGTTCAGGCCATGAGGGATAACGTGTGTAGATTAAGCACATCAATTTACAGCACACAGATAGGATGTTGGCCCCAGCTTTTTAATACACCTTAATCTGTGTGTGTGTGGGGGGCGACATTTAAGGGTAGCATCTTCTGAAAAGAGTGCCAATGATGTAAGTAATGGCTTAAGTCAGAGACCTTATCACTCTGGCCATATTGACATCTGCTGGACATGCTCAGACACAGAGGGAAAACCATCATCCATCCATCCATTTTTCTATACCTACTTTTCCTATGCAGGGTCATGGATAAATAATCAGAGAGGCAAAGGACCAGACAAATATAGTAGAAATGGCAACAGAGAAGTAGATAGACTTGATACAAAAACATTAAAGGGTGCAAACCATTGAACTAAATCACTGAAAAAACAACCCCAATTATTTTTAGTGAAAACAGCCAATCTGGCAAATAGCAAGTGAGTTGTGTTTTTTTAATGGATCATAAGTGCTCTGTTGGCTGTTAGGTGCCTTTGTTTTATAAGCCCCAACCTGTCTGCAGCCAGGGGTGTGATAACCCATAAAGCAGTGGGCCATTCCTACTAAGATGAAAGGAAATGCAGGGTTTCGAGAGCTGAAAAGAATGCTGTTTGATTTATGTCAGGCCTTCAAAGCCAAGTTCATCACCAGCTGTGCTCCGTTACCAAGTAACAACCAGCCTGTTCCTACCTCTCCTGCAGAGGAGCCTGGGTCCAGAAATGAAATGCTCTTTGGCCCCTGTTCCCTTGTGATGGCAGGTTGTCGCTCGGAGACTGTATGGAACCCTTCCTCCTGGAAGCGCTCTCCTGGCCCTTTGTTTACGGCATGGCAGTGGACCAGCTCGGAGTGGACTATGTCCACAGATACGTGGGCGTGGAGGAGTTCTCAAAGTATGACTCACCTTTCACCCTCACCAAACAGGGTAAGATGTCTCTGAGGGGAGAGGGATTTGGCCCTATTCTTGGTCAAACCTGGAAACCTGGAATTAGCACTATAAATATTGAATTACTGTCCTTTGATACTCATTTCGCTTAGGCTTTGTGCCACTTGTTTATGACGTCTGTTTCCTGGGAAGAGATCCAGGCTCGTTTTGCCCTTGTCGATAATTTGCAATGACGGACAAAATGACACTTCATGAACCATTTGCTGTATTTTTTGAGTCCACTAGATGGTGCTCTTGGTTTGCTTTGGGGCATGCTTTAAGTCCTTTATTGGAACAGTGAGATCAAAAAATGCAGCAGATGGTTTATGAAGCATCATTTTGTCTATTACTAATAACCAGTTATTTTGTGCAAAACCAATTTTCATCTGACGAGTTTCAGATGATTTACATTGTGGTCTAAAGCCACATTATTTGCACTTTTGGCCACTGATTTCAGATATCATCTAGAACCAAGATCGCAGAATGAGTTCCACATGAGCCTGTTTGTTCCCTTTACCTCCTCTATCTTCCAGGAATGCCTCACAGCCCACTGATTGTCACCGGTGCTATCATCACTGCATCCTTGTTACAGGTATATGATTTGTGATGGACAAGCATAAACCATTCGCTGTATTTTGTGACCACATTAGATGGTGCTCTCTGTTCTCTGTCCCAAAGCACACCAAGAGCACCATCTAGTGGGATCAAAAAAATACAGCAAATGGTTCATAGAATGACATTTTGTCCATCACTAGTGCTGATATATGATATATGTATTCAGTTGGAGAACATGGTAAATGACTTTACTCTAAAAATGTTTATTTTTACAGCTACCAGCACGAGTTGAGGCAGAAGAAGAAAAGTATGACTCGGTGAATCAGCTGAAACGTTCAAAGTTTATTACAAAGTCAAAAAACATGTATTAGAATATGTGGTATAACTGAAAGGTTGATGAGAGGAATGATATTTGTTTGTGATTTTAGGTTTTGAATACATTCAGACGGCTGTGTAATAAAGAACATACAAATTTGAACTGCACAAGGTATGCAGCATCTAAAGTTTTTCTTTCTTTTAATTCCAAAAGTATAAAATGCTTGACTTTTTTTCGATACATCTGTAGCTATCAGAACTTGAAGAAAGAGAGTGTCAGACTGCATTCCCTGTCTTTTTACCTTCAGGAAAAGAAGGTGAGATTAATTCTTTGTTTGAGTATGACAGGATGTGGCTGTGGGTTATGACTTTTCTTACATAGTCTTTTTGGTTGGTATCAGAAGCTGTAACACTCATGAATCTTTATCTCAGTGTTTTCCAGAATCTGTGGACATAAATGCTGCTGTGGATTTAATCCAGCAGGTAATTGTCTGATGGTTTATTAAGGTTTCTTTTTATTTTCATGATAGCAGTGTTATCACCACAAATGTCATTCTGTCCCAGTGTTCATCGACCGAGGTCACCTGTGAGTCCGGGGCGGTGATGGCTGCTACTCTAGCCAATGGGGGGCTCTGCCCCTTGTCAGGTGACCAGGTTCTGAGCCCTTCATCGGCACGTGCTATGCTGTCCATGATGCAGGTGGCTGGGATGAACGACTACTCCAGGCTCTTCCACTTCAAGGTGTTGTCTTTTTTCCCGAAAAGAAGCCTTCAAAACTGGCATTTGAACAACAGTCACACAGACACACAAAACCACTTAATTATACCAAGTGAATGCAACATTTCGTAAGGTGCTGTTCTGCGGGAGGGAAATATCTCTATACAAGTAAGAGAACCCCCAAAACCACAAACCTTTAAGTGTTCATGTCTACTCCATCTCCTGCACCATCTACACCATCTCGATGTACTTTCTTATCAAGCCTGAACAGGGGGTTCAAAGTCATATATTAACAGCTGGGTGTGATCTCTTCAAAAGGCATTATGGTCCAAGATGTCCATGGTCACACCATCCATCCATCCATTCAACCAACCTGCTTATGTTCAGATTCTAGCCTCCAGACCTCACGTCTGCTGGTGTGTTTCTCAGCTTATGTTTATTGGCACAGACCTCAGTCCCAGCGAAGTCAAGCAAATCGGGCAGCTTGCTTGTAGCCGTGCCCGGGGTCCTGGGCATCATGTGCTGGTCCCCTGAGCTGGACGCCTTCGCAAACTCCTGGAAAGCGGTGCACTTCTGCGAGGTATCGACGCCTGTCAGGGTTCCAGCCTTTTCTGTACCTGCTTCCCTAGAGTGGATTCCTCAGCATCGCTGCCTGTTGCTGGTCTCTTGTTTCCAAAGGAGCTGGTCTCAACATTCCAGCTTCACAGCTTTGACATCAGGACGCCGTTTCGTCAGGTGGTCGCGTACAGGCAGTGGAAAGCCGAATCTGAGGTCAGTTCTGAGATCCAAAAACCATCTACACCAGAGGTTAGGGGACCCTGACTCTAGAGTGCCGGTATCCAGCAGGTTTTCTGTCCTACCTGATCGCTGATGAACCACCCATGATCTCAGACAGATAGGAACTCATCAAGTAGGATGGAAAACTTGCTGGATACCAGTATTCCAGGATCAGGGTTACCTACCCCTGATCTATACAGAGGACCAGTGAAGACACTGCAGTCTTTTGTGACCATGTGTGACATTACAGGGCTACCAGATAATGAATATCTTACTCGCGGCCTACAGAGGAGATGTGCAGTCCTTACGGAGGTAAGGCAGGGCCATGTGGTAACCAGCCAATCAGAGGCTCGAGCTGCTGGGTGTGGCCATGATAGGAAATGGGCTCCTCCCTCTTTCTATAGGTACTTCCTGTCAGGAGTAGACATGAACGCGGTGGATTACGACGGGAGGTCAGCTCTACACATAGCCGCCTCACAGGGTCAGACAGAAGCCGCTAAGTTCCTTATAGAGAACGCTGGAGCAAGCATCTCAGTCAGAGACAGGTAAGGAACATACAAGGGGACTGTATTTATTGTGAAGGATCCCAGTTATTTTCTGCATTGCAGTAACCAATGCCATTTTACCATCCATCCATACATCCATCCATCCATCAATCCCCTAACTGCTTCTGTTAGTCTGGGTCACATAGGTCACAAGGGTGGGGTAAACCCTGAATGGGATACCAGTGTAGTAATTTGCCTAATATGACAGATGACAATGGGCTGAGATGTAGTTATGGACCGATCCATCTGGGATTAACTGAAGATAATGTTCACATTGAGGAGAATTGTAGATCACAGGCTTGGTGATAGTGGGCACCTGGGTTACTATGGGACAATCGAGACAACGTGCCAGTTTACACAAATCCCTGAGAATGAGTAGCAGTTGGGACCAGTCGAGATAAATAACTGCAGTCACCTGACTCTCCCTCCTGGGAGGGCTGCAGACCATCTCCACACCATTAAATATGAAGGGGGTGTCTCTTCTTTATCGTTTACCTCCAAGACACCATTAATGATCTCTGCCTTAAAGCATTTCCCAACCAATGAAACACTGTTTTTCAGATGGGGCACCACTCCGCTTCAGGATGCTGTGCGGAGTAACCACAGTCACATGGTACAGATGCTGCAGAAGTCCGAAGGTTAAGGAGGACCTGAGTGACCCTGCAAACCGCTCAGGAGGGCGTCCCCTAGCCGTTACACGCATGTGGGCACGGACAGGGCGCCTCGGGGCGTCGCAGGCATTGAAATGCAGGGCTTTTCACATCTCTCAATGAATTATAAACAACTTACAAAAGCTGATTAATAAAATGGTACTTTGGGGTTTTTATGCTCGGAGTACATTTCGTTTTTTCAGTATGCCACATATAGATAATGTGCCAGAGTCACCTTCCTGTAACTGTCACTGCCAGCATTTAAACATGCAGTGACTGAACGTCACTAGGAGGAGAAGCTGCTATATTTAAGTGCTGTAGTCTGTGAAGAAGGTCAGGTTATCTGAGGAACCCCTGACGAGTTTCAGGTATGTTAGATGAATCTACAGAAATTCGGTTTTGATCACATGATTCCAGAGCTAATGTACAGTGCCGTGACGAAGTATCTACCCCTGTCCTAATTCCCTCTATTTTTGCTTATCCATAACATCTCCAAACAAATTTAGTGCAATGGACAACCTGAGTAAACACAACACGCAATTTTTTAATGATCATTTATTGAGGGAAATAATTCACTGACACCCATATCACCCATCTGACAAAGTAACTGCCCTCTATTCACGCAATCAGCCAGTGAACCAAATCTAAATGATAATATGATAAATGAATCTAGACACACTCATGCCTGAGTGCTGCCAAAAAAGAAGCCATTCCAGCAATGTGAAGCCTGATAAGGGCCCTCAAGAAGCAGCGCACCACGCCTCTGTCAAAAGAACCGCCTGAAGGCCTGAGGAAGTAAGGGGAGAAATACTCTGGCATGGTGCTATATCTGAAAGCAGTCCCTCCTCTGTCCCAGCAAAGTTCACCCCCAGTCAGCGTGGTATTGTTTCCTAGTCTGAATGCGGTGCCCTAATTTAAGCACGGAATGTGATCTCACTCTGGTATCTGTCCATATACCTCCGCAGCGGAGCCGCCGTTGTCCCATGCTGGACTGCAGGAAACACAGAAACATTGTTTTGGTCTCTGATGCAGATTAACAAGTCATTTTCTTCAATCCTTTGAGCCATAATCAGAATATAAACCCTATGTCAATAAAATCAATGATATCTCCAATGAAAATGTGTAGATTTATCTAAAAATGTATATATAATGCAATGAAAAGTTGATACGGTTATATCATTTTTGAGGCTCTCCAGCACCAAGTAACAAACAAATGCTATCTTTAACTAGAGTGCTGAGAGACTGGGTCTCCGTAGTTGCTCCACAGAGAACACCTGTCTCACAAGGAAGGGTGTGCGTTTTCTGGGGTGGGGGCATCCTCCGGTCATCTGTGTTGTATGTATGTATGCGTCACCCGCATGGATATGGGATCCAAGCCTGGAGACCACCCCCGTACAGTGACCCCTCCTTCGGTGATGCTGTGTGATATTACATCACCATGTTGGCCGGATTAATTTTGGATCCAACGGTGGAGCCTCTTCCCATTTGCCAAGTTTCTTATGGATTTATACTAAACTGCTTCTCGTGGGCCTCATTTCCATGACGCCTGATGTTCACGACTGAAGATGCCGAAGCACAAACCAGACGGTGTCCCAGTTCGTAACCCTCTTTCCTTGGTTTTGTTACTGATTATCTCACAATACATTGTCAATAACCCACAATCTTTACTGCAAAGGGTAGGGTGAGTCCACCAAAAAGGTTAGGGTACAAGAGGTCCCAAGTTAAGAACCCAAAAGACCGGGTAAATATGTCTTTTTTAGAAGTCAAAATAAGGAACCAGAAAATTTGGCTTAAAGTTTCAGAGGAGCAAAGCTTCTTTTAATAGGCTGTGATATTTTCCTCGGTCTAATTAGGAGATACGCAGCACATGAATGTAACACCCAGATCCGGCAGCTTTTAGAGAATCCACTTCTGAGCACATGACTTTCAAATGAAATATCGAAAGAGGCGTCTTGCTATCAAAACTCCGTAATAAAGCAATGCAGAACTTGTCACCCATAATGTGCCCGCCATAGTCAGTAACTTATTTTTGAAAGATGGACGCATGCTGATGTAGGAAATTCTGAACTGCAGTGTAACCTTCATACAATTCCGGCGTCTTTTGTTTCTCATTATCGAAGTATGCCGAGAAAAGGAGACAGTCCATCATCTGGAAACTCTATCCCAGCATAGTTTGTTAAAATTCCCGCTAAATATAGAGCCAAACACAGCCCTACCACCCTCTAACACGAATCGATGTAAAAAGAATATTCGGCTCCTGTCCTCCCATATTTCCACTGCAAATATCACACAGCTCCTGTCCTGCAGTCCTACTGCACCTTGAAGATTTGATGTTGTTTCATCTCATTTGCACATTGAATTGCGGATATTTAAATGAGCGTCACTTATGTTTGCTGTCCATAGCCATTGCGCTGTTCTCCGCAACTTATCGCTAAGGCTTGACTATGGAATTTCTGAGATTATCGTGTGTGATAGAATGGTAGTTTTGGGCACATTTCCTTTAAAGGGTACAGGCAACATTTTGCAGGATAATTATGATACTCGACTTTGCGTAGTAACAGGAATAATTTGGTGGGTCATTAAGTGCAGAATAAATGCTTCAAGTTGTATGTTCAACAGTATGCCCAACTGCTAGCTGTGTTTCCTGTCACCTGGTCTTATTAATTTTGCTCGGTTTCTGGGTTGTCAACTTTAGTCAGCTGGTTGGCGTGAGATTTTCAGTTCGAGACCAGCCTGCATATTCGTTTACACATACGTAACGGTTTTATTACCTTGTAAAGTATTTATTAGTTGCAAACTTCCCCAACGCTTTTGATGTAGCTAATTTTAGGTTTATAATGGAATGATGTAGATTTGCCGTAAGATTTCTTGCGTGAGCGTGAGAATCAGAAAGCGTGATGGTCACACCAGATGCGTGAAAGCCAGCAAGTTTGTGTCGTTTCCCGATCGCAAGTTCATCAGCAGACAACTTGTGGATTGTAGCTGCTTTGGGCTCCTTTCCTATTACGGCGGCCACCAGCCGTACTCGGCGCGTTGTAATCGATGCTAGGCGTCGCCTGTGCGCTATTGGATAGCAGAATAAGGTTGTTCATCCGAACCCCACCCATCCCAGCGCGCACCAACCCCTAATAATCATACAATTTTACTCAACATGTTGTAACAGTCGGTGTGACTGTGATGTGTACGATCGTGTGAGACTGAGAGACACGGAAGGGCTATGAACGCCAACGCTGGAACCGGAGTTTTTGTGCTTTCCCTGCTGTCGATACCCATCTCATATTTATTTAACCTTTTAATTTACACTAACAGGTCGGGTCCGTCATGCTTGTGCATTATTACAGTGTCATTAAAACGGGTTTGCATATAGATGCCTGCGGCGAAACCGCAAGTAAAAACGTTGGATTGTTTACACGGAAGCTTACGAAATTGTATCATACTACAAAGAGTTTTGACCATCGATTCTGGGTTTTAACGTACAGAAATCTTGCACTTGCACCCAGGACACAACAGAACTTAACACTATCGGAAATACGATATAATGTGCTTCAGTTTATTAGTTTCATGCAAATCAACAATAAGTCTCTTTTTTTTTGCAGCATCGGAGCAGTTATTGTTTCGGGGACATTAATGGTGCTCTTTATAATGACATTTGCTCGCATTTCGCTGAAGAAGAATCCACCGAAGGATCCTCTTTTTTACGGTAAGAGCATTGATATTTATCCTCCTGGTAAAAATGTGTGTTGGATTGTAACGCTATAGCACGGTTAGATGAATGCTGTCATCAATGCAAATCAGCACAATTATTTGATTAATTAAGTATTCATTTAATAATACATTATGCCCTATTTACAACAAATCTCTCCAGTTTTAAACTCCCTAACAAGTAAAGAGGTTTATTTGTCAATTGTACACAGGCCTACAGTGAAATGCAGCTGTATGAACAGACTACACTGTGCACTTATTTTTAATAAAAGTTCAAATTTGTACCGAAACGATCACGTTAATAGATATTAACATAAGTTTATATTTATAAATATGTAAACTATCTGTATATAGCACATTAGTATTTGAATTGTCTTCATCCAGAGACGGAGAGATATAGAGTAGTTTTTTTATTTTTCATATTTTATTATTGCCACATATTTAGTCTGGCATGTTTAATTTTCTTTATCGTGTTGTTTCAGTTTTTGCCGTATACGCCTTCTTCAGCGTTGTGAACCTTATTATAGGACTTGAGCAGGACAGTATTATAGACGGATTCATGACCTTCTACCTAAAACAGGTGAGTGACACCAGAGAACTGTCATTAATACATGAAAGTGTCCGCTATCTTTACCTGTTACCTCAAATTAGGAGTTAACGAGGGAATGACGGGTGAGATATAGTCATGGGCGTTTACAGATGTCCATGATATTTAACGCATGAAATCGTCTGAACATGATTTATGCAATATCCTGAGGTATTTACTGTTACGCAATCTTCCTTGTCCATGGAAATTACAGTCCTATTCCATTTAATGTCAAAATGTTTACATAAGGCAATGTGGAAAATCAATACAGGAACAGAAATAAAATGTTATTGTGGATATAAAAGAAAAATACATCTGTTAGGCAGCACCTGTGTGCTAATATTAGCATGCTATGCTAAAATAGGCTAGGGTGAGCTACGTTAAGTCCTCAGATCGAGCATGGAGACCCAGGGGGCATCCCGTGTGTTGGCTGACAGACGGCTTCATTGGCGAGCAGCCCTCTAGCTGACAGGTGTCTCCCCAACAGCTCTGTTACCTATTCCAGAAATGAACTGTTAGGTAACAGTTTCTACATGTTTGGCTTTGCTGTTCTGATCAGGAGTAGATCAACTTATAAGGTCCGACTTCATTCTTCATTTTTATCAAGTTACATTAAGGCTTCCATAGCAGCTCCACTAGCATGAAATGCCACGTTGCCGCTATTAAACCAGAGGTTCAGATCCCTCTTCCATGATGAGTCTGCGGGTGTTTCCGGAAACCGTTCAGTTAGCGATTGGCTAATACCACCCAGCAGCAGCCAGATGTAGGCCCCTGGAAGGAGGTGAGGTCCTGAGTGGCTGGGGGCCCCATGCTGACTCCGACTCTCTGTGCACGTTGCAGGCAGATCCATACATTAACACGGCTCACGGGCACGTGCTGTCCTACTGGGATGGCTGTGTGCACTATCTGATGTATCTGCTGGTGGTGGCGGCGATAAGCTGGGGGTATGTGCCGTTGTGTTCTGTCTTAAAGAGACACGCCACTCTTTCTGCTGCTCACACAGACATGTCATCCTATTATCACTGTTCATAAGCACTATGCTGATGCATCAGTGTTATAAATGGTATAGTCAAAACCATCATTTTAACTTAATATGACTTGTATTTTCTGAAAGGGAGAGTTACAGAAACATCGGGCTGTACTGGGTGGGATCCATCCTTATGCATGTGATCGTCTACATTCCTGGAAGTGTTGTAGGTAAGTTGGTGAATTTGAACCACGTGCTCTATGCTGGCAGCTAATTGGCTGACGCTGCCTGGCACTCCGGCCCGGCTGACCCTGTGGTCTCGCCACAGGAAAATATGGGGCACAGCTGAGCTGCACATTCACCATTCACCTGCTGTACATCATGGTGTCTGTGTGGGCCTGCTTTCGCGTGTTCGGCCAGCCAGCCACACAAGAGGTGTCGCCTGTGGTAAGAAACATGCTCGCGGTAAGGCACGCAGTCACGCTAAGGCACACACGGTAAGGCACACAGTCACGCTAAGGCACGCAGTCACGCTAAGGCACGCAGTCACGCTAAGGCACACAGTCACGCTAAGGCACACACGGTAAGGCATGCAGTCACGCTAAGGCACACACGGTAAGGCACGCAGTCACGCTAAGGCACACACGGTAAGGCATATGCTCACATTAAGGCACATACTAAGGCTAAGGCACGCTCTGAAACTAAAGTGCATGAACATGCTAAGGTGCACACTTCCGTTAGGACATACACTCCCATAAGACACAAGGTCATGCTTAGGCACACGCTAATGCTAAGGCACATGCTAATGCTAAGGCACACTCTCACACTAAAGCACATGCCCACGCTAAGGCACACACTCCTGTTAGGGCATACACTCCCGTTAAGGCACAAGGTCGCACTTAGGCACACGCCAATGCTAAGGCACATACTAAAGCTAAGTCATGCACTCAAAGGCACACACTCCAACTAGTACTAGGATATATACTCCAATTAAGGCATATGCTCATGCTAAGGCACGTTCATGCTAAGGCACATGCCTATGCTAAGGCACAAGTTCACACTAAAGCACAATCTTAAGCTAAGGCACAAGCTCCTGCTAAAGCAATCGGTTACACTAAAGCACATGCTCACACTAAGGCACACGCTCACACTAAAGCACACGCTCACACTAAAGCACATGCTCACACTAAGGCACATGCTCACACTAAGGCACACGCTCACACTAAAGCACATGCCTACGCTAAGGCACATGGTCTTGCTAAGGCACACTTTCCTGCTAAGGCACATGCACACGTTAAGGCACACGGACACGCTACGGCACACGGACATGCTGAGGCACACTCCTACTAAGGCACATGCACACGTTAAGGCACACGGACACGCTACGGCACACGGACATGCTGAGGCACACTCCTACTAAGGCACATGCACACGTTAAGGCACACGGACACGCTACTGCACACGGACATGCTGAGGCACACTCCTACTAAGGCACGTGCACACATTAAGGGATACGCACATGC
This sequence comes from Paramormyrops kingsleyae, assembly GCF_048594095.1. Taxonomy (NCBI): domain Eukaryota; kingdom Metazoa; phylum Chordata; class Actinopteri; order Osteoglossiformes; family Mormyridae; genus Paramormyrops; species Paramormyrops kingsleyae. The sequence continues at coordinate 6,677,824 of NC_132807.1, read as the reverse complement.
TAAGGCACATGCCCACACTAAGGCATACACTCTGTGATTTTGTGGGCAAATCAAGTTGGGTTATTTGGTCATCCATCCATCCATCTATCCATCCATCCATCTATCCATCCATCCATCCATTTATCCATTCAACCATTTTTCCTGGTCGGGGTCAACGTACACACACAGTAGCAAAAACTCCTTATGAGAATCATGTACCAAAAGAAAACATGTTTAATAATGTAAATGTATATATATATCTATATGTTTTAAGTCCTTATATGAGCACTGTGTTTAAGTACACAGCACAGGTCTGATCCTCCCACACATTGTAACATTAGTGCCATGTCTGTCTGTTATATTTATGTATGCAGAGTATCCAGGAAGCTCACAGGAAGAGCCTGTTTCAGAGACCCCTGGATTTACTGTTTGCACTCTACCTCATCCCGGCTTTCGCTTTCTGCGTCTTCAGAGGCTTGGTAAGAGAGTGCCTGCTGTCATCTTCTGCGTCAGCTTCTGTGATGTCAGCTGCTTTTTAATGTCAGCTTCTGTGATGTCAGCTGCTTTTTAATGTCAGTTTCTGTGATGTCAGTTTTTGTGATGTCAGCTCCTGTGATAGTCTCGTGGGATGTCAGTCATATAAGGCTGGCTGAGCTCTGAGCTTGATGGGAAATCAAGGACATGGCGCGGTTCGGTAAACAACACAGTGTGTCACCAGAAGTCAGCAGTCACAAGTCGATTAACCTTAATGACACCAGCAAACCGTTATTCTGCAAGAATGGGCAATACTGTAATTTACTTCAAAAACAGAGTAATATTCACTATACTCATAGATGTAGTCATAAATGCAGTCATAAAGTCATGAGAGACTTGCCCCCCCCCCCCCCCAATTCCGTTTCACAGTGGGTAATTATGGTTATTTAAGTAAATGGCAATGAGATGACAGATGTTTGACAGTGACAGTGACGGGGATTTCGGAGAGTTGTAGATGAAAGGGGCTCAGTTCGATGTAATCCCTGCGTTTGACAGACAAAGGCATTCCTCACAGTCCTTGCCCATCCAGTGGAGGGGGAGGGGTGTGTCCCTATATTCACCTCTGCCATAGGTCACCCTGGACTGTTCTGGCCAATGGTGTTGGGAGTACTAACAGGGGCGTGTCCCTAACCTCACCTTCCATAGGTCACCCTGGACTTTTCTGGCCAGTGGTGTCGCGATTACTAACAGGGGCGTGTCCCTAACCTCACCTTCCATAGGTCGCCCTGGACTGTCCCGGCCAGTGGTGTCGCGATTACTAACAGGGGCGTGTCCCTAACCTCACCTTCCATAGGTCGCCCTGGACTGTCCCGGCCAGTGGTGTCGGGAGTACTAACAGGGGCGTGTCCCTTACCTCACCTTCCATAGGTCGCCCTGGACTGTCCCGGCCAGTGGTGTCGGGAGTACTAACAGGGGCGTGTCCCTTACCTCACCTTCCATAGGTCGCCCTGGACTGTCCCGGCCAGTGGTGTCGGGAGTACTAACAGGGGCGTGTCCCTAACCTCACCTTCCATAGGTCGCCCTGGACTGTCCCGGCCAGTGGTGTCGGGAGTACTAACAGGGGCGTGTCCCTTACCTCACCTTCCATAGGTCGCCCTGGACTGTCCCGGCCAGTGGTGTCGGGAGTACTAACAGGGGCGTGTCCCTTACCTCACCTTCCATAGGTCGCCCTGGACTGTCCCGGCCAGTGGTGTCGGGAGTACTAACAGGGGCGTGTCCCTTACCTCACCTTCCATAGGTCGCCCTGGACTGTCCCGGCCAGTGGTGTCGGGAGTACTAACAGGGGCGTGTCCCTAACCTCACCTTCCATAGGTCGCCCTGGACTGTCCCGGCCAGTGGTGTCGGGAGTACTAACAGGGGCGTGTCCCTAACCTCACCTTCCATAGGTCGCCCTGGACTGTCCCGGCCAGTGGTGTCGGGAGTACTAACAGGGGCGTGTCCCTAACCTCACCTTCCATAGGTCGCCCTGGACTGTCCCGGCCAGTGGTGTCGGGAGTACTAACAGGGGCGTGTCCCTAACCTCACCTTCCATAGGTCGCCCTGGACTGTCCCGGCCAGTGGTGTCGGGAGTACTAACAGGGGCGTGTCCCTTACCTCACCTTCCATAGGTCGCTCTGGACTGTCCCGGCCAGTGGTGTCGGGAGTACTTGCAGCACCATGAGCCTTACCTGAAAGATCCTTCCGCCTACCCCAGAATCCAGGTGAGGGGGGAGATCACCATGTACAGTATTTCACACACACTTAATAATGTGATCAATGAACACAATGTACACTTTTAACTTGAAAGTTGCTAGTCCAGATCCCAGCAGGGCACTGGTGTTGTACCTTTGTAGGACTTAACCTGAAATACTCATGTACAGTACTTTGCTGCATGTGATTTAAAACCCGATTAACGTTGTTCAGGGAATAAAGAACCAAAGTGGGCCTTAGTACTGAATGTTGGAATGTGACCCGAGTGTGTTCCTCTGAATGCAGATGCTGGTAAACATGCTGTATTCCGTCCCATATTACACCATGACCCTGTATGGGCTGCTGGTTCCTGGCTGCCAATGGATGCCTGACCTGACTCTGGTGCACTCCGGAGCAGTGGCACAGGCGAGTGACCTTTGACCTTTGACCTTTGACCCTCCTCCAGCACTCATGTGTCACCGGCACATTGACAGGCTAAGCAGTTATGTTCATGAATAGACTTGGACAAAAGCAGGATTGAAAAGACCCAAAGCGCAGGCCTTTTGTAAAGCTTGGAAAGATCTTGCCTTTCAAATGGAGGACTTCAGCTTGAGTTGGCCATGATAGTTACCCTGTCAAAAACATTTACAACAAACTAGTTCCCCTGTTCAGGGTGTGACCTTTTTCCTACCTGGCCACTGGGGTGGGGAGGGTGATTGGGGTCCTATTCCAGTTTTGCCACTGGCTGGACATCAGTGGAGCATAATGAACTGGCGCTCACATTTTTTTGGGCTTCGTAGGGTGGTGACCAACAATATGGTCTTTCCCTTAATGACCATGAGCACAGACATGGCTTCATGACCTTATGCGGTTGAGAGTTTGGCCTCCTAAGCCTCTGCTTTGCACTTCTGCATCTTGGACTCGCTGAACCATGCAGGAGGACATAGTTGTACCTCAATTACTGAGGAGCACAAATAAAGGATCGGATCTGACTGAAGCGTGACCAATCAAACGGCTGGGTGTCTCTGACAAAAGGTTGCTGGTTTGGTTTCTGACCTTGGCTAAATTGGAAATCTCTGCAGGGAGGTGGCGGCGGTGATTGGGGGGTGCTGTAGAAGCTGGGCCAGTCTTTCGACACGTCGTGGTGACGGCATCCCTTAAATGTCAGCTGGCCCGGCTAAAAATAAAGACCACATATGGTGTGGCTTCCAGAGGGGGCGTGTTGCTATGTGGGGGGGCTGGGCGACCCTCACAATAGCTACAGCCGGACACGGTGACAAAGGTGTGACACGGGGCCCGGGACAGAGCAGTGTCCCGCGTTCATTTTCTGGAGTTTACTCACCCCCTGACTCTGTGTTTCCTGTCACAGGCCCAGTTCTCTCACATGGCCGCCTCCCTCCACACGAGGACCCCGTTCACGTACAGAGTTCCCGATGACAGCAGAACGCTCTTCCTCATGGTCAACGCCCTGTACGGTCTCGTGCCCCAGGTCTTCAGCTACCACTGCATTAACAGCCCCTCTTTTTTCCTGAAAACCCAGCAGAACAAAAAAGATTGAGTCAGGCAGCGTAGGTGGACACCTCACACCTGTAGCTAAGGCTTCGGATTGGCTGCTGAATCAGGTCCTTCCCAGTACTCCTGTGAACATTCCTGTGCATTTAAAGGCGGCTTGCTGTCTTACTTTGTGTTTTTTTGTAAATGCGTTTTTATATTTTATATTCTGGCTGTATGCTGACGTTTGATTAGAATGTAAGCGATTAATATTGTTCAAAATGTTTGTGTTGGTTTGAAATCTGTATCTACGGATGATTCAGGTATTTAAAGAGGAATATGTACCTCAGATTGCAGTACATTAATTATGATGCTGTTAAAATGGTACCAAAATTCAAAGTAGGTCCACCGAAAAACTTCAGGGACCTGAGCTGAGACATTTGTTGTTTTGTGTTAAAAGTTTATGTTAAAATTTTCAAATGGGTTTGTGGTATCAGGAAGACTTTATACAGCATAAGCAAGAATATTATTTTGTGTCACTATTTTTCAACATTCATATTTATTACAAATATCCATCATCCAGCAAAATTATTAAAAATGCTACATTGTAACATTTTAGTTACAAGCATAGAACTATAACATGAAAGCAACCTTCAGTTAGGTTATTTTTTTTTATTATATTTTCATTTTTAATAATCAAAAAAATATTCATTTACACAAATGGAACCTTGTTTTGCATAGTTTTGGTAGAATGAGATTATGTTGAGATAAGTGAGGTTTGTAGAAGTTGCATCTCTGGGAAGCTTAACTTCGATAATTGAGATTGGGACGTTATTGTTTTAGAAACCCCCAAAAATAAAGTTAATACAGTGCCTTTGAGATTTTCCTATTTTAACACATTTTTTCCACTGTCTGGGAAACAAAATATTTAAAAAAACATGACATGGAACTGAAACCACATAATAAAACAAACATATGGTGTAACTGAGGGACTGAGGAGTTATTTGGAAATCATCATCCTAGAAATTATCATGCAAGCTACACTACATGGACTAAAGTATTGGGATACCTGGCCATTACACTTACAAGAACCATTATTCTAAATCCATAGGCATCAGTATGGAGCTGGTCCCCCTTTGCAGCTATAACAGCTGCCACTCTTCTGGGAAGGATTTCCACAAGATTTTGGAGAGTGTGGGAATTTGTGCCCATTCATCCAGAACAGCATTTGTGAGGTCAGGCACTGATGTTGGGTGTGAAGGCCTGGCTCACAATCTCCGTTGTAGTTCATCCCCAAGGTGTTTGATGGTGTTGAGGTCAGGGCTCTGTGTGGGCCAGTCAAGTTCTTACACACCAAAGTCACCAAACCATGTCTTCATGGACCTTGCTCTGTGCACTGGGGCACAATCATGCTGGAACAGAAAAGGGCCTCCCCCAAACTGTTCCCACAAAGTTGGGAGCATACAATTGTCCAAAATCTCTTTGTAAGCTGAAACATTAAGAGTTCCCTTCCCTGGAACTAAGGCGCCCAGCCCAACCTCTGAAAAACAACCCCTTACCATTATCCCTCTTCCACCAAACTTTACAGTTGACACAATGCAGTCAAGCAGGTAATGTTCTCCTGGCATCTGCCTAACCCAGACTCGTCCATCAGACTGCCAGACAGCAAAGCACGATTCGTCACTCCGCAGAACACATTTCCACTGCTCCAGAGTGCTTTACGTCACTCCATCCAATGCTTGGCATTGCACTTGTTGATGTGAGGCTTGCATGCAGCTGCTCGGCCATGGAATTCCATTCCATGTAGCTCCCGGTGCACAGTTTTCTACTGGGGTTAATGCCAGATGAAGTTTGGAACTCTGCAGTTATTGAGTCAACAGAGCATTGGCGAATTTTACGCACTATGCGCCTCAGCACTCGGTGATCCCGCTCTGTTACTTTACATGGTCTGCCACTTCCTAAACGGTTCCACTTACCACTTACAGTTCACCATGAAATACCTTGCAGGGAATAAATTTCACAAACTGACTTATTGCAAAGGTGACATCCTATGACAGAACCATGCTTAAATTCACTGAGCTCTTCAGAATGACCCATTCTTTCACAAATGTTTGTAAACCTGACTTCCTGACTAGGTGCTTAATTGAGAATGGGTCTGAATGAAAAATCTGATACAGTGACTGATACCAAATACTTTTGCCAGTAGTGTGCATTCAGAGTCATTCTTAAAGCACTGCTGACCCCTTGTGGTCATTATTGTCAATACATGATCCATTATAAAGAGCTTCTTCATCAAGTTTCAACTTGAGGGGTGAAAAATATGGGCATTGAATTACAGAAGCCTCAGTATATACACTTATGAGTTATGCTTTGCTCAGCCATGTTTTATTTTCTGCAGAGGACACACCTCACAGCAGCCTAAGATGTACGCCACACCATAAAGCACAGGGGCACTGGTTACCAATGTACAGTCAGGCTCCTCAACATATGTTACCTGCTGACTAAATGCACTACAAAACTTTATGCCCCAGATATTGCCTCCAGTACATCTCTCATAAATGTATAGCACCAGCCAAAAGTTTGGACACGCCAAGCCGCCTACAATGGAGAGTGATGGTGTCTCATCACATGACCTGGCCACCTGACCTAAACACAGCAGAGATGGTTTTAGAGGAGTTTGACTTGAGATTTATGAAAAGCAGCCAATGAGTGCTCAACATATACAGCCAGGGGAAAAAAATTAAGAGACCACTCGATATTTTTTAACTAATCTGCATTTTTAAATCCTGGTTTAATCATGCTTAGCTGGTTGCTACCAGATTCAAAATTTCTAAGACAGCAGTTCACAAGAATAAGGTGAAGTAGGAGACACTGGGAACGACCAGAAACCAGCCAGGTAAAGTGAGAAAGCGACTAATGCCAGAGATGATCATTAACTTATCTGACAGTTTCTCATGAATCGTGGGATGACAAGTGACCTTCAAATGGAATGGGAAACATTAAGTGGTGTGAAGTGCACTGCTAGGACAGTGTGTATCAGGCTCCTAGAAGCAGGACTGAAGTCCCATAAAGCATGAAAGAAACCCTTTATTAATGAGAAACAGAGAAGAACCAGAAACAGACACACACACACACACAACTCATAAATTGAGAAATGAGTGAAACAAAAATTGTGTTGTGGTGTCAATTTTTTTCCACGGCTGTATGTGGGACCTCCTTCAGGACAGCTGGAAAAGCATCCCAGGAGGCCACCTGAAACTGGCATAGAGGAGACAGTAGGGTCAGCCAGTCCCTCGAGCGATTGGGGTTTATGGTCTTGCTCAAGAGCCCAATGGTGGGATCATTCTGCCAACCCAGGGACTTGAACCAGCAGCCTTCTGATTCCCAACCCACAGAACTACCCCCCAACATTTTTTTTTTTTGCTTTGGTCAGTGCATGGTTTGATATATTTATAGGTTTGACGTATTTATTCTAAAATGTAGAGAATAGAACAAATAAACCTTTCTGTGGGTAGGTACATCCAAACTTTAGACTAGTATTGTATATGGCAAATATTTGCTTGTCTGTGGGGTTTTTGTTTTGTAAGTTGTAATTATTGTCTTGCATTTATCCTGCATTTTGAACTGCAGGGAGCAGACAAGTAGGAATCTGATTGTAATGGCATCTTGTCCAAGATGAATGTTACAGGGAACACAAGACAGAATGAAAAGCCGGGAGACCTGAATGTTACAGGGAACACAAGACCCTTGGAAACAGAATCACAATATATTAATCAGAAAAATATACATAAGATACATATATTCATTCACAAGCAAATAATCCCACCTTCATATTCTCTTTCTGAATGGCTGCTTTTAACTGCAATAAATTTTTAGCATCACATTACAGTATAACCACTGATCACATAGTTAATGTGTGCTGGTTAGTGTATTTATCCGATGCATTCTCAAAAAATGTCTGTTCCTTTTGAATGAATGATCTCAGCCTTGGCTAGAGAACACTGACACACATAAAAGCATAGACATGTGGAAACCATTCTCCTTTTTCTTGCGTCACCAGACACCACGAACAGGCATGAGTGTAAGCAAAGAAATGGTCTCCATGGAAACTGTACAATTTCACTTCCGTAAAATGTCTTTCGATGCTGTAAAACCCGTAAGATTTTTCCTTAACTAAGGAAACCTTTTTAGAGATTCTGTGCAACACCCTTAAATGAATCCCATAGCTAAGAAGAAATTATACCTTAAGTGTCATACTTAAGGGGAGAATCTCAGGTGTTTCGTGCACCCGGCCCCAGATTTTCTGTCTGAATATCTTGGCAATGCAGCGCCCCCTTGTGCTTCCTGAGAAACACAGCACATGCGTCATCCTGTCAGCTTGATTGTCTGCTCACCCTTGAGTTCACAGTCGCTGTTCCGGGACCAGAACCCGCTTCTCCATTATATGTTATTGACTGACATTAAATTTGTACCAAAGCAACATGGCTTGAATAGCAGGTATCTGAAATACATTTGTGAAAAAAGTAGGAGCTAGATTACCTGCTACTGCACACCATTAACATGTGTATCTATCAAAAAGAGGCCCCACCTATTTGGAGGTACATTTGCTGGGTGTCCGATACGACAGGAACAGACTTACAGTAATCAGGAGTCAGCTGTCCTGTTCTTAAAGTTGGGAGCCCCTAAATAATCATTCTGCGGGATGCATGCATATGAGACACTGCGGTTGCCAAGCAACAGTGGTTGCTAAGCAAGATGTGATGAACAAGGTGATATGGTTTTTGAGGTGTAGACATGTCTCTGAATTACTTTTTCTATCTGCAAAGAGCTGTATGATTCTGTGCAAGCTGTGTCACTTTCTGATGTAGTCTAAAGAACTTTTGTGCATGAATAAACCCCTGGTACAGTTACAAGGTAAACAGCTTATGGCGGTTCCGTTTCCAACAGATGTTATAAATGATGTAAACAGAATAAAAAGCAGGTGCTCATAAACCATGACACGTGGCATAATGGGTGGAAATGCAGCTTTGTGGGAGCGAGTGACAGTCAGAGTAACAAATGTTCCACAATTCCACCTGATCTGACTACGACTGACATCAGCTGGGATTCCTCACTGTGCTCTGACGCAGACAGTAGATCACTAGGCTGCGTTCTACCCTGCCTCAGTCCTACAAATGTACCAATAAAGTCTAAACAATTTTATAAGAGTAGCCTCCTTAGTTTAAAAGATACCTACTGTAAATAATATGTTAAAAAGGTGTTTAAAAAAATCAAGCTTAGCATCAAATTAAAATTACTATCAGAGAGCCTTGAGAACATAATTCAAAACAGTTAACTATAAAAAAGTTACCTATAAAAAGGGACATGTATCTATTTAATGTATGTTTGATCCAGCCCATAACTACAATAATTTTCTTAACTTTTATTTAGAAGCTTCATATGATGTAAACTATTATTTACGTGTCCAACAACAACGTGGTAAGCTTTGACAGTATATATTAACTTCTGTAATAAATCATTCATATTTATTAAGCTAATAATTGTGAATATAGCTAAATATTTTGAGTGACAGGGCTATCTTTCATTTTACTCTATGAAGATTTACAGCACAGGGACAAGACAGATAATGAGCTACTCGCGGATGAAGAACGCAGAACGCGGACGAAAATGACCAATTCGTCGCTGATTCACGTTTAAATGTAATACCGCAATAACGACAGACACTTGGTTTTATTTCAGAGAAAAACTCAGAATTTAAATTTTGGGCAAACCGTGACACTGGACAGCTGCAGGTCTTTTATCCCGAACAGATTACTGTACGTATCAAAAGGTTTAGCAATAGTTTTAAAGCGACTTATCAAACCTTCCTAATTTTACACATTATACAGCGCATACGATAATATTTTTTAGAATATAAAAACAGTATACGTACCATCCTTGAAATGAATTTGCATTAGTGTTCATTCATCCATCTTACAAACGCTTAAGCTGGTCAAAAGTGCCTCATTAATAATACAGGTGCAGGTCAATTATGTTTTTAATAGATCTACTGAATTTGACTTAAATGTCCACAGAATACTGGTTAAACGAGCGCAAATCTATTGATTTATGATTTTTGATATATGTTTATCTCAACACATGACTTAGGCCTACGTATACTTACCAAAAGAGATTTCGGCTAAATAGGCCAAAGCATCAATTTCAAATCCTTATATATGGAGCAAAAAAAAAACAACATTTCGGTGTTATGCTAGATTTCATTACAATTAGATAAATAATAAGAAGGAATCTATTTACAATAAGGCTTCCTTTCGCCACTTATATATGGTAGTAACACATTAGAAATAGTTAATATTGTCTATTAATGATTTTAAAGTGTTACAACCTAATTAATAACCCGATTATAAACTATTCATAAAGCCCTTATAAGGGTAGTCTTATAGTAAAGCAGAACAAAAAAACACATATTACTCACTCGAATAAAGAAAAAATATGTAACGTATAAATTACTATCTCATGGCATTTACTTTCACTGCATGTTATTCCACGAGCAAAGACGAGTAGGTGACACCGTTGCAAAAAAGAGCTTGAATTTATAATAGTTGCAGTGTAGGCCGTGAAAACCCACCCGCTCGCTTTTCAAGCACACAGAAAGTGATTAAAAAAGCAGCAAAAGACGAGGCGCCCTCCCGCCCCCGTCCCCCGTGCGCACCGTCGTGGGCGCGCACGACGCTCCAAGTCTCAGTTTCGTTGGTGTGTTTGGAGTTAAGAGAAAGATCCTAATGGTAGAGGGTTCTTTACTGACGGTTTGTCACTGTATTTGTACCTTGTTTCGAGAATTCCGTTGCTAATTTTTCTTATATATATATATATATATATATAGTACATCTGTATAATGCTTTAAAATGTCTATTGCAGACATTCACTGCAAGGGGGCTATTTGATGCTTTAAGAAACTTGATATCTTTGTTTTTTCCAGTAGGGGGCACACAAAGCACACCTTCAAGTTTTCAATACATTAAAGCTTTGGAAGACTTTTCCTGCTTATTTGTGGACTTATTAGTTCTGAAACAATCATTACGTTACACATACACACACACACACACACACGAAACCTTGTGAATGTGTTTCTTTAAAAACGGATATTGAAAACTTTCTACCGTTCAGTTGAAAAGGTAGGCCTAGAGTTTCAATAGAAATAGTCGACTCCGTATCAATTTCCATTTAAATCCTATCGTTGGACGTGAGGTGCTACTTTAAGTTTAATTTTGTGTTCGTCTACAAACCGAAGATAAGGACAGGGCCACTGAAACTCACGTTTCCATGCAGCGAGACGGGAGTGTTTTTGCTGTCACGGTGTTTGGACGCCTCGCAGGGAGACGCAACCCCTGCAGCCATGATGGATTTTCCGCTTAGCCCTGGAGTACCAAGAGAAGCAAGTCATCTGCCGCCCATCTGTCCCGGGTGTGCCCAATAAACCTCCAGGAAACTTATCAGCTCCCTGAGGCCCCCCCCCCCCGAACAACCCATCCCTCCGCGACTGCGGTCAGTGTCACGGTATCTAATATCAGTGGCTCCCAAGGAACTTCAACTCGCCTCACGGAAATGTATGTATGTGTGTGTGTGTGTGTGTGTGTGTATGTAGGTATGTGTGTGTGTGTGTGTGTATATATATATATATATATATATACATACATACACACACACACACACACATACACACACAGTACATCACATCCCAGCCGTTGCGCAGCAGGGGAGGTCAGGGCACCTCCTGAAATCCTTCAAACATTAAACATCAGGTGTTTTAAACGCTGCGCACTCGCAACTGGATATTGTGCGGAGGACTGACTGTATTTATAATTCCCAAGCTTTAGAGGGGGTAATATAACGCCACGGCAGCAGTAAATTATCCTAATATACATATTAGGATTTGCTTTTCAGTGCTTGAAGTGGCGATGAATAGGTCTATACAAATGTAAATTATAGTGCTGGGTTCTCAGTAACCGCTAAGTATTTCGTGTGTTTCAGCTTATAGTGCTTTTTGAGTATCCGCACTTCTCTATTTTGCGATATTACACGACCAGACGGGCTATCCAGGCAGAAACAGTATGTTTTACGACCCTCTCTGGTTAGGATTTCATAACCCTCTTAACAAAGTGACACGGTCTTAGGTAGTAACTCCTTGTCCGGGATCGGTGCAGAACTGCGCGGCGACAGCGCGCCCCCCCGCAAAACGTGTACCGACATACAACAGCAGCACACCAAGGGAGTGGAGGGCTACCTCGTATTTATCTATAATGTATTAAACCTGTATCCGTGTCTTCTCAGTGTTACACGGTCTTTTTAAGTCTATAAGGCGTCGTAAGAAGTCGAGTAACAAGTTCTGCATGCATCAGCAGAAATCGATTTTTTTGTGTGCATTTCTAACATTCAGAGGACAAGTAAAAGAATACACAGCTGTAAACCACGTTTTATTGAACAGCTTTTAATGAAACGTTTTAAAGCCATTTTATGTGCCTTAATGCAATCCTCTACACGTTCGCGTATAAAGCATTTTATATATAATTGAGACAAACAAAACAAAAAACATGCAAACATATGGCTTTTTATTTAGCAAGAATACTGTTACAATAAATCAGAAACATTTCAACATTTAACATGAGATTCAATTTTTTTTTACAAATCATAACTTGAAACTTCTCCAATGTATTCCACTTCAGCCAAAAAAAAGCTATAGCGCGAAAATTTAACAATGAAATGTTTCTCTGAGAAATCGGTTCCAGTCGTACATTAAACATTAAGAAAGCAGTAATAATGCAAATAACTCTTCCAAATTATTGTAATTTTTGGTTGCTTTCATAGTACAAATTCTAACATTCAAAAAAAAAAGAATACTTAATCGTTTGCGTACCTGACCCGTTGTGGTTCGGGTCACTCTGTCGCTTTCTCTTCCTCCGTGCCGATCTCTTACAGTACCTTGTTTTTTGGGATTAATCGTAACACAGCCCACGTCTGTTTCCGTAATGACAGGAGCCCCCCCCCTCTCATGTGCGTTTTAAATTACGAAACATGTCCACAAGGATCGCAACAGAGATATCGGTCCGTTCACACCTGTTTCAGTGCTTAAGAAAATCCTTAGAAGTGAAATAACACCTTAGTTGTGGTTTAGGAAAAAAGGAACCTTGAAAAATATACAATTCTTTTAATAATTTACAGTTTACAGTTTCCTTTTAGTTGAAACCAAGCCATCCTGTTACATCAGCCACGATGCATTTTCGGACAGCTTGGAAAATGACTTAAACGGTCTGAGATGGATGTATAATACTGCTTGTCTCATATATGAGGGTGTTTTACAGGCCTCATGAAACAAATCTTTGGTCACCTTTAGCCTTCCGAACAACAACATGAACAACACGAAAGGAGGAGATTAGGATGAGAGGAGGAGATGAGGAGAGTCCACACGACAGCAAACAATAACTCACTCAGCACGTGCACAACACGTACAATTTTTTAACCGAGTTTTCAATTTTTGCGTCTTAATCGGCCGCAGCTGAGGCTGTACTGCTGTTTCTGAATAACCCCTTTCACGGGAAAACAGCGGAATAGGAACCAACAAGAACACAGTTGGAGTCATTTCAACAGCTTTAACTTAAAATGCTGGTGGACACACTGGTACCAATGCGGCAGTTTCCCGAGTCGCTGGACTTTGTCTGTGAGACACAGGTAAGGCAAACCGTGTCTCGATCTTTACGTAAGTGCATAGAACTTAAAAGTGAATGTCATTTGAATAATACAACTTTAACAAAAAAAAAAAAAAAACTCACTTCCACCTTCACAGACATCTATATTATTTTCTTAACATTAAAGACCTAATCCGTTTTGAGGTACTTGGAAATCACATTTCTATGTTAACGTTTAAACATAAGTTAATTGTAATAATCATGTTCCGTTACTGAAACAAATTAAGTCCGATTTTTATGAACATGCCTCATTCTGAGCACCGCTACCAATCGCTTTGGTGGGAAGAGATTTCTGTCAAGCTAAGCATTATACTGGTGTCAGAAATTCACCATTTTCCGGTTCTAATTTGAGATTTACGTTTGACTGACAATCTAATCACGCTGAAAACACAATGAAATCGACGGCCTTCACTGTCTAGACAGAAAATGACCGATATAAGTTAAACAGAACCACATGTACCGCAAAAGGTAACGTTTGTACGAAACATTTAATTTATTGCTGATAAAGAAGGACTAGACCTGTGTGTTTTGGGTGAGAAGGAATAACTACCATGATTAAAACTTTTTTTTTTTACATGGATATTTTTACAAAATACTTGCAAATATGAGCATTGTGATTAAAAATGAAAGTCAAATCAAGTAAGTGACCTTTCTGAAAGCTACTCTTTGCCATGAACCATCGTCGGGGTCAAGTTCCTGTGCAAGTTGGGGTTCTGGCTATGTCGGTTCCGACTCCGTACAGACGAGAATGACGTGTCGCATCCAGGAACTTTGCATTTGTGGAGCAGCCTGAGATGCACAGTCTTGTAGTGAGCCCTGAACGTGCCCTTGTTGCTGTACACCTTCTGGCAGAGGTGGCAGGTAATGGGAGAATCACTGGGCCTCTCGGCCAGGCTGGAGTGGTTGTCCACTTTGGACTCCTGGATCATCTCCTCGCAGCCCTCGTCACTGTCCTCTACAGGCAGGCCCTCCTCGCTGCTCCGGTCCGAGTCCCAGGAACGCACACTGCCACCCGAGCGGGAGGCGGATGTGGTACTGAGGTCCAGCACGGCCTCGCCCTCCCCACTGCTCTCTGCGGCTGGATCCATCCCGCAGTCAGTGCTCTTGCTCATGGGGTAGACCAAGCCCATCCGGTTGCTCCCTTTGAAGATCACCGAGGTTTGCCCGATGGGGTCTTTTAGTGGGAAGTCCTGATGAAAGACACCAGCCACATCTCTGAAAGGGGAGGAGGAGGAGCACACTGTGCTTGGCGTTCCATAGTGGTCTTTGGTCAACAGCTTGTGGTGCAGATTCATGTTTGCGCTGTGCCTAAAGGTCATAACAGATAAAAATGAGATGCCTGGTGAAGTCACGCACATTAACGTATTAGTCGTGGAGAACAACCGCTTCCACGCTCGCTGCTTCAAACACTGATGTGTCAAATGCATGCCTCGCTGGCTCTTAAGAGGGACATTTTGCTGCTCTCTCACCTGTCTCTGCTTCTCCTGGAGGGAAAGGCGGCATTACAGCCATCCACGGTGCACATGTGCATCTCCTTCAGGTGCACGTTTCGGTAATGCATTTTGACGCTGTAGGGGTTCTTGAATGTCTTTCTGCAGATCTCACAGTGATGGGGTACGTCCTCCCTGTCCAGCCGGAGGAAGACGTCCCCATACTCCTCCATGTAGACATCTGGGGCCTCCTTGTTGTTGAACAGGTCCCCGTTGACCGCTCCATGGTTGCCCTCAGTGAAGTCAGTGGGCTCAAGGGTACCGTCGTTGTTGTCCTCAGCTCCGGGCATTAGCGGCACACCCATGAGATTCTGGTTCTCCTTGTGCTTAGTGTCACAAGGAGACGTACAGGTGATTATGCTTCCTTCCATGCGGCCCAGACCGTCATCCAGGTCTGTGTTGGACCTGAAGTCTAATGGTCTCTGGGAAGGAGCTAAGTGTGGTTCCCGGTCCGTGGGCTGGATGACCCCCACAGTGCCAGCTTCGGTGCTGCCCCTCACTGCCTTCTTTTGCCCATAGGTCCCTCCGTCGTGGTCCACCTTGTCCAGGCTGCGTGAGCCAATCTCATCATCGGAGCCACTTTCCTCGGCTGGGTCCTCAGCCGCTGTCGTCTCCTTCTCAATTTTGATGGGCATGCTAGACTTGCGGGACTTCTTCTTAGGCACGGGATCTAGGGATGCCTCGGTGGCGACGGGCTTCAAGGGCACCGATGAAGAGATGAGTGGCAGTGAAGGCAGCGTGCTAGGTGTGTTGGCGAGCTCAGCGGGTGTCACCAGACTGCGGTAGAACGGCAGGACGGGCTGCACCGTCTTTAGGTTGGGGAATAGAATGCCACTCTGGCTGATGCTGGGAAATGTGCCTTGTAGCTTGGGCTCCGTGTTATTCACCAGGTAGCTGGACACTTGCCTGCTCTCGGCTCCAACACCATATTCGGTCCTCCGTTCGCCCTCTGATGCCTCATCCGCCGACAGGCTGTTCCTCAGGTCTTTGTCACGGTTGTTGCGGTTCATGGGCATGTGCAACCGCGGGTTGGGGTTGGCGCTGTGTCGGTTGCGGCTGCGCAGCGAGCTGAACACCATGTTGCAGCCCTCAATAGTACACTTGTGCTTGATCTTGAGGTGTACAGCATTGTAGTGTATCTTCAGGGTCCCCTTGTCGTAAAATGTCTTCTCGCAGGCACTGCAGAACACGCGGCCCTTCTTCAGCCCACCTGCACTCTTCTCCAAAGACCTCATCTTACTCTCAGGAGACATCTGAGTGATGTCAGAGGTCATGGAAGGCGTGCAAGGTGTGGAGGGTGCATCTGAGTAGTTGTCACCGGTGGAGAAGTCTTCGGGCTCGACCTTGGTGGGTGCAGTATCTGAGCCATGGTCTGTCCTCTCAGTGTCCGATGAGAAAGGGGTTGAGCCGGATCCCAGGAGGCCACTCTCGATGGTGGGGATGGGTTCCTCAGGATGACAGCGCTGCTCTCGCCTTTGGTCCTGCTCCACCAGGAAAGAACTTGGGGAAGCACCCAGGAGGGGTGCAGGAACAGGGCTCAGGAATTGGAAGGGCAACATGAAGGCCATATTGTTGATGAAGTTTTCAAAGTGGTGCACGCTGCCCGAGCCAGGCTTCTCCACCTTGGCGGGGAGGCTGGGGCCATGCTGGGTGGTGTTCTCGATAAAAGCCCGGATGTCCGAGTTCGTCCTGCTGCTCGGCACAGCAACAACCTGACCCTCCTTGTCCTGGATGGCCATCAGCTCCACAATGGACTTTGTCTCTCCAAAACGCAGGAACTGCTGCAGAGTGGCAATCTCCTCCTCGAAGGTCATGATAACCCAGCGGTCCAGCACCTTTCCAGTAACATCCTGGAGAACGAGAAGATATTCCTGTTAATGTCTATCATTGCTGAACCTTCCAGAATGCAAGTGCTACCAAGTTGCCCCATAAAATGTAATTGTACGTCACAAACTTACACAAATACAGAAAAGGGAAGATACTAATAAATTAAGCATGCTTATTTTCATTTTTGTCCAATTAGATGCAAGGGGGCAGGATTAACATCTCAGGAGGATGAATTCGTCATTGATCCAGCGACTGTAGTCATCAAGCTAGCTGTAATTACATGCGAACACTACCGGCCTTTGATAGTTGAGCTCCAGCTACAAGCTGTAACCAGGATAAATAATTTATCATACGGCATTCATTTGATGGCTCTGTGGAGGTTTTTTTTCCACATTTGCTAACAAGAATTAAATGCAACAAGCGGAATTTGTGATGTTAAAAGTCAACATGACGGAGACAGCTGGGGGTATAACCTCGTACGAGCCTTTACGCAGTGATATTTGTCAAATGCAAATGTTTTTTTGGGGGGGAGGAGTGAAACAGTCATCCTATGTGTGGCATGGACTCATTAGTTACTCATCAGGCAACTCATTATGCTTCCCGCAAAGCAGCCAAAGCGGACCTAGACTTACTAATCACCGTGGTGGTTTGTTGTTTGATCCCAGCGGCTGTGAGAGTTGAGTGTCTCACCTGCAGCACATATCCCCTGATATAGTCCTGTAGTGTCCAGTCCAACGCGTTGAGGATCTGGACAACTTCATCCTGTTTGAGGACGCTGAAGAGGCGGTCCAGCAGGATCTTCAGCCTGACGGGGACGGCCTGCGTGCCGTAGAGCATCAGGCTGCTGATGTCGAACACCACGTTGGAGTGGACGATCTCCACCTGGCTGCTTTGGTACGTGTGGCTCACCTTCAGCTTGCTCAGTGCTGGAAATGAGATGGGGGAGGGATTCCTAAAGATGGACACACAAAGAAACGGAGGCAGCGGGGCGAGGCGAGGCGTGCGTGCCCCCGGCGAGGCGAGGCGTGTCCAACTTACCGTGTGCCACCCACCCATGCCTGCAGTGCTCACACTGTCTCCGCTTCAGTTTTCCAGGCTTAAAACTCTCACAGTTGCAGTTCACCAAAGTGCAGCGAATAGCCTGTGAGGAAATAAAATGAGGAAAATCGGGGCTTGAGAATGAATGAATCCTCCTCTTAAATCTGGCAACCGTTTTGAATAGTGCCGGGGTCCCGCATGCAGTCACCTGGACTGAGTTTAAAATGGTGGAGGTCTGTAAGCAGCAAAGGGAGCATTATGGCATCGAGCAGAGTTACAGATAGAGCTGAAACATCCCTGCTGTTTTGTTTTTGTTTTGAAATCGCCCGCAATGACGCGACAAAGAAAACCGGACTAAGAGGGATACAGATTGTTGGCAGCGCTGTATCGAGCGGGACAGCTGAGCAATTTTGCCATTTCCCTGCAACCCCATTCCTTCCTCATGATATGAAAAAAATGGGGGGCTGGGGGGGGTTCCAGCAGAGAAGAACGAGTTCAATACAAGAGCTTTTCATCAGAGCCCTGAACTTATGTACTGCTTTATCAAAGGAAAAATATATATTATTAAATTCAACTGTGCATTGTGAAGATTTGGGATTCAATCAGCCACTGACAACTGATCTGGCTTTTCAAAAAAAAATTAAAAATGGGGGGGGGGGTTTGTGAATAAATGCAGAGCTTTCCTCTCTGTTTCACTCTGCGACATCAAAATAGTCCCGGGGAACTCGTGGATCCGTGCGGCGATTCCGGACAAATCCGGGCCGAGCTGGTGACATACTGGGCGCCTTTGGGGAGTCGCTGCTTCCAAAAGCCCCCTGGCTCACAGTCGATGGAGCTCAGGGACCCAGAGGGGAACACTTTCCACTGCCAGTAAGAGGAGGACGCCATGCTCCCACAGAAAGAGCGTTCACCACGCCCCCGCCCCGCCCCGCCTTCCCCATCAGTCACACCTGCTCAGCACCTGGGCTCTTACGCAACACTCCGCAGACAAAACCATGGCCCCCGGGCAGGTTTGTTGGGTTCCTGCCACAATGAGTCTCATGTACGAATGCAGAGGACTCCCGCAAGTCGACACGCCTGCACAGGGGACGCCCGCCAGGGAGGGCTTGTTCCTACCACCACACAATCTCCACCGCCCCTGTCACCTGGACAGACGGTGACCTCTCCATGCTACTCCGGGACCTGGCAAGCTCGTGCTCTCGGGGAGTGGGAGAGGCTGATACTAAGATAAAACATTCTGCCATGGAAGAGGGAAAGGACAGAATTTCATTTGGCTGTAGGCTCTAGTGACGAACGGATGGGCCCAAACTTGTCACGGTTTATGATGGCACCATCGTTTGCTGGAAGGCCCGCATGATCCCATACACACACAGACGCACGTCTTTCAGGCCTGAACCATAACTGCACACGAAAGCCTCCAGTCTGTTATTATTTTACGCAAATAAAAGACAGATGGAGCAGCCGCTAAGTTTACTCTGCGCAGATTTAAATACTCCATTATAATAGGGCTCAAAGTGAACAAACGGACTTTTGACAACATTAATCCACCGTACATCATTGACTCCACGTTTCTGATTAACATTAACTTGTATACAAATGTGCACTTTTACTATAGTTAGCATGACATATTTCCTCAATCAAAAATGGCGAATTGCTGTTCACCACTTGTCTGTAGAGTGGCTACAACACGATACATGATTAAAATTATAAAAGACACTTTGAAATACAAGTACAGAGAAGTAACATTTTTAAAATGACAAAGACAGATGATGAAACGGGATGTTGGTAAACAAAGCAGGAACTTGTAGAGGAGTAAGGCAGCGTGACCTGGCTTGCATGTGATCCTATCCTAGGCAGGCAGGAACGGTGTAGAAGTCCTACACAGTGCAGAAAGCCCAGATGCTATGCAGTGTACAGTGAAGTGGACAGTGTACAGTGAAGTGGACGCTCATACTTTCATAATCCTGCTCTGGTTTAATTGCCGGAAATACCTGACAACACGAGGCCCCTGATTTCATTTAGCAGGATGAAGTGACGTGCAAAACCGTGAGTCTTAAGGCAGCTAAATCCCATCATCACTGGGCCCAAAAACAAGCACGGTCCAATTAATGTAATCTCATTAGGAAGAGGCACACGCGCACAGGCGGACACAGGCGGGCACAGGCGGGCATGCGGCAGCTCTGCTGTTCTTTTTAATATACATCTCAATCAGTTCACATGGAAACGGAGGCAGGGTTCACCGTTGCCGACTGTCTGCTGACATTCTTCTTAATTAGCCACTCCTTTTATGAACCAGAACAAAAACTTTTTTTTTTTCGCCTTTTGATCCCATGAAGTCATCTTGCTGAGCTGTTTTGAGGAAATCGCTCTAATTTTGGCCACAAAGCACAACCTCACCTTCCCCAGATTCAACAACAAAGGGGTTCAACTGAAATAGTACATTTAAGTACCGCTGAGAAGACTCAGAAAAATCACCCTGGCTGGAGGAGAGTGGAATGGTGTTTTTCTTTCATAAATCAGTCTTTTTGTCCTCTGCCCTGCCAGAACACCCAGAAATTAGGCGAAGCCCCCTCCTGCACACACACTCATGCAAACTTGGCGAGTAAAGGTCATGTGAGACTTTCGTATCGCTTGGGAACGGCCCAACCACCGTATGGAGAGAGCCTGGCCGTGCAGCCGGCCCGGAGAGTCACACTGCGGCTTCCCCAAGTGCTGAAAGGAACATAACTGCAAAGGCATGAAAAAGCAGCCTCCAGTTTTTGTCGGGAAGAAGAAATAGTCATTTATTTATTTTTTACCAGTTTTAGAGACAATATTTAGGAGCATCTCTTTATTTTTCCTTACTCATTCCCTGCAACGCTTCGTACTGGAAAAATAAAAACAAGAAATGAAAGAGAAACCCCGGCTGTTCCCCCCCGGTTAATTCTGTCACTCAGCTCCTGGGTATTGTATTCTGCGGCCTGAGAAATGTAAAGCAGATGTGTGTGTGTGTTTGGGGGGGGGGGGGTTTCTGTCCAGATGGATCTGCTTCCCTCACCCGAACCCCCCCCACATAACCTCTAACATCTCACACCTTAAAAAAAAACCATGTCGTTTTCTTGCTGGTTTCTCACCCTCTTTGATCAGCATCAACCTTCACAGAGACTCTGGCCCCGAGATCCGTTGGGTCTTATTAACCCGGGAACACGGTACTGGCTGGGACCGGTGGCCCAGATGTCCGAGGGATACAGTAAAGGGGAATTTGTCATCTTACATTTATCCCTCCGTCCTGGAAAGGCACGTTTCCGAAGCCGACGGCTGTATAAGCGGCGATACGTTGTACATGACGCGGGAATAGAAGCGTCTGGAAAAGCAGACACCGCGTGCTGACTCGACAGAAACTCCTGGGATGAAATGTGTTTTACAGCGGTTTACCATTGTGTAAAACAATACGAAATAAATACAAATCAAATCACGAGGGGCAAAAAAAAAAAGTGATCACATACTCAGCATTGACCCCGCATTACAGGAGCTGAGAATATGGCATTTTAAAGATCATGTGGGAATCTCTGCATCTGTAAAGACGGGAGAGAGAGAGAGAGTGAGGCCTGTAGCCAGCGGGGCGGGGCGTTCCGACAGCGGCGTGACCCCAATGGCCGGACAAACACGCCGACTTCATGTCTGTCGCTGCCATCCGTCCCAATTAAATGTATCTTTGGCTACATTTGGGGGACTGTGTAACACGGTCTGAGTCAGTCAGCCAAGGATGTGGGGGAGACAGGAGCATTACATGAGCCAGTGAGGGGGGGGGGTGGTGGGGGGGGGGGGACACGGAGGGGTTTCTGAGGAAACTCATCCACCAGATGCATTCCTCAAACAGCACAGACGCAGGACACCCAGACAGGGATGCCAGTCGAGTCCCAGCTTGAGGGGATCCCTACTTCTCCATGCCCTGTCACCCCGAGCAGGAAACAGCAACAGGATAAATTACTATTTATGCAAAATAAACTGCGATGCACCCCAGAATATTCCGTCATCTGATTTCCTGGAAAAAAAAAAAGCCTTTGGTGTTTACTGCCAAGTGTGTCAAACAGTGATTTTGGAATTCTCTCTTGTGTTACCTAGCAGTCAAAGCTACAACAAGATTGGGACAAACAAAGAAAAAAAACCCATTGACTAACCATTCAGGTCTCACACTCAGATCCTGCCAGACATGCAGTGTTTAATGCAGAGAGGCAGCAGTAAGTCACTGCGCTAATCTGCATGACGCATCACTGTTCAGGACAGCTGCTGGCTGACGGGGGACGGTGGGAGAACTTTTTAGGATAATTCACCATAAAATTAATCAGTTACAAGGAGCTCAGCCTGACACATGGAGCCACACCTTGCGGAAGCCCCATGGAAGCCTGTGAAAACCCTCTGGAGCCGGGACATCCACAGCCAACTTAAAGGGCCATTTAAAGAGCAGGACAGCTCCCTACACAGCTGTACATACAACCTGGAGAGTTCAATGGCATCTCAAGACAAACAACAAGACTCGTGATGCCATCCAACAGAAGGGGCTCTCCAAAGAAAATGTGACACTTTCTCCCCTGGTAAAGGAATCGACCCCCCAAGCCATATCCTGTGGGCCGAGGGCCATCGACAGGATCCGGCGCCAATTCGACCTCGCAGAACCCCAGAGAAGCTTTCCCGGGCTGGACCCCGTCCTGTCTGAAGCCGGCGTCATTGAAAGCTTGTCCCCAGGTTAAAATTTCAGATTCTCAGGACCATGGACTTGGGGGGTCAACGCAGCATAAAAAAGCACTGCCTCTCAGGGGACATCTGGACCCCAACACACATATTATTCCAATTAAAGGACAGACTCCACTAATACGGGGCACGGATACTTACTCAGTGTGAAGGGGGGGGGGGGGTACAATCACACACAAAGAAATCAACACCTCCTGTCGGTATAATTTATGGATTACATATTACGCGTTTCCTGGCGCAAAACATTTCCTCAAGCTTATCAATGTGTGCGACACACACAGGAGCAACAGACACATTAATAAATCATGTGGTTATTCCACAGAGGACGCACACATGCCTCACAGTAATAACCCTAATTGGTAACGAATGTGAACACGAGCACGGTGCGGCGTGGTGAAAACCGCCAGGCCATAAAACGTGTGTGAAAACGGTGAAGTTTCAAAAGGTATTTGTTTCCTCATCGCGAACAACGGCGACGGCCATCGCGCGTTTAAATCCACTGTCGTCTCGGCGCAGAGTCCGCAGGCATCGGCTCAAAACAAGGCAGTGATTGACTGTGTTACAATATGATCTGCATTTGTCCATCGCGGACAAATACTGCCATAAAATCGCACCCCCCCTCCCCCAAGCCACCCCTAAGCATGCAGGAGGAACATGAGTAACAGTGTGTTTTCCCAGCCTGTTGGTCTTTTTTTTTTTTTTGTTTGGGGGGGGGGACAAAAATCCAGACACCTAAAATTTGAACAGAGGGCAGGACTACTTCAACCACATCCATTGAGAGAACCTATAACTTTTAAACTTTGCAATTCTTTTTCTTCTCAAATTGTTTTTAATTATTTTCCTCTTTTAAGGCAGTAATATTTGATCCCGTAACGCTTCCTGGTTTTAAGATGACCCAAAAAATGCTTCTGATGACCGACAAACAAACCAGAAAACCAAACGCAGGCCATGTTGCCATCGGCGGACCAACTCTGTGGGTTTGGCTTCCAGTATCAGTAGGGAGAGTTGGCCTCAGATGCATGGTGTGCAATCAGGGCCTTTGACAGGGAGGAGGCGTGCCTTCTGATGCCTATTAATCACGCAGAAGACGAGCATCCTGTGTCTATGCATCACCACAGCACACAGGGCCAGCTGGGAAGCCTCAGAGTGGAGCAGCTTGAAGATGAGAGCAACATGTCAGTGTCTCGGCCCGAGAGAGAGACAGAGAGAGAGAGCTCAAAGCTACATGGCGATTAACATCACGTCTCCTGCTTTGGCTGACGGATTCTCACAGGCTCATCCGGGGCAGCCGGAAGGGGCCTGCGATAGAGGTGGGTAATTCAGGTTCAGAGACTAAAAGTCCAGACCAGGATTTTGTGTCAACCAACCAGTTGAGTACTCTGTGACTGTGACTCTTTATACTCAACTGGTTGGTTGACACAAAATCTTGGTCTGGACTTTCACTCTCTGGACCTGAATTACCTACCTCTGGCCCTCAGGCCCCAGTGCTGCCGTGCTGTCACTGAGATAATGAGGCTGCCCCTGGAGGTGGGAATCGGCTACGGTGGGGTGGGGGGTGTGAAACGATGGCTCCGATGACTGACCTGCATGAGCCAGGGGGTTGGATAACCAGGCTCTGCCACAAGACAAGGTACCCCCTCCCACCGCCCAATCGACCCCCCCAAAGCAAACAAAAAAAAATAACCTAACACATCCTGCAGGACGGACGCCGTAAATTACCAGCCTGAAAACATCCCATGCCGAACAGTTTAAGGACCTCCAGAGGAAAGTCATTTCGTCTGTCAGACCCCCCCCCCCCTTCCCCCACTCCCTTCGAAGCCAGAGCGCCCAGCAGGCAAGCACTGGCGCTACATTTACTGGCTTAAACTATTTATTTTCCAGGAAATATTTTTAATATTTAATACTAATACATCTACTCCAACAGCACTGGGCACACATTGGAAGAAATTTAAGCTTTTAAAATGTTCTGGTATCATTTTTAATTGTTTTCAGCCAACTAAGCTTATGTGAAAATGTCAAAGAAAACTACTTTAATTCTGTTTAAGTACACCTCGACTCCATTAGACATCTACTAAAATGCACATTGTTAATGGGAAGCGACAGTATTACAGAGTAATATTACAGAGTAAGGAAACATTTGGAGGAACTTCCTCCCAAAAGCATTTCAGCTGGATGGATCATTAAAGGCTTCCCTGATTTAGCGCCCCCCCCCGTGCCACCTGCCCATCCCCGTAGCCGTGGTTCGGTCACCGCGGCCCGACGTGACGCCAGCGCAGGATCGCAGCCGCACAGCTAATTGTTGCATTAAGGCCGGGACAAAACATTACCGCGGTCTTAAGTTACGTTCCGGGAGATGCTGGTCCGTATCCAGGCGAGAGGATCAAAAATGCAGCAGCCCGCGGCCGGCCGACGCAGAACCCCACACCGCCGCGCTGGGAGGCTCCACACCACATCACATCAGCCAGGATCGCTAGACCCCAGAAAGGAGTTCAATCTCTGCAAAATTAGCATGGCGCTAACGCCGGCCTCCCCAAAAAGTAGCGGGCTAGAATCATCAAAGAGGAATGTTTCTATCATGCAGAGTTTTTCCCCCGTCTTTTGCTCCCCTACCCCCATCTGCCTAAAAAGTTTTTTTTTGTCTCATTTTTGTTGGAGTTGCCAGTCATGCAGCCTCTCGCAGCGTGTTGGGGCAGCAGCAGTCGGGAGCGCGCCGGCACACGGGAGGATCCAACGTAGGACGGTGGGGGGGGGGCATACCTGCCGGCCCGTGGAGAAGAGATTCAAGGTTCTGAACTGTTCCCAAGTTTCAGGCGCGTGACATAACCGGAAGAAAGGAAAAAGCGAAATCCCACAAAATCCACCCCAAAGCTGCCCCCCCCCGAAACGGGCTAGGGGCAGACAGCAGAAAGGCACACATTCTATACCGACGCATTAGAGGCTTGTTTGGGACTAAGTTAAGAAAAAAAAGGACAGCGCAAGAGAGAGAGAGAGGGATGAAAAAGTCTCATGCAAACAGCATGTCTTCCTTACCTCAGACATTCTCATCTCATTAAAGGGAAGTTGCCAGGGTAACCACAGAGTTTGCCATTCCCTACCAGTCCTCCAAAGAAATGCTTCCACCTCTCCTGTCCGTACAAGTATTATGGCAGCAGAGCCATCACACGGCAGCTCTAGCTGCCTGTCACACGCGCACACACGCACGCTCTCTCTCACGCACACACACACACATACACACACACACACACACACACACCTCTACGGGCTCACACTTCCATATACGAGTGCACAGACACAGGCACACACTCCCTCTCTCTCTCTCTCTCTCTCTCCCCCCCCCCCCACTCATGCACCTTCCTCCCCCCCCTTTGTTGCTGTAGTCTGGATCTAAGCTACTCAAGATGTGTTGCGAGTTGAACTGGGCACAGGGGAGCAGAAGGAGATCCTCCCATTCGCCGTTCCCTGCAGAGCACCTTCTCACTTCAGGAGCCGCCTCTTCCCTGCGAGCCACGCTGCGGTGTGTTTGAGCACGCCCCTCCCCCGGCCCCCCCGGCCCCCCGAGTCACAGGGCAGTCCCCTCACAGCTGGCTGGAAGAGGGCATGACACTCATCTTTCACAGAGATTTGATCAAAAGGAATGAGTGAGGCTTGAGGCACTGCTAATGCAGTCTGGGGAGATTCGAGCTCTCCTGTGCTCAGCGCGGCGGCTCTCCACCGGTCTGAGTAATGCATTCAATCAATGCAGCCCTGCTCCGAGCCCGGCCGCCTGCCTCTGTGTGTGTGTGTGTGCGTGCCGGGGAGAGTGTGTGTGTCTGCCAACACCAGCGTGTGTCCCTGTCCCTGTATGTGCGTACAAGGTGGTGTGTGTGTGTGTGCTCGTCAGCGACCCCTGTGTGTGATATAGCGTGTGCATTCACTCAAGTTTGTGTCCCTGTGCGTTGATGTGTTGAGCAGTGTGTGTGTAAGAATATCCGTACCTTTGTAGCACTGTGTGTGTGTATATATCAGTGTAAATATGTGTGTGTAAATATCTGTGTGTGTGTATATATATAATCAGTGTGTGTGTGTGTGTCAGTGTAAATATGTGTGTGTAAATATCTGTGTACGTGTGTATATATATATATATATATATATGTATATATATATATGTGTGTGTGTGTGTGTGTGTGTGTGTGTGCTTGTGCGTACACCTTTTCCAAAGCCCCGTTCACTCCACAGCCCCAACAAGTTGTACCTTGTGCTGAGAGGAATGTGTCAGAGTGTCTGTGCTGAGCAGATTTTTTTTCCACAAACAAGGACAGCCAATCTTCTGACGCTCAGTGGTTACTGCCAGCTTTTGAGAAAAAAAACCTTTTCATAAAAAAAAAAAAAAGTTTGCAATATAGTTTGATCTATAGAAAAACACACATAAGCTACTGTATACAGACTCATGACAGACACAGACCTGCATTAACAAAGGATTTCTCTTTGTTTGCTGTTGAGATTGGAGCCATAGGAACTCTGGAATGGAACTCAAATCTGAATTTTTAATGCTAAAGTTAGAGCTATATGTCAAAACAGTGAAGGCAAGAGGTCTTATGTATATATTAACCATCAGAGTGTCTGAGGTGACACCAGGGCAGAGGGATCCGTACGGACTAAAGGTGCTATAGACGGCTAACGGGACACGCAAGGCTTGTCACTGCCGGATGACTTGATAAAATAAACACTACGAAGCACGTCTGGGCAAAAAGGATGCATAGCAGTAGGCAGGCTCACCTTCCCCTTCGCGCGTTCAATAATAAAAACAAAAAAACGGCAAAGTTAGCCTGGCTTTTACAGCGTTTAACTGAGAGGTTAGGTAATTGGTGCCTGGACCACATGTCTCAGTTATCGTAAAGAGCAGAGTGTGGGGAGCCACGGAGCCAGAATGCAGCCCCCCCCCTCCCCAGATAAGCGGTCTGAGATTTCACAAGCTCCTCCAGCACGGTGTAGGATGCGCTGCTCGGCGTCTCCGGAAGCGCGGCTCGCCGTGTCCCGCATGTGAGGCCAGACTGAGCACTCGAGCTGTGATGTAACCCCCCAGGCGTGGCGGCTAATCCACAAATTACCATGCGAGTTTTAACAGGTACGTCTTTTTGTCTCACTCCGCGATTTCGGTAATTAGGGGAGGGGAAAAAAAACTCGCCATAAGGTGTTTTTGGAATCCACTGGTGAAAGAATCCGAACCAGGGGCACGCTGTCACGCCATGAATATTTCATGATATTTAAGGGGGGAAAAAAATGCAGGGGTCCTACTAAGAGACCATGCATAACAAATTACGTGCTTATAAAATTATTCAAAAAAATTCAGCCTTTTGATATTCCATTAAAAAACAGCAAATACTTCCAGTATATAATAGCTTTCATTTTTGAAAGCCTTTTATGAAATTACATTTGGAGATCATCCAATCAGCTATGAAACCCCCCCCCCCCAAAAAAAGAAGAGGACCTGATGTCTGATGCTAACACCAAATTACATCAAAATGTCTTTTAAAAACATTCCAAAAGAAAGGCATGTATATGAAGAAATTAAAAGATGTTGTGAAACCATTTTTTTCCTACGCTGTTGCACAATGCCACTGGCTCCTCCTCCCCCCAAGCCCCGCCCCCAAGCCACACCCCCCAGCTTCCTAGCCACACTTGTAACTTAAGCTGAGCAGTGCACAGGATGAGACGGGTGCATCGGTGCCTGGGACCCAAATGCTCGTCACTCGCCGCTGGGGAACAGAGGGAGGCATCCAGAAAATGCAAATAAATACACCCCAGCTTCTTAAAAAAAAAGAAAAGAAAAGAAAAAACACACATTAAGCACACCCAGAAACCCACCCCCCCGTAACCAGCCGACTCCCAAAAGCTGTCGGGGGACTTCGGCTTTGAAAGGGCGCATGACGAAAGTGGCACGTGTGCAGAGTGACCGTCATGATTGTGGAGAAGCTAGAGCAAGGCGTCCTCACTCCCCTTTATCCCGCTCTGTCAGGCGCCACAACCTACAAATCTTACTGATTACATTTCATATATCAGTACAGGCCTAACGATAAAGAAAAATTAACACAGGAGAAAGCACATCCTCTGTAATACCGCAGCGAGGAGGGCATTTAAAGCAGCATTTCACTTTTGAAAATCCAGCAGGGTCGTCGTTGTCGGATTCGATCTTTTTTACATTAATGATGTAGCTGCAGAGCTTTTCAATGCACTGCATGCAGGTGAAACCCAGAAGCCCAGTGCCGCTCGCTCCACAGCAACGGCGCCGGCTCCACGGGCCCCCAAAGGTTAGGCGATGAAAGAAGTGGCCCCATGTCCTCCGGCAGGGCAGGGGCACACTCCCCCCACCAGTCCCCCCCCCCGCACCCCGGTGGCCTGTCTGCACACGGGCAGCTGGCACAGAGACAGAGCTACATGTTTCACAGACAACCGTGTCTCCTCTGTGGGTTTTGCTCTCAGTAAAAAAAGGCCGGTGGAGGTGGGGGGGGAGGGGGGGAGGTTGGAGGCAGGGAGGGGAAGATGAGCAGGGGGCGGGGGTGTTACTGGCCAGGCTCTGAAGACAATTCCAGGCACCAGGCACCAGTTGGATCCGTACTGGACTTATCAGTGATTTCAGGCCATAATTCAGCTGGGACAAAATTTACAAGGTCCCTCCACTGATTCAAATTACATAAAAAAAAAAAAAATCAGTAAAGAATTAACTCCAGAATGACCATTAAATTGTTGAATGGAAATACACTGCATCCAGATTAGGCAAAGGAATGTGTTAATAAGAAATAAGTTAAATAAAGATTAATTAGGGCTGTTTGCAAAGAGAACTGGTCCTCATCGACGCCGAGCCCCCCCCCATATTATAACCAGGTGGGAAGAGGCACATGCGAGGTGAATATGTAACCCCCCCAGCTAAAATAATACACTGCTTGGTGTTTTAAAAAACATGACCGGTCTTCTACATTATGGCCCTCGAGTTTGATACGTTCCCTTGGAAAATGGCCCCTCCTCTTCCTCAGGTACAAGGTATTAACACATCCCACAGCCAGCAACATACATGGCACTAGCCAAAAAAAATGTATCGGCATCAAAGATAAAGTCTCCCGTCCTCTTATGCTGTGCGTCAAACTAACGTAATCGTCAGCACCCAACAGGCCCTGCAGCTGAATATTTATGACTGAAACTTCGGGAGGATGCGTAACAATACAAACACCACTTATGTGGCAGTTTGATCATTTGCTTTTGGGGAAAACAGGACGTGTCCTTAACAAGCGTCTGAGTGACACCTGCGGAAAAGCGTCCCTCGTGCAGGAACGCAGCCCCCGGTGAGAGGCTTCCTATGGCCGGCGTCGCTCGTAAACCTTCGCGGGCGGTTTACTGGCTGTTGCTTGGCAGGCAGCTAGCGGCGGCACTCCAGCGCTCCTGAAAAGCGGAGGGAACCGGAACGTTCTTTGGCGGACACGTGTCCCGGCACGTCACACGTCGTTTAACCCCGCGGGCCCTGGGGGCGTTTTTCTACCCCCGCAACTTTGGATTTTAATACAGCTCCTTAAAGCATATGCAAGCATTTAAATGCACTCAATTCAGGTCTGATTCAGCCCCATGCGAAAGAGTAACACAGGAAATTAGCCAGATTTAGGGGATGTTTATAAAAACTTAACACGAACCATATCGCGCCAAATGCAACAATAAATTATAAATGCTTTTTCACACGCCTAAGAAAGAGGAGAAAAAAAGAAATGCTAACAGGAAGGTGGAGCTTAAATCCGATAAGAGCTTGATCAAACTCCTACAAAACAATTACAAGTTAGTTGTTTGGTTGCGAGACATGTCCACAGATCCATGAAAACAGAGAGCTTTGCTTTCAAAACAGCACTTTGAGAGAGAAGCTTAGAGTAAGCTGGTGGCATTATTTAAACGGTAGACGGCTAACTGCCACACTCAATCAGCCAAATAAAGGGAAAAAACCAAATGCTTAAGAATGTCGCATGTTAGCCACAATGGCATTCTGGGTAAGAACAGCTTCTTAAGCGAGAAGGCATACGGTGACTCGGGTCCCGGCATCACCGCAGGACGGATCGGCGGCGGGTTAGCACAGCAGGGCTCTCTCGCTCGTCTCCCCATCCGGGTAGTCTGGTATTGATCAGACGTGTCCGCATTAGACAACAGACGCTTTTATAATAATCTGCCCCTGCATTATGTAATGGGTACATTAGAGACACGGCCCTTTACATCCGACACCTGTTTGGTCTCTGTAGAATTACTGTTTGCATTACAACGCTGTTTAATGGCCTCTGTAGAAAGCGGCGGTGTCGGGGGGGGGGGGGGGGGGGATCGTAGGGAGACTGGGGGGAAAAAAAAACAACTTTCTAGAAGTTTCAGGCTATAGAGGACTGCAGAAAGCCGTCCCCCCCGCCCCCTCAACCAGCCAACTCATTTAACGTGACTCATTTAAGGAGCCTCTGCTTGTGCCGCGCTCAGGGTGAACTCTGTTTAGGCTGTACAGAGGGGTGGGGGCTCAGGGTCAGTGTGTCCCAGAGCAGTCCCACACTGAGGTCCCAGCCTGTCCCCAGGCAGTCATTACCCCTCCTTCCCTCAGCGGGGGCGGGGCGGGGGCTAGAAGCAATAAACAGGTTAGGGCGCAGATGTACGGAGCAGGGGAGGGGGTCCAGGTTGGTGCAGTGATGAGCTGGGACAGCCATCCACATCTAGGACACGAAGCACGGCCAAGTCCCGAGGACAATGTGACCAAGCGGACGCGGACGCGGAGCTTGGCGCATGTGGCCGCGGCTCGCGGAGCGGGACAGTACCGCCTTCGGACCTCTTCTCTGAACATTCTTTGCTGAGAGCTGGCTCAGGCGGTCCCGTCTGTGTGATCACAGACTACTGAAGAAGGGCCACCTGGACGCCATCAGTCTCACCCAGGGTAAACAGCCCTGACATTCCTCCCGGCCTGCTGGCCGGCACAGGTCAGAGGTCATGATGACAAACGGGTGACCCGGGATCCTTGGGGGAGTTGGGCGGCCAAAGAAGCTTCTGGAATCTTTCAACGGGGGACGACACTTGGTGTTCTGGAGGGATCATTACCCTGGGATGGTGTCCTGCCTCGCTGACAAACTGGGGTGACGTGGCACTGGACGCCCCGGCAGCCCCCCCTCCTTCCCACACACAAGCTCCTCCCACACCATCCATCCTCAGACTGTCCCATTGACCCAGGTCCCATTGCACCACCCTAAGCACCATCCTCAAAAAAAAATACAACCGAACAAAGTGAAAGCTGCGACTGCAGCAACGAACAACGCTAGAAATGGGATTTTTTTTTAAAAAGCAGATAGTTCAGCGCTGAACTAAGACATTAAAGAAAAATGTACAGAAGCATGTGTACTGAAGTGGCTCGCCGGTGAATGAAGCGGGTGAGTAACGTAGCTATACATGTGCAGCAAATATCGGCACCTGAAGCAACAGGAATGCAGGCAGTGTGGCGACGAGCCCGCAGGATTCCGTTTCGGCAGGTGAGCACCATCCCCCAGTGAACCGGGGGGCTGTACAGACGTGCAAAAAGTCTCCCCCCCTACCAAATTATTGTCATGCACCTCCAACAGGGACAGATACCTCTAGGCACATATTAGGATCAATAGACCTAACCCTGGCCCATGCAATCTCCAGTAACCCCCCCCCGCTCTGCGCCGCCCCCACGCCCTAACTATGACCTGCAGGGTATCTGCCTTCACGCTTTTCCCCCTCCATTCCTAAAACATTTCACAAGTGGCTTTCCACAGTGATTACACTCATTGGCTTAATGACTCACAGAGAAACGTATGCTTCAGCGGTCAGGAGGGTGCTATTCCACGTACCTCTCCCACCCAACAGCCCCTCCCTGGGATCACAAAAGCAGGAGGTGTCCCCAGCGCTGACAGGCCAGCTGTCCTCACGACCTGGGGGAGGCTGCATGCCAGCGTGTCAGATATTATGGAAACTCATGACAGAATTTTAAAATTAACTGGCAAATACTGATGGTATCACATCAGCAGAGATTTCTAAAGTCGCTCATTGTCTGCTTCTCAAGCTTAACATTTACATATCCAAAACAACTCTGCGCCGTTTCCGTTATCGACTTACTCGCTTTAATTGCATGCAGTGTGGAGAGTAATATTATGGGTGTTGCTTTTCTTTTGCAGTCCCCATAAACATTAAAACACCATTGTTTTAGATACAAGAATGATTGGTACGTCTTTGTGAAGAGGATCACTGCTCTAACAATGAGACCCATACAAAGTCCTCAAGTAGGCTCACTGCGCAGCCGGGATAAATTTACTTCAACCGGTTCCCCATGATGTGCAGTCCCTCCTCCCTACCCGAGCCCAGGACAAAGTCCCCAATTGTCCCTCTGAGATGCCGAGTTTGTCCCCAGGTGGGTGTGTGTGTCTGTATGAAAATGGTCCGTTTTTATTTATATTTGAGATTCATTGTCTTGCACAATCCACCAATCACCTACACACCTGGCCTCAGCTTGCCACTCCCCATTCACGCTTCTAGGACTCGCATTTTCTGCTAACATTTAGCTTGACAAAAATGATACGATGTGATCCAGAACATCTTGAGAAAATCTTGTTGCCACCACTGACTGTTGACACTACTAGACAATGGGGTACTGGAATTCTTTACCCAAGATATTTCGAGGCACCTTGAGAATGCTGGAACAGAAACGGATCGAGAGGAACCGCTTTGAATGACTGTGGTCACTGAGGTACCCCTAATTTTTTTTTTACTGCCATTTCTCTTGGGGTTGCGACGTCAGGTGCCATACCGTCTGCATTGCCCTTCTGATGTCATATACTCTTCCTCACCTCGATCGTTTCCACACGTCCGACACAATATGACTCACACACTCCTCTTTCGTGGTCCTTGTGGATCTCTGGGCATGGGTCTGGTGATAACCACGGCTGGGGGGTCACTGGGGGCAAGTGGAGGAGACGAGGGCTGACCCTGTGGCGGATGGTGCTGAGAGAGCGCGGTTCTGCTGCTGAGAATAAGCCAGGCGGCGACAGGGAAGAGGCAGACATCTGAGGTGCTTCATGGCCGATCCGTGCTTCCATACCGTTTAGGTGTCATTAAGGAAGGGGGAGATAAATGTACTGGCCTGTCTCTGCAGGCTGCGCTTCCCAGGGACGCTTGTTTTTCTTCAGCTCGGCGACGTCCAAGCAGCCAGCCTCGAGCCCAAGGCATCGATCCCAAAGAAAACGGGACACAGCATTTCCTTTCATTGTTCAGGGAGGGGGGCTTGCAGCTCAACACACAGAAACATCTTCTAGGAGGACTTTAAAAAAACACAGGCGCAACTCCTGCTCCCCCACAAGTCTCAAAATCATCAAGATAATGTCAAGACCACGATGTGTTTGTGGGGAGCAACCAGAGGCTGGAGAGGGTTGGGCGGCAAGCAGCATGGATGCTGGAAGCCTTGACTGGCGCTCCAGAAGCATCCAGCAGGAGCTGCGGCCGACTGGAGAAACGTATGAGGTTTGGGGACACCAGTGCAAACCAATGTTGTTGGAACTGTGCTAACTTGCACAAAGAAAGGTAATAACATCCAGCAGCTATGTTTGTGAAACACTGGCATTTTTATGGTGAAATCGCGATCCCCAACTCTTCAAGAGACCACTTATACCTTAGTGTGCAGACAGCATTTAGACGTTAAGGTTTTGGTCAATGAAACAGCAGAGGCTGGAGTACCATGACATGATCAGCCGTAGAATGTTCAAGAATGGTGGCCTTGCTCTGCTTCTGAGACCTCAGGGGGGGCCAGGAAGGGGGATGAGGGGAAACGTCGTGCTCCCCCCCCCCCCCCCAACCACAAAACACTCCCTGGAAAACTGATGCCGACCACTGGTTCCACCATCACCAGGCAACCGGTCACAAAACCTCGCCGGGAAGCGAGTCGGTGAACTCGGAGAGTCACTCTCAACCAGCGACTTGCATCAAGTCTCCTCCATGTTCAGAACGTGACACATCAGTTCCCGCGAAATTGGTCAACTCAAAACAGCGCACGAGTGCAATCATCTCTCAGGTCAACAAAAACATTCTAAACGTTTCCTGAAACATGGCTGACAGGAGGCGAGCCACAGAAAACTTCGGCAAGGAGCCTTCGTCACAGTGCGACAGGCGGGCGTTTCCTCGTTAAAGTCTCGGAGCCACAATGCGGGGGCGTTCTGTGGGGATTTGTATAACCCATCAGGACAAGATGTTTCCCTCGTCCCGTTTTAATTTTTGACGATCAGAAAGAGGGAAGCTCCCATAAGGAGCTCTGCTTCTCCGCTGACATGTCGAGGTAACGCGCATCTGTTTGTGTCACAAACAATCAGCCTGACACAAGGTACGATACATAGAACAGCCCAAGCCTGAGCCTCAGCGCTGGGACCTAATTATCCAGCCCGTCCATGACATTCCCACTTAAGGGTCACAGATGATTTTTTTTTTTTTTAAATCAATGAACCACCCCCTTCATTCACGGCTGATTTAATCACATCACCAGCAGTTAAGCAAAAGGCCTGATTTGGGTTGGGGGGGCCGGCGAAGTGGGGGGGGGGTGGTGGGGTGGTCTTCTGGCGAAACTGGAAAAGCATGTGGAGATGGAAATCACTCCCAGACAGATTCAGACACTTCCTGCCACTCCACAGATGCCACAGCGCTGTGAGCCACCCTCCCGGGGGAGAAGGTTCACCTGGAGGGGGGCGGGGGGGCCGAGCGGTGCCAGATGTGAGGGGAGCTGCCTGGGACCGGCACGCTAACACTGTCTCAATTGTGTGAAGCATATGCTTTCAGTCAAGGGTGAAAAATGCAGGCAACGGCACATGCCAAAAGCCTTCCAAGCATGGCCCAGCAGCCAGCCCGCGGCCCAGCGCACACTGATCCTCAGAGTCAGCAGATGCGAGTCACCGCGGTGCAAGTCAAGGCTGGTTAAACCATGAAAACAGCACGGGGACCTCATGCAGACACCCGGGCCTCCCATACGCGCTGATCCACACACATACGCGCTGATCCACACACATACGCGCTGATCCACACACATACGCGTCGCTGTCACTCCACGCGCCCCAGGGAAATCTGCCGCCGCATGTCATTCTCAGGGCAAGCGGGAGGGAAACAGGAGTTTTGTGGAGCTTGGTTTTTGGGTGTTGGGGTGGGGTGGGGGGAGTCCACAAAGTAGTGCCAAGGAACCAGGGGGGGTTTAGGTATGGCAGCAGGATTTAACAGCAGACCACCGGCGGCAAAAAAGTGGCCTGTCTCCCCACCATGACTCTGAGACAAACTTAAAAAAAAAATATGTGCCAGACCACAGTTCAGCTCTGGATTTCGAGCTCCTAAGGAAGCACAGTTGCAAAGTGGGGGGGGGGGGGGGGGGGGGCAGCCAGCAGGACATGTTAAGCCAGGAACCGAACAGATTCGAATCACAACACCCCAGAGGCAGTTCTACTTATCTGGCCACCGGCTATTTCGAATTTGAACCCTGAAAGAGGGGAGGTGGGTGGTATGGCGGGTGGCAGTGAATTATAGCCCCTTCCTGGTCTTTAATACGCGCCATCGCCGGCCCACCCCCTCACCTGGACACCAACTCCCAGGCAGCTGCGTCGCTGCCCTGCGACGCTCTGCTTTTTGGTTTTTTTGTTTTTTCTTGCAGGAATGCCGGAATGTTCCACAGTGACCTCATTGTGCTGTGATACGGCTTGTCTGAGCCCCGCTCTGTGGCGAAGTCACACCTGTTCCACCTCAGCCAAAGGGCCACAAAGGCTGGACTTACATCAATCAGTATGTGAACTCGCGGGGCAAACATGGTAGCGCCCTCCCCGGCTGCCTGTGACTACAGAATCACGTCGGGGGGGGCGGGGGGGTGGCTCCTTACCTGCGGCTTAACCCTTCACACACATTCAAATGGGACAGCTTTTCCCCCCATAGTGTTTCTGGGCAACATGGCACAGTGAGCTGCCGCAGGTTGGGGGCCCCGATTTCTGGGCATCGGGGTGAAGTGTCACTGACAGTGTGTGGCTCTGTACAGCAGTCTGTCGCTGGCTAAAACAGCACTGAGTGTTCAGTTTGGTCTAATATGCATTCGCCCGGTGCTTCCCTGTCATGCAGTTCACAAAACACAGCGTAAACAGAGGGACGCGTACAGAGTGGCAAAAATCCAAGGTGTGTCTAAGCAAATGACCATGCCGACACTTCCACACGAGTCCGTTTGTCTCTTGGATTTTTTTTCCCTTTTATTTAGACTGAGAAGGGATATGGACAGATAGGCCGCCATTGACCTCTTCACTTCTGGAACACGCCGCAGGAGAACTGCCAAGTTCTCATGCTTCGTCTGGCTCGATCTCTGGCCGGAGCGTGTCAATGCAAAAAGAAAAAAAAATGGAGAGAAAAAAAAAAACGGATCAAGTTCTTCGCAATTCTTACTTTTCAATTTTTCCAGAAACTGTCTTCAACTTGGAGAGGGAACCAGTGACAAAAAAAACAAAAAAAAAAAAACATGCGGTGCTCTTTGGTCTGTCGGCGTTCTCATCTCCTTTAGTTTGGGGAATTCGGAGCCTCACAGCCTTTGTCAGTCTGCAGCCTGCTCCGTCTGTTTCCGAGTAACAGTGTCTGGAAAACCCATAAATGATCGGTATACTCAGGAGTTGTGCTCAGCTGGTAGGTGGCTAACAATTAAACTCTGGAAATGTTTCGCACAAATCTCCTGCAAAACGGGTGAATTCCACACACGTGCCGTGTCAACTGGAAAATTAGCATATATGATTAAAATGCATGGAAACAGAGCATCATTCACAGAGACATTATTACTTGGAAGTTATTTGACAGGACTGTCCACTACCGTCCGGCATTTCGGCACAAAACAGCACACAGGTTCCCAAAGAACACGGAACGCACGCCGTCCATCTCTCGGAAGGCTGGGAGCGGGATGTGTTTAAGAGATATGGCTCGTTTCGGGTGGCGGATGGAATTTTAAAATGCGGTGAATGTGAGAAACGGCTGTACAAAGCACCAGTTTGTTTAACCGTCGGGCAAATCTCCACTTCATGCTAACTGACACTGGTGTGACCGTGGAGACTCTGACTCCCAAGCCAAGTGGTCTCCTGATGCAAGCCAGCCGGATGGTAATCCAAGCCCTCCCCCAGCGCATCATCAATACCACTTGGCCCCTCATTCTCTCCAACCCCCTTATCGTCAGAGACGCAGCATTTTACGTGGGATTTAACAGGGCTGCCGACTTCCCCGCATCCTCTCGCGCCTCGACTCTCTTCCCGTATAACTTGATCTCCAGTGCCGCAACGCCAAGGACGAAGAAGGATCAGTTTGAGACACAGTGGTTCAGGCTGGAAACATGCAAGACTGTGGTGGGAAACCTCTTTCTGCGAGCAAGTCAGCTTCTTCTGGGTTTCTGTAGAGCAAGGGCCTCGTTGGACTCCTTCCCGCTGGCCGCCCAACACAAGGGGTCTGTGACAGCCCCCACCATTAAACTTTAGGGAGGAAGTCATTGTTTCACGCCAAAAAAAAAAAAAACAAAACAAAACACAGATGTGGCCACCTTGCGAGAAAAGATCGTTTTGGAAGGATCTGCCAAAGTCTCCATCTTCACAGAGTTTGAAGCACCCAGCGAAAACTCATTTTGCAGTGGAGTTAGCCAATGGGAACATTCATCAGAACGCTACAGCCAGCAGAAACTAAAAATGCAGAGCCACTGTCAGTAAAATAGAAAAGTTCTCTTACAACCGAGTCATGCTAAAGACAGACACAAAAGCCATATTGTCCCTTCCTTCAGTAAGAAGGTGCCCCTAATCTCCTCCTCGTCCCCACTCGGCCCCGGGTCCCGCACGCGAGCGTCTCTCAGACGGACACGCCACCTATCAGCAGCGATTTCAGTGGCACAAACCACGCCACCCGAGCGATGTCTCTCCTGAACTTGTGGCAGCCGATGCCCACAGAAAAACCTGCAACACGTGAAAATAGAAGAGTTAGTGAGTGTGTGTGTGTGTGTGTCTGTGTGTGTGTGTGTGTGGGGGGGGGGGGGGGGGTCGGGTAGTGTGGAGCTCAGAAAATTGCATCTGGCTCAGGTGGCATAATATCCACTTATCCACACCTACAATGTCTGGATATTCATGAGAAACCTATAGAGATTAATTTAAATATTTGTTCCCCACAATTACTAGCTGTTAAAAGGAAACTCTGCTCAGTTTGGGAACTAGAACAGAATGTATGATAACAGCGCAAAATGGCCTCCAGTGCCTGACACACACTTGGTTTCATGTGTGTGCGTGAGATTATACGGAAACTGGTGTGACTCGACCTAAAACGCACGGAACCACAGTGTGTGTAACTGTACATTCCGTAGGAACCGCAGAAGTACATACTGCTAAACTGAAACAGATGTGATAACTTTCTTTTTTTTGTTTAAATATTCCTGCAAGTAGATTAATCTGGCATTTGCGACTGAATGTCGTTTGGCCAGTTGCACTTGTGTAATAATTCCAAAACTGCCCTTAAAAAATATTCCCAAGAACTACTGTGAAATTACTTAATCACTATTATGATGCTGCTACCGCTATATTTAGCTAGTATTTTAGATGGAGCCTTGATAGGTGCTATTCTTCTCAAATGGCCACCAGACAAAGCTGAGATTCCAAGAACATCACACAACCAGTATCTCATCATATATCTGATAACCCACAGAAACCTTCAGTCGGGGGAAATATATTCCATATCGGTGCTGTTTACACTACACCCAGTCCGCTCTCACAAAAATTAGCTGTACTATACACTGGTCTGAATATTGTATTTCACTTTGTCACCATAGCATCAAGCGAATTAGTTCATATTAGGGAGATCAGACACGGACGGTCAGCATCTCACCGCCTGTTCCTGTTCACATGACGACTCACAGCCTAGAGCCCCCACAGGACAAACCAAGTTTTCAGTATTTTATTACACAGCAACCTACTTGGGTATAATAATCATATATCAATCAGCATAATCTAAACCAGAACAAAACACCACAATTGGTGCTGCCTTTAATGAGCAATATCAATGATATATTTGGCCACCGGCGATAATTCTGTTAATTCTTTTATTAAACTGTTGACCCATTGACGGCCTGTGGTATTACCCGTATCTCCCTCTGGGTGGTCCACCTTGGCTGATGCCAGGCGGGCACATACTGGGCCAAACGTCCGGAGTTCTAGCACAAGTCAGACTGCTTTTTTTTTTGTTGTGTTGAAGTCCAAAGGTGTGGATACTATTAAGACCCTGCCTTGTTGATTTGAGTCACGTATCCATTTAGAAACCAGCAATGTGCAGTTAGAGGCAACAGCCTATAGATACTGCCTTCGCATAAACCTGACCGCACTCAATATTGAGGCTCCCCCCCATAGGAGCTCAGTAGATGGAGCACTCTCCACCTGCCTGCCCCTGCCACCAAGTGAAACCAGGGGTACAGCTGGACCAATGACAAAGGCTTATCCTTCCACCCCCATGCAGTATCTAACGGTGTTCGATCACAAAGCCTCAAATTCTCCCAAGAAATCACCCAGGAATGGTGTACAAACACAGGCGAGGAGAGCAACACTGCATCCTCTGTCTTAGGAGACAACCCCCGGTGCAGGGTTTTATTATTATTTTTTTTTTTTTGGAAAAGCAGAAGGAAAATCAATATACTCAAGTGCAAGGCCTGTGATGGCATTGGTAATCCACTTGCTGCATTAATGTTTCAGGCGCTGAGGGAGAGGCCTCGTCTACGCAAGGCCGGGGCTCCTAAGAGGACCCTGGCCTTTGGTTTCCCTCCAAAACAGAATACGCAAGTACCAGTCTGTTTAAAGCGGAGGCCGGTTATTATGAAAATCATTTGATGCTTAATCCGCTGATATCATTTGCCTTGAAATTCCTGCCACTCGGAGAGTTTGTCTAAGACAGTCCTTGTACTCATTTTTATTTTTATATATGTTTATTTATATATAATGTTATTTACGTCTTGTACACACAGCTAGCTGTAAAAAGTTCAGAAACCTATAGGCAAAGGTGCAAGTCAGAATTCAGGCAGGCGGCAGGCAGTCTCAGAATCCGGGACGACAGCCTGAACAAGACGGACAAAAGGGCGAGGGGGGGGGGGGATAGAAGAAAAAAACCGCACAAGCAGCAGGTCGCTTTAAGATTTAAAGGAAAAAAAATTCTGGAATGATTTTGTGTCTGTAACGGCTAGGCACAGCTAGCCTCTGGATATCGCTCCCCAGCAGCCAAGGGGAGTACGGCGTGCGGTGGAACGGGACCAGAATCCTCCCAAGACACTGAATCATAATCGCTAAACTTTTTAGGCATTTGGTGTTTATGCCACAGCTCGACATTGCTATCCCGTGACATTAGGAGACCATAAATCAGCCGTGCGACAGCTCCCTTGTAGAGGCTGGTACGGGCGGAGGGGGCTGCCACTGCATACACCCACGGCCCCCAGCCAGATGTGCGCTCCGAAACCCCAGCAGCATTAACCACTTTGACACCGCTAATGCCTTTGTTGATGCTAAAATATTCACTCTGCCTCCCTGCTACGGTATGCGCTTTTTCCACCGGAAAGCGAGGAGGGGAGAAAGACAAGACAACTACATACAACATAATGGTTTCATTGGCGTCTTTGGATCAGTTTTA
This sequence comes from Paramormyrops kingsleyae, assembly GCF_048594095.1. Lineage (NCBI taxonomy): Eukaryota > Metazoa > Chordata > Actinopteri > Osteoglossiformes > Mormyridae > Paramormyrops > Paramormyrops kingsleyae. Next base: position 6,636,654 of record NC_132807.1, on the reverse strand, counting down.
TCGAAAAATCCAACACATCCCACGGGAGTAAAAGCTAGTGAAAATATATGGATACGACACTGACGTTAATAATGCTGAACACAATTACAAACAAGTATCAATAATTTCTATATTGCTTTGTTCAAATTTCACCTTACTCCAAGGCCATTGATGCGGATTTATCTCTATGAAACCAGACAGTTTAAGGGCAAAACTAGACCAGAATCTCCTCTAATGATTAGCGCTGAATATTTATTTATTCATGCAATGTGATTAATTTGCTCTTGGTTATTAACCACAAATTAACTACAAGCTCACCAGTTATGCATCAAGTTAAAGCGCGACTGTTTAAATGTAATGCATGAATGCAAAAAAAAGGAGGTGGGAGGATCTTGTCAGGTTTTAAACAGCCCGAGTTCGCAATATCAGGTATAAACTGAATAAATCAGGTGGTGCTCATCAACATGCTGTCTAACGGGCAGCTTAAATCTATTTTTTACGAGCTTTTTGAAGGGGTCAGGATGAGGGAAAAATCAAAACAGTCATTAAGCAGAGCTAGCGGCAGTAATCAAAACTGGGAAATTTTCTGACTAACTTTTCATGGACGCGCCGCTTCAGTTGGGAATGTTTGGGTAACGGGTCTGAAATGAGTCAACAGGAAACCAAAAAAAACGTCACTATTCCAAAGCAAAGGATGGTCATTGTGATGACACGATCATTTTCAATAATTATTATTACTAATCTCTTTTAAAGCACCCTACCAGTGTTAACAAGCTCATGGCCTGCATCTCGCCTTTCTTACGAATGTACAGGATCCCAACTGCAGCCTAAACGCACCCGGATCCAAAACTCTAGTTCTATTCTTATCTAATCAGGTCAGTCATTAACTACAATTAAGGGCTGTCATACTGGTTAAAGTCTTGCGGTGATCAGGTGTTGGAGTGGGCCAGTCCGTATATACAGCTTCACCAACAATTAAAAGTGAACTAAGCTTTTTAAACGTACATTAACCCCAACATATACATACAGATCGATAATCCTTCTGTTTTTGTATTATAGAATCACCTGTGTATTATAGTGGATAAGCTGTTGGAAGATGGATGAATAAAATATATATCTACTAGAACTAGATCTATACGCTTACACGAAAAAAGCAAATTAGCCACCTAACAATTTTTGTTTTTTTAAAAAGCTAAATGAGTGAATGACCGCGGGGAAAAAAAAAACTTTGTCCATGTGCCAAATAAAATACAACATACTATGAAAACAAACTGGACAGTACTAGTAAGTCGATTTTTGCCTATAGAGAGAAATTAATATGATTATTTTTAAGTGTATTTAAACGTGCTAGCGACCCTGGCCAGGATAAGCGTTTGGAAGATGGATGAACAGCGCACCGAGCGCTGCCGTGACTCTAATCACTGAACCAAGCCACCTTAAAGGGGGTCTCCCTCACTTACTTCAAGTAAAGTTTTGAGAAAAAGAAATTATTTAAACCGTGAATAAAATTAACTATGAAAACTTAATTACTTTCCTGCATTACGACTTAATCTTAAGGACTGGAATGTGAGTCAATCTTTTATTTGTGCATCTTTTGGTGATTAATTTAGCGACACGCACCTCCGACACTGTACATACACACACAAATATATATAAAGATATCCCTCGGAAAAGTCAAGACTAGTTTTTCTTTTCATGTTAACAGAATAAGTCCTGACAAGTGATGACTAGTTTCCCTTTTTATGTCAAGAGAAAAAAAGGGGCTTGCAAAACCTGGGTCAGGCTGTATAAATTAACACACAGCACCAAGAAAACCAATGATGCAACGGAGTTTCAGGCAGCCGCTTACACTTAGTTACCAATTACTTTGCATTAAGATAAATAAATTACATAAACTATCGGACGCACACGCCACGCACGGGAGCACTTTAATTCTCTTTTGTACTTGGTGTGTTTTGCACATGTAGTAAATTCAATTAAGATGACTAAGTTACTTACCGACGCCATCTTCCTCCTAATCAGTGTATTGCTTTAAAAGATCGTCGCCTCTGGACAAAAAAATAAACGTGCGCCCGAATTGCATGGCGCGTCCTTTAAATCTCAGCGGGGTTCAGTTCCGCTGCGGGTCTAAGGTGCCGTTTAGGGACGGTGCGCGGGGGGCAGCGAGGTGCGGCGGGCCGGTCGGCGTGACAGCGCGCCTGTCGTCCGCCGCTTGTCGCCGATCAGGAGAGGCGCCTCGGGAGAGACACGTATCAGGTACCCATTGCGCCGCAAACACCTGTAGGCTCATTAAGAGCCGTCGCTAATTCGCCTCCCCCGAAGTGACAGGCATGGCCGGACACCCCCACCCCCGACGGGGCCGAGTGACACTGTGTTCGCCTGGTTTGGCGGCCTTTCGGCAGCTTCCATTTTTCTTTTTTCTTTTTGCAAGACTAATTTAAATTAAATATCCGAAAACCACGAGCATCATTCATTAAAAAACGCAGTGTCACTTCCAAAAACGCAGTGTCACTCCCGAGAAGGTTTAGAGACACAAACAATATAAATTAATCATCACATGACTAAAATAACGAGGAAGTCCAGTATAAATTATCGATCAAATTTATTAACATAGTTCAAGCTATTCAAACAATTACATTTCATTTATGTTTTTTATTGCATCACAATTATAGTGAATGAAGGCACAACGTTAGAGGGAAATCACGTGATTCTGAGCTGCCGTCTGAGTTGCCCCATGACCGCCCTCTCCCTTCTGTTCTTCCGATAAAGTAACATTTCTGTTGCTCAGGCATAATTCTTTGCTTTTGAGGTGACATGCTCAGAAGGAATAGAGTCCCCTCCCCCGTGCAAGTGGGGGCGACGTACTTGTGTCTTTGGACACGTTCAGACGTAGCCGATCGAGAACCTTGCCCCATTCGTCGTCTCGATGTCTCGCCTCATGTAGACAGAAACGAGGCACGTCTTCATGCCCATGGGCGGAGGGGAGGCTGGGTGCTTTACTGCGGCGTTTAACATACTCTTCGGGACAGCGATGTGAGGAGATCATATGAAGATCTCATAACACACCTGGGAGAGCAGAGAGCTGAAGATGTTGCCGAAGCTGGCGGTAGACCTCGAAAATAAGCCCCGAAGAGACAGCGTCCTTCTGGGCATTGTGATCGTGTCTGTTCTGCTGTCTGAAGAGGATTTTTCCTGTTATTGTGTCGCCAGTATTGTAAAGGTCTTGTGTTACGTCCACATTCAGGGCCTTCGCAGAAAGCAGCCGACCTTCATCTTTACATTCATTAGTTTCCCTCACTGCTTCAGCGTGGAATTGTGGTGGCGGGTATTTTGTTTCCCACCCGAAGAAAACACAGATCATAAATGTGTAGTGTAATTAAAATGGCCAGACCGGGTTAATTTGTGACGGATCGCGATAACACAGGTCCCCCATTCCTTTCCAGAGCATTCAGGCAGCACTTAGAGCCGTCTGGACACACGGTTTAAATCACGCCGTTGTGACTGAAAAGGCTTTGTTGTGGACTGAGGAGATTCAGGACTCTATTTACCAGAGCTTGCCTGCCCACTCGCAGGCACTCACGGGCATACAGGAGGACCACCAGCCCGCCTCGAAGGAGCTTCTAGGTCTTGTGGCCTTGCCGTTCTTTAGGTGACAGTATCGATCCTTTGGCCGCGCGCTGTAATTCCTCCTCCCTGAACTCTTCCCCCTCAGCACCCCCTCGAGGCCGCCCCATCTTCCCACGTAGCCCTTTAGCCTTGCATCTGCGCCACCTCACCCATGCGTGGGCCGGCAGGCGGCCGCGGCGTGTCCACCAAGGTCCGCAGCACGGCCGGGGGGCCGGGGGGGGGCGGCGAGCGGCTCCCAGACATGCCGCATAATCTCACACGGCGAAAAAACCGGCGCTGCCGGCAAGTCAGACTACAGTAATTAAAGCGAGCCAGCTCCTCGTCGCCCCCGGCAACGGCAACAAAAAAAAATGCAAGTTTTAACTCCTCCCAGAAATAAAAAAAGAGAGATGTGGGAGACAGCGTCCCCCGGTGACAGCGGACCCGGCGGGGAAACACTCTCACTGAGACTGTCGAGCACCGGCAGCGAGCCCCTTCCCGCGAGCCCCACCGCTCCGACGGACGTGTGCGCTTTGCAAAGCACCATTTGTCAACACCATCCCCGAAAGTGAAGTAATTATTATTCTTTTGACTGTCTAAATATGGTCTTTACCCAAAGCGCCCAAAAAGAGGCTACCCCGTCTGTCTGCCCGTCCTTCGTAATTAGAGAGCGCGTACACCGTTGCACATCTAAACGCACTCACCCTGTGATCTAAGCCCTGTGGTTTTTCTTTTTCTAGCAAGGTGCAGGCTGTCGGGGGCAAGAGTGAGGGGATCCTTTACTGCATGCCCGCGAGGCGCTCGCTGTGACACCCTTCCTCAGGGGGGCAGCAGTGAGGTGCTCACCCTGATGTCATTCCTTAGTGCTTCATGAATAGAATGGGCTGACGTAGCAATCGCTGCATGCATTCATCCATTACCTTAATACCTCTGCAAGCGGCCTCACTGCAACGCCATTCGCCAGTCCCTAATTGGGGGGCCCTGGAGTGCATCCCCGGCCCCCCCCCCCCGGTTTGGTTCCCTCATGCCGCCCTCTCGTGGGGGCTTGGCGTCCACAGTTAAACATGCGCCTCCGCAGACGTGTCATGTGCTGTACATCAGAAAGGATCAGCGACCTGGTCCGAAAATCACATGACGGTGGATCAGAGGCCCGGCAAGTAACAGGTCAGTGCACTTTGTGTGTGTGGGGGGAGGAGGGGGGAGTCTATACAAAAAATAAAAATGATCTGCTTTGAAAGGAGGAAACATAGAGACACAGCCTTCGGTATTTAACCTTTGCTGGATATCAGTTCCGAACTCCAATGATTTGCCATATTAAGACATGAAGTTCTTAATTGTATACATTTTTAAAATTCAGTGATTATCTTTGTACATATTGCCACACAACCCTAATGTCTGTATTTGTGTTCACTCTCTCTGCATTATGACGCCTCGGCCAACGATGAAACATTCTGGTAGATTTGCGGGGCATTTGGCCTCCACATGCTCAGATAAAAGGACCGTCGCCTATCCGTCACTGTCCCCACCCTCGTCCACCTGGCCGAGGGGACACTTTAAATCTCTGGATGGAGGCCCACGTGTTCCTGAAAGCTCCCGCCGCCCGCAGCACTCTGGGCTGCCGCACACATGCCACTTCCTGCCCCTAGAGCCCCCCAGAGCCTAGAGGAAGCACGCACTTCCTGTGTCCATCATTCCTGCCACCCCGTAGGTCAGACCTAAATGTGACTTATGGGCTCTCCTGCAGCGACACTGCTCACCAGCTCAGAGTCATGTTTTCACAAGCCTAAAATAAACAGGCGGAGTAAGTCGTGGGTTGGGGGCCTCACTGCGTCGGGACGGGGCTGCAGCCTGGGTGTCATGTTGGCAGGGACCCTCTAGCCATTCAGGTTTGGATTTGCAGGAATCAGAGTTTCTAACTGCGGGAATTCCGTGAGGCTGGTGGGAATCCAGTCGTTTCGGCTAACAGCAAGTAAAACGCTACGTTTCCCAACGCCGGAACCATTTGTTTGAGGAGCTCTGCCACGAGAGATTTCATTTTAACGTTTCCATCCGGTCCTTTTTAGCCCGATTCTGCATGTTGCAATATACGGCGTAATAACGTCACGGTATTTCAGCCATGAACGCATTGATAAGTGAACCGGACCTGAGCAGCCGTGCTCAAAGCACCACGTATTAATGAATTTCAAGCTGCTTGCCTCTGTCTGTCAGTCAAGTCAAATATATTAGATTACCGCCTGTGGGTGATGAAGTCGATATCCCCTCAACATCAATGGTGCACTTTTCCGGCGGACCGCTGCAAACTTTTGTGTGTTTGGCCGCCTGTGTGCACAATGCGCAGAGCAGGGATGGAGCCTTGCTAGCCTCTTACGTCAACTCATCTATCCAGCATTTAACCATTTTTACTCTGCCAATATTTCTCCTCATGCAAATATAAATTAATAAAATATTTATTGGATACGATTGAATAGGCATCTTGTCCAGAGAGGGCTCTCTGCTTTATGGGAGAGGTTCGCCGCTATAAGTGGTGTAGAAGATGGATGGACGGATGGATGGACAACGAAAGAGCTGGAATTTTCACCTGGAATTCCGAAAGCATCTTCATAAGCTAATACAGTTCTTATGAGATAGTCATCATTAAGCCGAAATCCACACCCCAGCTCATAAAAATATATAGAAGGAACACAAAAGCAAATATCCCTGATCAATGTGCTCTTGCGCTCTGAAAATAAATAGCAATAATGCAGCAATTACCTGCAGCTGAGACACGCATCTCTGAATTCCCTGCGATGAAGTATTCAGTGCAGGATTCATGCTTAGGGGGGGTCAGTGGTAAACGTGTAGTGCAGCTTTGATGAAGGAGTACCTCTCTCTAGTCTGCGCGTTACTCCGAGGAAGGAGGGATGACGGAGACAAGCAGGAACGCCGTCAAGATAAGGGGCAGCTGTCCTGACAGCCCTGTGTTCGGGTTAAACATGACGGCACACACAATGGAGACGGGGAACTGGGCCCCCGCTTTCCCCCATCCCCCGCCTGCGTTTCGGCCCTCACCGGGGCTCGCAGTGGATCTCCCAGAATGCCCAGTGGGCATGGTGCTGCTGGCGTGTTGCCTGGCTGTATCTTCAGATAGCTTAAAGCATTTTTAAAATGTATTTTTCACGAGGCGAAAAATCAATAGAGTTGGGAGGCCAGAGAGCGCGAGCCGACGAAGCCTTTGCTGGCGGCGAGGCTCTGTGAAGCGGGCGGCAGGCAGGCGCGTCCGGGGTGCGGGGAAGTCTGCAGATGCGCACCTCTCCCTTTCAGCGACGGGGGAGATGTCTCCGAGGCGATGAGTTCGGGCTGAGGTGAGCTCTGCCTGCCGACACCTTCCGATAGCTAAAAAAGTACTATCCCTGCGTACTGCCCCATCTGACATCTAATCTCCTGGCTACGTGCTGAATGCACCACAGGAGAATACGGCCGGCGTAAATATGGCTGAAAGAGTGGAGCTTTTAATTATATATGTTCTCGAGATGGAGCTAAAGTTATAGAGCTGAGGTCCGGTAATTGGGTGCATTCTGGGAAACTAAAAAACATAAAAGGAAAAATGCAATCCTGGGCCTGACCCAATGGCTTTACATGTTTGTGTGATATTGCGCTGACCTCACGCAGCGGGGGGTCAGGGTATGGAATTGCGGCGCGAACCGGCAGGCCATGCCCGGCATTCTGCTCCAAGATGCGGCAAATTCGCTTCTCTTCCGAGTGCATGGGTGGAAGGGAGGGCCATGTTTTTGGGGCTGCTTTTGCCCTCTTCAGGGGACTTGGGTGGGGGGGGCAGAGGGGCATCGAAGGAGAAGTTATAGAGCTTAGTTGCTGAGCTGGAGTGGCAGGTATGGGTCAGGGGGGCCAGGCGGGAAGGTCCACGTTCGGTGTTTCTCTAACACGCTCAGAGTACCCAGCATGCATTGCTGTGGACTCAGCGGGAGCCTGCCTGACTGAGCTGTCTGGGGACTAAGCGACTTGCCAAGCACAGTCGGAAAGGAACATCTGCGTGACAGGTCTGAGTCAGGCTTCCACAAAACCCTGAAGGTAGCTCAGTATGGAAACTGCCATGAGAGAAGTCTGTGTAATCTATGTAATAGGTATTGATCAAACACACTCTTATAGGGCTCTTTGTGTGTTTAATTCTGTTAACAATAGGAGGTCCACGCCATCTGTCTCCAGTAATTGTGCATAATTTGCGAGTTTACATTTCATTGCTGATGGAGACTTCTAGAAAGACGGGCATGTTAAGGACTCACACATGGAAAATGAACAGAACTGTGCTCTGTTGCCTTACGGTTACGTGTGCCTCTGTGAGGGATGGCGGGACCCTGGGGCTGGGGTGGGGAGCAGGGGGACAGGGGTCAAAGGTCAATCATATGGCAGCAATGAAAGAAATGACCTACTCCGTGTTTTCGCCGTTGCGTTTCAGAGAGCGGCACTCCCACACTTTAACCTAAAGTACAAGCATACGCTGCGGGGGAGAAAGAGACCCCCCCACAAAGACACAGTCGGCGTGTGGTGAAGGCTCACATCCCACCCAGCTTCCCCTGTATCTGCTGCTGCTCCTGTTCCAAGCCGCAAGCCGTCGATTTGCATCCCGTCCCATCGCCGCCCAACTTCGGTGGGCCTCCCCTTTTCCCGACATAATTGCCATAAAAGTCATTTAGGCAAAATTATTCAGCACGCCGGCTCCAGAACTGCCCGGTTCCCCGCGGGGCGAGAACCTTATGGGTCAGACATACTTATAAAGCCATGTTCATTTCATGGGAATAACAATTCCCTCGGCGTTGAAGCATGTGATCGGTGTCAACCATGTGTACATCAGTCCATTAATCTGCCCCCACAGCATATGTCCTCCAAATGGATTAGTCACAAAAACCAGCCAATCACTATTTTTAGGCACGCTCCTGTGCGCGCCTCTAAACGCGAGGAAAAGTAAATATGTTTTATCTTATTTGTCAAGTTTTCTGTTGCAGGTTTACATCGACAGTTTAATTGAAGTTTTTCCTAATGCTGTCAAGGGTCATTTCATCACAGTGCCAGAAACCCACTTGGAAAATGCATTTTTTACTCCGAAAGCCAGATCAAAGGGTAGGTTCTGAGATCAAAGGCCAGTATCGCGCGGCTCTGGCCGCTGTGGTGTTGTTTACATGAATGCTAAAGGCACTTATATCAAATAATTTCAACTTTAAAATGTATGTCTTGTATTGGGGTATTTTGATGTCACTTCTGAAGTACTTCAGTGCATCAGGGAATAATTTTGATATGACCGAAAAATACCAAGTTTGGCAAGTCAAAGCAGAAACACATGCACTATTATTTAACAAAGTATCGGACTTCTGGAAAGTGCCATCACAGCCCTATTGCGGTCGTCCAGAGATGCCCTTGCCTTGGAGCTGTCGTAAAAACTCGTCTGCAGCCTGTCTGTCTCTGTCTGTTCTTCTCTGTCACCATCTCTGTGTCTCTCTCTGTTTGTCTTTCTGCATTTCTGTCTGTTTCTCTCTCTTTTTCTCTGTCTCTGTCCCTCTCTGCCTGTCTCTGTTTCAGTCTCTGTCTTTGTGTCTTTCTCTCTCTCTACCTGTCTGTCTGCTGCATTTCCACCCCACGTGTGATGGCTCCTGTGTCTGTCTGTAATCTACATGTGAAAGGGGATTCAGCAGGACGAGCCCTCGGCTTCCTCACCCACACGCTGTGGAATCTCCATGTTGCTCCCACCCGGCCGTTAAGCGATTTTGAGATAGTGAGGTTTTTTCTTTGTTTTTGTTAAATCAGCGGTGTCTCTCATCGCCAGGGTAACCCCCACCTTGTCTTCCAGAGAGAAAGCCAGTGGCCTGCACATTTGACTGGGGAGTGTGTGTGTGTGTGTGTGTGTCTGTGTGTCAGTGTACCCCATCAGCCTATGAACTTTGACACCGAGGCATTTGTGGAGATAAGTGTGGAGGGGGACTGTTCACTTCTTCAACAGTTAGTGGCAGTCCGAGCTGTCTGTCTGTCTGAGCTGTCTGTCTGTCTGAGCTGTCTGTCTGTCCGAGCTGTCTGTCTGTCCGAGCTGTCTGTCTGTCTGAGCTGTCTGTCTGTCTGGCCGTTGAGACTCGAGGGCCTGTGGGTTCAGGTCTCTGTGGCCGCCACTTGCCCTCCCCCCCTGCTCCCCCCCTAAGAGATTACAGTGGGGGAGCATGTAGCAGCCTGGGACTGGCTGGGAATCGCTTCATCTCCTAAATCACAGGCGTTCCCAAAAGGTCCTTTTTTCAAAGAAGCTCCCTCAATTTCGATTGGGCGTCCTGAAGACCCCTTGAGGTAAATTTGATACACATTTGTGGCTGTGCTGCGTTGCTACACCATGACCAACACGGTGCACCTTTTGTATGACCAGAGTTTGCTGCAGTAATTGTTTCCAACATACGGTTCTCAACCAAAGCCTGAAAGGAAGGGCTTGTGACATAAAGCTTTTTATAGTACAGGATACTGCATTTTTGGACTCACTTGGAAAATGATCAGCGTCTGCTTTTATAGCCCTTATTTCCTGTGATGTATGAGGTTTAAACGCAGTGATATGCTTTTTAAATCCATTGATACACACTTATTTTGCTAGCTTATTTCAGTCCATAGTCATACACTTAGGTCATAGATTTATTTTATAAATGCACATTACAGGCTTATTTTACGCTATAACTACTGTAAATTATCGGTGCTATCCTTCAAGTGGACAGAGACATGATGGGGTGCTAAAACGTGCACCGTTGGTAAAGGTTAGCACACCTAGCCGGTAGCACGCGGAGCCGCGCTCTGACAGTGCCATTGTTGGGCTAATACCACGAGGCAGCTCCCTGCTCCGAGGGCCGCCTCCGCGTGATGGCCAGTTTGCTTGCGCCGTGCTCAATAGCAGAAACATTTGAAGTGTAAACTAACGCATATCTGGCTACTCTCAGTTGTCATGCCGGAGTTCTGTGGTTCCGTGAGACGGCCGATTTGGTTTGACGCCGCGGAGCCCCAAGCAAACGGAATAAACCCAAGGCTGTTAAGGGAACCGGAAAGGTGGCACGACGCATCGGGTAACTTCCATGCGCTGGCCTCCGCCCTGCGGTGGCGCCGTGTGCCGGATTACCACAAAGCTGTGACCCCGATAGGAGCCGGCTGGCTGCTGTGTGCCTGCGAGCGTTTTAGCGGGATGCCTAACAGGCGGGCAGTCCCTGGCCCAGTTCTCCCCAGCCCGGTTCTCCCCGGCTTGGTTCTCCCTGGCCCAGTTCTCCCCGTCTTGGTTCTCCCTGGCCCTTTTCTGCCCAACCCGGTTCTCCCCGGCCCGGTTCTCCCTGGCCCAGTTCTCCCCGACCCGGTTCTCCCTGGCCCTTTTCTCCTCGACCCGGTTCTCCCCGGGCCGGTTCTCCCTGGCCCGGATCTTCCTAGCCCGGTTTTTAAGCTGCTGACTTGGCAGCCCTCAGAGATGCATGTGCTGCTGTCTGTGAGCTGGACTGACGGGCTGCACATTGACAGACAGCCTTACCGATTCCATTCTTAATTCATAAGTGGGGGAGAAACGACCTACCGGAAAAAGAAATCCCTAAAATAAATAGTAGAAACACAGAATACAACATTAATCCTTAAAAATCTACTTGAAACAAATTGCACAAATATTAATTTTTATTCCAAAAGGTGACACGTGTATTTTAGTGTATTAGCTACCATAATCTCTAAATCCTTTTAAAATGATTCATTTTAATAATAATTTACTTGTCGACTACATGTGATAGATTATATTTTTTAAACCAAATACTGGTTTGATTTTATTAAAAAAAAATAATAATAATTCAAGTAAACCTTTCCATATGTTTTCTCAGACTATACAGCACACACATGTAGATACAGTATATACTGAATTCTGAACAAAAATCTGCTATCCCAGTACGGATGGATTTAGGTAAATGTCCTTCAGTCCTCCAGAAAATAATTACATCCTGGGGAGGGACATGGCAGTGCTCTCTTCCTTTAGGTGCCCTGATGGCTGTCACACCATAACTACTTTCGGGGGCATTAAAGAGTCCTTTTGGTCTCACACTCGTGAGCGTCGTCTTGAAATATTAAGCATTCTTACACATCTGTTTTTTTGCATTAAAGCATGTTTTGTGTAGTGCTTAGGAATATTAAAGCATAATTTATATTTCAAGAGTTGGACTCCTTGACATCCTGGCACCTCTGTTTTGAATTTCAGCATGTGGTTTGACACGTTTATATTAATAATATTGTGATCTCTGAAGGCTTTGGCCCCAGGCTACTTGAACAAGACTACTAAAGAAAAGGATTTCAAAAAGAATTCTAGAGCAGTCTTGGGATTCGTCAAACAAGTCCCGGTACTTTCTCCCGATGAAAATCCATTACACACAAACATGTCAAAGCCGGGGGATGGTTATCATTGACTGTGTTTTTTGGTGCGTCTGATGTTTCTTTATAGTGTTCCCCGTTATTTGCCGCACGACGTCGGGAAGCCGGTACCGGTTGTGACACTCCGAACTTGAAGCACCGCAGCCGGTGCCACTTAGCGCAACGAAGGTGAGTCCGACACTTTTTGCTCTCTCTCTCTATCCGAGGCTGTGCACACCGGCTCCGTTACAGTGCGGAGGGGTATTTCGGAGGTCACTGCAGGTTTCCGCCCATTTCGATCTGCAGCCTGGAGACATCTGAGGTCTGGTCCACTCCGCATAATGACCTTCCGCCAGGGATCTTTAGGGCAAAGATCATCGTCATCGTATGAAATTAGAAATAAAAATAAATTGTGTAATGAAAATGATTTGGAGCTGTGACTTCAGATCTGAGGATCACAAAAAGGAAAAAATAACAACGATTAGTTTGGGGGGGAGACTGATATCCAACACACGATACTGGAGCACACTTCTACAGCAAGATGCAATGGTCAGTAGAAGTTAAAGTGGCTTTTATTCATTGATTTAAATTCTATTAAGTCATTTATAGTCATACTACACCATGCAGAATGTTAGATGTCAGACTATTGACAAATAGGCAGCACACAGCAGTGTGTGTGAGTGCATGTGTGTGTGTCTTCCTTCAGTTTCAAAGTAAACCGTAAAACGAAAACCAAAAAATCTGATGATCACACTTCTGCTAATAATTGAAAAAGTATCACTTTTAACCAATGTGCAAAGAAAGTGCTTGTCAACTGATACCTTTCTGGGGTGTGAGACATGCACAGGAAACCTTATTTTTTTATTACTCTGAAATTCAGGCAGTACATTTTATTTTCTTCATTCTTCAGTGAGCACTGACCTTCACTTCTCTTAGATTTAATGGTCATTCAGATACGTTCAGTAAGAATCATCTTTCTGTGAGTTTATTGTGGAGTTACGCATGTGCGTTTATGTATAACAAACTCAATAGTGCCTTTTCCTACACCTCCTTGGAAGGTTGTCTCTTTCTTCCCACAGAGCCTCATCTTGTGTCTTTATTTTTCCAAAGCCGTTAGAGGTTTTATAAAGCTATTTGCCAGATTCTATGCCCTGATTCCAAATCCTCCTCAGCCGATCCTGCTGGTTCTCCAGCAATAGACACGCTCATCGTCTTGCGATAATTCCAGGTTCTGGATTCTTCTGTAGTGTGGATGATCTGGCTGTACATTTCTTTTTAAGAATACCCTGACATTTTCCCCTTTACAGCTTGAGAGATACATCAAAAAGTAGAATTATTGGTACCACTTTACAATACGGCTCCCTTTTGCCAAGTACATTATTATTGCCTATCGATGATTTATGAAGTGTTGCAACCTAATTACTAACCAGATTATAAGTCATTCATAAACCCTTTATAAGGGTAGTCTTATTGTAAAGTGGTACCAAATTAACAATGATAAGCATAATAATAATAATAATAATAATAGTAATAGTCATATACATATTATTATTTACAGTAATAAAAAAAAACATGTAAGAAGACCCATCACATGTAACAATTTGCATAACAGATGTAATGGATCTAAAGAGTTTTTGCTGTCTATTTTACAGTATTTATCTTACAATAAATTATTATAAATTGCCACAATTAAATATTTCCACAGTTTAAACTTCCAGTTTTAGGCAGCGTCAGACTGCATATCAGCCCATTACGGCTGCATATTCTATATTTAAATAAAATATATTGATTTGATTGAATTTCCAGTATCTCCCAGTAAAAATCATCGGAGTATAGATAATTCTCTTATCCACATCAATGATGACCCTCTGCTGGGCCTGTGCTCCTGCTGGCCCTTGGTGGGTCCTGCCAGAATCAATTATCCACTTTTGTCAAACGGCCTCTCCTGTTTCCCGCCAGGCCCACGGATGACAGTGGATCGCGGAAGAACCTCAGTCTGTCCATAATTGTTCCCCCAGTTCCACGCTGGAGTCGCACAGACGTGGTACCTGGAGGAGGTGCCCCCCCTCCACCCCTGCCAGCTGCTTGAGACCGCGGTTGCAGTGGAGGAGCATCCCAATTAGCGGAACGTGCCCCATTCACCAGTGCACAGTTGCGTGCCTCTTCACTGGCCGCCAGTATCTCAGTCGCGGGGCAGACCCACGGCTCCGCTGCGCCCTGGGCCGGCCTGGACACCTTTACCATCGGCTTGCGTAAAAATGGACGGTCAGAGACCATCCAGCGTCTATAAGATACAGAAAAGTCACAGAAATGACTCCCGTGAGCTTCCCGTTTTGTGGACTTAATCACACACACATAAGCAGATTAAAGCATTAATGCAACAAATTATCCTGTTCAAATTCTAAGAGTAAAAAGTCTAAATTTCCATAAGTAACTAAAGGGTAAGTGTAAATGTTTTTGTTTTAAGTGCCTCTTTAAGTGCTTTACGCAAACTGACATTAAGCTGCGATCTCTGCCCAGGTGTCCCAATCCCAGACCAGCCAGTATGTCATCTGACGGTCATTGGGTGTATTTCAGATACTTCATGCTGTTTTCTGACTAGCGTGGTTCAACCATAAATGTCCAATAAACTATGACTGGTTCCTGTTCATTGCTGGCTAAATAGTTTTTGGTGCTTTTTTATCGTCTGCACCGGGCCCTTTAACAGACGGTACACTTCCTGATCATTTCTTTGCTTGCTGGCTCTCTGCTGTTTTCTCTCTTTGGCCCAGCCTGAGGGGGCTTTTTGAAAGTCTCGTTCATCTGTGTTTTAACACTCTCTCCCATGGCCTCCCCCTAGCCCCGGTTCCCAAGGAAAAACATGTCACCGTGACCTCTGAACTGCGCCGGGCCACACTCTCCTCTACGGCAGGAAGCGACGCACATGCCAGAACGATTAACTCGCCAGCGGCGTGATCAATGTGACGGGAAGAGGAGGGAAGGCAGAGTCGCCGGGGTTAGGGAGGAGAAACAAGGCGTAAGAACAAGGAGAAAAAACAAGCATTTTGTGGCATCACTGCACTGCTCTTTGGTGGCAAAATCCTCATGGAATTCACTGGAATGTCGTCTAAAATCTAAAACCGTGCCACACAGCGAAGGCTCAGCCTGTCTGCTACTCCTTCCCAGGTATAATAGCTCAACAGCTTGTCCGTCGATCCCTGTCAAGCCTCATTATGAGTTCACCGTGGCGTCGATGGCCAATCCGCCTACTTGCATGTGGTGCCTGAAATCCCCGTGGAGGCAAAATTAGTCGGCGGGTGTTTTTATACTTGGGAAAAAAAATAAGTCCAGAACTCCAAGGTTATTTCCCCCGAGGGGACTCTGTACGAAGGATGTTGAGCTGAAGCTGAAATATATACGGTGACAGGGGCTACCACCTGGCGAGCACATGCAGCGCGTTCTTGAAGATGAGCTTTAATACCCCCGCATTTTTTTTAAACTAAAAATGTAAACATTTGCTACATGTGTTCAGGCTGGAGATCCATTGCCTGTAAAAGGGGAATTTACTGCAGCGACTTTGTGTCTGGTGATAAGGGTCGTCGTAAAGACCTGAAGCTAGAGCCAGCCTTATCCGTGGCACATTCATATGATGTCATTGTTTCTTGAGTGATGTGCGATGCTGCACATCACTTCATTATAATGAAGGTGAAACAAAATTAGAGGAGAAACTGTAAAATGAATGATGTCAGATGATATTTGTAACTAGGCTGAATTCCTCTGGTCAAGGGCTAAAGCGATGGCGGTCAGGCACTGTCACTGTGAGGCCCCGGCCAGCTTGTCCGAACTCCCTCATCTTTTTACGTTGTGATGCTGGACATGCCCAAGGTCTTGGGGGGGGGGGAGTCTCTCTCTACCCCCACCAGCCCCAACAAGCAGCATGAGCATGTGTGTAAGCCCCCCCCGCGCATCCCCCCCCAGAGCAGCGGCACCTCCTTGAGCCGCGGCCGTGCCAATTAGTGCCAATCAGGAGCGTGCCCGTGATGTGCCTGTCGGGTGGAGCCTGTGGAAGGGCCCGGTCCCACATCTGGCCATTGCTGCCGCAGCTGTCACGGTGCCGCCCACTAGCAAGCGTTCCTGGCCGGGCCCGGTGCGGCGCAGTGGCTCCCGCTCATGGTTAATTCATGGGGCTCCACGCTGGCCCGTTAGCGCCCCTGCACTTCTGCCCACATCTGATGGTTGGCTGCAGCCCCGAGTTTAAGGCTCCAGATCTTTGCAGAAATGACGCCTGATCGGGTCACTAAATAATGCATTACTGGGGTTTTTGTTATGTAAAAAAGGGCAGGTTTTAGTTGCGGAGTTGGGGCACTAATACCACCTGACAGCCTCCCCCCTAGAATCCCCACAGTGTCGCCGTGACAACCGTGTAGCGCCCGTGATTGACAAGGACAAAAAGGAGAGTAATCTCATTTATGTTTTTGAATTGTCAACCATGGCAATGGGATTTGAAAATGAAAGGCAAACCTATGACTTTGAATGCAAGAGGTAAGGACTTTAACATGGCAACAGTGATTAAAAAACCAGGGGATGTCGCTGGCGGAGGGCGTCATGGTAGGGGATGCGCTCAATCAAACATTTAATTATTTACAATATGAAACAGTTGCTTTCAAGGCTCCTGAAAGTGTTTGAGGGGCAGCCTGTTAGCAGTTACTAAGCTACTTCCCATCAACTCTCACAAGTCAAGATGTATTAATAAGCTGCAGGGGGGTGGGGGGGGCTGCTTTTGTTCAAATGACACGTTACTGGAAGTGGGTGATTTTAAAAGGGGTGATTGAAAGCCTGAGCCCTGGAAGATGCTGACGCTGGAATTAAAGTTACCGCTCGTGTAATTAACCCGGACATCGTCAGCCCGGCTCGGGGCACTGCTGCTCCAAATCCCTCGCTCGGTGGGACGGGTAGCCGGTGACATTGCCCAGATGCAGCCGTACAGAGCCGGTCCACCAGAATGCCAGCAGAGGCCGAAGGAGATCATTCTGAACTCAATGTCGGAGTGCGGCTGTCGCTTACGAGTGCGTAAATACTAATGAGTGCATAAACACTAATGAGTGTGTAAGCACACAGAGGGATTGAGAAGGCTTGCTGTGGGTATCACAAGTTGGGAGCTTTGATGAGGAGACCCATGTTCCCAGAGCTGATCCAGACTCAACCTCAAAGCTGACTTCATCTGTTCATTCCCGACAAGGTAGCGAACATTCCAGAGAGACAGTAAATATACATATAATCACGAGGGGCGTTTCCTGTGTCTTCATGGTAAATCGAAATAAAATCACACAGAAATTAGTCTTTAAACACTCCTCCCCTCCGTATGAATGCAGGATCTTTTTTGTCCGTTCCTTAATTCTGCCGTGTCGTGGGTTTGGCATGGCCTGGACAGCTGGGTCTGGGCTCCCTGCTCTGTAAGTCTACTGGAGGGTCTTCACTTGCCGTCTGGGGAATGTTATAAGCCCCCACCTGGACGGAAAAACAGGCAAAGGTGGAGGAGCGGCAGTGCGCGACAGTGAAGGTACATGGGTCTTTTGATATTTGTTTGAGAATCAGTTCCACGACCTCCTTCTATAGGGACATCCTGAAAATTCTCTCACAAGTTTCTTTCATTAAACAAACACACTAAATACCTAACCTAACACCAGCTTGCCTTAAAAAAAATAGAAGCTTCTAAAGGTCTGCACAAAGTAATCATCAAACCGATTAAATAAAAACCTTTTGGATGGTTAGCATCTCAATGAGGGCGGCTGAAATCCCAGCAGTTATGTTTCCGCGTACGAACAGGGCCGATAATTTAAACGTACGTTGCGCACGAAAATGAGATCAGAGATGCTGCTTTGGCCCCAGATGCAAAAAAAAAGGCATTCAGTCAAATTCAACGAAGACACATTCCAGCAGAATTTGCGGAATTAGGGGAGGGGGCGGGGGGTCTGGTGTGGGAATTACGTCTTTGTCCACCAGCATCTGTTCCCAACAGTTTAAAATGCTCACCTACAGTTTCACTTTCTCTCTTTTTTTTTTTTCCTTTGACACAGCCACCCCAACAGAAATAGCCCCTGCTTCTCTGCCGTGAGTACGCTTTCATAGGTGTAATATAGCGGGGATTGAAGAACCTGACACGAGGACCCCTGCAGGAGCTTGATGGCGCCGCGAGTCGGCGAGCAGGTCAGCTGTGCCACAGTTCACTGGGGCTTCATTTCAGGTCCACAGCGGCTGGAGCTCGTGCTGTCTTCTCCATCGCCATCCCGGCAGGATCGGCCTGCGTAAAACGGTTTGCCGTGCAGGACCCATGCCCGCAGCTGCGGGAATAAAAATTCTAACTGGACTCCAACTAAGAGGAGTAACTCATGAGGAGTAAGTAAGGAGTGATCCGTGTGCCAAAAGTCCACCCAGAGAAACCGGCAATCACTTCACTTCGGCCCGACCTTGAGGTCTCGACCGGTGCACAAAGGCTCTGGAAGGTTCCCCTGGAGCTCTTAGTGCGGAAAACAAGAAGGGATACCTGGGAATTGAGCTGGGGGAAAAAAACAATCTGTGCTTATTAGCATGCAGCTTTTCTGACACCGTTTCCAACATGAGAAGAAGAACGGTCATTAAAACAGAAAAAAATGCATGATGTGGGGATATATAAATATCACGTATCCAAACTCACGAACCGGGGACAAGCCAGCGTGCACACTTTAAAAAGGCACTTAAATTACTTACGCTGCTCGCTACTGGGCAAAAATCAGGAGTGTTTTTCAGAGTGCGTGAATCGTGTCACCCCCCACCCCCCACCGCCACTCACTGCTTTTTAAAAAATGCAAAGGTTCAATATGGGCACTCAGCTACTCAATTACTCCCTGCACATTATTGTGGAAGACGATTTCAGAGATGGGGGGGGGGGAGCGGAGAGAGGAAGTGATGATACGTAACCACCACGGGTGGGTGACACCCGCGCACTGGCGTCCAAAGGCAACATGGGGGGGTCAGCAATCCAGAAGATCAAACACCTCACTGTGGAAGTTTTATTTTTGCCACTGTTCGGAAAAGTATTAATGCCATAATTAAGCTGGGGCTGGTGGGCGGGGGGGGGGGCGGGGGGATGTGCCCATTATGACGTGTACACAGAAGCAGATGTTGCATGTTTTATTATATTATTATATTTTAAAAAAAAAGAAGGGTCCACCAGTATGGGTCCACCAGTATGGGTTCACCAGTATGGGTCCACCAGTATGGGTCCACCAGTATGGGTCCACCAGTATGGGCAAATAAGCACCTGTCATGAGCCAAGTGGAGTGTTAAGTGTACAAATTGTGGAGGCAGAGGTAATGTTTCCACAGGGGTGACAGCTTTTGGTCTGGGATACGGTGTGGTCATGCCGCCATGGCCGGGGGGGCGGGAGCTACGGCAACGATTATTTACTGCCTGTCTGCCTCATTTCCCCAAATCCGTCCTGGCATTATGGGTCGATTTCCCCTCGTGCCGCCGCTGAGGGGGGCCGGCGTGGTGAAACAATGTGGGCCGCGGCCTTTTAGATCATCCCTCTGCTGCGCCAGCCTCCCGCCGCCCGCGGTCCGCCACGTCACGCTGCCTCGCCGCTGCCGTACATTAATATCGCAGGAAGAGCCGGGTCCCTGCGACACTATGATGAAAAATGCATCGCAAACTGGCTGCCCCAAGCTACTATGGCCGGGAACGATTTCCCGCTAATCTCAAACTCCGCTGAAGGAATGCTGATTCCGGAATATTAAGTTAACAGCTGAACAGAAATTGAACATTGTGACCTCGAGACTGTAGAGTGAGACTGATACAGACTATGTTCGTTCTCCATGTCCTCTCCTTGCCCAGCTAATGCAGTGATTGTGCATATCTGGCCTACAAGATTAATTATTTACTGAAATCACCTCTACAGGCCACACATAACATCGGTACAGACCTACGGCTGCCCTAATGGAACGCATTTTACTCCACGAGTCGGGACAGATGGTTAATATGCATCTCTGCTGATGGCTCGCATGTCCATGACAGCACTGTGTTCCAAAATACTGCAAAAATGTATTTTTTAGTTGAAGACATTTGCACAGCATGCTGTGTCAAATGAGAATGATCAGTGTTGCCTTTCTCTATCTCATGCTGGCCCGCTTGTGCATTTTTCATTTATTTTGACAAGTGGGTTTGTATGATTTAGCATATTTAGTGTGATTTGTGATTAACCTGAGGAGGACGATTAAGGTAGAACACTCAGGTAAGTGTACACAGATTTTTTTGTTTCATGTGACGTACATAAGGTGCTAATTAGTCAATTTTGATTACAAAATTTTAGTTTCACATTGTAAAAACTGTTGAACATGTTTAATAGGTATGATTGAATTTTACGAATGAAGAGGATATCATACTATTTTTTTCATTATGACCAATGTTGGCGTACCTATCTAAATGGGGACTTTCAATTCATTTCTATGGAAAAAAACGTAATCCCAGTCACGACACCCTTAACCCCTACCCAGTTCTAACCTTAACCAGAAGTAACGAAACATTTGGCATCTGGCATTTTAACTTTTTTGATTGCATTCACAAATATTTTATAAAATTTGTTATAAAAATGGCCACCTGAAAAATGTCCCCAACAGTAAGAAAGTTTCAGCTTTCACCACATTTTGGGGACATTTTGGTCACCAGACGTGATCTACAGTATGCAAACCCACACACACACACACACACACACACAAACCAGTCAGAAAGCTTTCCTTTAAACAAATAAATTTGAGCATAAATACAATTTTTGTGTAGAAGTATATTAATACTATTAGCAATTCAAGTGCCTAACTCAGTAAATGAACAAACGAATTTCATTTCGTTGCGGTACAGACGACAATAAATTGCTTGAATCTTGAATGCACGGTCAAAACGGCCCGAAAAATGCCGAGTTTAGCTGAATACGCTTTATGACATTTAAGAGGGTGTATCGCCATCTGCTGGTTACATGAGGTTAAATGATGTTTTAAATGGTCGGGATCTTTTGATAAATTTTTGTAAATTTTATGTACAAAAATTACCTCTGTTTGTCAATAAAAAGCAAGGACGTATGGACTGGGGGAAGGGGGGGGGGGGGGTGTCAACCATAATGTTTAAGTTAACTTCACCCCCCACCCCCAATAAAAAACTGTTACTTTGAAATTATTTTCTTTAGCGGAATAAATAATGTGTTTACTACTCTTCTGTAGCAAATACACGTAACATTCAACAATTTTGAAGTCCTCACATGACAAGGGACCTAGTCTATCGAGATGGATAGCTCATAATTTCTAAATAAATTTAAGTCTTAAGTGTATTTTCAGAACATAAATGCAGTAATTCATGAATCACACATCAATCAATTTTTCAGTTATCTAGATAATTTATTATCTGGCTACCTACATAACACCAGCCACGAAATCTTTCCAAAAATCACTCATGTATTATGGTGGTCAACTTTTAAAAATGCCATTAAATGTAAGGCTATTTAACTCACAATGAGAGAGAGAGTATGAATTACCCTAGATTACAGATTGTTATAGTTATGATGTGTACAAGTATCTTGATTCATTATATTAAACATATTAAATATGTGTGTATGTGTGTGTTTTTTTGTTCTAATTGATTTCAAACGTAATGTCAAGCTATTTCTTGTATAAAATTTGACCTAGTAATACCGTCAACACTTATTCATACATACAGTTTTAAGGGCTGGAATATTTTGTCAGCTAGTACCCTACCAAGTTGTGTCCTCCTGTATCAAACTCTCTCCTACACCCTTGAATAAGAGTACAGAGTCCCTTGGGAATAATTTTAACACTGCATGAACTGTTGAAACAATTTCCTCAAAAGTTTTCTTAGAACACAAACAGGATTTTAAAAAGATTTTTTTCTTTTAACCCTATGGAATGAACCAGGAAACACACAACCAAAAAGCAGGCCTGCCGCGGGGCAGCAGATTGCTGTGCCCATGCAGTCTCCACAGCAGCATGATGAAAAGGAACAAAAGTGAAGCTGACATGATTCTCATCAGCTGAGGTGCGGCTTTCCAGAGAGCAGATTTGAACACAGACAGCATCACAAGACGCCAAACTTGCTCTCGTTTCAGAGGCGCCCAAAAGAAACTCGCCTGAGCTCTGTGGGGGGGCGGCTGTAGATAAAATCATCCATACCCAAGTGATAATGACATATAGATTGTCTCCGCACAGCGTGTCGACAGGCCTGCTGCATGGCTCCAGTGTGAACCGGCTTCTCGCTCGGCAATCAATCTTTTATGGATGTAAATACTGCAAATTTCATTGGTCGGTACTGGATTTTATTGTCCATGGACTAATTATCTGTCTGACCTTGCCAGTGTACCATTTATTGAAATAAAGCACAGGCGTGGTATAGCTGATTATGAGCTGAGTACTAAAGAATTGCTTGAATGATTCAGTACACGATGTGTGCTTCATTTGACTACCTGCGATGAATAGTGTGTATCGGTTGTTTTTTAATACCCATGTGATGTTTCCTCAAGCAAATGAAGCCTTAAACATATGTCTCATGAAAACTAGGCCATAAAAAGGTGTTTGAGATCTTAGACTTTCTATTAATCAATATTTAGTGTCTTAAAAATCACACATTTATGTCTATAATTCGGCCTAACACTGGATATGAATAAATGCATGCAAACATTATTTGTACAGTGTTTACTAAGTAGCACAGTTCTTACTGTTCATCATAAGATTTTTCAGAGTTGACACAAATATAAATGCTCATGTTGAAATCATGTTGTATATTTTATAGCACTATGCGGTGGAAATCACATGACATGTATGTCTACTCTAAATATATGTTACACTTCCTTTACTGAAGTCATTATTTAGAAAGTTAATCATCGCAGCAGCGTTTCATTTGTCCATGTTAATTCTCAGGCCCGACGTTATAACACACAAAATAATTGACATTTTATGGTTATGGGCATTATTTAGAACTAAGTCTGCGTTGCTGATCGCACTATAGTGTGCTTCCAAGTCTGTCTTAAAGTTTCAGCAATAAATTGGCCACATTCATAAATAGAAACAAATGTGAGAGTAATTCTCCTTCAATTACACACAAAATCTTGGCCTGAAGTAAGGATGCACCGATCAGTACTGAAATAGGCTGTCAATCTGAATGTTTAATTTTGAGAATCGAGTCTAGCAGGGAAATAGGCCAATCAGCTAATTCAAATGTTTAAATTATTATAGGGAGCAGGAGATGAACTCCTATCAGGCAGGGTCATCCATAAGGAGTAAGGAAGTCTTTCAGGGGCTACTAGTGAGTGAGGAAATTAAATGATCAATCCACCCCCCCCCAAACCCCCTTGCTTGGCAAATTTACCATCAGGGTTGGGTGAGCACCAAAAATAAGTATTGGGACCGATAATTGGATTGAATCGGCTTGAAAAGAAAGCCAGTGGTATCACTCGTCCTTAGTTTGAAAGGTCCATCACCATCACTCTTAATCACTGGTGGACTCAGGGGGGACAAAGGGGGTCAAAACATTGCAAAAGTGCCCTTTAGAGTGGAAAAAATGCGGCCCTTCTCATGACCTATGGTGATGATCTAAGGTGTCCCCTTCATGTGAGAAGAGGTGCCCAAAGACGCCAAAAAATGTGATGAAATGTCTTGATGCGTGCCCTTCTAGAGCAGAAACCGTGATGCGGTGCCCTATACCATGCCTTTACCATGGTCTAAAGGGCCCCTATGGATTCCCTTCCAATGGAAATTAAGTGCCCTCGATTCCACCCCAGCAAAGTGTCCCAAAAGGTACCCTTTCCAGAGGAGGAAAGGAGACGCAGTGCTGTAACGGGTATTCCTAAGCTGCGAGAAAACATGAAGAAGTGCCCAAATAGGTGCCCTTTCCAGTGGAGGAAAGGAGACGCAGTGCTGTAACGGGTATTCCTAAGCTGCGAGAAAACATGAAGAAGTGCCCAAATAGGTGCCCTTTCCAGTGGAGGAAAGGAGACGCAGTGCTGTAACGGGTATTCCTAAGCTGCGAGAAAACATGAAGAAGTGCCCAAATAGGTGCCCTTTCCAGTGGAGGAAACGTGATGCATTGCTGGGTGTCTGTCCGAGTGTGAAAATCTATAGAGTTGTCCTAATGAATGTCCCTCCAGTGGAGACAGCGTGATGTAGGGCTGTATAAGGTGCCTTTACAATTGGGTGAACTTCAGGTGAGCCTCTTCATTTTTCCTTAACTGTTGAAGCTTGCTCACCTCAATACACTTTTTTCAGTGCCAATGAATGCTGCTGAATTTGGCTAAAGCAAACATGAAATAATCTAACGACTAAATCAGATCACAATACTTAGTAATGTTGTTAGCCCTGCTTACGAATCACATTTTTTGTTTTCAAAACAAAACATACAATACATACAATTTGGGATTTTGTTAAGAGTTTTATCGGTTTGCATTTAATTAATTGTATGAAATTTTTTCGTGATTGTCCATCATCGCATCAAACTCCAAATCCAGGTATGAGCCAGGAAACACCAGTGAATGTCTTGATGCATAAATGAAAGCAGTAATACACACATTTTCATAAAGAAGCACACATTTGTACCTTTGAGGGTACAATTACTTGTCACATGGGCTGTACTCTCAAGGGTCTGCTAACTGTACCCTAGCTGTAGGTAACTGTACCTCTTAGTCTAATTCAAGGTATGGAAATTGACTCTCAGAAACATTTTTGTACCATTGGGGGGACATTAATGTTGTTTGTACCTTAGGCAAGGTAAGGCAAGATTATATACGTAGCACAATTCAGACGCAAGGTTATTCAAAGTGCTTCACAAAGGCAGAAGTATACAAGACTGTACCAGCATGTACCCTTTTTCTGACAGTATCTGAAGGTGTCTAACCTATTAAATTGACTTTTTGCAAAGAGTATTTGCACGAATACTAAATAGGAAGTCTGGGTTTCCCTGCTTAGACTGCTGCCCCCGCGACCCGACCCGGAAAAGTGGTAGGAGATGGATGGATGAATGGATTAAATACCTGCAACAATATTTTACTGAATGTGAAAGCAGGTATTAAGCATATCAAGACAGTAGTTACTGGTTTTCCGGATAACTTAAGGTTTTCCAAAGAAAATATAAGATTTTTTTCATCCTATTTATTAGATTAAGACACGATAAGTTGACTGCTTCGGTTGTCGAAACGTGGTTGTTAAAATTGTTCACTGTTCTGCACGACGCCGTTTTGACCTGTGATTGTTTACCCACGCGAATATTCGCTGTTCAACACGCGAATGTTTTAATGGCCACCAGGGGGAAGTAATCTTACCCTCCCAAATACGCATACAGGAATATGTTGTGAATGTTGCCTATGCTTAGTATAAACACCAAAATTAAATTTTACACAATCTTCAAATTCAAATATTACATTGATTTAAAATGACCAGGATCTCATTACACCTGGCATGATAGATTAAGGAATATAAATTTTAAGAACATCGTTTACCAAACATTCAGAAAGAGGTCATGTTTACTGTAAATAATTCAACACTGGGTTTATCATTTTCAGGGTGGGATATTTTTATAGAGTGCCTGATGTTCCCATTTGAAAATACAGCAGTACCAATAAAAACAAACACTGTAAGTTGTCTTCTGAGGTTATAAAGTCAAGGGTGTGTTCCACCAAAATGAAAACAACTGACATCTCATCTGTGAGCATGAAGTAGACAACAAACCAAACTTTGACTGCATCTGCAGTTTTCATGTTTGCCTCGAAGTTACTGTATATGATCAAATGCCCTGCAGTGGGTGGATGTTTGGTTCTCTTGCATTAATATGCAAACTGATAACAAGCCTTGAGCCTACAGTCAAGTCAAGTCAAGAGTCAAGCCAAGTAGGTTTATTGTCTTCTCAGCCATATACACAGGACACAGTGAAACGAAACATTGTTCCTCCAGGACGAACACAAAGAACAAAAACAGAAAAAAAACACAAGAGTACCCAAATGCAGGCAGGGCAAAGTGTTGGACGCAGCGAGGCGGTGGGGACTTAGCGCACCACCATCTAGCTAGAAACTTTATTTGATGAAACCATCTGACCCTCGGTGGATTAGTAATGTGAGGAATCCCTGGTCATAATATCTGTTTATAAGAAACATAAGATCTTGTTCATTGTGGACCAGTGAACAGGACAGGAAACAGCAGCATGTGATCTTATTAAACAGGGTTAGGATGCATGTCACCAGGGGGTGCTGCATGCTTCATGGCATTACTGCAAATTTTAGGGTGTTTTCCCCTTGTGATCAATTTGCTTTTCTTAATGTTTTTTATGTGGTTTGATTAAGTCCAACTATCCAGAACATTTGCAACTAACGTTTTTTTTCAGAAACACCTGATTAGAGAAAGTGGATAGATAGAATCGTTTTGCATTACACTGAAACATGCAAGCTTCTTGTGATGTACTGTAGTAATCACTGATGCATCAGCTGTAGTTGTTTGTTCTCAAACGCCTCTCACATGTAGTGGGGACAGGATTTGATTCCACACCCCCAGAGGCATGAGAAACTAGTGCGCAGCCATCATGCCACCCAGAATTTGTGATATTAATGTCAAACTCTGTAACATTGTAAAAAATCTACATAAATAAAAATTACATGACTGTCATCAAAACAAAAAAAATGATACAGAATGAAGAAAAATATTTTCCCAGGAAAGAATCTTGTGTCAAAATATTTTACATGCACTAGCATAATTTGTGCCTAGAGCCATCTGACTACAAGCCAGTAATTTGTCATCATCACGGTGGTATTTTCTTTGTGTGACTTGCGCCATGTTTACTGGTATGTCTCTAGCATTTCTGTGTGCATTCAGCATTAGAAAGCAAAACAGATGGTCATAGTAATGTCCAGGCCTGTGCAATATCTCTCCGCTGCTATTTTCAATTTGATTAGAAACATCTTGCGCATTGGGGACCATTGAACAGGATAGGAAGTGGGAGCATGTGATCTGAGTTTGAAAGAAGAATTTTGTCATCATAATGAAAAACAATACAATAATTATGCTCAGCAAAGCTATCCATGCATTTTCCAGTTTGCCTCTACGTACAGATAAGATGTCCAGATAGTGTCCACCTTGTAAGGTCCTCCGAACTCTCTGTAAACTGCGACATCTATAAATCCTGCATTTCAGCCATATTTTCAGCCATATTTGACCCCATCAGTATTGATGTCTGCTCCATCCCAGCCTTACTGCTCCACCCGCATGCATCAGTGTATAATAAGACATATTGCTTTACTTTCCCATCATGCATAGCGCTCTTCCACAACATAGCATTTAACACCACCACACCTCAGCTTTAATCTTCGTACTGATGGCCCCTCCCACTTCTATTCTGGCTGAATTACTTTTTCATTATGAATGTTTTCTCCCTAAATCTACTATGGGAATTCTGCTTTATTTAAATACATTCTGCATTTGATAGGATAATGCCTGAGGAAATAAATAAAATAAAAAGTAGCACGGTATTTCGTGAGAGCACTAAGCTGTCCTGACACTGGGAGATGGAAGTGCATAAGCTTATGGGGATGTCAGAAGTCAGAGCATAGCAGGAATGACCAGTTTTACTTTTTGGATTGGGTTTTGAATTAAGCAATTTCTGTTGATGGCACTATCCACACCACTACCACAGGGTTTGGACAAGCCAGTGATTTTGCAAGCTGTATAATAAAGTGAATTATTCTTTCAGGAATACATTTATAGTGATAACATTAGCCATCATTGTTGTATCTGCCAAACCTGATTAAATAATATTTTTCACATATAATCTGTATTTTTGGATGTACATGTTCTCATTGCGTTGGGTGGGTCCCTCCCACAATCCAAAAACATGTGGCTAGGTGACCTGACATCCCTAAATTGCCCATATCATGCGACTGTGTGCTGTGTGTTTGTTAGTGTTGTAGTCAAGACTGCCTAAACCGAGACCAAGACATTGCCGAGACCGGAGGGTATCAAGACCAAGACACTGCCGAGACTTGAGGGTACCAAGACCAAGACCAAGACCAAGTCCAAGACCAAGACCAAGACACACTAAGGCGAGACCAAGACCAAGACTGGTCGAGACCAAGACCAAGACCAAGACCGAAAACAGACTAGGGCTAGAATCGACATCACATTACCCAGATCAACTGTAGAGAAAAAAGGCATTGCTGTAAAGTGTCATTACTCGTTAAATCAAATTCATGTTATCTTTTCAATTATATTGTCCGTATGTCCATATGTCTCTCATTTAAAATCTCCCAGATTTGTCGTAGTTACGAGATCTGATGGAAAATAATATTCTCAGCAATCCTCTCCTATAACCATTTTATCAGACCTCGTCAAGGGAAAGAGATGGGATGTACCAGAAAGATGTTCATATTACGTCTCTTATACCAGGGACAGAGGCCTCGGGTAAGCTATGAATACAGCTATGTAATGATCCTTTGCTTTGAATTGAAGAGAATGAGCCTCCAGATTGACTTGCACCTCCAAGACCGTGCTTTCTAATCAATGTAAAATACCTAATTTATTTGAATTATAACTATGCTATAGACTTCGCGGACATTTTCTGACATTTTTTTGCCGATGTATGATACGATGTGTATGATGTTTGTGGACTGTGAAGCACTGGCAGTGTCCGTGGAGAAAATGTATAAAATGTAACGTTTTTGAAATGGATGCATCTGACTGGTTGCATTTGAATTGAGGCGCGTAATAAATAATGATACTGTTCTGTGAGGATGTGCAGTTTTCTCTTTTTTTCCCCATCCCATCGAGACCGCTATGTCCGAGACCAAGACAAGACCGAGACCAAATAGAGTCGAGACCAAGACAAGACCGAGACCACAAAAAATTGGTCTCGAGACCAAGACCGGTCTCGAGAACTACAACACTAGTGTTTGTACCCTAAGATGAACTGACTTTCCATTGTCAGGGATTCCCTGCATTTTGCCCCATCCTGGAGAGGAGACCCCAGACCCTCCTGTGACCTTATACTGAATAAGTGGTGGAAAGATGGATGTTCTTTCATTGCATATTAATCCATCGCACATTAAGCTCCTGTAGCTCAACAAGTAGAGCATTGTGCAAAGGTCATAGGTTCAAATCCCGAGAAGCACACATAAAAATTGTAACCCCTCCCTGTTGCTTTGGATACAAATATCAGATAAATGTATGGATAAAAGCCTCTACAATACACAGAAATGCTAATATAAAATCATATTTGTGAAACCTGCAACTGTGGAAAGCAGTGCTAATAACTCAGTAGCAAATGATAAAATACAAAAATAACTGTTACATAATCAGCAGCTTACAATTCATATTGACACCATATTCTGCCATGTGCAGGTGTGCTACACTGATGTTTTTATAGATCGTTTTTTATGTTATTTGTTTGGAAATATTTCCTTTGTTATGCACAATCTGGTGTTGTAAAGTATTTGAGAGAATTTAATAATTACAGTGGTACCTCAGAACTCGAACTTAATCCGTTCAGAACACTGGATCGAATCCTAAGAAGTTTGAGTTCTGATCGAATTTTCCCCATAAGAAATAATGGAATACCAATTAATTGATTCCCGGCCCCAAAAAATTACACCTAAATATGTTTTTTTTTTTTTTAGCATTTAAACACAAAATAAACAGGATAAAACAAGAGCATATACTGTACTAAACACATCTAAGAACATTTATCAAAACGGTAATTTGTAAAGTAAGAAAATAAATGTATCATGTATTGTATCATCAATGTGTAAAGTTAAAAAAAAAACAAAGTGTCCTGCCCCGATCGTCCGCTCCTTCCGTGTGCCACGCCCCCTCGTTAGGAATCCCCGTGTGATCACCTGTTTCTGGTTGTTGTCATTAGCCCTCTATTTCGTCCGCGTTTCAGTTTGTTTCCCCAGTCCAGTCATTGTATTGTCCGTCTGCGTTTTGCCTGCCTTACCTGTAATTAAATCCCGTATTCTCCGACACCCTGACGTCTGCGCCTTTGTCCATCCCCGATCAGCACGGCAATATTATTATAATTAAATGTATTAATGATTTATTATTAATATTAAAATAATTAATAAGAAATCTTTATTTTTAAATGTATTATATTATATAATAAATAATGTTACTGTCTATCATTGTCTAAATGTATTTTTACTGTCTAAATATATGTATTCAGCTAGTGTAAACATGCAGGATGCTATTACAAGGAATGCGAGGCTGAGACTGAAGCCTTACCCTTTGTTTTCACTGAGAGACGTGCTGTGTGACTCATTTAAATTTGTGTTCACGGTTCGACTTCTGAGATTCAGATCGAGTTCTAGGTCATTTTTTTCCGAACTGGTTGGTTCGACTTTTAAGAAATGTGAGAACTGAGGTACCACTGTATTTGTATTAGACCTGCACGTGTATAAGAACAATGTGTTTAGTATATGGGAGGTGAGGGATTAATGAAATATTGTAATCATTATAGTATAAAAATTGCATTTATATAATTGTTACTGTAACTGTGTATTATATAAATTACTTACAAAACGATGCAAGGACAAATAGTTTGTCTAGTTAATAAATATAAGTGTGGCTGGGATTTTGGAATTGGAACCTAGGTAATAAAACCATATAAATATATACTTTCATGGAGATTTACAGTGAGTACAAATTAATGACAAAACTGGTTGAATATGAAACTGTTACTTGATAGAATATGGATGACCGTATTCCTAAATGTTTACATTTCAAGGTTCCTCACAAGATCTAAGAATTTTCTGAATACAGCATGGGCTAACGTTGTGCAAAACGACAAGTCAATTCTTCAGTTGCAGAATGGGAAAGAAAACAATAAAAATGTCAGCTTTCTTCGAAGATCTCAACTTATTTGGCAATGGTAAACGATCGCTCTCTCTATCTCTCTCTGTTTTCTTTATTTAGAGAATAAAAACATCTTGTCGAAAATAACCCAGAATAGCCTGCCGTTTTTCGGGGGAAAAACGCTGCTTATTCTATCAGATTGGGTAAATCCGTTATTCCGCCCTATGAGGTCGCGCGGCCCATGCCCAACGTCGCCCTTTCCCTGGAGCCTTCATTTGCATCAGCGCGCCGCTCTCCGCCAATCGGCGTCCACGCAGGACCTGGGCCGGGATCGCGCCTCCCAACAACTAGCATTCAGCGTTTGGTACGTCGCGGAGCGGCACTCGTTCTGGGGGGGGTGTCTCGGACACGCAGAGAAAGCCTGCAAGCCGTCGCAGCAGCATCAACAACGCCCCCCAGCAAACCCCCCTCCCCTCCCGCTCCCCCTTTCCATTGTCCTCCAGTTCAGTTTTTTATTTTTGTTTTGTGCGTGTTTCTACTTCTCCTTCCCCAGTCTGGCTAGGTGTCGTAAAGATTTGAAGGATGTCGGTGGCCGGGCTGAAGAAGCAGTTTCACAAAGCGAGTCAGGTAAGCAGACGCCCCGTCGCTAGTTGGCAGCTTCCTCCGTCGCTCGCTTGACGTTTTTATCTCATTTCGCGTTTGTCGGGATGGAAGCCGACCGTCTGGGGCTTGTCGGGTTTAAAGTACGCGGTGTTTTGAGGGATCCCAATTGCCTGGCACGCGCGCTAACAGCGTAGCCCCGGCGGCCCCGGGGACGCGCCGCGCGCGCTGCTGCTGCTAAGCGGGACTGGGCTCGGTGATGCTGCCGCTTTATTACCAGTCATTTATTTAGCCTGTTATTCGCTTTTGCTAGAACAAAGCTCATAAACTTATATTTCTTATGTGCGGATGATAGTTACACTATTGACTAATTAACTTGTTGAAAGTTGGGCAGACAGTGTCTTGTTTGTGCTTATATGTGTGTATATATGTGAGGGGGAGCCGGGAAAGATACGCCGGACTTGTTATGGACTTTGTGCGGCTCATTCCAAAATACAGTAGATAATTAGTTTATACTTGGTGTCAGTTACAGTAAACAGCTGTGGACTGGCTGTTTTACTTGGTCGTATATCACAGGTGTACAGTTATTCGGCGGGCACTTAGATTGAAAGTGTTTTAGTTGTGGAGGTAATTTTATCATCGCGTTAATGCCCTATTTGAAATGAAATGATTTCTGATTTGTGTAGCTTGTTGAGGTTCGTTGGGATCTGGTACTGCGTCTGCGTATGTGTGTGAGAGAGAGAGAGACAGAAAGAGTGAGAGAGAGTGTGTATCTTACTCTGGGTGGAAGTTTGGCAGCCTCAGTCTTAGCTGAAGAGTTTCACTGTAATCATGATTTGGCGAAAGGATGGTATTTTGTAGCATTAATCAACAGGCTATAAGAGCAGATCTGTTTCCAACGTGGTTTTGTCCTTCTCACTTATGTAGATGGGCTAGACGCCCTTTTGTATCTTTGTGTTCATTTGTTTTCATTTTTTTTCTAGGTTTCTTGCTTTGCTGAGAGACAGCCAACATTTTGATATTGCTTAAGAGGGAATTGGTGCACAGTAGAAAAAAAAAAGCAAGAACTAAGTTGAAAGTGGCAGCCTTTTGAGGAGGAAAAACATGTTTTCCTCTTCTTTGAGGCTTGCTCTTAAAGCTGAGGTTCAGGAACCACACAAGGGTCAGTTGTGTGTAGTGTAATAATGGTGAAGCTGTCCTGACATGGAGCATGTCACTCAGAAGGTTATTGTAGCAAAACATTTTGTCCACAAAAACTTCAGAATTTACTGACATTCAAGAAATAAAAAGATAAGCTCTGTAAGGTCTTCACAAGGCGACTTGCTGAGTTTACATTATTATCCTGAACAAGGTCTAGATGAAATACACTCCCAAGTTCCACAGTAACGTAATACTTCTCCATAGATTTCTCATGGACTGAGAATAGTTTCTCCAGCATCTTGTAGATACTGCACATTTATGAATATGAAATGTGTTATTTTAAGAACTCTGCACCCACATAAAGCTGAATTTCAGACCTGTTGGGTGAAATAAATTACCAGTTCTATGCATTCATTTGCTTTGGCATTTTATTACAAGTGGTAAAGGATTAACCAAATATTGTTTTGATGAAAAGTTATTTCCCAGTGAACCTTAACTAATTAAACATAAACAGTTTGAATCATTGGTCCTTCACTGAATGTTGTGACCAGACTCATTAGTATTTCAATGCTATTGCGTGACATGACATTACAGTGGGACTTTTAACACACATTGCTATATGATATCAAATTACGTTTGGATTTACATATCCTGGTGAAAATCAGATGAATTTTATACCTATGGAAGGTTGATAATTTGCAGAGTGCTTCATTCAGTGTGAACTTACAGCTTTGAAAAAATATTTTTAGCAATCTTTGCCCAGGCCAATCGTAAGCATGGAAAAACACAGGCATGTAAAAGGTAAGGGAAGGTATCCAAGCAAAACATTTATGTCAGTAAAAGATGGAATCAAAAGAAGCTGCTGTTTTATCATTTCAGAGCATTATTATAAGACTTGTTCATGACAATTTTTTGTACAATACAAATTGTAACTCAGGTTTTGATTGAAGTTGTGTCATGAGCCATTACTTGTGAGATTGATTGATTTACTATCTATCTATATCTAAGTCTGTAACAGACTAAAATTTATATCATTTTTCTGTGGTGCAAGTTTAAACTTGTTTGTTGTGTAACTGGCCTATGGTGTGTCTTATTCATACTGAAAGCATCTTCAAATTGTAGTGACTCATCCAAGAAAAGAGCTCTAGGGGAAATCATTTTTCTCCTTTTAGAAATGGTGGTTTCTTTAGATCTTTTCCCCGTAAAGTGTGAGCTGTAACATTAGTTAGAAAATCTTTGTTCGTTGAAGGACTTTTAAATAATATTCTATTTTCATCACATTTCTCAGCGGAATGCAAATCATTTATGTTAAATATAGTTCATGTATAGTACTATATAGTTCATATATAGTAGATAATTCATATTAAGCAGCGCATGAGCTTTTGCTAATGATCATTCAGTTTGTTATAAAATAATTTTTTTTCCAGACAAAGGGTCAGCATTGGCCTTTCAAAATGACCTGTTGTGTTAACCACTTTGTAGTTTTCTTTGGAAATTTAAATGACAGCATTGCCTGTAATTTGATATGTAAGATTGGGCTTAGCTGGGAAACAAACAAAAGGAAAATGATCTAGAAGATGAATACAGTGGATTATTGAAAAACTGTGGGATGTCTAATTCAGTATAACATACAGCAAACCAGCATGCAGCGTCATATTAATTGTCCCAAATCCCAGTTCCCTGCTCTGTTTATGCTGAGCCTTAGCAACTGGGCTGGCCTTCATTTGTTCCCGCTGAGCTCTCTGTACTTGTGACCTTGATTTGTCTGGGCGAGAGCCGGCACATTGGCTGCACAATTATTGAGTCGTGTTTTCTTCTCATTCATTTTTTTAACTTTAAAAACATGAATACAAGTCTGTTCATGAATGGTGCCAAGTAACCAAATCTGTTAAACCCTAAATAGTTGGGTGACTTGCAGTACTGCATCACTAGGCGATAAGCTGTCTGTGAGGGGAAGGTACCTGGTGAAGTTCCAGAAGTTTCAACAGGATTTACGATAAAATAGTTGAAATACAATAAGTAGTTCCATAACAAAAATTTGTTTGGAAGGGGATCATCCCCACTGAGTGCTGCTAAACACAGATCTTGGTGGATTAGTGCTGTAGCACACAAACAAATGCTTAACAGAAGTTTCTTGCTTTCGTTCAGTTTGGTAATTTTCGTTCAGTTTGGTCATTTAAAACAGCTCTGAGTAAGGGTGCTTGTACATAAGATGTTGGAAACAACCGGTTGCACGGTACCATGAACAGGACCACACAAGGACAGGGCTGGACTCCTGAAAAATCCTCCTGAATGGGACCCCCTCAACCCAAGACTACAATTATCAACACACATACAGTACTCATACCCCCCCTATGTCTGGACTCCTGAAAGTCCTCCCTTTTCTCCCCCTTATAGCTTGCCCTGACTCGGAATGGTGTTTCTGAGCCATCGCCGTGGCCAGATGCATTGTGGGCTGTCTCTGCTAATGGACTGGCTGTCTCTGCTAATGGAGAAACTGATTTGTGCTGCTTGGCGATGCCGTTTAAACGTGAGCCATTTAGAGTTGGAATGAAAAGGGCAGAAGTGGGAATGAGAACCTAACTTTGGAGTTTCATACAGTATCCATGGTGTCAATGCTGCAGCTGTAAGGTGGCTAAAATTATGGGGTTGTTTTGGAAGTGTGCTTATATATAAATATATAAAAAGAAAAAAAAAATTTTAGGCTTACCAAGATGGCATTTAAATGGGCATTAAATAGACCACAGGACATTAAAAGGAAGTCTGGTTATAGGGTTATGGTTTGTGTGGTGGCTCAGTGGGTAGCACTGTATTCTGACACGTACAGGCCTGGAAGCTTAATTCCTGCTTGGACCTTCTGTGTAGAGTTTGCACATAATCTCCCTATTTTCCCCAAGGTTCTCTGGTTTCCTCTTGCGATCCAAAAACATGTGATTAAGTGAATTGGTGTCTTTAAATTGCCCGTACCATGTGATTTTGTGTGATCGCGTGGCCTTTGATGGGCTGGCATCCCGTCCATGAATTCTTTATGGCTGGGTGGATATATAATAGGCGATGGACTAGAGTGGCGAACTGTTTTGCAGTAAACCTGCACTACTGCTGAAATAAACTGCTCTCTTGGCAATTGAAGAGTTGGCTGTAAATGGCAGGAAGCAGATTTTAAAAGTTTAATGTGCAGGATTTGGTAATACTGACTGTAGTTTTTATAAGGAAGTTGGAACACCCAGGGTGTCTTACACCTGTCCACCCATGTGTGTTTATGTATGTGCAACACATGGTTAGAATGGTGCTTGAATGTGAAATCAGTAACTTGTATTGAGAACAGAAAAAAACATTTTGCTCTATCCTTGTTTTCACAGCCACCGGACAGATCTTATGAATTCCTGTTGTGCAGAACATTCATTTTTTCCATATGTGTCATGAAAAGGGAAGTGCAATGGGGGCTTTTGGTCCCCATTAAACATGGGGGGGGGGGAAGTGGATACATTCCACTGTAGGTGTGAAGCTCACTGTCAGATTTGATTTTACAGAAAGTCTTGTTTTGACACCATTTGCGAGCGACACCCACTTGGTTTATGATATCTGCCCATCTCTGATAAGTGGATTGGCACAATCATCCACGTTCATTACAGCTGCATGATATATTGGTTAACATATGGGTATTGGCCGATATTTGTTAAAAATGAAGTCGCCAGCATTGATCTTGGCCGGTATTACCGGCTGATGTTTGTACTTCGGTGAATATTCAAAGTTAGCTGCACCAGAACTAAAGACATTACTAAAATAATGGAGATGATTTCATTGGGCGATCAGCCATTTTTCCATAATGGACGATGGGAGATTTTTCTTTTCACTTATATATTCTCTACAGTGTCCCAAGTCGGCAATACTTTGCTGATGTTTCACTGCCTGTATTTTATGATGCGGTTGCTTAAGAAGTAACATTACTAACCTCAGTTTCATTACAAATTTCTGGAACTCAGGTTAGCCTGTTATTGTTATTGGTAATGTTAGACAAAAATACATTGGCTATTGGAATAGGCCAGAATTTCCCCACTCATATTTGTTTCCATCAGGCTGGATAGCAATCTCTTTCACTATGAAAATCAAGTGCTTTGTTTCCAGAATTGGACCGTGTATGAGGACACCCACTTGCAATGGAGTTGGAAGATTAAAAAAATCTTTGCTGTTTGCACACATCATCCTGAAGTCTGTTCAGGATATTATTTGCTTTATGTGCCCTCATCTGTTGATTCAAATCATAGTTTTCACATAACCAACTGACCTTTCTGCATGTTGGATAGAATGAACTGAAGCTTAAATGTTACAGTTATGCAGATGTGAATTGTAACAGTAAAAACACAAAAGAGGAATAATGGAAGTATCATGTAAATTGCTATTGATTTTAAATTCCATTGTGCTACATCAATTAAAAAATGTGTGTTAATGTTGGTATGAATTAGCCCAAATGTGTTTTTTTTTTTGTGGTGAAGCAAGTAGTTTAATGTGTGCTGGCTGTAATCCAGTGTTAACCCTGAGCAGTAACCCTTACCTCCATAGGTTGTCGTTTTCTTGTAATAAAGAGGCTACTCTAGAAAAAAGCCTCGGCAGGGTTCAGAAAGTGCTGTGTGTTATTAAGGCTGTTCTAGTTTCTAATTCTTTAAATCCCAGTACAGTATTGTAGTTTCTACAGGCTCCTCTTTGGGTGGCAGTTTGTGAACAGAAATGCTCAATGCTGTGTGAATTGTAGGTCCTTACTGGAAAAAAGTAATCACTCAAATTTTGTTTACGATTTAAATGAAACCGCTTATTGTTCCATCCACTTATCCAAACATGGTGAGCCTGGAACCAATTCCAGAAAGGACAGAACATGGGGTAGGGAACGCCCAGGATGAACTATTCCAGATGCTGTATTATGGCAACCTTTAAATATCAGTCTTAACAGTAAAATTACAATGCTGTGAAACCAGTCCCATTGCAGCAAGAATCCCTTAAGCAGAAAAGCCACTGGCTACCTTGCTGAAGGCAGCTGAAGTATGGAGTACCTTGTGAGAACTGTTACAGTTACCCAGATTTCAGGCGGGAATGCCAGTCATGATCCCAGATCACTGCAAAAGAAGTTCTCGCATTTAAAAAGATGTAAAGCCAGGAGTTCCTCTTCCATGGGTCACTCTCCTGCCTCATTAGACTTACAGACACAGTGTCGATGATGTTGCTGCTGCTCAGCTTAGAATGCTGAGGTAGAGATGTCCTTTGGGGTGCTGGGGGATAAAACAAATGCCAGAATGGAGAGCTGAACTGACTGGGAAAATGGAGAATAGAGAGCTGAACTGAGGAGAGACGTGCTCAAAGGATGTGTGATTTGTATTTCAAACTGGAGAATAGAGAGCTGAACTGAAGAGAGACGTGCTCAAAGGATGTGTGATTCTACAGTGGCACCATCACAAATAATCCCTCGTCACAGCTGTAATTCTGTGCTGCTTGAGTCGTACAGGCCTGATAATTGGGTCAGCTGTCAACATGTCATACAGTTGCTGCGTATCATGGTTATGTGGCTCCTCTGTACTTCTGGGCATGTTCAGAATGAAGATGAGTGGCTCACTGTAGTGTGTTTTTATCTATTTATGTGTTTCCCATTCATGGCTGTGATTGTGTTGTTTTAAATGTGCTCTTCAGTTCTGTTCTTCAGGCAGAAACATTCTGATTTGCACTCTGAGATTTGTCATGAATCTCTCT
This sequence comes from Paramormyrops kingsleyae, assembly GCF_048594095.1. Lineage (NCBI taxonomy): Eukaryota > Metazoa > Chordata > Actinopteri > Osteoglossiformes > Mormyridae > Paramormyrops > Paramormyrops kingsleyae. The sequence goes on along the minus strand of NC_132807.1, from coordinate 6,598,384 downwards.
GTAGACCCAAACTGATGGTCTCTGGTTGCTCTCTCCATGTCTTTCCTCTTTTGGAAAAAGTTTAACATATGAATCTGTTGGTTAGAAACAAGACACCTATTTTGCGCTTTGAGTTTGTGTTTATCGTCAGTATAGTTCAAAATGCCCTCGAGGATGTGCCAAAACATGGATGTCCTTAGCTTCTAAAAGTTTGAAATGAAGCACAGCCAGTGCCTTAGAAATGCGCTTTTTGATGTGCTGGCTGTCATGGCTGTGTGTTGACCTACAGGTGTTACGCTCAGGCTTGTAAAAACAGGAAAACTGGTGGGAGGCTCTTGGCCGTAGATGGTGAAGCTGGCACTGCAATTCACTGAATATGTTTGGAAGTTTTTTTTCATGACAAGTCTTACCAAGCTTATTCAGTCTCCAGATTTCCAGTATCTAGTGGTTGATCTTGGAAGAGGGCTTGCGGTGGGTCATAAATAATGTGAGTACATGGGTCAGTGTGTCAGTGAATTACATAAGCTTATCAGATGTGATTTTGGTGTGTTTGTTGTGGTTTCAGCAGATGGTCCATTTCAACCTCATCTGTCTGTTATTCTCAACATATATTCCACAGTAAAAGGAACATGAATCCAGGAAGTGGTGTCAGTGCCCTGACACTGTTGTCATATTATTACAGCCAAAGTGATTTTAAAGGCAGGAACCTTAGCCACTGAGCAGCAGAGATCGTAATCTGGGATTTTAGTTGCTTTCTCGGGAAACAGAAGTCAGGTGACCAGACGCTGCTGAAAAAACGTTGTAAACGACAGTATTGGTTTCCTGATTTCTCTTGGCTGTTTGCTCAGGAATGATGCAACATTGTGTTGTCCTGTGAAATTAAGGTGAAGGATGGTGTGTCTTGCAGCCTGGTGGGCTGGGCATACAGGCACCGAGTTGCCTGCCGTGTAACACCTGCTGCCGAATTTGGCTGCTTCTATGATGTTGTTTGCTTGGAGTCCATACAAAGTTCAACAGAAACATTTGTTAGTGATTAGTGCTTAAAAATGAAAGCGTAGCTCTTAAGAAAAGGGAAACTGTGTGTCTTCAGAGGGGCTGGGGGGTGAATGTCGAGCACTTGATCTTTTGCTGTCTCTCTCAGTGATTCTCACCTTAAATCTGGGCTGCCCGTGGCTTAGAAATATCGTTAAATTTCCACACCCAGAAGTGGTTCTTGTAACCAGGCACTTTCAGTTTAACTGTCACATTCCTTGTAAATCTTAGTAAAACCAAACTACGCTTATGGTGTTCTGTTTTAAGTTAAGTCTCTAACCCTGTTACGGTGTGTTTATAAATGGTCTGTGGTTTTTCAGTTTGTATTTCAAACCCACAGGCTTCCTTCTACCAGCATAACAATGTCAGCTTTTATGTATTAGAAGGCATATACTGTACGTCACTATCAAGTAACACAGTGTAAAAATAAATACCTTATATGCTTTTGTACACACAAATTTTGCAGACTGTTTGGACATTATGTGCTGTACAGTTACCAAAGTACTGTTTACTGGAAGAGAAACACCCCCACCTTGTACCTATGATGTAGAATGAACTTAGAAGGCAAGTGCAGGTATTAAACTGTTAGAGAAATAAACGCCATGTGATTAGACATGATCAATGGGGTGTACTCCTGCCTCAGACCAGCAAGTACTGATCACACACAGCGTCAGTTGCGGCTAATGGCTTCTTTGATCTTTTGCACGTGTATAGATGCCGATTGGTGATGTAAGCTCTCAGTACTCAGTTGTAATAGAAAGGACTGATGCACATATTACTGCTTTGTGAGATTTGAATGATGGTGATGAAGTGCCCTTTCTGTTGCTTTCAGCGATAGGTTGCACCCCTGCAACCCTGCACTAGATGATGGGGGAATGAATGAATGTTGCTTTCTGGCTTTGGTATGTTTATCCAATAGCATGCAGACATTCAGGGCAAGACCATAAAATTGAATTCTTTTGTTAGTTTTTTATAATCGGCCTGGATTTGTAACTAGGGCTGTAATAGTGCCAGTACTGTTCAGTATTGTTTTTCTTAGGTCAGGGTGTGGAATCATAGGACAGCAGGAACATAGAAAAGAGAAGGACTCACTCCTGACGCAGATGCATAGTCTGTACAAATCCCCATAGGATATTCGCTGCTGTACGATTGCTGAACCTGCTGCCATAGAGCAGCACTCAGCTGACCCATGAGCTGAGGAGTGACATCAAAGCATCTGTTTGGATCTGATCAGCAGAGCTAACGAAGCGGGTTCTGCTTGACATCAGGGAGATTTCTTTAAAGTGTTATTATAAGGAGCCAACTGCATTTGGAAGACATAATCTTTTCAAATTCCATTCAGTGACCCTTTGTAGTTCTCAGTGTGTGTGCATGTCAGTGTGCTGTCTGCTGTGGTATGTGTTAAATGTACAAAATTAATGCAAACAGACCACTTCATCATGTGAGTATTGCCGCAGTAATTAGTATTTGTCATGTCCTCTCATTGTAGTAAGGATATGATGGCATAGAAAGAGCTTGCTTCTTTTCTCTGATGCTCTCTGCTTCTGTAGCAGTTGTTTTACGTGTTTGCCCAGGTCTGTGGCACACACAGGCTGGGGAATGACGCCCTTGGGACCCGAGGATGTTGATACTGCTGCATGAGGAAGGAAGGGCTGAACTGAAACAACAGCACAGCCAATCAGAGCTGGTCTCCTGCAGCAAGCACGGGTTTAAGCTGGACTGAAAGGGCCAAAAAGGGCCACACCTATGAGGGAAAAGCCCAGACGCCGAGGAGAGCTGTACACCATGCGAACTCATACACAATGTACAGGGATTGATTGATATAACCTGTAGGAGCTGCTGCATTTGGTAACATTGCAATTCTCACCTTTTCAGGAGCAATATCAAAGCACTTCATTGTCTCTGGTATCTTAAGTATGACTTTCTTTTACAGTTCACTTGTACTTGGGTCATTGATAAAAGCTTTTATCCGTATTTTTTTGCCACTGGGGTTCTGGTTTCCTGAGTGGCTTTGGTGCAGTTCTCATCTCTACTTGATGACAACATTTATCATGGAGCTGCAGAGAAATGCAATCTTCTGTCTTCAGTAACCACATTATAATGCTGACTCTCAGGCAGCAGAGTTACGATCTTTCAGTCACTGTAAATCTTACCCACCCAGTTGTGGCCAGGATCTGTAGGCTCAGAAATCAATGTAGGTCTTAAATGGTGTTTTCAGTATGCTTCTCAAGCTTTTCTCTGGAACACTGAATCTCTTGCTGTGCCCCTCCCCCCTTAATTTCCATCCTGGTTGTTTTATAGCAGACGTTTAGGACTGATAAATATCTAAAACCCTGGGCCTACTTGGATTCTTTGCCGGGCTTGAGATCTCATGGAAAAATCCATGAAAATGGTTTTTAAATACACGGAAGCTAAGCTGTCTCTTTTCACAAATGTTTTTTCTCCTCCTGCCGCTGGACCTCACTGGACATCTGACTGATCTTTTGGAGTCTAATGCCAATGAGTATTTTGAAAAAGTCTTGTAAACCTATTTGATAGGTAGAATATCTTCATTTAGAGTAGAGATGCATGATATAGCAGTTAACATATCGCTGTTGGCCGATGTTAGTTGAAAATCAAGACATCGACATTGGTCTGATGTGTCAGTCTTGCTTGATATAGCCAGCCGATATTTGGACTTTAGTCAGTATTCTAAGTTAGCGGCACCAGAGCTAAAGACATAACTATTAAAATAATAGAGATCATTGTCCAAAGCAATCACCCATTTTCTGTAATGGGGGATGTGGTATTTTGTTACTTATTGACCTTGCTTTATTGTGCCAAGTCTGCACTACTTCCTATTATGATATGATGTACTTGAGAGACACATTCATGGAATCTTAAGTAGCAATGTCACCTATATCAGTTTCACTACAGATTTGTGGAGATCACAGGTTAGCCGGTTATCCGTATTGGTTATTAGTCTTGGTAATATTGGACAAAAATATATTGGTTATTGGCCAAGTTTTACACGACTGTGCACTACTAATTTTAAGTATGTATTAAATCTGCATACCTCTGACACTTCTTCAGTGTTGGCAGCTGATTACATTGATGCCTGTATTTAAGCTGTAGGGCCCCCCTATTCAAATCTGGCCCTCGATTCCAAATCCAGGCCTTGTTTTCAAATCTCCCAGGTAGTTAGCTTAATAATTTCTGGCTCTTAATTGGCCAGAGGCTTCACAACTGGCTCTCAGGTAAAGGAAAGCTGGAAAAACAGCAGTGCTTGGCCCTTGAGGACCGTGATTTGAATAGCCCTGCTGTGGGGCTTGCGGTTTTAATGTAAATGCTTGAGTATTTCTTTGAGTAAAGGGCTTTTATCTTTTTGCCAAAATGTAGAGCTATTCTGTACAGATGAGGGGACTGTAAACTGTGAATAGAAAACATTAGCCTGTATTTTCTATTTTATTTATGCATACATTCAGTATCAGACACACATGCTGCCGATCCATTAATGAATCATCTCTAGTTGGGAGGTGGAGTGGGGACAATTACTGGTTTATAACAGGAACTTAATGATTTAGCATCTATTTGTAGCAGCTCTACAAACAGCAGATCTTTGATGTATTAATTGTATGTTTTATCCCATGTGTTTAATACTGTAAGTGATGATTGTAGGTGCTGTCTTGCATGGACACACTTGGTGTTGCTTGCAATGGTGAACCTTAACCCGTGAACCATGAACACAAGCATATAGGCTGTGAATGAGTGCCCTGTTGCTCATTCCGAGTGAAGTCATTGAATGAGTCAGTGAACAGTGTTGGGCAGAGATCCTTGGTCTGATTGCTATATATGTGATGGTATGCTTCTCTTAATGCTTTTGCTGCAAGAAAATGATTTAACTGCTGGCCAGCATGTTGAAAAACTGTTGCTATAGTTTCCTGAGAATGGAGATTGTGTTATCGTCCAACACATAAATTACATGCAAAATACAGGTCTTTATCAGCTTATTTTAAACGATTAAATTTTTAAATCGGATTAATCACAGGGTTGCTATGGATTAATTTCGATTAATCACGATTAAATATGATTCATTTTTAATCTATATTAATCACATTTCATTTTGCATGAGCGAACAGACTCAAGAAAAAAGGGAATATATATATGCACTTAACATGTTTTATTAAACATCTTGAACATGAGTTGGATGCATTCCATCTGCCACAGAAGTTCAATACCATGGACCCATATCAAAAAGCAAGATTTTTTGCTTAGTCGGACAACTTGTCGGATTTAAGATACCTCAGTTTAAATGGTCTTTATCTTCGTTCACTTACAATTAGCCCGAACTACCGTAAATCCGACAAATAATCCGACTAATCATGAAATCCAATTCTAGCCCGGTCAATTGCCATTGTTAGCAATATCAGTTGATAACACATTACGGGCGATGCTTTACGTATAAAACTCCGTAGCAACAGTCCACAGATAAGTTGGACGGTATAGTGTGTGCAACCGATTTAATGAGCCACAAATGAGAAGTAGTGCTTAAACAGTATAAAACTACAACTTTCCCTTCTGTTGATAAAAAGCGCAGCCATCTTGGATTCTGAACTCGGGATCCTCTGTGCTGCTCTGAGATATTTCTCAGATCTTCGAGAAACGGGAGCACGCATGCCGTCCCTTCCGGCTTCAAAACTTGGAATCCGACTCAGAATACGACTTCCCAGGGAAATGGAACGCACCAAAACTGCCCGAAATAGGTTGACAGAGACATTTCAGGGATTTTCAGTCATTCTGCGCTGCAGATGGGTTAATTGCGTTAAAAATTTTAATCAGACTAATCATGATGATGGATTAATCCGCGTTAACCCGTTAATTTTGACAGCCCTAATATATATATATATAATATATATATAAAATATTTGTGTTCAGACTGCTCCTCCAGGAAAAGTTGGGGGCGCGCCTGGAACCTCTCTGAGAGCAACGGGGCACAGGGGAGGGAAACACCCTGAAGGGATGCCAGTCCATCACAAGGGACACACATGGTCATACATAATGGGCATCTATCTGTCTTCATTTTTAATGAATGGAAATAGGCTAACACATGAATCTGTTAGTTAAAGGCAAGGCGGTGAGTTATTTTACACTTTTTTGTATTGTCAGTATAGTTCAGAATGCCTCCAAGGATGTATAAAACATAGATGTCCTCCTTCCTTAGAAGTCTGATCAGATGCACAGCCTCTGCCTTGGAAATCTGCTTTTTTTGATGTCCAGGCTCTCTTGGCTCTGTGTTGCTGCTGTTGTTTTTTTTTTTTTGCAAATAAAGGGTAGCTAAATTAAAAAAAAACACTTTAGCTTGTGTGCTTGTTGTAGCAATCTGTGCTTCTTAATTTCAGCATGTGGCTGTAAAATAAGTGCCCAGTTCACTTGATTTTTTTTCACGCAGTATTTTCCATCAACTTTGCAACACTGTATACAGCGTTTGTGATGGTCTCCTGCTACCCACCTAAGGATTCTTTCAAAAAACAAATAAAGAATTTGGCTGTGAGGAATGTGGACAATAAATCAGGGAATACAACCCCTTAAGAAACACTATCATACATAGTGTTTCGGGAATGGAGTCTAGCTTGGAAATGTACAGCAGCTGTATGTGTGATATCTGGTGGAGAGGCTACTATTAGCCATGTACATGTCCCGCCTCTGCCCAGCTGGCTCATGTATGTCTGACTCTTTCTTTATTCCACACAGAGCGAGCTGGGTGTCATTATTGGAGAGTGAAAAAATAAATGAGCATGTGAATTAGTTGCTATGACAACTGAAACCCCTGCGAATCCAGCCCCGTGCCCTCGCAACGCCTTTTACTGCCTGACAGCTAATTGATCAGTTGTGTGTGTACACTGAGAATGTCAAACATCAACAAAGCAAAGCCCAGTGAAGGTAAAGCCTGCTCTGTTTTACAACTGTCCAGATTGTTTAATGTGCAGGAAACAGTGATGCTGCATGTAAATCTGAGCTGCCTTTTTAAGATTCTTTGTTCATCTGCTGCCTTGCAGTAGTTATTGTCTTCAGTATCCTGGAAACTAGAACATTAAAGAAGAAAGAGCTGATATCTTCTCATTGTGCTCTGTAAGCCACTTATTCCAGAGTACTGAGAAACCATAAAACCCTTTGTTTTGTGTGCATTCCTTCATGCTGATAACACAATTTGTTTTTTTGACCAAATGAGAGTTTGTTCAGTCCTCAGTTCCCCATCATAATAACACATGCTGTCAGTCTGTTGTTGTTGGACCTTCTCTGAAAATGTGCTATGATGTAATTTGTCAAACTACCTACAAATCCAAGCATTTGGTTTTGGTTGTTTAAAAACCCCACCATCGTCCTCCGCTGTTCCGTCAGGGCGCTTATTTCTTCAGAAATGAGTCATATCAATGCCTGGAAGTCCACTTGTCATTCTGGTTAAAAATTGTGCTGAAATTAGGCCTGCTCCTCATATATCCCTTGAGAGATCGCTGAGATCTCTGAGCTAATTTCCCTTGGCTGGGCTTTTCTCTCTGACCCAGTTGGTCGGTGCTCCGTGAGTTCCAGCCACAAGCACAGATTTGAGCCGGCTGGCTGCGATTGCCAGGAGCTACTGGGAGCCACGAGCCATGGCCAGCTTGATCATGTTTGCTGTTGCTATGCCTGTACATCTTGAGTCCCTGGGGTACTGGCATAATTGGCCGAGGGAGCTGCTTAGCAGGGCACCTCAACGAAGGCGCGTTCGGGGCCTAACTGCAACAGTGTCCCAATATCTGTCCTCCCTCTGGTCCATTTGGATGAAATGAGAACGGGCCTGTAGTCTTTTGGACTCCAGCAGATTCACTCTAAAGTCTACAGCTGCTCTGCATGGGGCTTCAAGGGGAGAACAGCTGAAGAGGAGCTGGAGTTGGTTCTACCATCCTAGCTGCGTATTGATTATTTATCAGTCTTGTAAAAAGGCTGCAGCTGAGTCAGTTTCCCCTAGTGTCAAGGTTTTCGAATATTAAATCCATTTAGATTCGGAGCTACTAAACATTTATGGAATTGCCAATACTTATTGATGATTCAGTGTCATTGATAAACAGAATGTCCACATCCATATTCAGGGTGCATCCAGCAAGATTTGTGACTTAAACAGTGTGGCCTGACACTTATGCACCGAAGCTATAGCATGTCGGGTCATAATGAAGCAGCATCTCTGCAGTTTCTTGCTGTGCTGGAATGTAAATACAACACGTCTTCCAAGGAAGTGGTCACGGTTAAATAGGATTGTAACGGTGCAGAAAATTCATGGTTCAGTACAAGCCTTAGTTTTGGGTTCAAGGCTTGGGCAAGTTATTTTGAAATCATTAAAAGTGCACAGTTAGCAGTCGAAGATAATGAGCTGTCGACACGTCTGGATAACAAAGTCTGACATCATACTGAGTATGGTTGCATATCTGTAGTGAGTATCACCCTATCGCCTTGTCTGCTTGTTTGTTTACCTACTTGCTTTTGTTTAGCCTGTTCTGAATTTCCTCTAAAAACACCCTAAATGCCACTGAGAGACTAACTTGCAGAGGCTGTTTCTACCTTGCTCCAGTCGTCTCACACACTCCTCTCTAATGAGTTAGTGTGTTGGATGCGTTTCCAGTAGCATACACAAGTTTGGTGTAACGGAGGTGACAGGCAGTCTTGGTCTTATCGACTTATTAGCTGTGCTTCAAGTGTTGGTTTAATTGTCGATGATGACTGACCATGAACATCTGACATCTGCTTGTGAATTTAGGCTCCCCCCGTTAAGAAATGTATTTGTTTTATTGTGCGTTCCGAGCCGAAAATTATGTATTCAAATGGCACATGATGAATTTGTATACTGTTATAGCGATACAATACAACTTTTTTATGCTTATATGCAGGGTGTTGCCCCATTTTAGCTTGCCTCAGATTTTTATATTGCCAAAATTGACATTTTCCATTCAGTTCAACTGCACCTTCAATTTTAAAGTGTACTTGTGTGGTTAGGTATATGCCATATCTTTGTATAGGGGAGAGAATTCCTTAAGCAGGTGTGAGGTGCATTGTACCTGGTTTTTGCTAGGAGACTGACACAAGCACAGAAATCTTAACGTACAGAAACCTCAAAGACAGTGATCTTCCTCATATAATGACAAATGGGGATTTTTATTGTGTATTTTGTAGGGCTGCCACTAACGACTATTTTTCTATGGATTACTCTGTCGACTATTTTATCAATTGGTTGATTAATCTAAACGATCCATTTCCCTCCAGAAAAACAACTTGACTGTATAAATTCAGTTCATTTAATCGATGCCGGCTTTTTTGGGAGTATACTGACATTATTTTCGCCCACAGTTCAATTAGCAGATTAGTAGTATGTCTAAAATATTAATAAAATGTGTGTTGTGATGCCCAACAGTTAGTAATCTGTATAAATTTGGCGTATCGACTTGCTTAATAATTAAACTAGATTGGTGGAGGACACCACATCCGACACAAACGATAAGCTCTGAAGTCGTGATGAAAGAAGGGACAGATCAGCAGCCACGACATCTTTTAAAAGAGATACTGTGGTTAAACAAGGTAAAAACATGCTGGTGGTGTGGCGGTACTTTTTCCAGATTTAAATCTGACGGGTTTTTTTTTGTAAATATGGTTTGCGTTTGTATTTCAGTTCACAATTTTTTTTTCTTTTATGGAGTGTCCATTTTAGTTCCAGTTGTACTTTATGATAACGACACTGATCCTAACAAGTCCAACGTGCAGAAACGCACTCTGACACTGTCAGTCACCGTAGAATAAGCCCAGATTTTAGCCTAAACGTTCTCTCTGGAACACTTATCCTTAGTGATTCTAAGGTAGCAGGCAGATAATTTTGTCGTTTCAATAATAAGTGTATTTAGCAGTCACAAGGACAAAAGATATTAAAAAGCTATCAATTTAATGCTAATTTAATAAACATAAATAAACAGGACTAATGGAGGCTTTGCTCACCCTGGTGGTCCATGACACAGATTAAATAGCACCTCTGTGTTTCCTCTTCAGGTGCTCATGCATAGCTCTTATGCCGCTATGCAATGCCATCGCACTTTGCACAGTGTAAAACTACCTTTTTGTTTTGTGACAGTTTGAACTACTCCTATAATTATATAGTGATATTGAAGGAAAATATTTGTTATAATGAATTTAAGTGATTTAGAAAACATACAGGTAATTTTATTAAAAGATGCGTCGATTTGAAGTATTGATGTCAACCCATTTTCAGCATCGACATCATGGGCTACGTTGACTAATCGTGCCAGCCCTAGTATTTTGTGGGTTCTTAAGAGATCTTTTGTTTTCATAAAGCGTGTTCATATGCAGAGTGGGCCTGTGTTGTAAATGCTTCCCTTTTGAAAGAGAAATGGCTGTAACTATGTAGACTGACAGATCCATGTTGCGGCTGAACATGCTGGGGATTTGTGACATTAAGCATGACAATGAGTGTTTCAGTGTGTTTCTCTCCCTCATTTTCTCCCCATTGCATTATCATGCTTCAGCTGATGCATGATGTCAGCATTCCTCATTGTGGAGTGGTCTGTGGTGGGGGGGGGTTAAGCCACTGTTTTCTTGTTAATCCAGACTCTTTTCGCCGCAATGCCTCCCTGCTCAGGAATGTGGTGACATTGGCTTCTGGAGGCTGACCTCTGACGTTTTTTTCTTGTTAAAAGTCTTCTTTCTTGATTATTACTCATTGTTTCTTTGATTCAAATTAGGGCTGCCAATAACAACAATGTTTTTTATGGATTCATCTCTTGACTATTTTACAGATTGGTCGATTAATCTAAACGATCCATTTTCTGGAAGAAAATGAAATAGACCGTTTAAGTTAATTTTATTTTGACAGTCAGATAAACTTGCATGAGAAAGGAAGGCTTGCGTGTTGCTTTTCTGCTACAAAAAAATGACCTCGTCGTGGTGCAGGGTCTCGGTAGTAACAGAAGGAAAACCTTGAATAATGTCTGGTTCTTATTCTGACCTGACAGGACGTGATCGGAAAGCAGGGGCCATTTCTCTCTGCTGCATACCTCAGTTTGCGTAGGATGGAATGGCTTCCTGTTCGTAGCATAGTTCACATAGCAGTGCCGCAGGCACGGTGGCCTTCACATATACTTAGTCTTTGCAGGCATTGTTTCATAATAACGGCCTTTATTGCAGAGCCTAGCTGTAAAAATCTGTAAAAATTACAAGTGTTGCCTTAGAGAATTTTACTGTGGCATGTTAATACTGGTTTAGTAAATCAGTTCTAAATTAATGCCTTAGAGAATTTTTCTGTGGCATTTTAATACTGGTTTAGTAAATCAGTTCTAAATTAATGCCTTTATTATTATTTACTGTGGAGTTAAAATCAACAAACTTGAGCTCTGGAAAATTGCATATAAACCTATAAGATGTTATGTTTAGTGAGGGTGGTGATTGATTGTGGTGTGTGGCTCTAAATGAAATACCTGCTTATTGTTACTTACCATGGTTGTGCTGCATAGGAACCTGGGGTGTCCTATGGATGGGGCTTGTAATAGTCTCCTGGTCTGCTGGCCCTGCCCCTTTTAAAAAGCTGTGAATATTTACCTGGCGTCATTTTGGAACAGCAATGTTCTGTTCTACAAATCAGATCTTGTTTTTAACGCCTTGTGGGAGGTGGTCTTGGAAAACTTCCCCCTTGTAAAGTAACTTTTCCATAGAAAAATCTGAACATGTACGATAATATTATAAGGATTGTTAACTATATGGATAAGAACAGTTAAAACACTTCCAAGATAAACCTCAGTTTCTCCTGGGATTGAATCGCCCGCCTGTAGCAGTTATTAATTCTAGGACAAGTTCATCTCAGAAACAAAACCTGAGAGCTTTGCAAATATATGAGGGGAGAACATTGTAGAAGGTGCAGAAATTGTTTTTCAGCAGATGAAAATATTGTACGTTTTTCTGTTTTAGGGGGCCTGCCCCAGTGATTTACTGGTCAGATGTGGTTGTGTCCTTGAGCGTGTTGCGTTGACTTAGACAAGGAGGTCCAAAGAGTACACAATGGGTGTTTCATCAGGTGGCTTAGATGAATTGGCTTCTTTCACTCGTATCACCACGGTGATGGGTGCTGTTAGATGCATTCCTATAAGGCTGTGGGTGGAACTGACTGAACAATGCCTCCCTCCCTCCTAGTGTTTCACACCGCTTCATTTAGCCTGCGTAGGGTGGCTGACGGTGCACATGTCAGAACAGGGGTATACTGACACAGGCGGGACACCTGGGGGAATTCCTGGCCCTCATTTGAGAAAAATCAGGAGAGTGGGAATGATGGTGGCAGAGTGGCTGTACGCTGCAGGGCATTGAACAGGTATCCTCATGTGCTGCTGGAGCATACAGCCCTCTGTGGGCACGTGACTGTTCAGTCCACATCAAAGAGAAGTGGCTGCTGTTTGCCTTGCTGCAAAGGGACTGAACCTGGATGCTCTTTCATTTCTCTGCTCTGTACATAGCAGGGAGCATAACAATCAGGCTAAATTTAGCCTGCTTCTGACACTGGTATGCAGTTTCTGTCCCTACTCTGATGTGTGTTGGGTTGGTCTGGATTTTTATAAAAAAATTTCCCATTTTTCCTTTACTCCTCTGGTGCCTTTGTTATTAATTTAGTGGAGTTATATGCATTACTTTTTTGAGCTCTAATTATTTTTCTGGGAGTCCTGTAAACCCAGTTAGAAAGTACAGAATTCTTCCTGTGATAAAATACATTAAAATCCCATCTGAGTCTGATCTAGCCATCTCTGAGCTATGCGTTATCGTCTGCCTGACCCTACCTTAATCTTCCATCTGCTGTCCAGAGTTGTCTCGACTGCACTGATAGTTCACCTTAGAAGTGCTGTAAAATTAACCCACTGTATTAATCAGGAAGTTTGGCCAAATGCTGAGAACACAGGAGATATTCTGGTGATTCTGGTGATGTAGAGATTCAAGGAGCCTTGGAGGGAAGACAGTCCCTGTTCCCATGGCAGTTCTCTGTGCCAGTACCAAGGACATCGACAGTAGGATACAGAAAAGGAAGAGCAGGAAAGTCTACAATGTACAAATATTTTTGGAGATGAAAACTGACACCTGTGCTTGAAGGTTTGAGATGCCATCTCAGTGAGATTACTTGAGGCGGGACCAGAAGTTCAGCTCACAGTGTTGGGCAGGTCAAGTTTGACTTTTTTTGCATGAAGTAGATGAAGATTCTGTTGCAGTGTCAGAACTTCTATATTCTACATCATATTCTATATTCTCAAACGTCTATAAATTTCACTATTATCCTAGGTAGTCCACTGACCTTAGAGCATGACTTTAACTTGTCATTGCAGTATTTAACACATCATTATTAGATCACAGCATAGCGTAACACACCCTCTCGATACCTCTAACCTTCATGCCTTCTTTGCAGAGCACAGGCCTCCAACAGACACACATAGTGTTAGATGGAAGTGTTTGCTGCTTTGTAAGCATGCAAAGTTGCCCCAATGCAGTTTTGAATGTCATTATGCTTATACTGCCATGTTTTTCTCCATCAGTGATTTGATGGAGCTTCATTTTAATTTAATTTGGTGTCGACAGGAGCTTCTGTGTTAAAAGGCACAGTTTGAAGGCCATGTATGCATTTCACAAAGGAGGACCAAAGTCATTGTGGTTTTATGTATAAATCACTTGTGTTATTGCCACAGTGCGTGGCACAATGAAGGCATTGTTCCACTGTGCAACTATTAATTCATTCATTTGCTACTAAGTTAGCTCTCTGGTTGGCCAAGGCTTTGCTGGTCCTGATGTTTCTGACATCATGCTATTCAGGCTTCCCTGGAGCGTCTCACCCCCACCGTCGATGGCAGCCCGCTGGTCACCCCTCACGTCATTTCTTTACCTTTTGCTTGCAGCTGTTGAGCGAGAAGATAAGTGGTGCTGAAGGCACTAAGCTGGATGAAGACTTCCTTGAGATGGAGAGGGTAAGAAGACATTTCAAAATAAGCAACCGCTAGTTCACCGCAATCAAATGTTCTTCAAATTGTATATTAGGTCTGGTTCATGCTGTTTAATTGATTTCCAATGTTTGACTGGCACATTACTTCTCTTTTAGAAAATTGAGGTGACCAATAAATCAGTTGTTGACCTCTTGTCCAAAACCACAGAGTATCTCCAGCCAAACCCAGGTAGGCCAGATCCTGTAATGTTATTTTAGCCCAGTGTTTCCCATTCTGGTCCTTGGGAACCCACAGATGGTCCACGTTTTTCCTCCATTTTTTTTGGGAGCAAAAATGTTTACTGTCTGGCAGGGAGCTCGGAGGGAGTGAAAACATGGACCGACTGTGGATCCCCGAGGACTGGATTGGGAAACTGCTTTAGACAGTTTTAAAACACTGACACATGTCAAGTTCTTTTGCTAAGAGTTTAATTAATGCAAAAAGTGGAGTATCTTCATAGTAATGGATGAGACCCTTGTTATTTTAGTGTGTTATTTCTCATTCATTTGTCAACGGTGTCAGTCGATACCAAGCCTGCCTTTCGCCTGCAGGCAGTAATGCTGTGCTCACGCACCGAATGTGGATGGTTTGTCAGCCTACAGAGCCAAACTGGGCATGGTGAACACGGTGTCCAAAATCCGAGGGCAGGTGAAAAGCACAGGGTACCCGCAGACTGAGGGCCTCCTGGGGGACTGCATGCTGCGCCATGGGAGGGATCTGGGCGAGGAGTCCTCCTTCGGTGAGTCCCCTTCATGCTCCTCAGCAGGGGAGCGGGGGCCTCCTTTTGGAGCTGCCTTTGGGGCTCTGGCTTGCCATAATGCTTATCAGGCTTCGAGCTGAAATTCATCCTGGGTCTTTCTCTGAGGTCGCTGATGCCACCTTGTGGACAGAGCATTTATTACACAAAAGTGATTGGCAGCTTGTTTCTGACTGAATGTAGCCATCAGTCTGTACTTCTGAAATGACATGCAAGCTGGGCTCCATACGACCCACAGGTTATGCTCAAAAGGATTTGTGGATAGGTTTAATTTAATTGCTGAGCCTTTTTTCTGTGATTTATAATATAATGCCATTTATCTAATGTGATGTCTAAACGAAACTCAGGTCGCTAAAATCTTCTTGCTGTGTAATAAATATAGTTCTGATATTAATGAGGTGATGACATAATTGTGTATGTTCTTTTTTCATTTAGATAAATAGGTATGGCTGCAGTAAATGTCCATGTTCTGTGTCACTAAGTTGTGAGCCCTGGCATTCTGTCGGGGGGGGGGGGGGGGGTTTCTATGGGGAGACCCATCCCATTGTCTCCATTTGGTCTCCCATCAGGGTGTGCCTTGGTGGACATCGGTGAAGCCTTGAAGCAAATGGCCGAGATCAAGGACTCTCTGGACATTAATGTCAAACAGAACTTTATAGATCCACTGCAGAACCTACAAGACAAAGACCTGAAAGAGATTGGGGTGAGACTTAACAGCAGCTTGTATGTGAGCAGTAATAAGACCCTGTAATACCCCTCTGTTTGAAAAGCGGGTTCGGCAACTGAGAAACGCAGATAACAACTGTGAAAAATGTAGAGATTTATTGAGAAAAATGTTGAGATCTTTATTGTGGCATCTTAATTAAGCTGTGCATGTATTGTACATGCAAAAGGTGCGATTGTCATACCTTGCAAATATCCAAAGTGGCTTTGGGAACGGAAATGTATGATTGGTTTAGGAAGATGGAGAGGCATGTACTAAATCATCAGGCAGCCAATCACAAAGAACGGTTTCGAGAGAATGGTATAAATACAGGGACTCGGTGTGCTGTGTTTCATCACACAGCATCACTTAAAGAAACTGGAAGGTCGAAGGTTAGACTTTGATTACAAGAAGAAGCGCCAGGGGAAGATCCCAGATGAGGAGATCAAACAGGCTGTGGAGAAGTTTGAGGAGTCCAAGGAGCTGGCAGAGAGGAGCATGTTCAACTTCTTAGAAAACGACGTGAGTGCCGGCGGCCTATTGGCTGTCATCTTCCATTGTCTCTTATTGCACAGATTAACTTAATGGACTAAATCAGGGGTTCTTAACCTGTTGGCTGTGATCCCTTTGTGAGTGGCAACATAATTCCAGAGGGATTGTCAGAGTCGTAAAAGAGTCATAAAACACCTATTGGACAGGCCATGCATTCACGTAAATGTGGTCACCCTTTTCCTTTGGCATTATAAGGATGTATCGTTGTATAAGATTGAAATAATAAAATGAGGAACTTTGATAAAATGTCAATAAGGAACATTGCTTGATAGCACACACAAGCTTATCAGAGCACAGAAACAAACACGATTCCAGCCAATCATATGGTAGCCTTTTAATAACAGAAAACCTACAAATGAACTGCATGGTTGGCTAAGTTAGCGGCCATATGCTACTGCTTTGGTAATATCATGGAAGGGGTGAGCAAACTATATGTGCTGGTGAAGGAAGCGACAGCTCAGCAGTCACAGCATCATTTAAACAAGGAGATCTTGTGGATAAACACGGTAAAAAGACGTGGGTGGTGTGGTGATACTTTGGCAGTTTAAAGTCCGACACGCAACACACTGGTGTTGTGTACTGCAAACGTGCCAGTTAAAACTGGAAATACGACAAACTTATCTCACCATTTGGCATTGCCATCCGGACACATACAGGACGCAAGTACTCAAAGTCACAGACACCAGCAATTACAGTTAACATTTTCAATCACAAATATGGGACCCCCCCCCCACCCAAGTCCCTGGTGATGAAATGTGCTATGCTGTGGGGTAAGTTGAATTGGTTTACATTTCAATTTTTCCTTTTATTTGCAGATGAAATTTAGCTTTTAGGTAAATCTGGGACAGTTACTAACTGTCCACTCTAAAATAAAACAAACAAAATAAGATAAAATAAGTACAGGACGGGTTGCAACTCTAAACATGGGTGGCAATTAGACTTCAGCATCGAAAAATAATTTGATGGCCCATTTACGGCTGGACGCTGAAAATGCTTAAGAACCCCTGCACTAAAACATATCGGTTCTGTGTCTTTTCTCTCATACTGTGTGCCTACAGCAAATAGCTTCAGTCATGGCTCTCATTGTTCCTGCAGGTGGAACAAGTGAGCCAGCTGGCTGCCCTGATACAAGCTGCTTTTGAGTATCACAGGCAAACCCTAGAAATTCTGGAGGATCTGAACAGCAAGATACAAAGCAGGTAGGAGCCCCAGGCAGGCCCCCTTTCCCCTCTCGTTCTCAGGGCTCATGTAGATGACGATGTCGGTCTGTGTGTTTGTTAAATCGAGAGGTCCTGCTTTTCAGGATAGCTGCGGCAAGCAGCCGACCGAAGAGGGAGTTCAAGCCCAAGTCCATAATGACCAGCATAGAAGCCACTGAAAGCTCCCAGCAAAATGGGCTGTCATACAGCTCCTCAGTCAAGTCCTCAGGTACTGCATCCCACCCTCGTACCCAAACGAGCGGGAATTAAGCGCTGCCTCAAAGCCGCACACACATGGAGGACCAGCGTCACCTTCTGCTGCTTTCCGTGGCAGTGTAAGGCCCCGGTTATTGTGCAAATCTGTTAGGTGTAATTAGTTCCACACAGACCGGGGAAGGCTCTGCTTAGCTTGGGTCAGGCCCCGGTCCCTAGCGTTTGTTATGGAATACCAGGTAAAAGATGGAAATGTGAACACAAAGAAGGAACTGTGCTTTCTGGTAAGGATCGAGGGTGGGGCAGCCGGTAGGGGGTGAATCTGCTCTGTGAGAATAAAACGGCAGATAACACTTGGTGAGATGAACTGTAGAATATACCCTTAGATAAGTAGATTATAATGGCTTTAATTGTTATTGTATTAACCTTTTGGCTCAAAGTCTGCCAAGCAAATGAAAGACATCCAAGCTGTAAATCACTCAGGAGTCCGGAATGGCTGGTCATCATGAATTTTGTGTTTTTATGATTTATTAATGTGTCCATCCTTCATTGCAGATGTCCGTAACAACCACACTATAAATGGAAAAAGTAGGTATCTTCAAAGCCCAAAGATTAACCTGCTTTGTAATTAGTCTAATTACTCAATGACCTTATGGTCTGTAGAGTCCTTAAAGGACTTAAATTACATCCTGATTTATTCGGCTGTTATTTCCCTAAATGAAATGGATGAAATGAAGTTTAATGCACACTTACACACTGCTCTACACTGATTTTAATGCTTGTAACAGCATCTGCTGTATTACATTTCCAGCAAACACACATCTGTTTTAAAGGTTCTCTTTTTTGTGTCTGTGGTTGCACACCATACCAGTATAACTTGAGGGACACTAATTCCATGTGTTTGCATGTTTCTTCTGCCCCCTTGTGGTGATGGTGTGAAACTCCTACAAAATAACATTTGAGCGCTTTTGATCTAAAACTGGCATATTTAAGTGTTCCCATGAGAGATGCTGAGTGTTTTTTTTGTGTCAGTGGGAGATCATTAGCTCATGCATGTCTCTGTCCATCTACTCCATTCCACCATCTCGCTGTTTTGATCTCAACCAGCCGAACAGTTCATACCCAGGGCCCCGTCATGGTCTGAAAGCCCCCACAGTTGCCGTAAGTAGACCCCAGTGCAGTGGCACAGTACCCATAGCCTCAGTTTACCCCCCTCCCCCACCGCCGAGCCACACTCTCGTTTCTGATGTAGAATTTGCCGACTCGATTAGCTATGTGTCTGGTAACCCTAACTAACCAGAGTGAGACGGCTGTATCTCTCTGCCGGAGCCCGGTGCTCCCCTCGTTGACTCTGCTGCCACCCTCCTCCCCCCCCAGAGTCAGAAGCTCACATGGACCAGCCGTGCTGCCGGTCGCTGTACGACTTTGAGCCAGAGAATGAGGGCGAGCTGGGATTCAAGGAAGGCGACATCATCATTCTGACCAACCAAATAGACGAGAACTGGTACGAGGGCATGATCAACGGGGAGTCGGGCTTCTTCCCCATCAACTACGTGCAGGTCCTCGTGCCTTTGCCACAGTAAAGCGCAGCCGTGGACTCAAATGCACAGAGCCGGTTTGTGACGCTTCATCCGGCCAGAGCCCGGCATTTCCACAGGCTCTTAAATGTCCTATTTTTCAATATTTATTTTGTACATGGAACTACTTGTGGTATAAAATACTGTGTGTACAGTATACTTCAATTAATCTCATTTGCTTGTTATATCGCATATAATGGGTATTCTGTTGCCGTCTTTGTACATTTCCTTTGAAAATGTAGATTTGATTTACCTGCCTGCCGTGGTCTTAAGTGTTTTTTTGAAACACAATTTTAAACTGTGAGTATTTGAACTGAAATTTTATGAATGTCCTTACCGAGTCCTCTCTGTTTACATTGTACGACTTACTGTGTTGCAAGAAATCAAAGTAAGTATTATGAGCTCTTTGCTTAGGGTCTCTGACGTTATGGTGCCCTCCATTCAAGTGCTTTCTAAATGTCCCATGTGTTGCACTAAAGCGTCACACTTTACTCCCATCCATGCATGTTCTCCTTTTTCTTTTTCCCTTATCAAACATTGCACTTTCTTTTCTTGCCATAATAAGAAATACGTATGTATATTGGTCACATTTATGAGTCATCTATATGGTAAATATCAAAAATGGAGATGGTTATAGACTTTGAATTCTATGTTTCTGCTGAGAGAGTTTTGTCCCCCCCCCCCCCTAAACGTCAATGCCTGTCAGTCTGATAAAATTACAGACTGGAGATGTTAATAAGGTGTCAGTCGTCGTCTTGCCTTCACTCTGACAGCATGACATTTGCTGGTCTTTATGGTCGGACTATCTGGAAAAAATAGAAAAGTAAACACAAAAAAACGGAGAACATGAGGTTTCAGCATAGAATGTATTTTCTGTGGAGAAGTTTCTGGAAAGGCTCGCCGAAGGGGAAACTGTAATTCACCAAATGATAACACAGCCTTTTCATTAGCATTAATGTCATGTGTACGTTAAATACTGTAACTAAACAAGTTCGTTTTTTTTAGTCTAACATTCCCTCTAGATATATGCAGACATCCAGAATCGTCAGGATTAGATACTACAGTCTCTTTCACAGCTTTATTTTGTTTTTATCATAACTGGACCAATTAAACAAGATACCAAATAAGTTTTAATGACATTTTAATTACAGGGAAATTCATGCAGGTATTTTAATACTGTTTAGTGATCTGGTGTTTGAATTAGTAAACACAGTGCTGACTTTATACCAAACCCAGGTAAATGTTTTTAGCGACACGGTCTGGGAAGCCCAGGAGTGCAGAGAACCTCTGTTCATCCTGTGGGCTGGAACACACTTTTAAACCTCTGATGTTACAGACAGAGAGGGGGGAAAAAAACGTGATGAATAATGTTGCGTTACATTCCATTTACTGTATCTTTGACGTTCCTTGGTGGTTTAGTGACAGAGACTGGGAAGTGGTAACTGAGGCCACAGTTGACTTTGAAGTGCCAGGTTTAGATCCTCCAGTGTCACACAATAAACGTCTGGTTTTGTCCAGTCTGCCTGGTCCATCTCTGGTCGCTCTGTATTCATTTTCCTGCAGACTTGATTGAAAAGTGGCCACATTTTGTTAAAATGATAACTTTTTTTAGGTGTTTTTGATGACTACAATGATATGTATGTTACATAAATAAAGACACTTTGTTGGCTGCACTGCTGCTTCATTTCCTGTATCTCCGTTGGGTTTTCTTTGCTGCACTTTACTGCCGTTCAGGGCCTACAAATCTCACCACATGTCTGCAAATGAAATTACAAGGGAAACGCTGGAAGCGATGGTCTGTAAACTTGCCACAGGTTTACATTAAAGCAGAGGCACTGAGGTTTTCACTGGTTTAAGACTTACACATTGTGAAGTGGTGCTTCAGTTACAATACGTCCACACATATGTAGGCTGGAGAGGCACGGCTTTAAATCCAGACCTCGGTTCCCCGAAGCTTGGCGCTCCTGCCTTTGCTGGCCTTGCTCTTCAGACAGTTTGCTCCTTTGTGATCATCTTGGCTTGGAGGTTTGGCATCGGTCTCTCCTTTTAGGGGGGAGCAGTCTCCAGTGAAGGTCCAAGCTGGCCGGTGTTTCCCCGCAAGGTCCAGCGTGGGCAAAGATCCAGTGCTGGAGAGCTCCCTGTAAGTGAGGGATGCTGTAGAGTGGCTGTCCTGGGCTATAGATTCGTAGCCTTTCCAGGTGTCTGGGATGCGAGGTGACGTCTTCAGCCTTTTCCAGCCCAGGTGGTTGAGCTCCAGGAAGTTCAAGACGACGCAGAACACGCTGACGCAGAACATGAAGAGCAGGAATATGGTTTTCTCTGTAGGCCGCGAGACATAGCAGTCCACCTGCTGGGAGCAGGGTGACACCGAGCAGAGATAGTGGGGAGGAACCTGGAACCCAAACAGGAGCCACTGGGCCAAGACGAAGCTCAGCTCCAGGGTTGCCCGGAAGCATACGTGGATGACGTAGCATTTGGACAGGACTCGGGACTGGCCCGTGCCGTCCTGAGGTACTGCGTAGTTGGACAGGGCTGTTGGGCTTTGCCGGCCGCCTCGTGCAGCTGTACCGTCTAGCACATCCACCAGACTGTGACCCAGGTGCCTGTGCGATCTGACAGAGCAGCTGTCCGAGTCGCACATCCTGCCGTGCGTCTCCTTCGCCGCCTCCGCTCGCTCCCCCGCCGGTCGCTTGGACAGGCTGTGCCAGGTGTAGATGACGAAGCACAGCGAGGGCGTGGACACCGTGACGATTTGGAAGACCCAGAAGCGGGGCTGCGAGATAGGCGCGAAGCCGTCGTAGCAGACGTTCGGGCAGCCCGGTTGTGCCGTATTGCACACGAACATCTCCCGCTCGTCCGCGTACACGTCCTCTGCGGCCACGGCCACCACCAGCAGCCGGAAGACCACCATGACGGTGAGCCAGAGCCTCCCGATCATGGTGGAGTGTTGATGCACGGCATCCAGAAGTCTCTTCAGCAGAGTCCACTCCGTCATGCCTCCGGAAGGGCGCGACTCGAAACGGATCCACGGCTGGCCCCTGCAGCGCTGC
The DNA here is from genome assembly GCF_048594095.1 of Paramormyrops kingsleyae. Lineage (NCBI taxonomy): Eukaryota > Metazoa > Chordata > Actinopteri > Osteoglossiformes > Mormyridae > Paramormyrops > Paramormyrops kingsleyae. The sequence continues at coordinate 6,576,306 of NC_132807.1, read as the reverse complement.
GCTCAGGCGATAGAGTGCCGTAGCTCTGAGCACGCCGCTGTGGGACCATCGCTGTCATAGGACGCCCCTTTCTACCCTGGAGATAAGCACCCGTGTCCATCCCCCCCAGACTACTTGACCAACGTCACGTGGGAGACCCGCTTGTCTTTGGGGCTCCGGATTGAAATGGGGATGCTGCACTCCTATTTTAGAGGAGACTGATAACACCAGGTGATAACATTCTTCACAGATTACACCGTGCGGAGAAGCAAGATGGTCTCCCTTTACATGGAAATACTATTAAAGGAAAAGCTTGTTTTTTTTCAACATTGTCAGTGATCGCCAGAAACTTGCGTACAGGAACAATTACTGGCAGTTAATGTAAAATAAACATTTACATAAATATAATTCTCCAAGTTGCACTTACAATCTTAATTTTTTTCTTAGCTTACGACTGAATTATTCCATGCTGTGATGCTTCCGTAAATATATTTGATTTTAGTTAGAGTTTGGAAGGATGACGATGTTTGCATACTAAATTATGAGTTGTGGTGTCATAAAACATGAATGATTGTCCCTAAGCGAAGCAAAACTGTGCTTTTCAAGAGGGCTTGGAATGTGGATTATTCTGATGATTAATGATTGAGAATGTAACCTGTTATCCAGGAATTAGGTTTCTCTCAAAAAGTTCTCCTTGGTGTGTGAGACCGAATCCCAGAAGCCCTGCTCCCCCCGTCCCCTTCCTCCAGGTGATAAGACACAGACGAGACTCTGAGACTACCCCCACCCCAGCTGCACTTCCCTGACACTGGCAGACTGTCCCGGCCCCATGTTAATCTGCTCCCTGTTTAAGGCTGAGCCGTTTAGACCGCAGCTAAATATACTGTCAGCGCCTGAAAGGCTGCTACCCACCCAGCACACACAGCTGTCAGACGGCAGCCAGACCACCATCCCGGTGGAGACCGCTGATGGATACCGCTGATGCGTATTGGAAGGTGCCTCCAGAACGTTCCCTGCTTATCGGTTCCATAAGGCCGCACAGCTTGTGGTCACACGATAGTAGACTGAAATTCTTATTAGTGGCCATGTGCTCTTCACCTTCCTTTCCCCTGCCTATCAGATTAGGGTCATAAAGTCTTGGATCTCCATGGCCTTCCGTAGGTCGAACTGGGGAGGGAGTTGGATCCTCCTCAGGAAGACTGCGATTGTCGCTGCATAATTTTCTTCATCAGCCCTTATTCCTGATAACATAACTTGGAACTTGTTGTTGATCCCAGTAGCAGCAGAATTCCTCCTGATGTTTTTTTCCCACTTTTTTTTAAATCCTGTTCTTTTTCATATTTACTTTTTTGGACCTTGCCCCTATCTGAGCCCTTTTTCCCCTAAAAGGAAAACCTTGTCCTGTAGAAGGTGTAAATGTCAGGTGCCTCTGATTACTGTCCTGTATCACCATGCTTTCACTGAAAAGGTAGGAATCCTCATTTCCTACCAGGTCTCATCTCTCCCACCTGCTTGCATCCTCTCGCTCCGCTGTGCACGGGGGCTTTGTGCTTATGATCAGAAGGTTGCTGGTTCGAATCCCTGACTAGCAAGGTACCACTGAGGTATGCTGAGCAAGGAACAGCCCCCAGGTGCTGAATAACAGCTGCTCACTATGGTGTCATGTATGGGTTAAATGCAGAGGATGCGTTTTGTTGTTGTGTGCTGTGGTGTATCAACAATTTTAAAGCAAAAAAAAATTACCTAGACAAGTTTTGTGTGACTCTTTAAAGTGTAACTGCAAGTGTATCCAAGGCATAAAATGCATAAGTATGTGCTTAATATTCACGTATTGTTATATAATCAAAGACGTGTTTAGATATACTTCGACAATATTTCTACACATTTAATATTATTTTCCAGTCAATGAATATTGTGCACTGCATTTTGACATTAATCTCTAACAATATCTATCCTTGGGAGCGACTGCTGTCAGTTTGCAGACTTCCAGAAAAAAAAGGGGCATTTCTGTCTGACGGGGTTATGGGGTGTCTCCTTTGAATGAGTGTGGACTTTAACATTAAGTGCGCATTTGCGGTTCCCTCGGGAGACGATAAGGGGGTCCTTTCCTCCTCTAACAATAAAGGTCTTACTGAAGGGCAGGGGGACGGTGTTTGGGGTGCGACACAACACAAGCCGCAGCCCCAGCCGTCTCGACAAACCTCAGGGAGAAAGCAGCACCTCCTTTCATACGAGCTGAACACTTTGTCTATAGTCCTGTGATAATCTCCGGCGTCTGGGTCTCCGGCGCTGTCCCAGGCGTGTCAAAGAAATTATTCACCCCCTCTTTCTCTTCATGAAGGAATTTACAATGATGTCCATTCCCTCTCCGCCTTTGTCCAGAGCAGCTTGTGAATGAATAGCTGATAGGATTAGAGGAAATACAAAAAGCGAAAGAGGGAGAGAGGAGAGTGAGGAGCGAGTCGCTGTCCGGGGCTTTGCCGGTAAAAGAGTGCGACGCTCTCAGCGGCACTGGGACCCGCTTTAATCTCAGCTCAGAAAAATGCATAAAGACGAAACCCACCATAAATATGAATGGATGTTACTTTTATTAGTCCTGTCCCATAAGCTTTCATAGCCCATATAAGCAAATCTGATCTATTTCTCTTTTGTAATCTGCAAAAAATGTTGTGAAGCAACAGAGAAAAGCTGTGAAGCTTAGCGGCCGTATCTCTGATTTGATTCGTAACAACAAATCATGGTCTATGTGTAACCTGTGGTGTAGAGATCCATGAAGTGGAAGTGGCCCACTGTGTTCCCGTATAGGGCATGAGTGGTAAATAACCGTGATGAGGCCAAACCACCAAATTTCACCCCGTCAAACTTAGTGTTCATAATGATACTTTCATAAAATCGCGGCCATTGAAATCCTTCAAATCTGAGGCGATTGCAAGAATGCAGGTTTAAGTTTCAACACTCATGGGGACCAAATCAGCCCTAACCCCCCCTGCCCTCCAAACACACACGCTACTCCCACTACATTGCTAGGAACATATCCCTACTATCCGTACCCAAATCTACACGTCTGGACAGTCAATTCAGGTGTGTGCACCTTCAGGGTGCGACGGCAGTTGGGCTCGGACCTCGACTGGCACTGAGTCCCTCAAACTTCCAGACTGGTTGGGTCCCAGCTGGCCTGCGGAGATCAGGGAGTCTCCCATTGTCCACGAAGGAACCACTGGGTGAGCTCATCACTTGAGTTGCTAAAACATGAAAACCTCAACACTCAATGTATACCAAGTGTATTCCTGACAAAACAACCGTCTTCTAGTACTACGGCTGTCTGCCTCCATTTGAAAATGTTAGCTCAGATTTTACTGTAGAAAACGCGAAAGGTGAGTTCTATTTCAGAGATGAGAGTCCTCTCAGACAGGTGTCTAAAAATAGCACCTGACATCACGAGAAGCCCTGAGGTGCCCCTTGCTGACTGCAAAGTACATACATCGCCTTTCTTGTGCCAGATATTTATTGATCAATTTATACTTCTTTCCTGCACAGCCAGGTTGCCATTATGTCTGAAAGATTTGAAAGGCCGGCAACGGCGATGTCTAACTGGATTAGGGGGCTATAGTAAGTAGGTGTCCTTGGTGCGGCTTGCAGTGATGTGAAAAGGATTTCCATTCGTCTGGTCTGCGCCTGCTCTCCCTGTCTAATCCCCATCTATTCCCACCGCCGACCTTGAGCTGAATGTTAATATGAGCAGGCGTAGGGAGACCTTGCATCTTCAGAGGTCCACTGTCTGCATACCTCACTCGATATCCTCTGAGCACCTGGGATACGAAGAGTGTTTTCACTGGCATGGTAAGCTTTTCAAATATAGACCTTTCTTTAAAAAGTTGTGCGCTTGTTGTGATAGTTGGCATCAGGTTCGGTGCGTGATCATTCGGCTAAGGGCTCTGGAGCGCTTCTGATGCTCCGCAGATGAAAATTCTCCTCTGACTTCACGCTTCTATGAATGAGTGTTACCGGCTGCTGCAGACGGCTGAGATGGAGAGTTACAACGCATTTAAAAGTGCATTTCAACAGCAAAAAGGGCCTGCAAATAGCTGAAGGTCAGATGTCCACAAGCAGGTTATTTTATTCAGGTATTTATTCATGCACAGCTGTCCTGGTATCTGCTGCCTGCATCCTGTTGAAAACAGGACACTTTTGGTGTTGGGGGGGGGGGGGGGGGTCATTTGGTATCTGCTTAAATGTGTATCTAAGACCAAATCTTTAACTCATCGTATGCTGTAGTCTCCATGATTTACCACTGTTGCTAATTATTCTACAAATTGGTTTAGAATTAATTGTTATGTTATCGGTTGTATCTGATTGCAAGTGTTGTCAAGAAATGGTCAATGGAAAGAAAAGCCAGTGGTTTCCATGTTGTGATGTGTAGACAATGGTGTCTGCAGAAAAATTTCATTCATATTAATGGCTTGGCTTAGAAAATGAAATAATCCATATTTACTTTTTATCATGATTATGTGGAGTGGCCACATCTGGCAACCCCTTAGTTCTGCCCCTGCGTGTAGATTACCGGAGTAATACGCTCCATTTCCACAGAGCTGATTTTCCCTGAGTGACGTGAGTCACTTACTACACTCCACTCATAATGGAGAGATAAGCTCTTTTTGTCAGTGCCACAAGGAAATAATATCACCAAATATCTTCCTTTACGCTTAAAGATGTCTGATCCTGCACAGGACAAACAGTTAAAGAAAATGCATTTCTCTACATTTTTGAATGAGCAGGGTTGTAAAATTGGATCATGAATTTAGAATGTTTAATTTAGAATGAATTTAATGTTTTAAAACTTAATCAGAAATTAGAATTATGAGAAGTGGGTAGTTCAGTTCCAGACAGTAAAATTCCAGATGAAGATTTTATTTCAGCCAGCGAGTTGAGCATAAAGAGTCACAGTACTCAACTGGTTGGTTGAACCAAAATCTTGGTCTGGATTTGAACTCTCTGGACCTGAACTACCCACCTCTGATCAGGGGGAAGTACAATTAGAAGCGGATAGAAGAGTAATGCACTGCAGACATTTGCTTTGACGTCCTGCAGGAGGATGGTTTATGACTCAGCCGAGTGTCCTGATTATGTCTGATTATTCCTGGGTGTACTTTGATGATGCTTCATTTAGATCTCCTAAACACAGAATCATTGCCTGCCAATTAAAGGTCATTAAATTAAAAGCATGTGAGGGAATGGTTCTTAAAATCCAGAAGAAAGTAGAAATATATAAGTGTTCTGGTCTCGCAAAAACTCACTATAGATTGCATCAAATCAGGGTTCATGAAGTGTCACCCTACTTTGTACACAGAATTATGTTACTGTAGTTCATTGGCTGATGTCCTTAACCACGACACCCCCTGCAGTCTTTATTTTGAATCGTTTCAGGGATCGCTTCTGCCAGGTCTTCACCCGGTCTTTTATTTCCATGCCAGGTCTCACGCTCTTGTCCTGGACCACGTGGGGTCTGAGCGAGGAGGGGGGGTGGGGGACTCATGGCCCCTTTCCTGGCCGCCATGGTGTCTCACGAAGCTACAGGCTCAGCCCTGGGCAGCCCAGCGACGCTGCAGGTGAAAGCCGCAGTAGAGCAGGGCAGCGGCAGTGAGAGCCAGCCGGAGGTGATCATCGACAGCTTTGCTCCGCTGGTGGCCGTGAGCTCCAGTAGCAGGTAGGTCTGCACCAAAGATCATGCAAAATAGATCTGTCAGGGGAGGATTGTCCTCCTACTACTGGACATCTTGCTTTTGCTGAGTTTCACGAACATTGGTTTGTTTTCTTTTTTCATTTTCAAACTCAAGGCTTCTGGCCATCAAGGCATCAGTACAGGGGCAGTGTTTGTCTCAGCAGGCTAAACCTCTGTGCTTGTGATAATAAGATCGCCAGTTTGAGCCATGTTATTGTTGTTATTGTTATTATTATCATCATGAAGCAAAGACGCACCCATACATTGCTCTGTCCAGCCTCTGCAGGTGAGCAAATATGTTTTGTGTGTTTATCCATGACAATAAATAACACACAATAAAACACATACTTCAGAAATCTGTGCCCCTTGCAGCTTAACAGAAAACACTGGTTTTAATTAATGCGGCGATGTCATATGATGAAGACTGTGACGGGTTAAAGAAGTGAAATGCAAGCCACCTCCCTTGTTGACCAAGTGACACATCAAAGTTGGTAAAATCGGGACGTGCTCCTAACCCTACCTGTGGGTGGGTTTCTGACCGGTGCAGTTTTTCGAACTCACTGGGCTGAAGCCCAATAAATCCTGTTGGAATAAGACTGATCTAAGGGCCCCCCTACATGGGCTAAGGGGCCCCCTACATGGGCTAAGGGCCCCCCTACATGGGCTAAGGGGCCCCCCCTACATGCGCACGTTTTTAATGCCACACGTCAAACTGGCAGCATCCCGTCTGCAGTGTAAGATGACGTTGGAACGGTCATGTTTCCCTTGAGTGGCTCCTGATCGTGTCTTTTGCACGGACGTCTCCGCAGTGAGGAGCTCTTCTGCCGGATCTGTCACGAGGGCGGGGGGGCGGAGCAGCTGCTGTCCCCGTGCGAGTGCTCTGGCTCACTGGCGTCGGTGCACCGCAGCTGCTTGGAGCGCTGGCTCACTGCGTCCAGCACCGGCCGCTGTGAGCTGTGCCGCTTCGAGTTTGCGCTGGAGCGCCAGCCCAGGCCGCTGACTGAGGTAGGGGGGCACCACGCTCCCACCGTCCAGCTCGCCGCTTTTAACTTTCAAACCACTCAACGTGAAAATGAGATTAGATGCTGGCGGCAGCCGGTGAGGAAGCTTCTCGTATATTAATGGACATTATCTCATGTACACACTGGGCTGGGGGGTTGCATGGGACCAAGTAATCAGTCGATGGAATTCCAGGCCCAACAAGAGCAGAGGACTGTGGGTAATACATGCATAGCACAGAATCATGGAGTGGTAACAAGTAAAAGCAGATCTATATAACTTTTATTTTTAGGGGACATCTTCAGCAGTACTGGATATATTTTTACAAAGAGCCAGAGGTGGATAGTTCAGGTCCAAATGGTAAAAATCCAGACCAGGATTTTGTTTCAACCAACCAGTTGAGTATAAAGAGTCACAGAGCAGTCAGCTGATTGGACTGGATTTTTACTTTCTGGAACTGAACTATCCACCTCGGCAAAGAGTGAACAGATAAAGCCGCTCTAATTAACTACTAAATCTGCCAGCTGATGTCACTTGTTAACCACTGCCCCCCCCCCCCACCCCCACCCCCACTGGTCCCCAGTGGCTTCATGCCCCGTCTATGCGCTACCAGAGGCGAACGCTGTGTGGGGACGCCCTCTGCTTCACGTTCATCACGCCGCTGGCCTCACTGTCGGGGTGGCTCTGTGTACGCGGAGCCGTGGATCTTTACCACAGCAGCAGCATGGAGGCTGCGGGCCTGCTGGTCCTCACCGCCGCCCTGCTCGTCATCTACCTCTTCTGGACGACCGTAAGCGGCATCTGCCTGCCGACGAGCACGGGTCTCTCCGGAGAGCAGTGGGACGCAGCGTTCTTATGCAACCCGGCACAAATAGAAACAGAAACGGACACTCTCCCAAGCGAGCAATTTAGCTTAAACGCGATATTTTTGGCAGCGAAACACTTGCGAGTGGGCGGGTCAAAACTTCTGTTACAACCAAATATGGGAATGATGAATATATTTGCAACAATGGTACTAAAAAAAGGGAAGAAACAGAGCATTGAGGATATAACTGCTTTTTTTGAGGCTGCTGTCTTAGTAGTTCAGCTCACTGCAAAAAACAGCTTAGTGGTAACTGGACGAACCTTCAACTATCACCAAGTTGATCAAAATAACATTGTGACCTTAAAAGCACATGTAACCCATATATCAGCCGGTGACTACATCAGCCACCATTCCCATCTTCTGCCTATGTAGGGTGACCAGTAGTGAAGAACAAAATGATGCTTCATGAACCATTTGCTGTATTTTTTGACCCCACAAGATGGTGCTCTCTGTTCAAAAAAAGGGCACAACACATGCCCCGAAAGCAAACCAAGAGCGCCATCTAGTGGGGTCAGAAAATACAGGACATGGCTCATGAAGCTTCATTTTGTTCATCACTAGTGACCGAATAATCCATGTCAGAGAGGACACTGAGCTACTTCAGGCTTTGTACTTGGCTAAATAGTTCAGTTCTTCTTGTGCTTTGATTTGTTTCCTTGATTGAAAGACTCATCCTGCTGTTTCACATTAACATTTGTGACACACACATGATTATAGGAGACTGACCAATCAGCACACAGAAAGAAGTCAGTGCTCAAGTGAAATCCAGGTCCTTTTAATTGAAGTGGTAGTTTACAAATCTTGCCCTGGTTCAAAGTGACCTCCCTGACATTACCTGGTCACCCTAGTGTATGACATCCTAACCAGAGGGTCTACAGCCTTTGTCAAAAAACCCAGGTCTGATATCGTCACAATCCAGCTGAATATATATGTGAAAATTGTCATTACATCACGGGATTGACATAGACAATGACCAGCATTTTCTAGAGCATTGGTTTAAACCTTAATTCATGACCACTCAGATTTACACAGAATTGTCTTCTCTTGATGACACAATGACAGGAAAGATTACACAGAAAAGGATGTGATGTCAGACTGTTGCTTTGCTCAGTGGTAGATAGAAATGTGCCAATTTCGACAGGTTTCCCTGCGATACCACGTCCACCTGTTTGAGATGTGGAGGCAGACGAATCAGCAAGTGCGACTCCAGATCCCTCAGCCTGAGGGTCTCCCCTGCGGCCGGCTGGAACCACTGCCCCGCCCCTCCAGCAAGGACCCCAGCAAGGAGACCGTGGTGTAGCCTGAAGATTTAACATGGCCGCTTTACGGATGGACCTTGGAATATTTAAAACTATATACTATAGTTCAACTTTGTTTTAATTTTTAATGGCTCTTTGAAAAATTTTACAGGGAATAAGACTGATTTTAGAAAACGGGGCGTGGTATGCAAGGCACCCGCCAAATTCTAGACAAAGCTACGTCGGCCAAGACACCCGGAACCCCCCTGGGCGTGCCGGGCTGCTCGGGTCAGGAGCAAGCGGAAAATCCCTCATCCAGTCTGAAGTCCGGAGTGTTCTGTCAATAGGAATGAACAATCTGGAGTCTAATCAGTTTAACTAAAAACCTTTATTAAAGTGATACAAAATTGTGTTCTGTACATGTCAGTGCCTGACAATGGATAAACAGAAGCTGCCATTTCAGTAAAGCAACTGCCGAGAACTTCTGTGACTTTTCATGTTATTCATTGCAATCCTTGTACAGTCTGTCAAATATAGCTTTTAACTAAGTAAAGGCAAATTATTTCCAAAGCAGCATTTAGGCATTGCCAACAGTGTACAGTGGGAAGGGCAGAAAGGCTAACTTTCTGATAAAACGCTCCTCCGTCCACTAGGAGGCTGTGACGGAAGGAAGCGGGTTCAGGATTACGCCCTGGAAATCACAGTGCTGCAGATTTCACTGGTCAGCTCCTGCTGGGCTGTCAGGCAGTGATTGGACAGTGGGTGGCAGCCCCACCCACCACCTGCAGGGGTCTCATCTCTCCCATCACTACCTTGCACGCAACAAATCCTAGAGAACGCTGGCAGAATGTCACTGAATCGGCTCGTCTCAACCTTCACATTAAAAAGTATGTTTGGCTCATAGGCCAGGATGAGCTGCAAATATTCTGGAGTATGTTTACAAAGCAAAATACGAGTATACTACTAACAGCAAACTGGAAAAATTCAGTTTAAAGGTATTCTTTAATTTAAATAGGTAAGTTGGATAAGCAAGAGACACAGCATTCAAAAGGTTCCCATAGGACCCTCTAAAGTTGACAAAGGAAAATAAATAAACATTCAAATATTTATAGCCCAATTAAGGCACAGTCACATGTCTTTAGGTGCTGCTGGAGAGTCAGTAACCAAAGTGAAAAGTGCCAAAACCAGGACAAATTTGAGCAGCAAGGCTTTGGGAGGCTCACTGAAACTGAAAGCACATTACTGACTGTCACCTAGTGGGATGGCTCCCTCTGCTGGCAAGGAGGCAGCATGACAAAGTGAGTCATTTCCAGGATAACAAAACGGCTACGTTTAAGTGAGGTTATGAGCACGGGGGGGCTTAAAACCGGCTCAGGCTCATGGTAGACCACCCTGCATGGCACTTTAACTTCTTTTCATACCATAATGAACAGCAAGTTTCTCAAATGGTTTATAATCGGTACATTGAGAATGCCAAGTTTAGTACAAGCAACCCTACCAATGCATGTCAAAATCCTGCATAGAGGGTTTCCCCTCAAGAAGGTCAGGTGAAGGTCAGGTGTGGCCGAAAAAATACTTCAGAAACAATGACCGAAACAAGGACGGTTACATTTTGCTACAGATTTCATCAAAAATACCCAGAATACTGTTATGTTGTCACAGCACAGGATGGATTCAGAGGGAGCAGAGGCTGTCCCACACCCCTCTGCCGCCCAGATTTCGGGTTTCTAGGTCGACCCAGAGGTGCTACATTACTGCACAGCTGGCTTCATCCGGTCCCATCCGGCCCTGTTGGGAAAAGGGGGGGAGGGGCTTTATTCTCCAGCCCTCAGGACAGATAGAGGAACCACTGGCATAGCAAGGATGACACTCAGGCCTCAAAGCTGGGGAGGGCACTAAGCAGCCAGGGTTAGGGGGCAAACAGGTGAGTTCGGTAGGTTGTGGGACAGCAGAGCCGCTCGCGACTGGCGGCCTTTGATGTCATGGCAAACCACAAACTTCAATTCAGCTGCAGGCAAGCAGAGGGGGGGGGGGTGCAGCTAGGGGGCCATTGCCGTGACACACGCCTCACCTCCAGCAGGGGCCCCCGCACAGAGGGGGGTGTGGCTCACGACACCAAACAACATTTCTTTTTTCTTCTTTTGGGCTTAAACCCCAAAACCGCACCAGACGGACGGACCAGAGAACGAGAGAGAGAGTTAATATAAAGCCTTTCCGGAACCTTCTTCTGCGCACTATAAGCGCTCCTTCAGAATAATTTCAAAAGCATCTGTGGTTGTGATGGCGGTTTACCTGTCGCCGTAGATGCGCCTCACTTCCTGTTATCGCCTCCTCGTCCTCGAGCTCCGCCTCTGACTCGCCATCGCCGCCTCCTGGGACACGAGTCAGCCTCCGCTCTGCCACCTCCTGCTGGAAGCAGCCCTGCATTCAGCAGCTGCCCTCATCCTTGGGTGGTCCGGGGGAGGCAGAGGGGGGCCGCACACCTACCTCGCTGCGGGGGTTTACCAGGGCGATCCGCACATCGTCCATCGCCCCCCAGTTCCGCTGGGTTTTCCACACCAGGTCAGTGGGGGGATTGGAGTCCACACCAGCACCACCCCCCCAGATCTGGAGACAAGACACGTGACCACAGTTACTGTAATGCGATGTTTCCCAACCCGGCCCCTCAGGGACCCAAAGACGGTCCATGCGTTTGCTCCTTCCCAGCTCTTGGTAAAGTGTGGACTGGCTGGCAGGGGGCTGGGAGGGAGCAAAAACGTGGACTGGCTGCGGGTCCCCGAGGACCGGACTGGGAAACACTGCTGTAAAGGGACAAATACACCAACTGCATCCTCCGTCAGGCAGGATGCTCCAAAATCCTGGCCTCCACCCACCGTGACAGTACATCCTCCACCCAGGACGTATGACGGCGGCACCTGAAAGGCGACGTCGGGGGCGGCCGCGTGGCTCTTCCGGAGGACCCACCCCCCTAAAGGCTGGTCCTAAAAAGAGGAGCATCAGACTTAAATCCCCCCCCCACAAACATCTTCTCAAGGTGAAGAATGCTTCGTCAAAAAAGGCCCTACGATTTCAGAATTGTTGCGCAGCTTCACGTAGTTGCCCTCCGGGTCGATCTCGTCGATGGACACGCTGCCGCGGGCCGAGGCGTGCTGCGTGATCCGGTAGCCAGAGCCGCCGGAGGACCGGCTTCCCAATTTCCGCTTTTTGCCCCTGAGCCTGCGGGCGGCCTGCACGTGTGTACGTGACACGGCCCCATGCTGCGAGGGGCTGGGAGACAGGTTCAGCCTGGGGGACAGAGGGAAAGGCATAGAGGAACCATTACTGTGTCAAATATAACAGCAACTGAGGGCCCAGCAGGAAATGGTTCATATGACAGGAAGTGACATCACCTCTGCTCCTCCCCTTCCAGCATCTTCCTGTAGGCATTGATCTCCATGTCCAATGCCAGCTTCACATCCAGCAGGTTCTCGTACTCCTCCAGCTGGGCCTGCATCTTCTGCCGCACCTCCGCCATCTCCTGCTCCTTCTCGGTCAGCCGCCTCTGGCTGGCCCGCCGTTCCCGGTCCAGCAGCTCCTCCAGATCACGCAAGCGGCTCTCCAGGGCGGAGTTCTGTGATGGGTGCACACGTGCACATGCATACACACTCACATTTGGCAAAACCATCCTTCACATTTATTGTGGGAAACCTGTAGCCACTCATACTTCAAAGCCAGATAACAGTGAAATACTCTGGACAAACTTTATGATTTTCCCCTTTCCTTTAATGTGGAACATAGCTTTATGTGCATATGAATGATCGGCAGAGTCTTAAGGCCCAAAGTACATGGCAAATGGAGTGACTCTCATCACAGAAACCACTTCTCTAATTTGTCTGAAACACTTTGTTGGAATTCCAGCCCTTACTTCCATGACATGGTGAGGTCTGCCTATCTGCAAGAATCTGCCTGCAGACTGCAAGACGGGGGCAGAACGTGTAGGGCAAACTGACCAATGAGAGCACACTGGGGTCATCGGGGGTGGGGCTTAACACTAACAGGTTGTTTCAGACAGAGGGTTAATAGATATGTACAGTACGAAAAAAATGTTTTTCGGAACATTGGAGGATGCAAATCTATTCCAACAACAGAGAAAATGAGAATTGAAAAAAAGACAATTGTGTGATACAAGTGCGCCACCTTATGCCCATCTGGTGGTACTACAACACAATGTGAGTTTTGCGGCAGACCGTCTTATTAGAAAAGCACCTGCTTCTGAGACTGGGTGAGCTGCGATGACAGACTGTCGAGCCTCAGCTTGGTGCCGGCGAGCTCCTCCATCGTGGAGCTGACGAGGGCGCTGCCTTCCACCGCCGCCTGCTGTGCATTCTCCAACTGAGCGGGTGCGACAATCACGCATTAATTTACAGGTTCGTTAGTCATCGCAGAACAACGAACTGCAAACAGTTCAGCGCTAATCTAAATGGCTGAGACTTGCATCTGGCACAGGAGTTCCCATATCAAACCAGCCAGTGACACGCACTACATTCTCCTTCTACGCTCGCCCTCTCCTCCCTCCCCTCCTCCTCTCCCCTCCTCTCCTCTCCTCCTCTCCCCTCCTCGGTGCAGGTATCTGATCCAGGCCACCCCACTGCAGCCATGACCTTTGCAGACACATTTGCTCTTAAAAGGCAACATGCCACAGGTCATTACAGGGGAAACACCACTACTGAATCCTCTTTGGAACATTTATCTGAAGTTTGCATTCTGCTCCTACACAGATATCATCCTCCCACGAATCTCAGATCTCTTGCCAACAGTGCACGGAGTTACGGACCAGTATGGTCCTGAAACGCGTCATGCCCAGTGAGTGATGGGGCTACCTTAGCACAGAAGGTCTTCTCCAGCTCCTCCTTATACTGGAGGATCTGCACCTCGTGCTCCCTTCGCAGCTGCTGCAGCGCCTCCGCCAGCTTGCTCTCAAACTCCTTCTGTCTCCCGGAGTCGACCTCAACCAGCCTTGTCTCGTGGCGGCTCCTCATCTCCCTGATCTCCTGCGGGCAGTTAGAGGAGCGGCTCGAAAAGTCACAGATCCTGACCACACACCTGCCATCCTCGACTGCTTGGTGCTGGACCCCCCCCCCCCCCCATCCTGCTGGAGGAAGCAGCAGCTTCATCTGCCTGTCACAACATCAGCTGGACCTTCGCATTTATACCTGGGCTACAATATTTTATTTTAAATACAAAGACTTCGCTATTTTGGGCTTCCTCTGCTGCCCCCTGGAGGACGGGCTCCCCCTTTGCGTCTGGTTAGGGTTAGGGCTTCCTCTGTTGCCCCCTGGAGGACGGGCTCCCCCTTTGGGTCTGGTTAGGGTTAGGGCTTCCTCTGCTGCCCCCTGGAGGACGGGCTCCCCCTTTGCGTCTGGTTAGGGTTAGGGCTTCCTCTGCTGCCCCCTGGAGGACGGGCTCCCCCTTTGGGTCTGGTTAGGGTTAGGGCTTCCTCTGCTGCCCCCTGGAGGACAGGCTCCCCCTTTGCGTCTGGTTAGGGTTAGGGCTTGCTCACTGCTGGCTTTGGGCAGGGACAATGTAAAGTGCTTTGAGACAATGTAGTACTGTGAAAATGGCCTATATAAAGAAAGTTGAATTTAATCATTATGGCTAGATGTCCATACAATGTGTAAAGCTGACTGACTTCACAGACAGGAGGAGTCGCCCAAACTTCTAACACATCACCATCAACTAAGCTAGGAAGAGGAATCATCCGCATACCTCCTCACTGAGGTGCCTTTGGAAATCCATCTGCTCCCGCAACGTCTGAACCTGGTTCTCCAGGTCCACCCTCCGCAACATCTCTGCATGGAGTTGAGTCTTTGCGTCCTGCAAGGCTGATTCCAGCTGGTGGGTGAAACGTCGGTTTGCCAGCATGGGAAAGGCATTTTACGGGAATGAGCAGCGTTCCTTTTGGGCAACAAACACCAGCTCTTAAATATAATGCATGATCCATCTAGCATTCCTTTGCCTTAACTACATCTCCAGTGAAGGTTCATGGACAGGTGGCCCGTCACAAGGCCATCATGGCTCACACACTATGGGCTATTTAACGATACAAACTCATCTAAACGTGTCTTTGGACTGCGAGGAAAGTCAGACATTCTAGGGAAAATCCACGAGGCGGGGAAAAGGCACAGCGCCCATACAGAGCATGAGCAGCTATCATACACCAAAAATAAGACCTACAGTGGAAACCTGTGTCTTCAGCTCAGAGATCTCATTCTCTAAGCTCCGGTTTCCAGCCAGTACATTTGCAAACTCCGCCTCCTTGGAGTTGAGAGCGGCTTCCAGGTTTCTCCACCGGCTGACAGCGGTAGTCAGTTCCGACTCCTTCTTGTTATTCCTGATGAGAGAGGATCCACACAGACGTCACCATTATCACAGAAAGCTTCTCAAACATCTTCACTGTGATCGGTTTGAGGTAAAGACTAGTTATACCAAGTCACGCTGTGAGGCACCAGACAGATTAGTGAAAAGTGTCCTGTATGATAATCGCATCAGTTAACGTGCAAAACGCACAAAAACATGTGGAACTCACTAAACATTAAATACATGTATAAATTTTAATGAGATGTGCTGTGAAAGATGCTGAAACTAATAGGCCAGCAAACAATTGCTGGGCCTTTGATTAATGATCGATTAAAAAACCCCGGTCCGGGAGATGCACGGACAGACGGCGGCGGATACTGGACCGGTACCTCGCCTGCAATCGCGCATGGTCCTCGGAGAGCTGGCTCAGCTCGATCTGAAGCCGGGCCCTCTCGTTGGCAGTGGTATCCAGGATCTTCCTGGCATCGGCGAGCTCGGTCTCGTACAGCAGCCGCATACTGCCCACCTCCCGGGCGCTGGACTCCTCTTTCTCCTCCAGCAGAATTTGCATGGAGGACTTCTCGTTCTCCAGCTGCCGGACCCGCTCTATATAAGCGGCCAAGCGATCGTTTAGCTGCCGGAGCTCCTCTTTCTCCTGAATGCGGGTGATACGTGTGGGACTGGAGCCGGTACCGGTAGCGGCACCGGACGGGGACACCGCAGCCATGCTCCGCCTAGTCGTGCGGGATGCGCGGCCGGTAGAAGTGGACGGCGTAGAAGTTACAGAAGCCATCGGAGCCCAATGCACCTGCTCGTCCTACGCTTATATCGCCTTTATAACAGTTCAATGGTATCTGATAAAAACTGGTCTACCAGCGATTCCACCACTTTGTAAACTACGCCATCAACCTTGATAGAGCAGTAATAAAATCCAGAAAGGCGTGTATCAGTAAGTTATACACCCAAATTCACAGCTGGGAAGCCAAACGGCAAGAAAACTTCCAAAACATTAAAGCTCTAGTAATGCGGCGCTACTTCAATGCATACTGAAGTTCATTCCTGGTTCACAGGAGTATTACTTGCCACCAAGCTCCAACGTGGAGCCCCTCCGCCGCCAGCAGCTGTTCGGAGCGAAACGGAGTAAAATTAGGGTGAGCGATGACATCACACCGTCACAAGGTCTCGAGCACGGCGTGCGCGGTGCCGGTCTATTTAAAGGGGTGCGGCGTGCGCGGCGCCGGTATACTTAAAGGGGTGCGGCGGGGACGCGCAGCTGATAAGCACAACAGTGGATGCCGTTTCGGGCTTTAGGTGAGGAATGCGATGTCGAAGCTCGACTTCCATTTATAGTAGAGAGGCTACTGCGGTAAACGCCAAAGAAAGTGGTGCAGTTTCATGGACATTTGCGTACAGTAGTGCCCATAAACTAGTATAACGCAACACAAAAACGTATTGACAACGTCCTGAAAAAAATATTTTTGTGTTACATCGGGTATTTGACAGTACTTTGGAGGGTTCTTCATTAAATCTACGGAGACACTATTTTATTAATTTGAAGTAAACCATTGTTCATGCAAAGTGGTGATGTGAGTTTGGAATCAGCTTCTTCCTGATGTAGAGGATACTCAGACCTTGAATCATATCGGTGCTAGATTCAGTTTTACCATCACTTACCGTCAGGGGCGTTGCTAGAGATTTTGGGCCCCATGAAAGCATATCATATTAGGCCCCCCAGTCCAAACCAATCCAGTTATTTTCCTAATTTTTTAGGGCCCCTGTCACTCAGGGGCCCTTGGAATCATCCTAGCTTTCCTCTCCCTTACGGCGCCCCTGCTTACCGTTACCATCGTAAACAGACACAACCTGGTGTCGATGTGCGGTACCACTAATTTTCTTTGCTCCTTACACAAAAATGTTCTGAGTGCAGAATGAAAAATGATTGGTTCAGAGAGATAACCATTCAGACTGTAGAGGAGGTGGGTCTACGCAACTAGAGGAGGCGGGACCAAGACATCTGATTGGCTGTTCCCACCTCTACTAGCTGCTTGGTGAAACTTAAAATTCTTGATTGGGCCGTGCAGCCCAGTTCTGACGTGACCTACAGGCATGTTATGTTTGCTCTGGTCAAGTGAGATCTGAGTAACAGGGAAAGGCCCATAGACCAAACCTGTCTATGGGGGCTGAGCCTTGTTGGGCTGTGTTGCTGTTCTGCTATCCAGATAAAGGTGCAGATGAGGGTAAGAGGAAACAGTGAGGCCCACTCTCTCGCTCAAACACACACAGACTGGGTCACAGCAGTAAAAACAAAGAACTGTACCTGAGCTGCTGTCCTGGTTCTCTTCAGTCTGCCAGTAGGACTGCCCTCATAAAGGTGCAGGGCAACATGAGATCAAGCTGACTGGGCCTGAGGCATCATAGTCAGCAGGATCCAATCAAGATTCAGCATGCCCAAATCACAGCCAATCATGCCAGGGCAACGCCGCCGGGGCCAGGGGTGCCCCACGCCAACCGGTACAACTGCACACCATTGGCCACCAGGCATCCAAAGCACAGACAGCACAGCACCCCCTAGAGGGCACACTGGGCCATGCAAAGATGCTCCTAGCCCTCAATAAGGAAGGTGTGTCTGTTTAGTTTTATAGATATCATTTATTCTGTCCTTTGCACTTAGGATGGGGACAGTTTAATCAGAATCTTTGTTCACACATGACCAAGGCAGGTTGAAATTATTTGTTGGTACAGCTTATTAATGTTAGGGCTGTAACAATAGAACATTAACAATTACAGACAGAGAATACTATACATATAGGACACAAAATACACAACGGAGAGGAATGAATACAAGGTATGTAAGGTCAATATTAATACATATGTATAGACAAGCAGTGTGCATTGTGCTCTTGTGTGGAGAAAACATTACTAAGCATTTTTATCGCATTTAGTTTTAATCTTATTGGCCTGTTAATTTGTTCCATTGCACTATTACACTATTAGTGCATATATGTTTATTAATAATTAAACTGTGTTCATTCAAAGTGCAAAGTGTAGAATAAATGGCCTACTAACTATAAAGCTAAATTAGACAGATGTGCTCAGTAAAATGTTTTAAACAATGGACTGTGCGGGACATTGTCAGAAAAAAGTACCAATTTGTACCTCAAGGGTCTGCCAACCGTACCCTAGCTGTAGGTAAATGGGCTTTTTTAGTTTAAAGGTACAGAAATTGACTCTGAGGAGCATTTTTGTACTATCGGGGCTACGGTATTGTTGTTTGTATCTTGGGGAACAAAATTGTACCAGTTTATTTCTATACATATGTATTAATAGTTGCACTGTTTCCATGCACCCGCGGTGACTGTATTCGAGCGACAGCCATTGAACTTGTACATTCAAACATCCACCTGTCCATTTTCTGTACCTGATTGTCCTGTTCAGCATTGCAGGGGGTCTGTCCCAGAAGCTATAGGAGAAAGGCAGGGAACAACCCAGGATGGGGCACCAACCCATCACAGGGCACACACACACACACACACACCTATAGACAATTTGGTGACTCCAGTTAATCTCAACATGTTTTTTAGACTATGGGGGGAAAACTGGAGTATCGGGAGGAAGCCCTATAACGACATGGGGAGAACATGCAAACTCCACACACATGGAGCCATGGCTGTTCTTTAGCACCCCACAATTAAATGTAGTGTGTTCTCTTCCATTTTTATTAAAATTAGATCCCCCCAGCAAAGGTCCCCCTTTTCATGAATCTCTACTGATTAGAAGTGACAGCTGAAAAAAAGACCGATATCTTGTGAATGCCGGTTGAGCGCAGTGTTATGCCGTTTGACGAGCAGTAGAGGGCGCAATATCTCCATTTGTGGCTTATAGCAAACTGCTCCAATGTGGAAACCTCTCTGTTTAATTGGACTTTTTATGAGTCAGCATTTGCCACGATAGAAGTAGTTCGTTTGGTATTAACGGAATCAAAGTGAAATTCTGTGTTTAAAAAGATTATTTGGACTTTTTTAATCAAAACAGAAATGCAGAAAAAGGTGGTATGTTGTGTTAAATCACTGTTACAGTGATAAGAAGGTTGTTGGTTCAAATAGGGTCAGCAGAGTGGTTTCACCATTGGGCCCCAGAGCAAGGCCCCCAACCCCCTACCGTTCCATGGACTGCCTGACCCTGAGAGTTGCTTTGGGAAAAAACAACCGGTAAGTAGATTAAAAATATAAGCAAAACTGATTTAAAGTCCTCAATCACCTGTAAAATAGGAGGATATTGTGTGGAAATCTTACTGTAAAAGGGCGCTATCCCGAGTCTGCGGTCTGCATATACCACATAGGGCGTATGCTGCATACACTATCAGGCTGCGCTGTTATGAATTTAACTTAAAACTTAAGTGGCTCCCTGCTGTGATCTGGCACATGTCCACATGTCAAGAGCTGCCCCAGAGTGTCATTAAAAAGTTATCTCCATGATTAAATGCAACCTAAAAGTGCGTAATATTGTGACGCCTGGTATAAATACTAATGACTGCCCTTTAATAAAGAGAAACAACGACAGGAGGATCGGTCAAAAGGCCGACGGTTCCCCATCTGGCGGCCCTCGTGCTCACCACCAACAGGTACTGTACTTCTGTTTATTGGATAAACGGTCCTGGAAGATGGGTCGATGGATGGGTGGCTTTTGCGTGGCCATTTCAAACTGCTTGGGCTGTAGATTTTAAGCTTTCTCAGTTATTCAAATAAAACGCAACCATTTCTTTTTTTATTTTAGATAAACCTGCAAGCTTTTCTTTGTAATGTAAGCCATTAATTGCTTTGAGTGTAATAAATGGCAATAGGAGCACATCCATCCATCCATCCATCCATCCATCCATCCATCATTGGTCAGGGTTTTGGCAGTCCTGTTTCTACCAGGCAACACTGGATCCCAGTCTACTGCAGATGCGCAAACTAAAGAACACTATTATAAACTTCTGTCAATTTAAAGACGCCATGCAGTTACCCTAAATGTACGACTTTGGACTGTGATAGGATACCAGAGTAGAGGGACACCTGCGGAATACGGGATCATTTAAACTCCACACACACGGACTGAGACACCTTGCAACCCCAAAGTAGTACTTCTCACTTCATAATGATGGCAACAAATCAGTAACAATACGTAAAGACATTTTTCCTAAATTTTTGAGAATGTCCCCCCCCCCTCCCTCGCAGCTCTCCGATTCCCTCAGTGAGGCGCTGCAGCCGCCTGGCGGAGCCGCGCGGCTCATGAACCGCATCCTCTATCACTTCATTAGTTTTAATTCCGCCTCGAGTCTCGCAGCGCTGTCGGGATGAGACATATGCCGGGGAATGCTCTGCATGCGAGGTGCATTTAGGAGGAACACCAAGATTCAGCTCCCGGCCGTCACCGCTTGCTTTTATTGGTACATCATTTATGCGTGTTAGTGCGCTGGGATAATATAGTTTTGTATCCTAGTAATAAAGAGATGACGTAGATATCTTCCTGAAATATTAGTCTACATTCAACCAAAGGTAAGAATGATATTTTTAACATGTTAAACTCGCTATAATACACATAAACATGATGCATCGTAAGTGCATCAAATCGCGTCGAGGGTTTTACCCAGCTGACAGCTAAATTTACTGTTTATTATTTTAAGAGCAATATATATCTTATTCCCATAACTTGGTAGGCTAATTCAATTTAAGGAACCGTATCCTTTTTTCCCCGCCAGCCGGTTATATCAGAGGACCTTAGTAGAACGACTTTAGCACTGGAATGTAAATTCACTGCGCAAATCTAATCTAATCTCACTGCTCCCGGCTCTTATTGCAATTGCATTTGGAAAACAGGTGTATGTCCATAACAACCTATGGAGTGTTACTTTATAACGTAAATGTAAAGTATACGAAATATAATGTTTAAATATGAACACGTCTTGCTTTTCCCTGGCGGTATGTTTTAGGGAGGTCCGATTCGTCTTTTAATAGCGTCTGGTCGTTTTGATCGCCGAGACTCAGGCTCCGTCGCTCGGCGTGAGAAGCGCTTTCAGACGGCTACGGTCTACCAAAGTTAATCTT
This sequence comes from Paramormyrops kingsleyae, assembly GCF_048594095.1. Lineage (NCBI taxonomy): Eukaryota > Metazoa > Chordata > Actinopteri > Osteoglossiformes > Mormyridae > Paramormyrops > Paramormyrops kingsleyae. The sequence goes on along the minus strand of NC_132807.1, from coordinate 6,555,084 downwards.
CGCTTTTACACTACAGAAACCAAATTCTAACCTGTCTCTGGATTCATCTAAATATAAGGCAGCTTTAATCAAATTATTTACGGATTCTTCACATCAATGTTAGGGGCTTATAAGGTGTCTTGAAGTGGGTAAAGCATTTAAAATACCAGGTGTCTTATAATGTGACTCCCTTTCAGTTACTTGTATCTTATCACATAAGTGTGAAATGTATGTCGTGCTGCTGATACTTAATTAGACTAGTAATACTAGTTCTGTAGCTTACTAGTTCTAATTACCGTATTATGCTGAAGGGTGTTTTATTCCCTATTTATTCTTTTAAAGTATTTTAGTTGCAGTCCCGATTTTATAATGCCTGTGAGTTCTGTGAATATTCTCAGGTAGTGCTATTTACTGGAGGTGACACTGGAAATTTACGATGAGCAGTAAGACGCATTTAGCAAACCTGTTACTTTTCCTTTTTCTCCAGCCTATAGCACTCACATCATCACAGACACTTGAGGTTACCATAAGGGTAAGTGGACAGTTTGCTTTCTTTAATTTGATCTAATTTCTCCGCAGATGATGTAAGAACTGTTTTCCTTTGGTTTAATGATTTAAAAAGTGATGCGCGTGAGGTTAAAAAATACTCAGATTTAGCCCGAAGCCCTCAGGCTTTAAATTCAGTTTTCATAGTTAATCTTTAATTTTATTAAGTGAAATTAAAGCAACGGATTAAAAAGGGAGTAATTTCTGTGGCGAATTATGACGGGTAAATAGATCAAAATGGCATTATTATTATTATTACTATTATTATTATTTTACCGCGGACATGGTATTTTAAAACATGACTTACATAGGCCGAAGGTTTTTTCTTAATCAAAACATTTTCAAAGACCAGTCTTGCCAGGGACACGTCTGTCCGTGCACGGACAGGTTGACGATCTCTAGGTTAAATCAAAGCCTCCCAGCACAGAAATGAAATCAGTTGGGTTGCAATGTCTGGTAAGGGTGTCTATAGTTTTATTTTCACAGCTAATGATTTAACGATCTCTTGGTCTGAATAAGTAAGTGGAAAGTCAGCGGCAGAAATACAGGCCAGTACAAAAGTGAGGGAAACTTTAATGTGACGTGAGCGACCAAACGCATATACCAGGCAAAGCTTATTATAATGCGGGGGTAATTTGTCTCAGTTTTAGATAGTCACTTAACAGTTCAAATTTTGTAGAAAATTGCTTGATTTATATTATAATGGAAACTTTTGGCTTTTCTGCACGTTGCTGCCAATTTTCTGCACGTTTCTGCACAATTCTGACTTGAGAAAAGTTCTTTAGCGCTATACATTTCAGGACTTCATTTTATCTGCTGTCGATCCAGAGGAGCTTTGTGAGCCGGCCTATTTGGACGGAGATACTTTCTTCTTTCTCAGACAGAAGTGAAATGTGCCCCGGACGCCGCAATCCGAGAAGCGCGGTGGTGATGAAGGTCGCTCTGCTCTCCTGGGAGCTCAGCCTGGCCATCTTCCTCATCTCTTCTCGTGCGCAGGTATCAACATTTAATTAAACCGGAGACTTCAGATGTAAGTAGAATAAATAAAACGGCTTGTGGGACCTTGAAAAGACGTCCCCGAGGAGCCAGAATGAAAGTTTTTGACTTTTTAATGACGTCTCCTCTACGTCCAGTAGGCATACTGGGTTCTGGACCGACCGACGCTCGTGTTTGTTGGCATTATATCTATGGATTGCGGAACGGGTGACAACTTTTGGAGCGTCATTAAACACAAGGTTATATTTGTGATTTTCAAGTGGGTATGACTTAGCAGCCACCTCGACCGCGGATTCTGATAGCCTTTTAATACTCCACACTGCGCTCAAGAATGATGATGACTTATGTGGACATTAATGTAGTATTTCCATAAATGCTTTCAGATTAATCCATGAAATAGATATGAATTTAAAAAAGCCTTAATGAAATGCTCTTTGAAAATACAATTTCCTTTGTTTTTTTTTTTTTTTTGCAAAAGGGATGTCTGTTTAATGGATTTATAAAGTAAAAAAAACTGGTGTGTCCCACATGTGACCGTGGCTAATGTCAACCGAAAGGTTTGAAAATAATACTGTAGTAGTCTGCAGCGGTATATTGCAGTGCAGTGTGTCATATGGTCACATGACCTCACCATCTGGTCACTCCAGATCAAACGCTCAAGTGACGTAGCAGGATGCTTGTGCAGCAGTGAGATGTCAGGTTGTCTAAAAACGTATCCATTTTCCTACTTTAAAAAGTATTTGCCCCCAGGTCCCAACAATCTACTTTGAATCTCTCAACTGTTTTCATTCAGATTTTTAAATCAAGGGTGTGTGAGACTGATCATTAATTTGCAACGATATTAATAGAAATACCTTAACGGAAAAGTAATGGCTTCCGTGCAATCAGGGTTCTCATGCGTGTTTAAATTGCCTGTTTGGACTATATCTCATTAAGAGATTTTAAAATGGTAATTTGTCTCATCGCTATGACAACAGTAGCCGATTGGTCCCTGCAGTGCTCATAATGTTTTAATTTGTCTCACGCAATCTGCCAGAAATACCACTGGTACTAAGCTTCCTTTATGGGAATGTTGCAGAAAAACAGCTTCTCTACGCCAGTCTGATGGTGACCCTTGGTGGGGGTGGATAGGGGGACCCTAGCTAGATGTGTGTGGTGTGTAACCTGTCACTGTTAGGCCCTTGATCAAGGCACTTAACCTTCTACTCAGGCCCTTAACCCTAATCTGCTCTAAGGTTACTGGCTGAACTTACCCCTGACCTCAAGTTTTCCTCACTTGTGTCACATGGACTAAATCTTATTTCTGCTAAATAAAGGAATATTATATTTAACAGAAAGGGAGTCAGAGTGGCTCAGTGGGCTTAGACTCTGGTTCAAGCCCCCATCTCAGCAGAACAGCCACATGCTTGTGGGTCCTTGAGATAGGCCATTAACCCCCACCTAAAGGTCCCCACATGTTGGCTGACCCTGTGCTGTGAAGGCAAGATGAGGTCAGCGAAGAGAAGCATTCCAATGTACTTGTGCAAATGGCAAATAAAGGGTTATTGTTATTGTAAATGAAGAGTAAACATGGAAATGAGTATATTGGGGTGAAATGACCTGCTCCATGATGCTGTGATGTCATCAAGGTGCCTCTGCTGCGACGGCGTTAGAGGGCCGACGGGGATGTGCTTTCAGTCCCTGCGGTTTGCAGGATGGCCGCATGTCCTCTGTGTATTTGCACAGCTGGAGTCTGATTCAATAATGAAGATGGGGGGGGGGGGGGGTGTTTTATCTTCCATTTTCCACTCGGGGAGGGGGTTAGGGATGTGGTGGACTTTAAGGCAAGATCTGGCAAAACAGTAGGGCTTAGATGCGATGAACCATGGAGGGAAGAGAATTTGGAATAAGATTCTTCTGGAAGGGTGTCACAGTGGTGCAGTGCTTAGCTTTGGTGCCTTACATCTGTGGGACCAGGGTTCACATATCTGCCATGGGGTTTGTATCTTCTCCCCGTGTCATTGTGAGGTTTTCTCTGGGCACTCCAGTGTATCACCCCCCCCCCCCCCCCAGTCCAAAAACATACTGAGGTGAAGTGGCATTGCCAAATCTCCCATAGGTATGCCTGCCTTAGTGAATTGTATGTGTGTGTGACCTGCAATGGTTTGGCGGCCTATTCTGGGCTGTTCCCTGCATGTGTGCTCATAGGGTCTGGACCTCCTGTGACCCTGAACAGAAGAAGTGGTTACAGAAGATGGATGGATGGATTCTGCAGGAATATTGGGAATATCAGTCACATTGCAGGCTGTCTGGATGGCCCCCATCCTCTGGGTGTTGTGTCTTTTTGCTGTATTTTTTAAATATCATGCCCTTTTGTCTGTCTGAGAGGGACATTTCGTTTCACAACTCGGAGCAAAATCACATGCCAGGCCCAGCAGAAACAGACGTTTTTTTTTTCAGTGAGCTTTTGCAGATTTTTCATCCATTAGATTTTAAAATCTGATAGTGTTAATATGAGACCTGCAGCTCTGATGTCAGCCACATGACCGTACAGGGGGGAATATTTTCCAAAATGAAACATAAGGAATAGACTTAAGACTCCACAGATCATATCTAATATAATGAAATTTTTATTCCCTGAATATGCCTTGTCCGACTGGGTGCTACCTAATCTGTATACTTACCATTCGGTCATGAATTTCATCTTTCTGAGTTTGTTTTTAAAGGGTTACTGATGTGAGGTTCCACAGTCCATGTTTTGGCAACTGGAATGACTTTGTATGTGGTTCTTATTAACTTGAATTTAATTCTTTACTTTTACTATTAACTCCGTAACCTGCGATGTCTCCTGGCTGCTGTAAAGCCCCACATCCCTGATTCTGATCTATTTCAGGAGAACTGAATGAGTAGCTGCTTGTGTTCTCAGTCTAGTAGATCAAACCCCGACTCAATGCAACGCAAATATTTTTCTTTAAAGCTGGGGAGGGACTCTGAATGAAACGTATGTGGGGTGGGGAGGCTGGGTTACTCCACAGGCACAATGGGGCATCACGCCTCTGGCTGCCGTTCCGTATCCTGGGGCGAGGACCCCTGCAGCCCAAAATGCTATCTGCTGCCTGGCTCTGATTAGGTTAGATGGTTGGTAGAAAAATCCAGGAGATCTCCTAATAGTCGCTGCTGTTCCAGTTCTGGAAGAATGGAAGCAGCCCCCAGCTGTCCTCTCTGCAGGCAGCACTTGGCGTCAGTTGATAGGGAGAAAACTTGAAGCTTAGATCTACAGCTAAGGCTGAAGCTTTGAGCAGGAACTTCTACGGAGGACGTCTCTGAGTTACCCCCTCAAGTAGTCTGAATGACTTGGGTTCAGTACTTCATGGCTGCCCCCATTGCCTTCTCTCTGCCAGGCTGTCAGCGTGGGTGACACCTTCCATGCTCTTGGCCACTAAGACTATAGTTAGGTCCTCAGGAGAGTACGTCTGGTTTCTGATTGTAATTTTAAAATGGCACCCCGGGTTCCCGCCAAGGTTTGGAGCCTCCCGCCCCCTGGCTGGGCCCTGTGCTCATCAGCTAGAGAGACGGGCAAGGTTGGGCCCGGTAAGACTCTGTAGAAACTTGCTCATCAGCTTTGTTTTGTTGCTGAGGACCGGATGCCAAAAGCCCAGCAGCTAACGATAATCCGCCTTCCAACTGTTGATCCAGCACTAGATGCTCACGGGAGTTTTACTTACACGAAAGTGTTCTGAGGGCAGAATGAAAAATGATTGGTTCAGAGAGATAACCAATCAGATTGTAGAGGAGGTGGGTCTAAGCAGCTAAATGAGGTGGAAACAACCAATCACTCTGAATCAATTCATTCTGTCCTCAGAACACTTTTGAGTAAGTAAAATTCCCATGAGCGCCCCGGGTCACTCAGGCCTGTAGTCTGTTCCGGGCAGCAATGGGGAGTCTCTGTCACCCTGTAAAAAGCCATTTATCACCAGCTTTTCCCTTAATATGGTCAAGCTGAAGTCTTCACTTTCCTGGTGGTGGTAGACCATCAGATGTACCTCTGGGATAGACTAAGGCTATGTTCACATTACAATGTTTGTCCAATTCCGATATTTTTTCTCAGATCGGATTTGCCTATCATGACGGTTCACATTCATAATTACAAGTGACCTATATCTAACTGTAATATGAACGCATTTGTCTTCCGAAACGGTTGGCATGTGCTCGTTCATACATTTTTGCACGTGTCATCTGTGTTACTAATAACAAAAAAAAAACCACTCAACACATGAGTATTGGCAAAAAACCACACGAATTTCGATCTGCCCGTTCATGTAGCATGTAGCATGTAGCATGGTCATAAATCGGATACGTTTTTAGGACCGCATATGAAAGTGACTCAAATCTGACTTGAAAAGATCTGATTTGCGTTTTCACATAGTCCTGAAAAAATGGATCTGAGTCACATCCTGGCAAAAAATCAGATTTGAGTCACTTAAACTTGTGAATGTAGTGTGAACATAGCCCAAGGGTGACGATACACAGGGCAACTTTGTGAGCAATGTTGTCTGCACTTTTCCATTGATATTGGGTACAAATTTATATTTGAAAAACTATGATCAGCAGTGGGCAACTTTTCGCAGTCATCCAGACCCAGAAGAGTTTCTCTTTGTCTCACCTGGTTGGCAGTTGCCTGGTAACATAGCTCAAAAAATTGCCCTGTGTATCATCACCTTCAGCCCTGACCTCCAGTGTCTCTGGGTGCCCAGGTGAGGCTGTTTCGTCATTGGCACCCTCCCTCCCGTCTCTGTGTTGGTGAGTGAGATCTGACCCGACACACTGTATTTACCGTGAGTAGCCTTTTCTGTGATATTTGTCTTTTTTTTTTCTGGGAGTGGGATTTGCCCATTTGGGTCTGGCTGTGTGCTAATGTGTGCTAGTTTGAGGTTTCAGAACCACACCAGATCACTCGATTTACTGCTGTGTTCCTTACAGTATTTCACTGTGAATCCCACACAGAGTATCACAGTCTAGGTTGTCAGTTTTCGACACATTGTAAAACAGGGAGGTCCTTGCACAGTTATTATTGAGTGACATTTAGGGCCGATGCACGGTGAGCGCCTGCTCTGGGGGCTGGGGGCTGGGGGCTGGGGGCTGACCCTGGAATACATCTACAATACAATACAATACATCTACAATACAATACAATACATCTACAATAAATAGGCAAAAAAAAGCAAAACATCAATAAATAAGCAAATAATATTCCCAGTATAATATTATGGTTATTTCAATAAACCAGTGAGGTAAAGAGAAAATGAATAACATAGGTAAGTACTGTAATACAATAATGATTAAAGAGAAACGGGAAATGAAGTGAAAATAATCAAACACTATGAACAGCTTAAAAAGCCAATCTTATAATAATATGTTTTTAATAACTTTTTAAAAGTGTGAAGTGACTGTTAACGCTTCTCCGATGTCTTCTGGCAGTGTGTTCCGTAGAAGCTGGGAGTGATAGATGTCAGCACTCTAGTGGGAGCTAAGAAGGTCAGTAATGTATGGAGGTGCTTGACCATTTAGTGCTTTAGAAGTCAGTAAAACTTCAGCGCACTAAAAGAATTTGAGAAAGAGCCTGCTGTATGTGTATTAACAACATAGTACCCAGTCAATAAATAAAGAAAATATGTACTAAGTTATGTAGATGGCAGTTTCATTCTGTTTCTTTGCTGCCTAACTTTGTACTCTCAAATCCTTGCTTGGGGGGGTGTGGAGGGCATTACTGATCCCATGCAAGGTTTGGAAGACAAAGGCGGTCTCTCCTGTGGGTAGAGGATCCCGTTGTTGGTCCCTGTGTCTCCTACAGCCACTTTGGGCCTGCGTTTGTGGGCTGCCGTTCCTCCGCCACTCGCGTGGCTCTCTTTCCTACAGGTTGGTGGGATATCGCTACTCAGGCTGTCTCTGCTGCTGCTCCTTTCCGGAACTCATAAATCACTGGAATGTACTGTTTGGGCACTTCTACCAGGAAGCTTTTCAGTCCTGAATTCTGCTCATTAACATATTGCTCAGCTTGGTATTGTCCTAGACTAGACTTATTGTCTTGGCCTAACTGAAAGGCATTTGGGTTGGTTTGAAAATTTATATGGAAGATACCACGAGGTTAGGGTTAGTCTTCAAGGCTTTTGTTGACTGCTGCTTATTGTGTAGGGGAAAAACCAACAAATCCACCTGATAACTGAAACATCCTGGTCGCTGGATGTCAGTACAGGGATTCATAGAATGCCTTTTGTCTAGTTTATTGAGTATACATTCAAGAACAATAGCAGGGGTGGAAAACAGATTTTGCCGGATCATTCTAGAACACAAGCCCATGGTTTGGTTTTTGGCTCCGCTAATGAATATCGGAGCGATTAACATTGTGATTTATGTCCTGTGGCTGTGGGCTGATTTGTACAATAAGATCTTGGACAGTATGTCTGTGCAGCTGAACAGCGTAATGTCTGTCAGCACATGCGTTTAGCGTGTGTGTATGTGTGTGCAGACACCGCATTTAAAGTTCACCCACGCATGACGCACCCCCAACGATTTTCTGCGCATGTAAATCCAGCTACACAATGCTTAACACACTCAAACGCACTCTAAAAGCCGCTAAAAGTAATTTAAGAGCAATCAAGGGTGATTGTAATAGACCATGATATATCGTTAACATGCTAAACTCATTACCGATATCGCAATGTTTATAGTCTCTGTTGCGATTAGTGTATGTTACTTGAAAAATATAGTTTGGTCCCTAACTCAGACTCCATTTGCTGCACATTTCCTGGGCTGGTCTGTTTTAAGGAGTTCACTTAAGAGGCCTTGTGGGGGTTTTGTACAAGATATTTTGTTTAATTTCTTCCCTGCCCTTACAAGACGCCGTAAAAAACATGGCTTAGTAACTACCTGTTCATGCACCATCGCAAGCCTGACATGTCACAGGATAAAGGAAAATGGCATTATAGAAAATAAAATTCAATTGAGTTGTGCTTGTGTGCTGAGAGTGCCTAACTAACATCTAATAAAATCTATTCATGATGTATCGGATGTAAAAACTGTAGAAGAAAGAGACCCGTAATTCTATAACTAATTTGAACACAGTGGTTAATGTTTGGTGGCTTACAGGTGAAGCGTGAAACTGTAAGAGGTTGTCAGTCTCCTGAAATCGATTTAGCTAGACTACATCTACCACCAGAAGGTAAAGGCCTGTAAATGTACATAATGCCCTTGATTACCCACAAATATTCACAGATGACGTGTCTTTGCTGGCTCACCCCCCCCTTACTACCACGTGTAGACTGTGACTGTCAGAGCATCTCATCCCTGTGACTGGTCCTGTGTGCATTTACGCATTTGCTGTCTTCTTTAATTTACAGATGTGTGCAGGCCAGTTGGAAAATGCCTACTTCCTTCCGGAATTTGCGCTCTCCCCCCAGGGGAGTATCCTGGAAGACACGATCGGCGAGGAGCTCGTGACGTATCGCTATGACGATCAGGTCAGTTTGCCTTCGCAGTCCGCTGGGGCTTTGCCGTCGAGCACCCACTGGGAAATCCTCGTTAACTGAACACACAAGCTCACAGGGAGTATCTGCAGTTGCTTTCAGAACAACTTCTACAGACCCAAAGAAATGTCTGTACTCATTCAACATAAAGAGAAATAGGTTACTTTCTGCACGATTTTGCTTTTTAATCCTGCTAGGTTTGGATGTCAGAAGTGATTTACATGAGTTTACATAGTGATTTGCGCATATATTACTTTGTATTCATAATTTGTCCCAGTGAATATTAGAATGGATTTAAGGGCTTTGTGCTGTTTACTTGACAGAAGCCAAAATCCCCAGAAGGGGTTTAGTGTTTAGTTGGTTCTAGAATGGAGTGGACAGAAAGTGTGTGTGGTGCAGACACAAGCTCTCATGAACACACACTGATTGTGAGGGGTTCTTATGGTTCGTAACAGACATCTCCATCTCCAGTCCTTAGCTGGTTGGAAAAAATGGGAAAAAGTTATAGATATTTAACTTATATTTAGATTTATTTATACTTTTGTCAAAAGTCATGCCACTTTAGTGTGTGTGTGTTCTTTTATGCTGTATAAGTTGTTAAAACAGAAGTGCCTCACCCCCGCAGTGCTGTTCTAAAAGTGCTCATCTTTCCACAACATGCATACGGACACTCACACCGAAGCCAGCGCGATCCTGTGGATTGCAGGAATGGTGAATGACGGCCGAGAGAGGAGAAAAGAACAATTTCCTGTTTTTCGGGCCCTGTGTGTAGACAATGGATTGGACACAGATGTCAGGGCGAGGCGGCGGACGGTTAGCGATGTGGAGGATTGGCCTGGTCTGTGGTGCTCTGTTCTCAGTGGCTCGGCACCGGGATAGTCACGTATCATGTGAATGCTTTCTGCGCTCCCAAGCTACCGCCGTCGTATGGGGTCGGGCTGCACGGTTTGAGGTATCCATCTGGGTCTCTGTTGTGACATAGAAGGATTTTGTTTCTTTTTGGGGGGTTGGAAAGTAGCCAAGTTTAATCCCCTAAGCTCAGTATGTATAATGCGGGTCTCAGAAAGTGCCTTGTAAATGCTTCTAAGCACATAGTACTATATACTGTATATACTATGCTTAGTACTATGTGCTTAGAAGCATTTACAAGGCACTTTCTGAGACCCGCATATACACTCACCTAAAGGATTATTAGGAACACCATACTAATACGGTGTTTGACCCCCTTTCGCCTTCAGAACTGCCTTAATTCTACGTGGCATTGATTCAACAAGGTGCTGAAAGCATTCTTTAGAAATGTTGGCCCATATTGATAGGATAGCATCTTGCAGTTGATGGAGATTTGTGGGATGCACATCCAGGGCACGAAGCTCCCGTTCCACCACATCCCAAAGATGCTCTATTGGGTTGAGATCTGGTGACTGTGGGGGCCATTTTAGTACAGTGAACTCATTGTCATGTTCAAGAAACCAATTTGAAATGATTCGAGCTTTGTGACATGGTGCATTATCCTGCTGGAAGTAGCCATCAGAGGATGGGTACGTGGTGGTCATAAAGGGATGGACATGGTCAGAAACAATGCTCAGGTAGGCCGTGGCATTTAAACGATGCCCAATTGGCACTAAGGGGACTAAAGTGTGCCAAGAAAACATCCCCCACACCATTACACCACCACCACCAGCCTGCACAGTGGTAACAAGGCATGATGGATCCATGCTCTCATTCTGTTTACGCCAAATTCTGACTCATGAATGTCTCAACAGAAATTTGAATGTCTCAACAGAAATCGAGACTCATCAGACCAGGCAACATTTTTCCAGTCTTCAACTGTCCAATTTTGGTGAGCTCGTGCAAATTGTAGCCTCTTTTTCCTATTTGTAGTGGAGATGAGTGGTACCCGGTGGGGTCTTCTGCTGTTGTAGCCCATCCGCCTCAAGGTTGTGCGTGTTGCGGCTTCACAAATGCTTTGCTGCATACCTCGGTTGTAACGAGTGGTTATTTCAGTCAAAGCTGCTCTTCTATCAGCTTGAATCAGTCGGCCCATTCTCCTCTGACCTCTAGCATCAACAAGGCATTTTCGCCCACAGGACTGCCGTATACTGGTTGTTTTTCCCTTTGCACACCATTCTTTGTAAACCCTAGAAATGGTTGTGCGTGAAAATCCCAGTAACTGAGCAGATTGTGAAATACTCAGGCCGGCCCGTCTGGCACCAACAACCATGCCACGCTCAAAATTGCTTAAATCACCTTTCTTTCCCATTCTGACATTCAGTTTGGAGTCTTGACCAGGACCACACCCCTAAATGCATTGAAGCAACTGCCATGTGATTGGTTGATTAGATAATTGCATTAATGAGAAATTGAATAGGTGTTCCTAATAATCCTTTAGGTGAGTGTACATATATATATATATATATATACTGTATATACACACACCATATATTTTATAAAAGTAAAATGTTTAACAGTATAGTTTCTACGACATGTTCGGAATCCATTAGCCGCATCTTAGCACTGATGCTAACACCTCTCGCCACTGTGTGTTTGTAAAGTGACCTTTTAGGGTTCCTGTTCTGGCACGTTCAGGTGTTTTACAAGGACGAAATGGTGCAGGTGGAATTTTGATGATTTAACGACTGTCTTGTGGTCTAGGGCAAAGGGGTGGTTGATGCGGATATTGCCATAGAGTGACCTGTGGTTGAAGCTCTGTGTTGTATTACCAACAGCCTGCTTGATGGAGCAGTTGTTTAACTACCCCGAGTAAAGCCTGAACTTTTTTCTCCTGAAATATTGTGAAGGGGGGGGGGGGGGGGGGAGTCAGGTGATTGTATGCCGAGGTGGGTAATTCAGGTCCAAAAAGTAAAAGTCCAATCCAAGATTTTGTTTCAACCAACCAGTTGAGTATAAAGAGTCACAGTCACAGAGTACTCAACTGGTTGGTTGAAACAAATTCTTGGTCTTTACTCTCTGGAACTGAATTACCCAACTGTGATCATTTGATAATACAGGTCACCTGCTCTCTCTCCAAGGGAGTTTTTCAATACTTGACCATGCCTGTGTTCTTGCAGACCCAACAATCCCATGATTCACTATGTCCTAAGTCCGTTCTTGGGAGACAAGTTAGCAAGACTGCTCTGGTGAAGAACACAAGTAGGTTCTTTGTGTTCTTGGTATTGATAAACAACCCAGGTGTCTGCCACTTGCTGAGTGTGGGGTTAATGAATTTTGATATTTCTTTTGTTTCCATGTTTAGGTTCTGAGAAAGGCACTTATGTTTCCTGTTCTCACTGTGTCTGCACTTGTTTTGGCCCTCTACCTGATTCCCACCACCTCTGCAAAGCGAACCCCTCTCTCCACACAAACGGCCCTTTGCTGCTTTACCCCACGCTGTTCTGTTCACCATCCCGACCCAGCGTGACCTGCCGTTGGCGTCAGTCGTCTTTGTGATGTCTTTTCCTGCGTACTGTTGGTTCCTTGTTTTTAAAATTGAATAATAGGTATCCCGCCCCAAAGCTATATCTACAAGCCAGCAACCGTCATAATTTACAAACTAGCCCTGGATACAGCTCCACATACATGATCTGACAGCCGCATTTGGCGTTGTCTGCGACCAGGTCCCTCCATGAGACTGTGTCCCGTCAGAAGCAGCTCGAGAGCGAGTCCAGAGATGGGTCACATTCCTGGGGCTTAAACCAGGGAGTTCAGACCGAGATGCGATCGGGGAATATGTGAAATTACTGTTGAAAAATGCAAGATCCAGAAATGAAGAAAAATGATTTATTTTCCCTGTGTAGTAAGACCGGCCAACTTATTTATTTTCCCTGTGCTTTCTTTTTTTTTGCGAGAATTAAGTTATTTGTACAGGGAATACAGTAATGATAATATTTTACCTGTTCGGTACATGCCTGTCACATCATGGCTAGCAATTCAGTTCCTCAAAGGCAAGCGGGTAATCTCTTTACCCCTGAGACAGGGTGTGTCTGTGTGTGTGTTCAGTGTGACAGAAAATATTTAAAGAAATCCATAGTGCGCTGTAGTGATTCAAGTTATGAAATTCATGGGCACAACAGCAGGGCCCGACTTGAGACCCAGAATCCTTCTATTAACATCACCTTGACCTCAAGCTACCCCTTGCCTGTTATATTCATTTCAAATCTTTATTGTCATGGGAACGTGGTGCTTCCTGCCAAAAAACACAAAACAATAATAACAGCAATAAATAACAAATAGGGTCACGGGGGAGACCAGGGCCTGTCCCAAGCAGCACAGGGCAGGGGAACATTCCGGATAGGGTGCCAGGTCATCACCAAACCGTATGTCTCCGGTTTGGAGGAGGAATCTGGAGACACCGTGGAAAACCTGAGCAGAAAAGGGGAGAACATGCAAACTCCATGTGCACAGGATGGGGGCTGCAGCGCCTCTGCACTGCACATAAATAATTGCATCACTCCTGTAGGCCAGACTCCACACAGAGACATGCAGACCAAGAGTGAGAACTGTTGGATTTCTTTGCGGTGGGTCACGGTTGTCTCTGTGATAATCATTTTATTTGATAATGCTCACAAAACGTGCTAATGTGTTTAAATCCTCAGAATAATTCTAGCAGCTGTGCACTACTGGCTCAGGGATGCAAGTCATGCATTAAGAGCAAGGCGGTTTCAGAACCCCGTGGCACACCAGCCTCCAAGAAAGGATGGGCCTAGCTGTCCGGAGCACTGGGGGGCGCCCTGGGGGGGCCTGGAGTCACGCCACGGGGGTAGATTAGCACGAGCTCCTTCTCCTTGGCACACTGCAGCTGAGGTCTGTGTGACTCATTAATAGGTGACTGCAGGTATTTTCTGTCCATCAGCCTCCTGAAGGCAACTTCTCAATTATGTTTGAAGGCGGTGCTGGGAGTTTTTAGCTTGGATCATTTCAGGTCTTGCGGTAAGTGGTTTTCTGGCTGGGAGCTTGGGGGCTTTTTTTCCCAAGTGTTCCATCTCTGGTTCTGCCTGGGAGTCAGCAGGGCCTGGTCCTGTTATTAGGGCACTGCAATTGCTGCCTTTGCCAGAATGCCCCGTAAACCAGTTTGGCGCGAGAGCCGGCCCACGCCTTCTGGAGCGAGAGGACGGTCACAGAAGCAGAGGCATGGAATCCTGTAGCTTTGGGGCTTCGGAAAGGTGGGGTCACTTCCGAGGGCGATGATCAGCGGCCACGTGCAACTCTTCGTCTTAATCCAGATGACTATGTTGTCCCCTCTCTGGCCCCACAGCTGCCCTTCTCTGGGGATCTAGGCTGGGGAGAAGCTGGGAAGTCCTCCTGGAATGCGAAACAGGTCACTAAGGGATCCAGCCCATCTGTTACTACGGAAACTATGTGTGCGGCAGCCTCCTTCCTTTTCAGGCATGTCCGCTGTAGACGTCCTGCTGAGAAGGACAGACGCCAGGGGCCTCCTGCGTGATGACAGGCTTCTGTCAGGCGTGTGAGGAACATGCACACCGTCAGGCCTAAGCTCCATCAGGGTGGCAAAGGGTGAGGCTCTTTGAAGGGGCTGTAGTATGACACTTGCTGAAAGATGCTTCAGTGGTAGATTAAACACCTTCATGGCTCCCCCTGGAGATTGATGTTGTTGGTTGTGAGTTAATGAAGCTCGTATTTTTATAATTCTGTTCTGGTTGCTGCTCATCCCCATAATTGGTCAGGGAGGAGGACTGTGAGATGTTGATGTTTCTTGTGATGTCTCCTTGGTGCTCCTCTGAGGCTGATGTTGGCTTTGGTCCTCAGATTGGGTGTGAGGTTTAGGCTGGGTTTAGAGCTCTCCATTATGAACGGGAACATCAGACAGTCTACAAGGGTGAAGTTGAGTAGGTGCCAAGGCTTTGATGTCATCCAATCAGCGAAATGGATATCCCGTAATTGAGCTGACATTCTTGGCCGTGACGCACGTGACCATGTCCTGACATGTCAGTTTTTAAATCGCTCTTTTCCTTGCTGAACACTTGATTGACTCCCCCCTATTCAGGCACTGTTTTTTCTTTAGAGTTTTGGTTCTCTGTTGAGGCACTGCCTATGACTGTGGCTTCATGCAGAGCTCCTATTTGACATTTGTCAAGGCCAGTGTTTCCCAACCCAGTTCTTGGGGACCTACATTTTTCTCTTCCAGCTTCCTGCCAAACGGTCCAGGTTTTTGCTCCCACCCTGCCCCCTGCCAGACAGTCCCAGACAGTCCTAGTCCTGAATAGTCCAGTAGGAAGCTGGGAGGGAGCAAAAACATGGACTGTCTGTGGGTCCCAGAGGACCGGGTTGGGAAACACTGGTCAAGGCTGTTTAGCCAATAACTTATTTGGTCTCCATGGGGCAGAACCCTACTTTACCTCCTTTCTGATATCTCACATTAAACTAAGATAGTTGTTCTGGGGACATGAGTTGTCAAGTGATGTATGAATCATCTGTGTAAGGGGTGACAGGCTGCAGTTCTAATGAGAAGGGTCTTGGAAGCTTAAGGGTGGGGTGAGGCGGGTGCAGGGCTCTCTGGTATGTCCAAGTAAAGCTTGGTTCCTTGTTTATCCTTTTCTCAAGAAGTAAAACAATCTCGCTTTTAGTTACAGCATGTTAAGAATTCATATTTTGTTTTGCCGGCCTTCAGTCAACCTGATAATCCCATAGTACAACCTTGCATCGACTTGCGTTTGGGACCAGGACTACTGGGTACAAGTCAGTTTGGGCGTATCTTGATATTGTAGCTGTCCATTACTTACTGTATACGTTACTGTGGCTATTAAGTTCCTTTTCTGCTGAAACTGCTCTCGCCATCCATCTTCTGTCTTCTTGCATTTTTTTTTTGTTGAGAACATCTGTGTGCGACGTTCCTTTTAGAAGTGAGGGGTATTAAGTACTCCTGCCATCATGCATGCACTGTTCCGCCATGGTTGTGGCGTCAAATCTGTTCTACCCGGTTCAGGGGCACCGGTTTGCTCAAACAGAGCGTAACATTGGGCTGATCCTCTGGAATGTACGATGAGAAATGGCCAGGGATCGGCCCGCTCTGTGGTCAACGCCTGCCGTTAACAGCTGCAGAGACACTCTCACTGATCTGTTGTGGCCTTCGGAAGGGACCAGCCTCAGCCTCCTGAGGTCCCAGGTGCCCACAGGTCATGTGACTGTAGCATGTGATGGGGGTGTGTTACAGGTGACACCACCAATACACATTCACTCTTGTTACCTACCAGTCCTGCTGCATCACCAGTGCTTCATAAAGAATATTCAATGATCATTAAAAGTACAGGCTTAAATATTGAGCTCATTCTATGCTTTCCTTCAGTCCAGTCCAAGCCAGCAGGATAAAGTATTGTAAGTTGTCAGAAATATTCATCCATTCTCCAACAGTTAATTCAGAACAAGGAGCGGAGCTGGAGAGTGTCCCAGGCAGCCTGGGGTACAGGGACACCCCATGAGCTCACTGAGCAACACAATCAGACTCGAAAGGCACGTTAGGGGTGCCAGTGAGCTTGGCTGCATGTCTCTGGGCTGTGGCAGGGGACCCACACAACATAAACAAACTCCATACAACATGGGGAGGACATGCAAACTCCACACAACATGGGGAGGACATGCAAACTCCACACAACATGGGGAGGACATGCAAACTCCACACAACATGGGGAGGACATGCAAACTCCACACAACATGGGGAGGACATGCAAGCTCCACACAACATGGGGAGGACATGCAAACTCCACACAACATGGGGAAGACATGCAAACTCCACACAACATGGGGAGGACATGCAAACTCCACACAACATGGGGAGGACATGCAAGCTCCACACAACATGGGGAGGACATGCAAATTCCACACAACATGGGGAGGACATGCAAACTCCATACAACATGGAGAGGACATGCAAACTCCATACAACATGGGGAGGACATGCAAACTCCACACAACATGGGAAGGACATGCAAACTCCATAGAACATGGGGAGGACATGCAAACTCCACACAACATGGGGCGGACATGCAAACTCCACACAACACCAGGAGACATGTCCTAAGAAGAGTGGGAAGAATAATTTTTATGCAAAAAAAACATTTGACATCATCAGGTGGTGTTTTGGGTTTTGATTTGTATTTGGAGTTTTTTGAGATTTAAATATCCATTGATTTTTCTAGCCATGTAATTGAGAGTGACAGTGGTTACTTGATATTATTTCCGGTGGGACTGTGGTTGTAATCATTCATGTTCAGTTTACCAATGTATTTAACTACTTTAAGCATGTACATCTCATATCTTTCCCTGCCTGATGTGTCCCTGGGGAGGTCACTGTAACGTAAAAAACACTTCTGCTGATGGCACAAGTCTCCCCTGCTCTCTTCAGATTCAGAGTTTTACAGAAGAACCGTCATTGCTGCCAAACAGCCGATCTACGGGCCAAGACACAAAAAGCAAAAAAATGGAATTTTTATTACTTATGAAAACAAAATAAAGTTCTGTTTGTTGCACATTCTCTTCATAATCATTGCGACAAATAATGCAAAGCCCCCTTAAATGTCAGTGCCGCTTGTTGCTTGTGCTAGCGGCGCACCCGGCCAGATACAAAATGATTAGCTGGGACATCTGTTTTTAACACGTTCCCCCTCGTGTTTATTTGGATGCCTGCCCTGTATTGAGCTGTAAAGTGACTGGGAGAGGGTCTCGCCCCGGGCTGCTGCCGCGCTCGTGGTGTGGAGAATGAGGAATGCGGCATGTGTTCGAATAAACTCCGAGATGAAGTTTCACAGCCCTGACGCACACTCGCATATGCTGTGTGTGTGTGTGTGGTACATCTCTGGTGTATTAAACCACTACTTGTCACATAAGCACTCGCACACGTACGCACGCCCCTCAGGTCTGGTTCCTGCTGATTGGTCACACAAGCTTGGTGCTGCCCGCTGTTCCCGATCCTCTGTTCGCAGTAGCTCGCACCACAGACGTGTGCCGATAAGCTTTTTAACCTGTCTGCTGAGCCCGGGAACCTGCTGAGCAGAGCGGAGGGTGGCAAGGCTCTCACAGTGCCGTTCTTGTCACCACGGTCACACACTCAGTACCATGAGTTTAATCACATTACCTAGTTACCATTTTCTCATGACTCCCTGGTAAATGCACAAATAATTGCTCAGTAATAGTACGCATTTTAATTCTAGTTAAAGTATGTCCATAAGTTGCAGAATCTATTAAAAATCTGCCTAAGAAGAAGATTCTTGCCTAAGAAGTTTGTCATTCATGATTTGTCAGTTTCATTCTTGAAAAGAATAATTGTCCATTTTTATTAGTGTTATGTACTGTGCTACATAAAGAATACCGATAATTCTTTCTATATTCTATATAGAATTCTATATTTTTCATGCGGGCCTAAGTGTTCTTTTTTCTGGGGAACAGCATTTGAAACCATTCTCTCTGAAAAGCAGAGCAGGTGGTAGCAACCCCGACGGCTAGGCACCAAAGGGCGCAGGGAATCCACCAGCTTAACGAGCGCAGAGAAGAAGGCGCGGTCTAATGAGTTCCTGACAGCACTGAGCGGGATCATAAAATCCCCCTTTAATTCGTTCCCCTCAGTAAGACGGCGCAGTAAATAGCCAGTGTGCCAGAGAGCCAAATTCTGGCCGACAGAAGCTTTAATCTACCGGGGATGCGAAAAGGCACAAAATGGGGGTGTCCGCTCTGGATCTGCCAAGGAGTTTTAAGGGAACGCTTTCAGGTTTAATTATCCATAAAGTATTCTGAGCAGTAGCATAATGTACCGATTGTTTCCTATGCTCCTAGAGGAAGAGGGCGGGGGTAAGGAGCTGATCGCAGCTCGCCTCTTAAACTCCGCCCACACGCGAGGGGCGGGACCTCAGATACTGGCCAGCAAATCACGGTGTCCTTGGCTTGTGCATCTTCTGCAGATTTGTGGGGTCACTAAGTCCTGGGCTTGGCCATGGTGTCGATGACATGCATGCAGCCCCACCCTGTTTCAAACCTTTTGAGTTGATTTTTTTTTTCTGGCACAAATGAAGAAATTTGTCCTCAAATTTTTCAGTTATTTGCAGTTTATTTTAATTTGATTTTTACAAACTGCATAAACCGAGTGACACGATCCTTTCGTTACTTTTGCATAAAGTTAAGCCAGCAGTATTTTAGTAAATACAAAAGGTGAAATAAGGTGTCTGAAGCAGAGGCCCCAGTTCGGCTGGTCTGTAGTGCCAATGATGTCCCTGTCGACATGAATCCTAAATACCCCCCCGCTACTGACCCTGAAATCTAACTTCAGCACTTTGGCTTCGCTAATAAAATGCAATAAAATGCAAAATCACTGTGCACCCCCACCAGGTCCCAGCCTCAGTCGCTGCTCAGTGTGATTTTGGCCCCCTGTGGTATTTCATAGCCACACTGCCCCAGTCCCTCAGGTCCAGCTCATGCCACCAGTTGCTACCTTTATTATCCAGACGTAAATGGGTCACTATCGCACTGTATCAACGAGACCCAAGCCCAGAATTTTCCACCGCATTACCCCATCCTGGGAAGAGGCACCGGGCATGTCGGTTAGGTGACTGGAAACTGTGGTGTCTCTGCTGGTCCCAGTCTGACCCCTTCTTTCCCTCCATTTACTCCATTGACAAAATGACACAAAAGCACCGGTGTATAACATGGTAATGGTTTGTAAAATCCCATAAAAAGGCTCTTTGATTCTTATTCAATGCTAAATTAAGCGCCTGAATTGTATCACAGAGGCCTTGATTTGAATTTGGCAAGCGCTCTTAAAAATAAAAGCTAAATTAGGTCTCTAGAGAGGCTAAGAAAATGCTGGACTGATGAATAGAGTAGATAGCTTGAAACACCTTTGGATGGAGCCTTTTAAAGTTTCAAGTGCTTGGGCTTCAGTACTGAGAAAAGCAGCAATTAGTAGCAGTTAAAGGATCCCCCTGCCCCGACCGCAGCTTTGCATTTTACGTCATGCGTTTGCGTGCGAAGGTCCGACTCTGCGTCAGATTGTGTTTTGCTGTGCTGAGGACCGCAGTGGCCCAGGCGGTCGAGACACACACATGCGTTCCAGCAGAATCTCCATGTGTGGGTCAGGGCCGCCTCACAGGCTGCAGGGGACGTCCGATCGCTCACTCGGCTTCCCTCTCTATGCAGGAATATAACTCTGGTAACTTTTAGCGTTAATTAAAGAAGTATATTACTGAGTGATCAGTGTTTAGCAAAGGGTGCTCGTGTTCCTTTGATACTTGTTTTGGGCACCCTAATCGTCTGGCAGTGCTGTTCAGCCTCGTTTACGATGTGATCCCTACATTTTAGATGACGCTCACCTGGAAGGCTTCCTTCCATCTCCGAGCAGAGGAGAACGGGGTGAACAGTGACTTTTACATCCACATGTCTGAATTGTGAGGTTGCTGGGTTTGGGTCCAACAGAGGGCTGATGGAAACGTCCAAAATCTACACCATACCATGGATGGTTATCTTCCAAGTTTCCTCTAGCTTGGGGTTCAGGTCTGAGGTTTCTGGTCCTCTGCTTAAAAGATTCTCACACCCAACTGGGCCAGTCATTACACTTCCACACCCTTTTTCACAATTAAATCACCACTGTTTGTAAATTTCAGTATGGAGCTTTCATGCTCAGAGATGCCCTGGGCCCAGTCTGCCGGTGGAGATGTTCACTATACATGGTGATCTGCACTTTCCCGGTGGAGATGTTCACTATAAATGGTGATCTGCACTTTCCCGGTGGAGATGTTCACTATAAATGGTAATCTGGACTTTCCCGGTGGAGATGTTCACTATACATGGTCATCTGGTCTTTCCCAGTGAAGATGTTCACTATACATGGTGATCTGCACTTTCCCGGTGGAGATGTTCACTATACATGGTGATCTGCACTTTCCCGGTGGTGATTTGCAGCCACATCACACAAAATTGGGCAGGGGGCCTGTTGCCACCATGGGGTCGTCTTCCGACTCTTCGTGTGTTTAGGAAATCTGATAAATCTGATTTCCTGACACACAAAAGCTGTTTAGGGGAATGGTTACCTGAGTAACGGCCCTCAGAGGCGAAGGTCAGCAGTTATTGATGGTCTTGTTTGGGAAAGCTGTGCGGTTTGAACGGGATTCTGGGAACACTTTGGCAGATGGTTCATTCTGGATCCAGCAGTCTTCTCCAGCTGACCTGCTCACCTTCTGTGTGTGTGTTCAGCATGATGTTCTCTCAAAATCAAAGTATGGAAATATCAGTTTATTTAGACCTAACATTTCCGGGACTAATCCTGTATCTCTTAATGTGTTTTACACTAGGGTATCCTTATAATTTGGTGTTGCCAGTTTTATTAAAGATTAACACAATATTTACTCAGTATCAGTTGAACAATATCAGCTAAGAGTACTCGTGCCAGGTGACCTGATGGGGGCAGTAGGTACTTCTAACAATAGCTTTGATGTCACCAAACTTTAACGTTACCAGGATTCAGTCACTGGGAGCTTTGACCGGGAACCATGTCCTCAGAGATATGTTGTTTAATTATTTATATATATATTTTTTTTACTAATGGAGAACTACTTACAGTCACGGTGCTGTTTCTTCAACCTTGAAAAAAGAATAGCATCCTTGGCTTGGAAAGACCGGCTTGAGCTTCTGGGGTCAAACCCGTCCCCACGCCGAAGCTATCTTACCAGCAGACAAACGAGCTGCGATTTCTGGCCCTCTGCCCAGATTCTTATCTACGACGCCGCTTATCTCGGTTTCGTGGTATCCGTCCCACTTTGGGGACGCTCTGGTGTTCGTGACGACCCCGCGCGGCTCGGCACGTCTCACTCACGGGGTGAGAGCAGCGTGCGGTGATGGTAGCGGCCGTCCGGGGAAGCTCTGCGGAGTGACTTGCTGCTGCTGGTTTGCGCTCCTGCATTTCCCCCCGTGTGTCTTGCTAAGGCATGCAGCCCCAAGCGTGTGGCCGCTCTGCACGTGTGGAGGTCACGCCTTCGAAGTATTTATCACTGTCCATGTAAAGGCAGACGGTTATGTGGCAATAAGAGAATGATTTTCAGTCAAAATGAGTCATTCACTTTGGGTAAATAACTTTGGAACTTGAATTTTCTGCTGTGGCTCGTCACAACACAGGGTTTCCATGGGTATTTAAAAGGTCTTAAGAAATCAAAAATCTGAATTTAAGGCCTTAAAAATGTTTTAAAATGTCTTAAATATGATTTTGACAGGTCTTAAAAATTTGATTGGATCATGAAGTCTACGTTACTTTTATAAAGTTGCATAAATGTCTGTCCCGCTGTTGAATGTGCGCTTGGGAAAAATTTGTTTTCATCACGCTGTAACAAAACTACAAAATGAAACTGACATGGACCCAATGACCACTAATTGCCAACCGCAAACTGTGTAGCCTGGTCAGAGCCTTTTGGACGACACTCCACTAGTGTGTCACGGTGCGCGGTGTGGGCTGACGTGGCGTCTCCTCTCATCAGTGAAAAAATAAATAAACAACTGAATGTTGGTGTTGAATGCGATTAATTTATTTTGCAAGTAATTCTGGGAATTTCCTCCATATCGTTATGGTCTTACAAAGTCTTAAATTTAGCTTGTTGAAAAGTGTGGAGGAGCTCATAGAAGGACAATGACCAGAGCCATCAACTGTAGAACACCCTCCAGCAGAGCTGCCCCCTGAGCGGCCGGCGCCTGTCTGAGCGCTTATATAACCAGCAGGATGGGATGGGAACTTCTGCATCCTACCAATTTCCCGTAGCTATAAATCGGAGAGCTTTCCTGGACGGTGCTATTTCCATAAACCTGGATTTGTTTTATTGCTAATCTGATGAGGACCGATTACCAGTAAGGTTATTTAAATCAAGTGGTTAGTATTTATCTAATGCTCATCGTCAAAAAAAATAGTTATTAAAAGGAAATTGTATATATGGCCGTCTTTCAGCACCCAATAGATACACATGCTGTCATAGAAATATTTTATGAAATTTCTCCACTTTTCCTCTTTTATTACCCGAAACAGCAAATTCAGTGTAACGGCAGGACAGTATATCATTTAAATAAATCGGCACAGGTTATAAGAGTAGCTAGAAACAGAGACCATAGCCATCGATGGTGCTTTAACTCTGGATGCGATATGAAATGTGATACAGGTATAAAGACGTCATATTTTTGAAGGAATTCCTATCTGCCCACAAATCTGCAAAAAGGGATCGATTTGAGCCTTGAAAGTGTCGGATCCCGTTTGATTTTCCAGTAGTGCAAAGTTTTTGTTTAGTCAGCGGTCCTGAAATGTTTATTGTAAATAATCATCCTGCCCAAATGTTTCTTACGCTGAATGGAATACTGCAGCATAATTTGAGTTTCATAACAGCTTTTAACCCCGATGTTATAAACTCCCCTGGAAGTTTTCTCTTCTGTAATTAGTTTTGATAAAGTTTCCTTTACTGCTTTTATTTGTCTCCAAATGCAGTATGAAAAGAAGCTGGACTGCATTACTTCATTACTTTTTCATTCTTTGCAGTTATATAAGGGGCTACTAATGTAATATTATGGTCTGTCTCATGGACATTATTAGAGTGTTTTCAGTCCAGCTCTCGACTTCAAAGCTGCAAGCTTTCTCTGGTCTGGATAATTGCAGTTAATTTTGTAATATTAGCCTTTAGTCTGACGACCTAGTAATGGCACCAAATCGGCCAAGATCAAATATGCAGCAAAACCAGTGGTAAAGAGTGCATAGTGAAGAGTGCATAGTGAAGAGTGCATAGTGAAGAGTCCATAGTGAAGCTATAAACAACCTTCTCCTGGGAAATGCTACCTTAAAATATAATAACTATATTTTTGTAGTGTTGCTAGTTCAATTAATGTTTTGGTTACTATTAACATGAATATGTGACTTTTGCTGAACAGAGTTACATTGACTATACCCATGGTTGCCAAATTTGGTCAGCTGGCTGGAGTGAAATTTTCAATTTGAGACAAGTCTGCACACACATGTACATGTATGTAAGAGTTTTATTACCTTGTAAACAGTCTGTAGCGTTTCCAAGATACCCCAATGCTTTTGATGTAGCTAATTTTAGGTTTATAATGGAATAATATAGATTTGCCGTAAGATTTCTTGCATGAGCGTGAGAGTCTGAAAGCATGAGTGTCATGCCAGATGTGTGAGAGTTGGCAACTCTGGTAGACCTTTGGGGGGGGGGGGGGGTTCCACAAAGCAGGGGGGTTTTCCACAAAGCAGGATTTGTCAGTTAGCTGGGTTAACTTAAGCCATGATTGTCCAATAAGAGTTTTGGCAAGGAGCATTCCTATTGGACAATCATGACTACTAGCTTAAGTTAACCAAGCTGGAACACCCTGTAGATCAGTGTTGTGTGGATGGAGCTCTGGAGTTCCTGCCTATTGTGGCCCCTCCCCCATCCCTGTTTAATATGTCCACACACCACCCTGATGAATGGGTGTTAAGCTGTACAATGACGCAGCTGAAACTTGATCAAAGTGTTTCACATAGACAGCCCGCTGTCTCTGGGAATCGTATTTCTGTGTTTTCAGTGATTAGTTTCAGTTAAACTTCATTCAGCATGGGTTTTGGGAACAGGTGAAAATATAAAAAAATAGGTTCTAAGCTTTTACTGATGCTTTTTGGACTAGTGTACACCATTTCTAAAATAAAATAATTTTATGACTACATGGCAAATTCATCATCTAGAGATGTGGACCTGTGTCTTGCCAAAACACACCACGGCAATTTTCCCTGCTGCAGATTTTATTATATGACTTTATTAATCATCATATTTATTATCACGAAATGTGCAAGTTGCATTTTTTATACGACATCTTATAGGACTAGTGTTATAGTCAGTGGGATCTTTATTTCGGGTCACCAGAATTGTCCCAGTCCATTTATTTAACAGTGTCCAATCTGGATATCCTCAGTGGTTGCCGTAGCGACTGGCAAAGGCCTTAAGGTTTACATGAAGGGGCTCCTGTACTGTAATTCAGTGTCTGAAGCTGTATGGGAGAATGGCCTGTTAACCTGTCATATTTAACACCAGCGTCATCATTAAAACCACTTAGCCCATTTCTTGTGAAATTCATGGTATCCACTAATTTCCCTAAACGTGAAACCCATGCCCCATGGATTAACCTAAATCTGCTTTTTCCTTGGGGGAGGGGGGAGGCAGCAAGTTTGGTACCTGTTTAAAAGAATGATGAATGTTCAGGCTCAGGCTAATTGGTTTTTGAAAACTACAACATACATCTATGTATCTGGTCATGCGCCCCCTACAGGTAGAGGTGAACCCTCCCTCTCCTGTACTTTGGGTCTTGAGCCGACTCTCGACCCAGCAGTACAGTCTGTGTGCTTACGGAGCTGTATGATCACCGTTGTGTTTGCATTCAAACTTCATTTTCCTGTTTTTATTGGAACCTACAATCTGCCTCTTTTTACTTAAACAGGAATAAGTTATGGTTCAATCAAAATGGACGTTAGCTTACATTTTTGCCAAAAAATACTTTTTTATGTTTGGGTTACTATAATATTGCACAAATAAAAAACACAAACAATGTTTTGCGTCAACTTTTCCATGAAAAACATTAATCAAGAAATTATTTTTATGCCAGTTGCTCATCATAATGTGGACGAGGAGCTGGTTTAGACCTCAGTATTAAATGTGGGAATGATTCTGGTCTCGTTTGATTTGCTAACAGAAATTTGTAGCCAGTGTCAGCCATCTGGCACTGACTAAGAAACCTAAGTCTTCTGAGCTTATCGCTTTGTGGGACTTGTGAGTTCACAGAGTACATGAGCGCGTTAAATCTCTGTGTGGGTGTAATAGCCAGCGGATGTTATTTGTTAAGAAACAAGCAGAGAAGCTGATGAATCTGCATGTTTTTCGTAAAAATAATGGTGCAGCCCAACTGCTGCAGAAAAAAAGGCAGCTATTTCGACTCCTTCCTTGGCTTGCTCTCGCATTTCAGCCACAGGACGTGTGAGGATGTATCATGTCCTGTGAGCATGTGTGAAGATGTGCAATGTCCTGTGAGCACGTGTGAAGACGTGTCATGTCCTGTGAGGACATGTTGTGTCCTGTGAAGACATGTGAGGATGTGGTGTATCCCATGAGAACGTGACCTGTCCCATGAAGACCTGAGGACATGACGTATCCCATTCAAATCGTGGCTCCTACCTTTCTGCTCCTGCCCGTCTGAGGCCTGTCAGGGAGCCGTGTGCTCCTCGCCCCGCTGGCTAGGCTGCCCCCATTTCCCCCTTTTTTCTAGGGGGGTACATTACTCCCTGGAGCCCTCCTGGGTTATTTCCCACTGTTTTGATCACCACAGTAGGACCATTATTCATCGGGCCAGTGACTTCGTGGAAATTCTAGACCTTTTCAGTGTTTCGAGTGGCTCATTTCATTTTTAATATTCTGTCATTGCCAGAGTGCCCCCCCCAAAACCCAAACCCCCCCCCACCCCAATCGCCCACTCAGTTTGCTGAAATGTCAAATGAGAGGAAACACGGTGTACTTTAGCAGCTCTTTATTAATTTTCAGGAATTTTTCATTCTCTCCTCATTTGAAAGACCTTATGTTTGCCAACACCCTTAAATATGCCCAGAACCCCCCCAAACCCCCCTCCCCAACCCTGTGGCGATCTTGGTTGAGGAGTCAGGTTAAGTAGTGTTTGGTATTTTTAAAGTTTTTAAGGAAATGTTGGCGATGGCAGAAATATACCAGAGAGATCTGTACACCCTCACATGGGTGACCCCATTGGCACCATGAGTTACATTTACCTGCCCCGAACCTTTTCCGTTGGGCGTGTCACATCTCCATGGCTCTCCCTGGATTTGTTGATATCCATTCCCCTGGTAGTGGCCTCCTTCATGTCAGCTGTCACAGCACCGATGCGAGACTGACTGGAGGCCCGTCTGGCTGGCTGATAAAACACCACGACGCTGACCATGTGTATCGAGCCTGATTCAGCTTCACAAAACCCAGTCAGCCTGGATGTGACTCAGGATCGCATGGCCAACAGCTAAATAAAATCACGTTTTTCTGTTTAAGTATATTATAAGCTATTCCCAAGTAATGAAAAAGGAAAAAAAACATGTAATTTGCCATTACTGATAACATAATTCATCTTCCTTTTCAAAATTGGTAATTGGGAGATGCTCCAAGAAAAGTGTGTCTGAAAAAATAATGCATCAGAAAATCAGTTGTAAATAATGTAAAAATGTCTCTTTATGGCTGATACTACTCAGCCAGTCATAGGGTGTGGCTTAACTGTGATGACTGAGTCTGGCTTTTTTTTAAACAAATTGCCATATATTTAATTCAGCCACATTCATAATCCATGTGCTAACTCGTGTAATCAAGTAAGACTGCGTGACTGTTCTTTGTGTCCAGCTGTTATGTCCCATGAGGGCTGGTCTCGGGTAGGTGGGGAGCAAGGCCTTCACTATGGTCCCGCGGTCTTTCTGCCTTGCCGTTGAAGAAGAGACCAACTAGACAACGAATCACTTGCAGATGTGAATTAGTGGGAAAATGGATTTGATTGGTCTGCTTTTATTTCTTGCCTCATCTTGCAGTTTCGTTCTGAGCACGCTGTCCTGCTTTAGTGTCAGCGCTGGGTAGCATTTTGATGCCACGACAGGAAAGGAAAGAAGAAAATGAGCAGTTTAAGCTGAACGTGCACTGAGAAATATGGCTGCCGCTTTGTCTCGTATTTAAAGTCAGCGTGCGTAACAAATGCAGCACTTAGAGAAAGGTTAAGAGTATTAAGTCACATAAGAGTTTGGTCGCTATCTTTTAGTCTCAAAACAAAAGCATTATTTTTAGCTCTGTGGGGATTTGTGCTGTTACTGTGAACTCTTGATTGCTCAATCTTAGATGGTTAGGTCATTTTGTGGGTAAAGTATGCAGCATTAACGTGAAATTAAGTGGAGGTGGGTGTCCTGTATGTCCAGTTATTAAAGAATATTAACTCTTCATATATACAAAATGTAACGTGGTAGTATTTCACACAAGCAGTGTTGATTAGACTCACATGTAAAGAATGACTGTGAATGTATTTAGCATTAAATCCTCTTCTTGAGTTGCTGTAAGCTAATCCGTTGACCAAATGGCACATTGCAGAAATCCTGTAAGCTGATACTTATTCTGTGATGGTGATACAATAGGCTGGGATGTTTAAAATGGGCTGTAGGGAGTCTGAGGGGAACCACAGTCTGATTTAAGATGATTTAGATTTAATTGACCGCTTGGCTGTGGTTAGTGATAATTGGTTGTTCTCAGGGTGGTTTGAACATGTTCCAAACCTGTGGGTGCTCATGAAGGATTCCAGTGCCCCCCCCCCTCCCTTTCCAGAAAAAACACACGAGTGTGTGATGATTGTTCTGGAAGCAGGGCTTTAGATAAGGGGTGTACCGATCTGTCCGGACGCCGGCGTTTCGGTACTCTACGGGCATTTTCTTACAGCGACGATTTAATAAGCCGATTAGTAATATGCCTGAAAAAGTACCGTCACAGCACCAACATCTTTTTACTTTGTTTCTCCTCTTTTAAAAGCAGTCGTGGCTGTTGAGCTGTCCCTTCCTTCACCGCCACTTCAGTGCTTCCATTATTAACCAGAACAGTATCGTCTGGCTAACTGAATTTAATTAACATAAGGAAATTTATTCAGACTATTGACTTTTTGATGTCACCATGCAGCTACAGCAATATTTTAGGTGCACTACAGGCTACTGACAAAACAGTTTTTTTCCCCCTCACAAAAAGACGTAAATGGCCGGGCAGGTGATTTTTATTTTCTTTGAGCAGGCTTGTATCAAACGAGGACTTGCCAGAGAACGCAGGCTAACCGTACCGATGGTGGGCTTTACCGTTAAGTACCCAGCTGCTGACCGTTTACCTCCTTTAGTGCTTTAAAGGACGCAACATTAAAACCATCTATAACAAGAAGGACAAGCAAGGTTTCCAAAGGTAAAATGCTGTTCGTCACTTAAGTTCACACTTACTTTTTTTTTTTTTCATCGCACAAATCCGTGAAGCTCCGCCCAGCTCGCAGTGCACCTTTGCAAGTGGACAGCATCCATGTTTCTATGCACTTAGCTCCATTTGGTAAATGTTATGTAGTTTGGTCTCTATGTTTATAGATGATCCTGCTTTGCTTGGCCGGAGCCGCCCGAGTCCTCCGGAGCGTCTCATCGATCACCCCACCGCCTTCAGGAATTATTCTCTTTATGCCGAGGTTGAGCGGTAATATAGAGCGGGCGTCTGTCCTATTTATCAGCGCGAGCTTACAGATCCTCCTCTACATGTAGAACGACCACTGATAAATTAGCGCCCTATAAATAAGGCTGCAGAACAGCGCTGAGCTCAGCTGGCTTAATGTTGCGCTTGTGCGCGTGTTTGGATCTGGAGGGTTTGTGAATTCTTGTACTTACACCGTTTGGGGAGGGGGGGTAGTTGCAGGAACAGTGAGATGTGTGCACTTTTTGTTGCACGCTGTACAGGTCTTGTTTAAAATGACAGCTTAGATTAGTACCTGATAGGTATGTGATTTGTCATTTTTAGCGTGTCGTCAACTGTTTGTATTAACAGAAACATGTTCATGTTATGGGTTTATGGGGTCAGGAGGCATATATCGATTTTTGTTTGCTTCTCATATCTGCTTATGAGCAGCTGCAGTGTAACAGATGCCAGTATTAATATATGCAAATGAGCACACACTGTTCCTCTCAGAATTGCATGGGCAACAACAAAGCATCACATTTATCTGGCATGAAAGACAAAACCTTCTTGCGCCCTTTTGATTATGGAATCCACTGTTATGAGTGAGTCTTTGTTTGTGAGGCCGCTTTGGTAAACAGCCCGTGTGGAACACAGGCGTTAAAGACGGGAGACTTGAATGTTCGAGGAAACATCCTTCTTACTTAATGACAGAATCATTCTTACCATAAAGCACACAGGACTAACCAGTCTATGATTTCACTAAAATGAATTTACAGGTGATATTTCTGACTCTTAACCTTTTATCTTATGAGTCTAAAATGACTTTTGTCAATAAGTTAAAAAGGCAAAAAGATTATAATTAGCATATACTAAAAAGTATATTTTTCTCACAGTTCTGCTTATCATAAGTGCTGGTAAAGGCTAATTTAAATGTTGATGATTCAGAAAATGTAGGGAAAAGTACATTTAAAAAGTTTAAAAAATATATGTCTCCCTTGGCTGTGAGATTTTGTCCCTGAATTTCAGTTAAAGTTCTGTTTTTGTCTTCTCTTGTGACCACTTAACTTTTAAAATGGAATTTCATAACCAACTAATTAGATATTTCCATTATAAACATAGTTGTTAATGAAGACCTGCCGTCTGATCACCAGAAGCGTGGGTGCGTTGGGGTGAGCGGCGACCCCATCAGCCTGTGCTTCTTTTGGCTGCAGGTTGGTAGGCCAGGCTTACTGCTCTGCTGTATTGCTTTGCTCCAAGAATAGAGAGCTTCTTGCCTGTGGAAGCGGGACTGTAGGAAGGATGAACTGAACAAGAGCACCTTCCAACGTAAACATTTACAGGCAGTATGTTTCAGATTAGCAGAGAGGATGAGTTTAGTAGTTTGATGGATTCCGAACCCTGAGTCAGCACTGGGACCTGGACAGAGGAGGTTACATTAAGCTCTAGCATCTCTAAATCTGCTATAAATCTAGTTGCACAAACACACAGTCTACTTAAAAATGAATTCTAATGCTGTTCTTAAACATTTTAAGTGTGTGTATTTTTCCTTCTTTACACTATGAAATGCTGATTACGTAATCAAAAGGTTACTCTCTAGTCATATCTCAGGGCTCTGACCAGGTCATTAATTTGCCTAATTTTGGATAATTAGTATAATTTTGAGATATTTTGTTCAACAATCATATGTCACATGGTGTATTGTCTGATAAGCTAACCTGGTCAGCTTTGCTAATGTCCAGGATACTGAACCATGATCCTAAACAGTTCTGTCATCTCATTCTGCAAGTTTGTTCTGGTGTCTGGTCCTGAGGCCTGTTTTGTCACCTTAATATTAGTCACAGTGTTTCAGACAACCACTGATTTAACATGTCGGCCCTTAATGCTGAAGAAAGCTGCTCCTCATCACTTGTTTTCCTGAATTCCTGAGGTATCCACATGTAACTGTGATTTTTGCATTTTGGCAACATGGACCCGAGTTGCCTTCACCCAGCAGACTGACTCTGAGGGTTTTGCCATGAAGAATGGTAACGGAGAAATTGTCCCCCCAAAGTCATGCCTGAAGTTGAAATAGGGACATACAGCTCAAAACCAGAAAATGATAAATGACAAAAACATTCTTCTTCTGTTTTGTTGAAAAGCGGATTGGACTTATTGGTAAGGAATAATTAATTGCATTACAGTTAAAAGTCAATGGGAATTCCCTGTAAAGAAATACAGATGTGTGTATGTGTTAAACTAATTATTAAATGATTTTCTCAGCTGCAGGGAAGCATAACTTCACCAGCTTTCAGTGACTGTCAGACACTGACTGTGACGTCATGCATCACGTGATGCCAAGTATCTAATATTACAGAAGTTGCACTGAGCACATTCAAGTCAGCGGTGTGGTAACATTTTGGTTATCTAGTGGACTATAGGGATGACAGTTGTGTTGTAGGCAAAACATGATTTTGTCATAAAAACAGAAGACATCATCCCGACATTGATCTCAGCGGCGCATGAAAGATTCATATAACCCAGAATTTCCCCCCATGTTTTATTATTCAACCCCCCCCCCCCCGCCAAAAAAAAAGAACCAAAAAACTCAGGTATGAACTTGAACCTTGTCTTGAATCAAGGTCTGAACCAAACTGCAGATTTGAAGAACCGTTACACCCTTAATAGGTATATATAAGTAACAGTTCATCTGGCTAGGTAACCTATATCTTGTCTTTTTGGTCTATGAATGAAAAACCATAAACAATACACGTGTCATAGTCCTGTGGCCAAAGCAAAGCCAAAAATCAGCCACTACGGCAGGAAGAGAGGGCAAAACAAGAGGTCTTTATTAGAGAATGACTCAAGCATAAATCACACTAGCCCTGACACATGTGTTCATGCTCTGCTTTCACTGCCCTTCCTCTCCCCTCTTGCCGCCTTCCCAGCCGGCTTTCTTCTTGTCCACTCTCATTACTCCGATGACTGCCAGCTTGGCGTCATTAGCACTTGCAGGCACCGGAGCTGGACCTTCTCTCAACGGCTCCTCGGAAGTGTCAGAAGTCAGGCCGGCGTCTGCAAACTCCTCCTCCTGTGCAGTTGAAGGCTGCCATGTTTGGTTTGTGTTTCAAGCGCACATTTCTATTCCCCATTACACGTCTGTCCTGAACTTTCAATTTTGGGCTAATAAGGCATTCTGGATGGCATGGCTTACTGTCTCGTCGAGATCACCTTGGAGGTTTTAGGAAAACATATAATGGTGCAATCTTCATTGAAGTGTACAAGACTATTACTTGAGATGTCACCAAGAAAATGACATCAGTTCCAGAACTTACAGCTAAACTAAAGGCCAAGACTCCTTATGTTATGGACAGACATGATGAAAGACGGATGATCTACATTGGGTTTCACGACAATGGGACTTCAAAAACTAGGGCTGGGAACAACAAGACACAGGTGAGGATCATAATCATGAAGGACTCAAACACTAGATAAGGGGCAACCAGTGACACCTGCTGGCCAGGCAGGGACTGATTCTGAAACCTTACTGAAAAAGCTTGCTTAAGTTCGGCATATTTTTTAGTTAGACTGAAACATTCCATGGTTCTTCCCTGTTTTTCATACAGGCTGCATGTTAATTGAGTCCATTTGTCCACAGTGGTCTTCCAACCTGAGCTTTCAGTAGTAATGTGTATTATATGTCTAGATGTATTTTGTATCCAACTGTTTCATTCTTTTTACTAGAAGTTTATGAGCAAATCATGCATATTCCCTATATTTTTTTGTATCATCAAACTCCATGGAATTTTCTTGTGATTTTAGTTTTTTTTCCACGCTAAAGGAAATACTTCAGTAATTAGAAAAAGATCACTTTGCCTTTGTACTGATGGGTGTATGTTACTTCTTTTGCAATCTATTTGTAGTTACATAAACCAGATTTTGAATTGCTTTGTGTTTTTTATTTTTGAGAGCCTCTTATTTGGAAAGGGGTGGAGGTTGCCTTGTAATTGTCATTCTGCTGGATTGTATGTACAATGCACGCACAGCTATCGCGTCAGAAGCACACAGTCACAGAGGGAGGACTGGGCGCTCACACAGCTATCTTGCAGATGAGGTTTCTGACTTTGCTGGCCCATAAAACCAAATCTGAGATGGATTTCTGTTCGAAATGGCTGACTTACTATGCCGGTCTAACGTATGGCCTGCCAGTAGGTCTCAGGGTTCTGGGCAATAGCTCTGTGAAAGCTCGCCTTGTAGAGGCTGTATTCGGGCCATTCCCCTACAGTGTGTTGGTGTCAAACCCACCAGCTCAGAAGACCATGGTATCCTGATTTGGCAGCTTATTGTGGTGAGGTACAAATCATCTGGAGATCTAACCCTGCGAGATCCTTCTCACTTCCTTGGATCCATCCGGTGGTGGATCCATCCGGTAAAGCTTGTCAAACCATTCTCTCCTGGATCCAGACACACACTGGCCATTGGGAATCTCTGGAATTTTCCCAGTGGGCTGGTCTTCCTTTCTTCCCTAACCTTGACATTATATAGCCTATTTACCAGGGGTGCCCAACCCGTTGGTCAGTCTCAGCGTATTCCCAGTCCAGCCAGTTGATAATGATTGGCAAAATATACTAAGAGCCCCCATCTCTTCAGCCGGTGGCAAAATATACCAAGGAGACGCCCTTCAGCGGTAAACTCCCAGGCTTTTTGTTGTCAGTGCTGTTTCCCAATCGGTGTCAGGGTGAATATGTAGCCCACGCCAGGTAGCAGTGGCCATGACATAAGGGAAATCCGGGAGAGATCGCCAGCCCATCACAGGGCGATGGAAAGATGATGACACACCTAAACCATGTTTATTTTCTGGGCCAGGAAGCTGGAGTGTCCAGAGGGAACCCCTCGCCAATACAGGGAGAATGTGCTGACTTTACACTCATAACAGTTGGAACTGAATTCACGGCGCTTGAGGTGTGAGGCCGCAGCAAGACCCTCTAAGGCAGTGATTCTCAACCTTTTTGCACTGCGACCCAATTTTTTCCATGCCAGTTCAGTCGCGATGCTATACAAGTATAGGTCTAAATTAACACTATGATCAAGCACGCAGTGCACTCTATACAATTTGTGCCAGTCTATCATATAAATCTGATTGGATGTGCCACTGAATTTCAAATTAATCATCTGTGGTTTGGCGTCTTGGATTGGTTGAGTGTTCACTAGTTTTACACTAAGCAGTTGCAGACCCAACACCCATTTATATAGGTTAATTCTAGCATTAGGGCTGGGAAATCTGATCACGGATCAGCATGGGAGCTTGCAGGTTTTAAAATGCTTACATTTCCAACTCTGCCTCGCAACCCTTTCAGAACTTTGGGCCAATTTTGGGTCGCAGCCCACGGGTTGAGGATCTCTGCTCTAAGGCACCATGCCGTTTCGCAAACATATGTACTCCCCCAGTTGTGTTATTAAAAACATCTGAAGCTATACATTAGTGCATGTTTCTTAAAGAACAAACATATCAGTCTCCCCTTGCTATATTTCAAGTGAATGCTTAGCTCGGGGCTGTTAGAAATGTACTGGAGTTTAAAAGATTGGTTTCACTAGTCATGATACCTTTTAAGTGTGACAGCAGGCAGTGCCGCTCTGACCTGGGAGTGTCAATTTACAGAAATGTTCTCGTTAGGTCAATGTCACTTTTCAGCAAGAATTTTGCATTTATCATCTCTGTAGACCCCCCCCCCCCCCCCCCAGAAACCACAAGCAGAACTCTTAGTACCTTAAGTTATCGACCACATTTTAGATGTGTCTGTTTCTGAATATTTTAGTGTTTTATGGTCAAGCACCGTGGAGGTTGACAGATATCCAGTGCAATGAGGCAAAAACATTGAGGATTCTGTTGTCTTAAGTGCACTGAGGTGACGTGCTGTGTAGATGGGGAGGACGCTTGTGTGTAGGGCTTCCACAAGCCCCTTTTTCTAGCAGAAGTGGTGCCTGTTTCCTGAGAAGTGAGACGGTGTGCCGGCTGAACCTGTGTGCCGACCGCATGTTGGAGAAATGTCAGCTTGGCACGTGGTTACAGCGTGGAAGCCACCTGGGCAGCTGCAGGAGCTGCAGAATCTGTCCATTCTGCGGGGCTTCCAGCCCACGTGTGACAGAGCAGGGATCCATGAGGAGATCTGGCTGCTGAAGAATTGTTTTCATTGGCAGGTATCAGCCCAGACGTTTAACTATGCTGGAGAAGGCTGCGCAGATCAGTATCAAATTGCAACAGAGGTCCTCCAAGATGAGGACCTGGATCCACACAGACACACGTACGCTGACACATGTACAGTTTGTGTTAGATAGCAATTTTTTATGCTTATTTTAAAACTTATGTAACGCTCAGTTTTAATAGCAGGAGTACGGGTTCGGTAGACGTGTGAGTCACTGGAAAGGCATAGCATAAAGAAACAGAAGATGAGACACACTTGAAAACCAGGACCCACTGAGAGATACTTGCTGAGAAGGATGAATGTTGTTTTTTTTAACGTGATCTCCAGTGGCTGGGGTTAAGAGCCAGGTCCATCCACTCAGCAATTCCAGGGTTCCCTGTGAAAACAAGCCAGTGATTTCAGGGCTGTCGTGGAGTGTGGCATGCATGTCATTGCTCTGCGGTGTGGTGACGATCGGTGGGTTGGGATGGGCACAGGAGGCTAGTAGGGGCAGAGTATGACTCTGTGGATTAGAAGTATGTGCCCGTGACTGGATGGTTGCTGGTTTGAATCCCGTGGCTGACAGAGTAATCATGCATATCACTAGAGCAAGGTCCTTGACCTTCTTTAAGGATGCTGATCTTGTGCCCTGACCCCCATTTTCATTTTCACTCATGTGTGTGTCTCACAGAAAGCAGGAAGGGCCATGAAAAAAACCAAGCAATTCCTGTACAGTGGTACTCATACAAATAACAAATACTAAATACTGTACAGCAATACTCCCACTCATTCAAATGCCAAGTACTAAGTACTGTATAATAGTACTCATACAAATGGCAAATACTAAATGTGTAACAGTACTCATACAAATGGCAAATACTACTAAATACGGTGTAGCAGTACTCATACTCATACAAATGGCAAATACTGAAGAGTACAGAACGTGTGGAATGTGCTTTCCTTAGCTATACAACGGCACCGACTTTCCTCCTTCATCTGCTTGCTGTGGACTCCAGCTCCAAACAGGACTGTATTCCAGAAGAGCTGCCTGGATTTTCTTTTTCCAAAGAGTTTTTGCCTCGGACCCAACACCCATCGCCATTTTCAGACTCTGTCCAGTGAAACTTGAATCTCCCGGAACGTGCCCTTGTCCACATGGGCAGTGCCAGGTCAGGTGGGCTTTGCTGGGCAGGGAGCCCATGTATTCTGTCCCGTGGAAGGCACTGCTATGAATGAGCTTCGGGGTGCAGAGACTCTGCAGATGCTCTTTTGCTTGCTGGGATTT
This sequence comes from Paramormyrops kingsleyae, assembly GCF_048594095.1. Taxonomy (NCBI): domain Eukaryota; kingdom Metazoa; phylum Chordata; class Actinopteri; order Osteoglossiformes; family Mormyridae; genus Paramormyrops; species Paramormyrops kingsleyae. The sequence continues at coordinate 6,518,405 of NC_132807.1, read as the reverse complement.
TCCCTAAAAAAAAACTTGTACTGTGCTTCAGCTTCTGGCACCGTGGAGGTTGCTGATATAATGGCCTCTGTGGAGCCAACTTTCCTCTTATTGGTGCAAAGTGTGCCAGGAAAACCCAGCTCTTGCTTGGCTTGTAAATACAAACAAGATATCTCTGAGGAGATAAGGCCCGGAAGGTTCTGGAAGTGGCTCCCTGTTCATGGTGGAAAGTGCCTTTTTCTGTGCTTGTCCGGCGACGGTGGGGAGGCACTCTGGTGGCCTTGCCGTCGTCCTCCCCTCACCCCTCCCCCCCCAGGCCACGTGGAATGAGATGCTGTTTACAGGATTCCAGCCCCACCTTGTTAAGGCCCGGAACCGTGACTTCGCCTGGAATGTGGGCCACCGTCAGCACAGACAGGACCTCTTTGTTATCGTGTCCAAAGCCCCAGCCGTCTGTTCCTCCCTCTTCAGACGGGCTCCAATGCTGCCTCGCAGAAGGGAAAAAAATACCCCCATCCAAATGCGACCGCAAATATGTTTTTTTTAAGCTTCCTGCCATTAAAAGTTTGAGACGCTTGGTACTAGCATATGCTGTGATGTAAATTTAATTTTGAACCTGAACCTGTTTAAGTGCCAGTTGAAAGACATTTGGCTGCTTGAATATTTGTGTACCATGCTTAATAAATGTTGTCCTTTTCTCTTTTCGCATGAATAGAGTTGCGTTTTAGCGGAGCAGGGGCTGCCCTGTGAACTGTGGCCCCCGGCTCCGAGCCGCACTGTGCGTCCCGAGAAAATAACACTCAGTTGCGGTGGAACTGGATGCCGTGGAAGATAAAACCGAATTATTTCCAGACCCCGGCAGAGAAAATGTACCTACTGTAAGACGGTCACCCTCGTGCCACGATGCGTTTGGGGGGCCTGGGCGAGAGAGGCCCAGCGTAAACGGAGGCGACCTGAACGCGCCCAGAGCACTTAACAGCCACCGCCCCATGCCACCTGCTGTCATTTCTGCCCTTTTCCATCCTTGATTAAAAATGCCCCTTGACGTAGCACTGTATTAAATTGCTAGCTTAGTAAATGCAGACAGAAAGCCTGTCCACTGTTGCTTCATGGTTGTATTTTCCTCTGGCCTTGGATTGATGGTGTTTCCTTGAGTGACTTGCTTGAATAGCTGGTTGATGATGTGATGGGTTTTTGTAACCTGCTGATAAACGTGATTTTCCAAGCTAGCCCCCCCCCACTGTGGCCCCGGTGCTTCCTGCTACCTGCTAAAACCTCGATGGTTATTGGTGGTATATAGAATATGTATGGATGTGTTCTGGGGCGCTGTGAATGGGGGGAACCTTAGGGCGATTCCAAGTGGCCCTGAATGACAGGTCCCCAAAAGAAATATGGAACATAATTGGGTTGGTCTGGGTTGGGGGCCCAATCTGATGGCACCCCTGGATGTAGTAATTACATTATAGTCTCAGTATAACAGTGTAGACTTAAGGCTTCGCCTGGAATGCCTGATAATGATGATCTGCAGTTTTTGGTCACCAATGATTTGGTGGAGATTGTAACATCCTGTATGACACTGTCTCCTCTGCAGGCCTCAAGGATGACACGCTCAGATGAGGACGGCGATGGCGGCTGGGACGCCTGGGGAGGCTGGAGCGAGTGCTCCCGGACCTGCGGGGGCGGAGCCTCCTATTCCCTGCGCCGGTGCCTCAATGGAGAGTGAGTGTGTCCACAGGCCCGGCCCGCGCGCCTTACTGTCACTCGCCGATGTCCGCAGCTTCTCTTTCCATCTGAACGGGTCTGAACCTCTGTGGACCAGAGCCCGAGCGTCTTTGAATGCTTGGCGAGGCAGCGATGCTGCTGGCTTTATGGCAGAAATAGTAAATAAAGTTTTCCATCAGGCACGATGACATTTATCAAGGCCAAAGTCGGGCCGCTTCTCTGTCCGTTACCTGCCTGAGCGTCTCACAGAGTCAGGGACTTTTTTACAGCACAGGAAGAAGTGTAACAGAGTGGATAGAGAAGTCGTTCGCTGAGAGGCTGTCCTGCCGTGTCCCCCCCCCCCCCCCATCTCTCCGTCATGGGCAGAGGCCTCTTCCATCTGAGTACCCATGACGGGACCGATTCCTAACCTCCCCAGGGTAGGACAGCAGGGAGACATACCGTGGAATTCCCCAAAACTTTGACAGGATACGAGTGCATGCTGACCTGAGAGATCTCAGACTGGCTGTAACAGAAATGTAGCTGTTTACTTCTCAGTGTCTGATTTATTTCTGAGTTTATGACCCTTTATATAAACCGTCTTGTTTGAATGTTTTTGCCGGGAGGCTCAAAAATGGATCCGACGCTAATCAGGTTAAAAAATCAGTAGTTTGTTTTGCTTGCCTTTTGGCCCGGCTTGTATGTGTAACACACCCTGTTTTTAAAGTATTTAATTTTCACTGATTTGATTTACTGTACGGAGAGAAATTTCTCCATGCCGTCACTAAAAAATAAAGTTAGGACATAGCTTCCAGGGCAGGTTGCTGGAAAATGTGTCGCCGTGTGTTGCTTGTCTTCCTGCTTTGACGAGGGGATGAGCAGCATATTATCCCCATGTGCTAAGAGAGCTGTACCCTATAGGCCAGAGCTCAGTCACGCCCTCCACCAGTGTAAGGCATAAATAAAGCCTAATTGTTTCATCAGATAAATCACAGTGGATGCGTGTCACTGTTAAACAGCACTTAATTAGGGTGATTCAGCTCCCCAGACTGATGTAGGTTCTTAAAGTGCAATGTTTTTGTAACCTGTTTCTTTAAAAGATTTTACTGTTTTTTTTTTTTTTTTAGCATAATAGCATAATTGAGGGCAGGAATTCAGTTCTTTTGGATTATTTTTGGCAAAACATTTTGGTGGTGTAAAGATTTCTTTTGTGGGTGGACATATTTAAAGTAAGGGGGGGGGGGTGAAATATTGTGTGCAGACTCAGGGACGTAAGAGCACATGCCCGCATGCCACTGCATGTCAGATTGGAAAATCCTATTAAATGTTTCCTGTGTGTGAAAGCAGTTCCCTTAGGGGGCGCCGGGATGCTAACAAGCGCCAGATGTTTGATGCTTAGAAGCATCCTTGTTTGATTTACCCATGCAGAGTGTGTACTGGGGACCTGGGACTCGACAGAGGAGACGTGGGGAGGGGTAATCATTAGCTGGAAGAAGAAGTGTTAATTATTAACCCGTAAGGTGGTTTGGAATAGTTTTAGTATTTGTGCTTTAATTGCTGCGGAGTCTTTTGTCTCCGGCGTTAACCGGCAGGGGTCTGTGGTAAGTGGATTACCAAACACCGTCGGCCTGGTTTAGTGCAGTGTCAAGTGGTATAAGGCAACTGGTGACTGACAGCCTAACATGACCAGCCAGCCTCTGTCTCATTAGTTGTAGTGAATCTCATTGAATGACGATGCCCATCTTTGTGCCCTGGTACCTGCCCTCAGATGGCATAGGGGAGATTGCAGTGCGGGGTGGGGGGCATGGGACGGGGCGGGGGGGTTGTGGCCCATTTGCAGGAGCAATGCCGCAGTGTGGATCTTCACAGGCAGGCTGAGCTGGGCTTTGGCTCGCGGTGATCTTAGAGCAGTGTTTTAATCACACACACCGCTGCACACAGACCCCCCCAGCTCATACACAGACCACCCCATCCTATACACAGACCCCCCCAGCCCATACCCATTTGTGTCTGTCCCACATCACACTCCTCGTTTCCCATCATAGTCCACGAAATTAGGGCCGATTAACACAACAGGCTCTAATTAAGTCTGCAGCTGCTTGGCTGCATTACGTTCCCACATGGGCTGTAAGGGCCCCCCCGGGTGCTGCCGTTTCCCGCCGCTGGGGGAGAGAGTGACGTTCGTGTTCCTGCTAAGGTCCTTGAGCGCTGTGCTGTCAACGTGCTGCCGATGGCCGTTTGCCCAGCCCTCTGTTTGTGTCACCGCCGCCCCTCAGTCCTCACTGTGTCTTTTCCCTGTTTTGCTTGTTTTTCTAGAAGCTGTGATGGGAGGAACATCAGGTACCAGACGTGCAGCAACACTGTAAGTCACTTAAATTTTTATTACTATTATTTTTGTTTTTTTGGGGCCGTAAAACCTGCACTGCTCTCCTTAAGCGATACGTACACCCTTCTGGTAGATTCCACAGCTTTACATTAGGAGGCGCTATTCAGACAACAATCTGTCCTTTCTCTGGCATAAAAACCGTCAGTGTGCAGTAAGGTTTAGCCCCTACAGGTTCAGATTTCTTGTGGGGATTTTTCTAACTGCTAGTGTTGTATTGGAGCGAAAATCCATATAAATATTATCTCTTTCGATATACTTTTGACTTTTACCGTCTCCAGTATCGACCTAAAGTGATCTCAGTCCAGCAAACAACTAGTCAAGAGGAAAAGTGTTGACCTCCTATTTAAGTAATTTCATCTGCATTTAATGTAGACTCGTATTGTATTTTAGACAATGATTTTAATCAGAATCGGTTGGCAGTGACGTTTCGGGGAAGATGGCCAATCGGAAAGGGCAGCCGTCATACGTCGCAGGAGGTCTGGGCTTTTATCTGCTGGCCTGGAACCTTAGCGTAATTTTACTGATTAAATATCGGTTTTGCTTTGACACAGAGACCAGAAGGTATCATTAGTTATTACTTTAGGTTGTTCAGTCAAGGACTAAAGATTCCTCTTATGTTTCCAAGTGCATTTGGCTCGTTGGGCTTGGGGTAGCTGATTTGGCGCTGACCCTGGGGGCTTGAGGGGGGGGTGGTTGTGTACTGAGCCGGCAGATGTGCGGCTGACTTGGTGGGTGGGTGCAGATTGACCCTCCTGGATTCCTCACCTTCTCTAGAAGAATCTGTCAATTTTTTTTTGTAGCGGGGTGGAGACAGAGACAAAGACAGATGCTGGGTTTCAGCTTGCCCTCCAGCTTGCCGGCCGTGCGCCGCGTTCCTTGCGGCTGCGTTACCTTCAGCTCCAGTTTGAGTTGCAGATGGTTTCCTGACTGTGGGCTTCACACTCTGTCCCTGTGGCTTGGCCTCCTCAGTCCGTGTCAGTAACTCGTCTGAGGTCTGATTTAGTTTAAAAAATAGCAGACTGTCGATGCAAACCATGTGGATTATGAATCATTTCCTTGGTAAACAGCAAAATACAAGATAATATTCTGGGGTCTTATTTATATGAAGATTCTCCATTCCATGGCCAAACTGACTTTTACTTCTTGCCTGTTTATTAAACTCTGTATTTTACCTGTGTCAGCTTCAGGACCTTGTCGAAGGGTACGACTTTAGGACAGCCCTGATAGGCATGCCTCTCTGCAGGACTGTCCCGCCGAGTCCGGGGACTTCCGAGCCCAGCAGTGCTCCGCCCACAACGACCTGAAGTACCAGGGCCACACCTATGAGTGGGTCCCGGTGACCGACGACCCCCATGCCCCCTGTGCCCTCAGGTGTCAGGCACAGGGTACAGCCCTGGTGGTGGAACTGGCCCCCAAAGTCCTGGACGGGACCCGCTGCACGGCAAGCTCACTGGACATGTGCCTCAGCGGGGTCTGCCAGGTCAGTGTGCTTTAGCGTGTGCCAGTGTATCTGCAGTGTGCTTTAGCGTGTGCCAGTGTATCTGCAGTGTGCTTTAGCGTGTGCCAGTGTATCTGCAGTGTGCTTTAGCGTGTGCCAGTGTATCTGCCCTGTGTGTAACCTACATACAGTACCGGTCAATGTTACACATGTCAAGCCAACTACAAAGTAGAGTGTCGCATCACATGACCTGGCCACCTGACCTAGACACAGTAGAGATGGTTTTGGAGGAGTTTGACCAGAGAGTGAAGGAGCAGCGGCCAATGAGAACTCAGCATATATGTGGGACCTCCTTCAGGACAGCTGGGAAAGCATCCCAGGAGGCACCTCAGGACACTGGTGTAGAGGAGACAGGAGGGGCAGCCAGTCCCTGGAGCCATTGGGGATAAGGGTCTTGCTCAAGGGCATACTTTTATAGTTATGATGTCTTTTTAATTATTCTAAAATGTAGAGAATAGTACAAATAAACCTTTCTGTGGGTTTATGAGTCCAAACTTTTGACTGGTACTGACTGTGTAAATATCTTCACATTTTCTAGCATATGTTTGGGTGCAGGTTTTCCAGGACTGCATAAACAATTTTTTTCATATCTGCCAACAGTTTTTTACATAAAAAAATCCCAAAGCTTTCTGAAAGCAAGTTTCTAAAAATATAAGCATATTAGTCATAATTTGATTGATTGTGTTTCGACTCTACTGTCTCTGTGTGTTTTCATTGCCCTAAATCCCACTGTGAACTTGCCCAGTTTCACCCATGGGACCTCTATGGTCATATGACACGTATTGACCACTGTCGTGCCACCGCTCTGTCCTCCACATGGCAGAGGGCGGGGATAACTTTCAGGGACCCGGCCACTGGCCGGTTGCCTCTCAGCCGCCCCTTATATTAAGAGATCCAAACTCTTGTGGGCGTTTAGTCATGCGGTGTTGATTTAAACAGACAAAATAGCGGACTGGAGGTTATTTCATTCTTATCGGGTGTAGAATGCGGTGTGAGGGTCAACAGTGCTTAGATGTTTCTGTGGACTGGACAGAGGAGTCAAATACTGGGGACAGGCGAGGGAGGCAGGACTGCGAGGGAGGCAGGGATCAGACCTAGTCACCCATAATTTCTATGTTCAGAATTATTAGCAGGGAAGAGGTGAGTTTTTGAAATAAAATTTAATGGTTCAATAGCCAAAAAATGTTACAGGTTTATCCTTCAGGGAGTAACTTATAATATACAGAGAACTAATCTCCAGAATCCCCCTCAACCCGCTGCTTTTTTATGTTGTTTTTGAAGTAGAATATTCATCTTTAAAATCTGGCCGCCGCCCACTGTAATTTCTGTGATGTAATTACGCCCATTTGAGCCCATCTATCGACGCCCGTTTGATTCTGCTGTTCTTTCTGGATCAACGTCAGATCAGATTTCTTCTCCGATAATCCCACGTGTGGCTGACTGTCAAACAAAGCTGCTTTTGTGGTATAAATATCCACTCCTATTTTTTTTCCTGTTATTTTTTTCTGTTTCATTACTGCTCTCTTGAAGTATGAATGCTGACAGTTCTTTTTTTAAAATAACCAGAACATGCATGGTGCATAAGGAGAGAAATCTCTGCAATAGAATGACTACGATTTTTCACGTACCTCCAGATTTAATGAGTAAATCATTCTCCTGGGTTTGAGATATGAACCTGAAACCTTCTGATTCACATTTACATTTATTTTATTTTGTTTTATTTTATCCCAAGCGACATGCCTTTCTGGTTTCTTTGCGTGTGGACAGGATAAGGCATCTTCTGTGCAGTGATTCGATTGCTTTGGATAGTAACACCATGTTCATTCATTATGAAAAATCGCAGTTCACTAACTAAACTAGGAAGGAGAGAAGATAAATTGACCAGATCCTGATCTGCCCTTTTGTTTTTTGCTGCTGCGGGTTTTCTGGAGGGGGGACCTGAGTGAGCTTGTAACACAGACCAACATGGCTACAGGGTAAAGCAGCTTTGAAAAGACACGTCTGTGGTTCCTTTAATATTGCAGGTGAGATACGACTCCTGCATGAATTTCGGCTTTGGTGGCTTAGCGTTGAGGGCGGTTTGCTGACCACAGGAGACCCGAGGCTTTATTTACATCTGTCTGCTGTGTCTGTGCTCTCTGACCTGTGTCTGACCTGTGTTCATATCCCATGTTGTACAGTCACTTCATAACCAGTCAGTTAACTGTTCGGAGAGTGATTAAGGAAACTGAAAGAATTTTAACAAGTAACCTCAGGGCTGCCAGCTGTCACTCACGCTTTCAGACTCTCACGATCACGCAAGAAATCTTAAGGCTAATCTTTGTTGTTCCATTATAACCCTAAAATTAAAGCGTTGGGGTAGTTTGCAAACCCTACAGACTATTTACGAGGTAATAAAACTGTTACATACATCTACATGTGTGCGCAGACTTGTCTGGAATCGAAAATCTCACTCCAGCCAGCTGACCGAAGTTGGCAGCCCTGTAACCTGGAAATGAACATGATGCTGGTAGCTGTAGGGCAGTAATAGAGATCGAGGACAGACAGTGACCTCGCAGGGTGATGTCATAGATATCGAGGGCAGACAGTGACCTCGCAGGGTGATGTCATAGAGATTGAGGGCAGACAGTGACCTCTCAGGGTGATGTCATAGATATCGAGGGCAGACAGTGACCTCGCAGGGTGATGTCATAGATATCGAGGGCAGACAGTGACCTCGCAGGGTGATGTCATAGAGATTGAGGGCAGACAGTGACCTCTCAGGTTGATGTCATAGAGATTGAGGGCAGACAGTGACCTCTCAGGTTGATGTCATAGAGATTGAGGGCAGACAGTGACCTCTCAGGGTGATGTCATAGAGATTGAGGGCAGACAGTGACCTCTCAGGTTGATGTCATAGAGATCGAGGGCAGACAGTGACCTCGCAGGGTGATGTCATAGATATCGAGGGCAGACAGTGACCTCGCAGGGTGATGTCATAGAGATTGAGGGCAGACAGTGACCTCTCAGGGTGATGTCATAGAGATTGAGGGCAGACAGTGACCTCGCAGGGTGATGTCATAGAGATTGAGGGCAGACAGTGACCTCTCAGGTTGATGTCATAGATATCGAGGGCAGACAGTGACCTCGCAGGGTGATGTCATAGAGATTGAGGGCAGACAGTGACCTCTCAGGTTGATGTCATAGAGATTGAGGGCAGACAGTGACCTCTCAGGTTGATGTCATAGAGATTGAGGGCAGACAGTGACCTCTCAGGTTGATGTCATAGAGATTGAGGGCAGACAGTGACCTCTCAGGTTGATGTCATAGAGATTGAGGGCAGACAGTGACCTCGCAGGGTGATGTCATAGAGATTGAGGGCAGACAGTGACCTCTCAGGTTGATGTCATAGCCCTCGCCGGCTCCCACATCCTGCCTGTGACAGACCGAATGTGATGGGGAGAACAAAAATGCGTTTTGACTGTGAGGCGTATGGTATTTTCAGAAGCTGTAATGGAAAATTGAAGGAGATGCAAAATAGCACAGCGTTCGGGCCTTAGTCCTGAGTTTAGCTTAGCATGAAGGAGCAGGCCGTGTCTGCGTGGATGAGCGTTTGAGAGACCCCTTCTCAAGTCGTCTTTGAAGAGAACAGGAAGCTCTGATGGTTTCTGGTCCATGGGCCTCATAGATGAAGAATATGGCCGTGGAATGTGAGGACTGTCACTGGAAGGTTACTCTGTGGCTGGGATTGTGGTGATGGGGTGGGATTGGGGGGCAGGGGTTGGCTTGAAAGAGGCTCTGCTGACAGCCGCTTGGTGACGTCTTGATAAGAGCCAGCAGTAAATGGAGGACAGGAAGTCTGCCTGCTGGACAAGCCGGCGTGTCGTGCTCTTAAACGCCAAGCCTGTCTTTTCTCTGGCCTGGTGACGAGTGACTGGAGGTGTCACGATGAGGTCACTGTAGGGATGGCAAGCGATCCGGAATGTTCCAGCGGAGCGTGTCAGGTTTTCTCTCAAAAGCGTGGCAAGGCAACTTTGGGGAGGGTGATACAAACCAAATGGACACCTCACATGAAACGGGGGGGGGGGGGGGGACAGGCATGCCATGGAATGCTGGCCTCAGCGTGGAGAGCCATTGGTGGTGGTATCTTCTGGTGTAGGATCAGGCTGGCATTGGCGGAGCATCTGTGGTTGTGACTGCTGGTCTGATCTCCCCGCCGGCCTGATCTCCCCGCCGGCCTGATATCCCCGCCGGCCTGATCTCCACGCCGGTCTGATCTCCCCGCCGGTCTGATCTCCCCGCCGGCCTGATCTCCCCGCCGGCCTGATATCCCCGCCGGTCTGATATCCCCGCCGGCCTGATATCCCCGCCGGTCTGATATCCCCGCCGGTCTGATCTCCCCGCCGGGCTGATCTCCCCGCCGGTCTGCCCTCTGCAGGAGGTGGGCTGTGACCGCCAGCTCTGGAGCGACGCCAAAGAAGATGGCTGCGGGGTGTGCGGGGGCGACGGCTCCACGTGCCGGCTGGTGAGCGGGCAGGCCTCCCTGCACATCACGGCGGATGAACGTAGGTGCATGAGGGACCCGCCGGTGCCCTCCAGCCTGCTTGCCACAGTCTGACACCTGCCTCGAGCATTCGGATCTGGCCCAACGGGCTCTAGGCCGGACCTCTCTGATTCTGCTTCACTTCTAGGCCCGGTGCTGTTTTCTTCCCTCCAATCTACACCGGGTCCAGACAGAACCAAGGAATCAAACACATTCCTCTGTTTTTCCTTAAACCTAGTGTGAAAAAAAAACTCCTAACATAGTTGCATCGTTCATTTATATATATTAAATGCATTTTTGTTTTGACGACCAGGGCAGAGACTCTGTAAATTTCCATCAGTAAATGTAAAAAAATTAGATTTCCTGTAATTTCTTTGTGTATTTTTAAGTTATATATCATGCATTTTTTTGCAACCAATACCACACAAAACTGACCCGGCTTCGTAAACAATCGCAAATGGGCCATAATTACAGCCAATCAGTTTGGTGCCCTTGCTTGTGTGGACGGCCCGCAATGGCTGGGGTTATGAATGTCGGTGTAATGTGAATTCACTGTGGTTTTTAATCGTGGGGGCAGGCAGGGAGGGGGGGGGGGGCAGCAGGGCTTACAGCTTGTCGTTCTAAAGGAACTACAAGTGACTATTAGATGACACTTTACCATGACTGTAACCGCGAAGAGAATGTGTCCCGATACCGTCTGCCTACTCGAGTTACTCGAACGCCTTTTGTTTCTGCTCGTCCCGAGAGACGTGCACGGTGGGTTTCCCAGCAATCTGCTGCCTGTCCCGCCGTGTTGGACGTGAGGCTGCCCTTGTCCCGGCCCACGTCCGCGGACCTGTTCCGATGTTATAAGTGGATTTCTCAGCTTCAGTCTGCGGTTCTGGACCCTTCACAGCTGCCAGCCGCCCCAGTCCAAAATTCCTACTCGGAAGATCGGCATCGGCGACTGGAATGGGCTCCGCGGCGGCCCGTTTGGGTTTCACGGCACTGTGCCATTCATTTTACAAGCCCCTTTTTAAAAAAAGGAAAAAAATACTGTAATTGCCTAGGGAGCTGGTGCAGGTGCGCTGCACCACCTGTGATGGTGACGGCCGCCTGCTGCGTCACCCTGGGCTCCGACGCCACATCCCAAAGCTCCCTGCTCTGCTCTCCTCCAGCGCGGCCATCAGCAGACGCTGCTGTTCTGGGGCGTGGTGTGTCTCAGGTCACAGTCTCCCTTCCACAGCCGTCCCCAAAGCCTGATCATCACCATTATTATTGTCATTATTATTGTCATTATTACTGTCTGTTTGTCTGTCTGGGAGGTTCACCTAGAACCTAGAATATGTGCCTATTCCTGAGGGACAGAGGAGCCACGGCCTGTACATCCACAGCCGCCACTTTGTGGGAGGAAGCCCATTGGCTTCCATACACCGGCGGTATCTCACGCTTCCAGCTCGCTAATCACTCAGTGATGCCTGTCATATTAAAATGGCCATTTTCTTTTAAGGCTTATAACCACAGGGGACAGTGGAGACCCCCACTTACCCTGGGGTAGTGTGTCAAGTTGGGGTCTTTGCTTGTGTTAAGGCCTTATTATTGAAAGCTTCTAAAGAATGTCCCTTGGAGTGCCTTAGGGTATCTTTTAAACTGCATCTTTTAAACCTTTTCAAAATGTATTGGTGCTTTTAAAGGCTTGCAGGCACATTTCCATAGTTATTTCTGGGGTACTGCTTAATCACTGGCAGTCTATCGCCCCATAAGGGCACAAAACCGGTTTCTCGCACTGGAAAATAGCATTAGCATTTATCCCGCTTGTAAACCTAACGCCTCGTTTAAGAATGATATTCTTTCATGTGCATTCAGTGCCGAGGGTCGTAAAGCTTTTAGCCAGGCGCGAGTTGCGGATCCATTTAGCAGAGTCGCACGAAGTCGTTCGAGGCCCTGCTGTGATGAAAAAGCCATTTCACAGATGTGTTGCTGTTTTTGTATGAGCATGTGCCCTTTTTACTGAGTATGGTGCATTGAGAGTCCCCCCCCCCAGTTATGATGGGCGTCACCTACTGATGACATCATAATCGCACACCTTCCCCCAGAATTCAGTCCAGTTCATTGCATTACAGCAGAGATTTTCCCCAAACTGCTCAAAAGTCTAAGATACACAATTATGTTGAGCACAGACATGCATCCAGAGATGCATGCAGGTTTCTCCGGCTTTTTAGGTGCATAACAATGCAGTTATCGTGAGATTTCCCTGTTAGGACCTTCCTGGCATTCCACAGGTTTGCACCAAATCAGTCTTTTAAAATTTCAATGTCGTGATTATCTCTAATGCTAAAATAGCTCATAATGAAGGCTGATACTGTGGTTTATTTGTTCCTTCCAAAGAACTCTGAAGCTCCTGAAAGACTCTGATCACTATGATTGGTTAGATCTGTGTCCCTTTGGCACACGTGAGCATTTTTGCCCGTGATCATCCTATTGTAGGTTTGAGCCCCAGCATTGGCAGGATAGTCACATATCTGTGCCCCCACCCCCCACCCCCAAACTAACTCTCACCTGCATATGTGTCTGTAGGGTAGGCTAAGTAAGAATTTTCTCTGTGGGCATTCACCAAACATCACTATTTTATTGGGAGGTCCATATGAATCTGTCCCATCGATTGGGTGTTAGCAGCTTGTGAATAATTCTGTTGTAGATTTCCCTTCATCCCATAATTCTCATAATCTCCCTTCCCACAATGCACTGCGGCTGTTGGAATTAGTGGACTGAGAATGGGGTAAGTATGAGGCTGAGATGGAAACATCATTCACAGCCCGCATGAGGGCGATTGCATGTGCCTTAAATGCCTTATATGTGTGGCTGCGCTGTCTCGGCACGCGGTCAGCCCGCGTGTGTGCGTGCAAGAGCTGTTGGGAAACTCTCCTTCATTTGCATTCATGCTTTGCAGCGCTGAAGACTGCGGTTGAGGTTCCTCTGGGCAGCCGTGGTGTGGGGATCACAGCCAAAGGAGCAGGCCTCGTTAGTAAGTACTCCTCACCGCCGTCGCCGGCTCCGACAGGCCGGCCGGAGGGAGAGGTAGCCGACCTCTGCTCCGCGCCGACATCCGAGATGTTATTTTAGTTTTGTTCAAATGAGGTGTTAAGAAAACACAGCATCGAGCCGCGCTTTTAGGAATCAGAGGTGTTTTGGCAACGCTGCCTGGTGAAATTTAATAATAAAATATTCTGAAATACAGCTAAAGTGGTACGGAGGTAACAAATGTGTTAGCTGCCATTCAGACATAAATCATGCACCACTTTAAAACAATTTTTTCTAATATAATGGGCTGTTTATCTGGTCTTCTGGAGGGATCTGTCTGCCCCTTTACCCTGATGTCCGGAGCTGTTTTTTCAGATAGAGGGTCATAAATGCTAGCTTGTTATCCTCAGGTTTTAGTTAAGCTTCAGGTTTAAATACCAGATGATCGTGCAGCTGCGTCGCTTTGAGGCGTCATTCGGCACCTCCGTCAGCTGGGCGTGTCACTGAGAATCAGTGCAGCAGCTGTGAGGAATCTGTCTGCCAGGGGCAGGCTTTCTAATGCAGGCCACTTCTGTGGACGTGTCACTGTAGAAAGCGTTGGGAATGGGGATTATATAGGGGGGCAGATTCGGCTCCACCAGTGTTCTGGAAGCTCCCTGACGTTCCGGAAACTCCCCAGGGATCCATCTACGTGCTCAGTCTCCCGCGGACATCAGTGTTCAGGAGCTCCTGCGGGAGGGGCTGTGGAAGCATGTCATGGGGCCAGCTATCTAACTGTCACAGGGGGGTTCTTTACACCCCCATCGGCATCTCCCTGGTGTTCTAGCATTCTCTGGAAGCCAGCAGCCCAACAAAAGGCTGGCCGGTCAGTTTCCACTGATGTTTGTTTTGTCAGACGTTCCAAAAGTGGATTTTGACTGACTTAAAATGACTTTAGCAGACTGATCTGCTATCTGGAAAGCCGGCCTCCTTCTGCTTTTCCATTAAATCATTACATCGACAAAAGCCACAGTGGGACCCCGAGGCTGTCGCTCCATGAGCTTCGGCAGAAAATCACCAGGAAGTCATTGATAAATCTGTGATCGTATTTCCCGCTATTGTAAGTTTCTGGATTATTCATAAACCCTTTCGGGATTCGGTGATACAGTAATGACCAACGCTAAGAATTTTGTGTCTTGTTAAAGAGAAATCGCACAGACTGAATAATGGTTTGGGGCCTCAGTGAATTTGACAAAACTTAATAATAAAATCCTTTTGGTAATGTACCCTGCTCACAATCACCACTGTGAGAGAACTCTGTGCGTTTATTTTAAAAATACAATAAATTACTCTTTAAATGTTTGTTCAGTGGCATGTGTAATGTTGCAATACTGAAAATCTGCACATAATTATTAGTTACCCGAGAATCCTATGGATGTCTGATTTGTTTTTACATGCTCTCTGTGATTGATTTTATTTCTTGTTATTTCTTCAGTATCTCGGCTAGTTAAAATTTCTACTTAGTAAACTTTCCCATGTCCTTAAAAGATATAGCCTCGCATCTTTGTTATTGAGCGTGAACTTCATCTACCCAGAATGCCTTTGTCCTCCCGTGAGGCGCCTTATAGGCACACAGGAAGTGAGCGCTGGGCTTTTCCCCTGACACCCCAGGCCGCGTGCCAGGACTCGGTGCGAGGTGCTGATGGATCTGGGCTTCTGCTTTGGTCAGCAGCTGTTCCCCTCTCCCTGCCTTGGATATGTTTCGTGGCCGATGAAGATGTTTGAATGTCTGTCATTAACAAGATGCCCAGCAATGGAGGAGCCTTTTGCAGTCACATGTTTCTCACCACTTGAAAACAAAATCACACCTGAGCTCCTGTGATGGGTCGGCAGCTATGTAAAATCCTGCCACGCGCACATGTGTGTTTGTGTGTGTGTGTGTGTGTGTGTGTGTGTGTGTGTGTGTGTGTGTGTGTGTGCGTGTGTGTGTTATGTTAATATTAAATCATGGGGACCAAATATGCCCACAACATGATTTTTATAAAAATCTGCAACTGCAATCCAAAAACTAACAATGCCAAAAGGCTTGTGTTTTGTTTGGTTATTTATGGTAAAGGTTGTCATTGTCGGGATAGGAATGAATGAACAGTCCCTACAAAGGATTGAATACAAACGTGTATGTGTGTGTGTATTTCAGTAATCGAGTCGCACAGCCTCTCAGGGCACAGAGAGCTGCACAGTTTCAGCTCCCCGGGATGGTACACCATAGAGAACACTGCCGTGGACTTCCAGAGAGACGCCGACAAGCAGACGATAATGGCCCACGGACCCCTGATGGTAGACTTCATTGTTAAGGCAAGGATGAAAGGAAGGCGCCAGCTTATCTGGGAATGTCATATAGCCTCCAGGGGAGAAAAAAATCATATTGATTTAAAAATATTGATTTGACAGGACGAGGAGGTTGGCAAGGTCACACCTGCAAACATGTAGCGTCACCTTAAACCTCTAACTGTCCTCTTTAAGAAACAACAGGCATTTACAGAGTGGCATGTGCAGTATGAGAGATATGAGCAAAAACATAATGTCCTCTGCAGGGGGCAAAGATGAATTGCTGGACCTCAGGAGCATATGAAAGGTATAATTAGTGAATGTGTGATTTTTTTTTCCCCTGAATAAATACACATAAATATTTATTCTTATTTATACACTGTAAAATGGCATTTTCTTCTGTTATATCTGAAAGGTTAATTTATGTTCTCCTTTGAATGTGCCATTATTGTGATTGGAGTTGTTTGGATGAGTTTGGAGGAGACTCTCCCAGCAGTTATGCTCAGGAACATTATAGCGCCCCCTGTCAGGCTGACTGACCTGTGTCTGTTACTAATTCACAACCAGAGCTATAGTTCAGGTCTAGAGAGCGAAACTCCGGACCAAGATTTTGTTGCAACCAACCAGTTGAGTACTCTGTGACTGTGCCTCCTTATACTCAACTGGTTGGTTGCAACAAAATCTTGGTCTGGACTTTCACTATCTGGACCTGAATTGCCCACCCTGCGCTTAACCACTCTTCTCTTCAGGTCAAGTCCACGGCCCCTAGTGACACACTGGTCCAGTTCATGTTCTACCAGCCCATCCGATACCAGTGGAGAGAGACTGGCTTCTTCCCCTGCTCCGTCACATGCGGCGGAGGTCAGCCCCAGAAGCCCCCCTTCGTCCCGACTCTGTGACTGTGGCTTTCTCCCTCCCCCTGCCCCGCGGTGACCTTGTCCTGCCGGCCCCCAGGTTATCAGCTCAATTCGGCTGAGTGCACGGACATCCGGCACAACCGCACTGTGCCAGAGCAGCGCTGCCGCAGTCACCCTGAGAACAGGAAGCCGAAAGCTAAGCTGCGGGAGTGTAACATGGACGCCTGCCCAGAAAGGCCAGTCTGCTTATGGGGGGGGGGGGGGGTCTTATCAGCTGACCCAGTACCCGTCTGATGTCATCATCTGCCCATCATCATATTTCTAAATCAGAGTTTCTCAAACCTCCCCCAGATGCACCACATTTTTGCTCCCTCCCAATTCCCTTAGAGATCTGGGGTCCCCAAGGAGTGCTTTGAGAAACACTGTTCTAAATCATTCAGTACATTTCTGTTTATGCTGTTTAATCTTCCTGGGTTTTTTTTTGATAAAATGTTGTGACCTGGGGCCTTACTTCCTCTGATACACCTCCTCCCCCCCCCCCCACAGTGATGGCTTCAAGGAGGTGATGCCCTACGACCACTTCCAGCCCTTACCGCGGTGAGCTGCCCAGTGTAAATCCCATGACATGGTTTTTCTTTCCGTCAGGTGAGCGCTTCTCTTGCTGGTACATCTGGAGTAGATTACACTCTCCAGGCTGCAGCAATATGGCTCTCCTGCCCGGTGTAGTTTCGATGTGATGATTATGATCTCTCCTCAACTGAGGCATTGGGTTTGACACCACATCAGCTGTAGTTATCTCTGCCAGAGTGTCCGTCTTCTTTTTCTACCCAGCCTTCAGGATATCTGTTCTCTTTGCCCAAAACGGCACATGCTTAGCTAGCCTGCCCTTCGCACGTGATTAGCGTGAGCTGGAGAGCGTGCGGGGCACTTCCGCTCATACCGATTAGGGGTCCCCGTGGCTATTTTCCGGCTGGCTTGAAAGCCGAGACCGTCTCCACTGTGTCGTGGATTGAAGGCCGCTTGAGACTCCTGGGGTGGGGGCTGGTGGGGGTCGATCCTTGCTGGGTGAGGTGTAACTGTGGAGCCACATGCTTCGGCGGAGGTCTGGTTGGGGCTGCCTTGACGACGAGCCAGCTGTGCACCTTGTCCCTGCAGCTGGGAGCACAGCCCCTGGACGGTGTGCTCAGTGTCCTGCGGCGGCGGAACCCAGGAAAGGGGCGTGGCCTGCGTGGAGGAGGATGTGCATGGCCAGGCGACCCAGGTGGAGGAGTGGAAGTGCATGTACTCGCCGCGGCTGCCTGTGCAGCAGCACTGCAACATTTTTGACTGTCCCCAATGGACGGCCTTGGACTGGTCTCAGGTGAGGCTGCCGTCGCCGGGGATCCCAGTACACGTGTAACTGGCCCGGCCTGTTAGCAGGGCATTGCATTTCCAGCGTGTTGTGTTGAATGCTGCATTCATGCCGGCCGCGGGCCACACTGTGGTGCTGTAATGGCTTGTTAATTTTCCAGTGCACGGTTACCTGTGGGCGTGGCTTGCGTTACAGAGTGGTTCTGTGCATTGATCACAGAGGGCAGCACGCCGGGGGGTGCAGCGCCGGGCTGAAGCCTCCCGTTAAAGAAGACTGCCTGGTTCCCGTTGCGTGCTACAAGCCCCAAGGTATGGCGTCAGGTCGGCCCCTGGCTGGCGGCCCCCGGGGGCCCGCATTAGCCGTGCCATTCGCCGACCTGGAACCGGGGCAGCGGTTTGACGTCCTCCTCAAGGGGGGAGACTGTCCAGTCCTGTGCGTTATGCAGATGGGTGGCGGTCATGCCCACATGATGGCACAGATGTTTCCTGGCATGTGGACAGAGGGCCCGTTATCAGGGAGCGCTGTTTAGCTGCCGCTATTCTGCCTGCAGAGACTTCTGCCCCCCCGCCCCCAGTGTGACGTTGTGTGGTCTGGTCTTCCAGAACAGCTTCCTGTGGAAGCCAAGCTGCCTTGGGTGAAAGAGGCTCAGGACCTTGAGGAGCCACGGTCCGCTTGGGAAGAGCCCATGTGAGTTGTTGGGCCATGACTGATGTACCTGTGTATCAGCGTGTCATTCCTACACCCGTACCTGTGTATCAGCGTGTCATTCCTACACCCGTACCTGTGTATCAGCGAGTCATTTCTACACCCGTACCTGTGTATCAGAGAGTCAGCCCTACACCCGTACCTGTGAATCAGCGAGTCAGCCCTACACCCATTCCTGTGTATCAGCGTGTCATTCCTACACCCGTACCTGTGTATCAGCGTGTCATTCCTACACCCGTACCTGTGTATCAGCGAGTCATTCCTACACCGGTACCTGTGTATCAGCGAGTCATTCCTACACCCGTACCTGTGTATCAGCGAGTCATTCCTACACCCGTACCTGTGTATCAGCGAGTCATTCCTACACCCGTACCTGTGTATCAGCGTGTCAGCCCTACACCCGTACCTGTGTATCAGCGTGTCATTCCTACACCCGTACCTGTGTATCAGTGAGTCATTCCTACACCTGTACCTGTGTATCAGCGTGTCAGTCCTACACCCGTACCTGTGTATCAGCGTGTCATTCCTACACCCGTACCTGTGTATCAGCGTGTCATTCCTACACCCGTACCTGTGTATCAGCGTGTCAGCCCTACACCCCTACCTGTGCATCAGCGTGTCAGCCCTACACCCCTACCTGTGTATAAGTGAGTCAACCCTACACCCGTACCTGTATATCAACGTGTCAGTCCTACACGCGTATCTGTGAATCAGCATGTCAGCCCTACACCCGTACCTGTGCATGAGTGAGTCAGCCCTACACCTGTACCTGTGTATCTGTGTCAGCCCTACACCTGTACCTGTGTGTCTGTGTGTCAGCCCTACACCTGTATCTGTGTATCAGCCCAATACCTGTACCTGTATATCAACGTGTCAGTCCTACACGCGTATCTGTGAATCAGCGTGTCAGCCCTACACCCGTACCTGGGTATCAGTGTGTCAGCCCTACACCTGTACCTGTGTATCTGTGTCAGCCCTACACCTGTACCTGTGTGTCTGTGTGTCAGCCCTACACCTGTATCTGTGTATCAGCCCAATATCTGTACCTGTATGTCAGCCTTACACCTCTTCCTGTGTATCCATGTTTGGTGCCTCAGAAAATGCTACGAAAATGTTCATGAACCCAGGGAGCCTCCCAGCTCCCTGATAATTGTGTGTTTCAGAAAGATGCTGTTCTATCCTCCTACACACGTGTCATGTAACAGTTAAGGGAAAGACAGACATTATGACCAGAATTATATATGCAGAAAGTATTAGCTAACAAGTCTCCTAGGAATACATCGCAAGCACCATGCATAAATTGTACAAAAGATTAATTTCAAAATATATTTAAGTAGCTGCAAATATTTTACATTTAATGAAATGTATATTATGCTGTGCTGTGATTCATTACATCTTGGATTGTAGTCCTCCTCTTTCATTGTTTACTCTGCTTTTTTTTAAAGACCATTGGCACAGGATAGCGATTAATTCACAGCATGACGCAGAGATAATTATTTCAAGCAGTGCCTTGTTTTGAAAACCTGACATAAGTATCTGTCTCTTTGCCTGTCAAACGTAACCCTGGGCTTTTCCTCTGCTGTGGAGTTAATCCTGTAAGGTTTATTTAAGCCTGATTAAATCAGAGTACGAGTCAGGTGAATTTTAAGGACTTTCTTCTTTGACATTAAACGTGTGTAGCTGGTAGGAATGTATCTGATATGCTGAAACCATCTTTTTCCCCCAGAAGTCCTCTTTTGACAGGACATTAAGTATGTGCTTCTGTTGGCACAGGGAGTCTGTCCAGGAACTTATTCCCAACATACTTCCTAATTGGGCTAAAAAGTCTAACTTCCTATTCTTAGAAGCTCGGAAAATAAAAGGAAAAGGTGTGTGTGTGTGTGTGTGTGTGTGTTAAATATTATGGAGTTGTTTAGTATTGATTTGCATGCCCATTCTCCCAGCATGCATTGCACGTTGTCTTGCATTATTGTCACATGATCATGTAGCTCTTTCTTCAGACATGCATCCTGCCACCTACAGGTTCATTCCTGGGCCATGGCAGCCCTGCAGCACCACCTGCGGGCCGGGCCTCCAACAGCGGGCGGTGAAGTGTCGGATCCTGCTGGCCTTCTCTCAGGCTGAGGTGGACCTGCCGCATGAGGAGTGCCAGGATGAGAGGCCTGTGTCTGAGAGGGCCTGTCACCTGAGGCTCTGCTCTGGGGTGCTGGGTCCCAGGCGGCCCCTGCTCCCACTCTATGAATGGCAGTATGTCGGCTTTACCAGCTGCTCCTCATCCTGCGCCACTGGTAATCCGGAAAGATCTTCATCCTTTCCATTGAGCTCCTGTTCTGAAGCTTTATGCATAGAGTCATGAGGAACTGATGCAATTCAACTGCGCTTTTTGAAAAAAGCAGTAGAACTGCAGCTTTCTGATTGAGGTAAAATGTATGTTGACAAAGTGGTTTATCCAGGGCACTAATGTCTGTATTTTTGTGTTTGTGTAAAGTAGTAAATATGTTAAGTATTGATTTTGTTGAACTGAAAATTTTTTGCAGGCTATCCTGAGGGTTTGTTGTATTCTAACCCCCCGACAGGGATGCAAGAGGCAATCGTTAGG